>NC_086243.1:13962500-14710000 GCF_036321145.2 Pelmatolapia mariae
CTCATCCTTCCGACACCCAGAAGATGTTGAAAATGTTCTAATGCTCAGTTTGTTTCCCTCCTCCGCCTCCTCTTCCTCCTCCTCCTCCTCCTCCCTGGTGCACCTGTATCACCTGTTCTCCGAACATTCACAGTGCAGGAGTGAAGGAGCGCAGATCTGCAACAAGACAATAAATCTTTCATCACCCAAAGAAACAGCCCCGAAGCTTCAACGCTTTCTCTGAGCTGAGAATACCATAAAAAGAGTTTCAAAAACCGGCCAAGACAAAACATGAACCGGCAACCAAATGTGTCCCTTAACGCCTCAGGAGGAGCTCTGCTTTCAAACTTCACACAGTCTGCGTTTGAGCTCCGGCAACTCCTCCAGCTGTCTAGAAGGAAGGAGGAGGAGGAGGTGTATTTTGTGGACTACATCCCCCCTGCGAGAGATGCAATAACTCTCCCACCCAGTGTAGTCTATGTAATAGTTGGGGTGGTGGTGATCATAGTGGCCACCTACGCCATAGTGGGACACCTCATTGATGACCTATTGCATGACCTGGCAGGTAACCCCAGGTGGACACATCCTGAACTGATGCCACCGTGTCCACTCTGGCATCTGTGTTTGTGGTGTCCTTTCTGTCCCTGAGCTCTCGTGAATCAACATTTGATCTTTTCCTTGTTTTGATGACAGTTTCCTTCATGTTCACCCTCTGGTTTGTGGATAGGATAACCTTCCCAGTGGTGTCTGTTATTCTTTTAAGGTGAATGTCAACAGCTGATCAAATGGCTGCTAAAAAAAAAGGCATCTTATGGGGGCGGTCAATGTTCAATTTCTGCAATTCCACAAAGTTCCTGCTTTGGCTATTTAATAACCCCCCCAAAAGAAACAGCATCCTCTATGCTGCAGTTTGTCATGCATGACATGACAACTCAAGTGAATCTAAACCCGGTGCAATGCCCCTTTAAAAGATACACAGAGAAGACATAAAAATAAATCATTTTAATTCATTTCCAACATGTCGTTTCCTCTTACAGACTGGATATTTGGCCCCAAACCAGTGGAGGATGATTCAGAGGGAGGGGATGCAGAAATAGAGGAAGAGAGGCGACTCAGCGTTTCCAGCAAGCTGGTGGAGAAAGACGACATCAGAATGGAGGAAGAAAAAGAAGGCCAGCTGCCTGGTTTCCACCAGGGTGACGCAGGCCGCTGTCGTCCATCCACCCCTCCGCTGAGAAGCGCCATTGCTTCGTCATACCCTGGAGAAAAAAGGATTTCCACACATAGTGTGACCTTCGCCTGCCCCGTGGCCCCTTACGTCACTTCCCTTTGAGTTTTTTCATCGCAGCAGTTTTTATTACGTCTTAATCACAGTGCAGTGATCAGTGATGTCCTCGCTGTAGTGATGCAGAGGCTGAGGCACTTTTGTTTTATGCTGGTGTTGTAGTTAGCGCGCAAAAAATGTACAAGAAAATGTTGTTAGTAAGCACGATCCATACTGTCAGTCTGTTTCTATTGCACCATGCTGAATTTCGTTGTCCAGTTGCTCGTGGTAAAAACTGTAAACAAATTAAGTTTCAAGTAAAAATATCAGTTATGTTAATAACTTAACTTTACATCTAAAAATGTTCATTGAAAACACACTGTGTCCAGTTCGTCCACAAGGCTAGACAGAAAGTGTTGTGAAATTGCAAAATCAAAAAGACCTGTCATGTTACATGTGCTTGTAATGTGTTTCTGAAGAACACGTACATCACTTCTCCTGGTGTTGGACTAAGCTTCTCCCCAATAAACAACTCGATAATACACGCTCGTTCCTCCTGTCTTGTCTGCTTTCATTAATCCATCTTACCTTCTCCTAATACCTGCTTGTGTCCAGGGTGATGACCTTGTTTATAAATGCAGAGGCTTATTGCACTTGAGCATATTAAATACAGCTCAGTGATGTAAGATAGATAGATAGATAGATAGATAGATAGATAGATAGATAGATAGATAGATAGATAGATAGATAGATAGATAGATAGATAGATTTCTACAGAGAGACAAACAGGAAGTTTGTTCACATGAGATACAGCTTTGCATTTATTTTAAATCTTACTTTAGCAGTCATTAGTCATAAGGCTGAACAGCTGTGAATTAGAGGATCTTCACAGCTTCCTTGATTCATGCAAACAGTTTCATTCACGATTTCCTGAATTTTGAGTAAGTTTGCTGTTGTTACAATGCTGACATTGGAGAATGTGATATTTCCTCCTGATCTCTTTGTATTTTGCACAGAACGTTCTGTGCGATTAAATCTTTGTGCCAGCTTCTTAATACAGCGATGACCCACAGATATTAACTGGACTCGCAGGCTGACAGCAGAGGCAGCCAGACTGCAATGGACAGCTTAAACGTTCGTCACAAAGAGGAAGATGGCACAGTGTTATTTGAGTCATATATCCCTCCTTCTCGGGATGCTATCCACCTGCCCACCTACGTCCTCTACTTGCTCATAGCCGTCTTCATCGTGTTTTCGGTTCTCTACGCCATCACGGGCCACCTCATCAAAGACCTCATCCATGACTGTGCAGGTTTGTTACTGTACCGCTAGCTTTTTAAAGACCAGAATAATCAAACCACAAGCTACTGGCAACGCTTCTCTCTGACATCTGTCTCCTACCCTCTCTTTCTGTACTCAAGACTGGCTGTTTGGGGAGCAGCCTGCAGAAGTCGTGGTGAACTACTGTGAGGCCAAGGATAAGTTCATGGCAGACTGGTCCCCACAAACCAGCCCTGAAGTAGAGGCAATGGCCCGGGAAGAGGAGAACAAGGTGATTGACAGAGACTTTATGAAATCCCCTGCCATCTGGATCATCTCTACAGAACCACGAGGGGCAAAAACAGGACCCCGCGTGGTCTTTGGGAAAAGGACTTGAACCCATCAGAGACTTGCTGTCGTTACAGACCTTCTGTATGTGATGTGAATGTATAAATATCTAGATGGATGATGAAGGTAAAGAACCATTTCTGTGTGAGGCTCAAAATAGATTATTAGATTTAATTTCAATATTATGCAAAATAAGATTAAAAAGTAAGATTAAAGATTTTAGTATAAGCCTTTGTGTGGATTTTTTTTTAATATAAATGTTTTGTGGAACGTGCATGTAGCACTGATCTACCATGTGGAGTAGTAAACAAGTATCTTGTGAAAATAGTAGTTCTGAAAAGTCAGGCCATGAAAGTAATGGTACAATTACACTCTTCTCAATAATAATGATGATTTTTCTGTTAACAATAATTATCATTATTATTATTATTAGGTAGCCTCAGTTGGTCTGCTGCTGAATTTATTTATTGATTATTTATGTTTGTGTTTATATTCAGCTTTTTCACATTTGGATAAGGTGTAACTTTGTAACTAATGTATAGAAATGTACACCGCGCAAAAAGGACAAGGCAGCTAATTTGGCAGCAGACATTTATAAACAGAATATAATGCTGCATAGTAAACAGGAACACCCCACTTGCATTTGAAATGCAATGGTAAGCGAGAAAAGCACCTCCTGTGGTGAGATGCATGGCACTGCACGCTGAGACAGTGACGTGGTCTAATGTTATTCCAAACTTGCAGTTTCTCATTAAGTTTCTTCATTTAAATGTGAATGTAACTGCCTCTCTTTTTGTGTATAATGGCTGAAGGCTTCAGCGGTCTTATAAGGACATCTAGTGTCTGCTGTAGTCATTGCAGCTGAATATTATTTCAAACTGGAAAACCTCTGGAAATAAGGTAACTCATTTAAAAAAATGAGAAAACATGAAGATGATCTTCAGAATCTTCGATTTCAAAAATTAATATTTTATATCTTAAAAAGGTGGTAGATGGTTGCACTTTATTCTACATTTCTCCTTTACTTTCATGTATTTATTTATTTGAGAAAGCTCTAAACTCACTCCACACGCTTTAGAGTTGTCAGACCTTTTCACAAACGTATTCTACATTTCATAGACTATTTAATTTCTCATAAGTCTAAAGATCAGTCGTAGATTTCAATGCAAAATCAATCAGTAAATAAATAAATAAAAGCTTTTCCCGTTGTCTGTAAACCCTCTGTGTTCCTCTTTTATGAGACTCTCGGTTCCCTGCTATAGGGATCAATGATCAATTTGAAGCTTGGCTGCACTGTTGTAGATCACAACCAGTTTTAATGTGTCAATGCACACAAAGATCCACCGAGCACTAAAGAAGCCCAACCTCAGTCCAGGAGAGGGCGCTGTGGTAGAAACAGCCCTTTAAACTGCGTGCTGCCACGTGGAACTTGATGGCTGACAGAGGTGGGGTGTTCTTCTAAGTGACATGGAAAGAGGCTCCTGATGAGGCAGTAAACATTAAACATCTTTACTCTCATTTTTGTTCCCCTATCAGCTGAAATTAGAGAGCATTTGTCCTTTAGCCTGGAGCTGTCTCCATCTCTTTCTGTCCTGATCATTTTTTTTGAGAGCAAATTAGCTCCACATTAGTTCCGTGACTCCTAACAAGATTACCAAAGCTACATCCGCTCCTCACATCCACTCGCAAACAATGCCACAATCTCATTAACTCTGCCCCCCCCCCCCCCCCCAATCCCTTCACCCTTTCAGAGCGCCCCTCCACCACCATTCTCCTTAAACAGATAAAAGTGTGGCCAGTGTCTGCAGCTGTGTGGAACACGCAAAGTCTAAATTAGCTTTGTCACTCAGGTTGAATTAAAAAAAAGAAACAACAACAACAACAACAACAACAATCTTATAATAAACCGTAAAAACAGAGCTATAATCAGTCCCAGCAGACTTGAAAGCATCCTGAAATCACTTTACTGAAAATAACTGAGTCACTGTGATGAGATTATTGGTTCTGGGATTAATATAATCTGAAGGTTACAGTATGGTTAGTCTATAATTTAGGATTCTGATCTGGAAATCATTTGAATCTCTAACATTTATTTCATGCGTTCCTGGAAAATACATTTGAGATGGAAAAGGCCTGCGCTGTTAAATCTGATATATTACATCAGATAAGTGAGTGAAAGTAAACTCGCTTCCAGCCCATCAATAATAAGAAATCATATCCATCACTTACTGTTCCAAAACGACATCACATCAGAACCAAAAATGCTGTTTTATTGCTATTTATAATTTCAAATATCTACTGCTTCCACCATTGTTCTCCAGAGTTTATTATTCGTATGACTGCATGACAAAGAGCAGGACTATAGCATAATTAATATTTAACACAACTACTGAGCAACAGTTTTGCTTTGAAAACAGGGAAACCTGCAATTTCCAATTAAATCAGTAATGTAGGCTACACATTACTGCTAAAGAAGGCAACCCAACCCTGTGGTGTCTATATCTTTAAAAGAGTGGGTATATTCCTGCCCGCAGCTGCTCTCCTGGAGGGCTGAATCAACATTAGTGGCACTCTCTTGTGTGAGCTCGTAGCATCCTTTGCTTTTCATTTTCAGGGCTCGCATCCTCTCTCTCTCTCTCTCTCTCTCTCACACACACCCCCTCCAAATCTGAGCGGTGCGCGATGCCTCGGCCGCTGCGGATAGCGTGCTCCTGTGTGGATGTGGCTCATGTACTCCAAACAAAAATGAGTGATGTACGGCTGATTTGAACGCAACGATGCTTTCCGGCATGGATGCCCGTTAAATGACGGAATAGCCTTTATGGAGTGGAGCTCATCGTCGCCGGAGCAAGTCTGGGGAGAGTCAGAGAGGTGAGGTGGCTGATTGTGTGCGGGGGGACACCGCAGCGGAAGACGGATGCTTATTTGGCATTTTTAACAAAACACGACTCCGTCGATACAAACCGCGGTTTCAATCAGAGCACTGACTGCTGCTACAGTCAGGCCATTTCAGTTATTTTCTCTCACTTGATGTTCACCCCATCATCCATCCTGGATAAAAGGCCGTTTTTCTCTCCTCACAGAGCTACTCTATCACACACAGTAGCCGCGGATCGCAGAATAAAGCTATCGGGGTGATGCAAATGTCTTTCTGTGATTGCGCATGTGTGCATTTATCCTTACACAGCTACATTTGTAAAAGGGTTTCTGATGGAAGATGCCATTAAAGACGCGGTGGTTCTGACCTACTTTGCAGGAATAAACATAAACTGCATGCACCAACTAGGCTGCTTAAAGGGCTCATCGGTGCAGGTGGGCAGTAGGGCCCTGGAGGCGCTCAATGCAGCTGTCCTAGAAGTGATAACTAAGGCTGAATTCCTTCATGTACGCCCACCAAGTGCTTAAGAGATGAAATCTTGACTTTCATTAATAAGGGATGGTTTTTGATAACCACTCATCACAACCGTCACATAGCTCAAATTCTCCATGGTGACCACACCATCTGACCTATATCTGCATTAAGGGAACAGTTGTGTAAGACAGTTGTGATTTGGATACGCTGTTTACCAAAATACTACAGCATATATACCATTTGTCCACCTGGTGAACTTTTAAAACCCTTTGGCATGCATACAGCTGTCTTTACATTTACTGACCCAGCAGCTGTCAGGGGCATTCCCCATGAAGTGGGGGAGCACTGATGGGGCAGTAGCAGTTGGCCTAATGTTGGGCATATTTGTCTGTATACTGTTTGGGTGTTGACCCAGACTGTCTGCATCTTACTGCCGTTATTTCTAACCTGATTAGGGGTGACTGTAAAGGCAAACACCCCCTCCGTTAGTTGGTAGTGAAGCTCAGTTGAACTTTGACCCCGTGGCTCCTCTCTTATCTCTTCTCTCCCCTGCTGAGACTCCAATACAGAGGTGCAAATGACATCATGCTGTTATACTGAAAGGGATTTTAGTGGCTTTTAAATTTCAGGAAGAGCTCTTTGTTTTTAAGGGCACGCAGTAAAACGGAGAGACCATTACTTGGCTGTTTTGTGTTGGAATGGATCTACTTGTGCAAGTTTTCACTCACTCTTGTCTTGTCTGTTTATATTCATTCAGTGCTGACTTCGATTTTTCTTTCTTTCACAGTACTCAAGATCCTTCATCTAAGAACACAGGTCACATGACAGGTGTGTATCCCCCCCCCCCTACACATAACTTAATATTTCCATGAGTTTTCAGTTTTTTTGAACGCACCTTTTCCTCTTGTTTAGATTTGTGCAGTGATGAAACAGACAACTCTCCCCCTCTCCAGCTTCACACGCTCAAGCAGTTCGAACAGGTGAGAGCTTTTATTTTTAGATATCATGGAGTTTGATGTGAGGGACACTTCTTCTTCCCCATGATGCTGCATTCGAATGAATTATGTGCCAGATGAATACATGCTTCATGCTGCCATCTAGTGGCTTCATGGACTCACAGAAAAAAAAAAGATAAAGTCAGAGATCAGTATTGAGGAAATAAGGATAGTCTAACCCAGGAATTCACGCACATATTCCAACCATCTGGAGAGCATGTTTTAAAAATACCGTACTGAAAAGGAGAGCACCTGCGAGTGGAGAAATGTGGATGGAAAACACCCAGAACTCTCCTGGTATTTTAAAAATCTGCCTCTGGCTACTGCATGGCCCAATTTAGGTTTCCAGTGTCTGCTGCACTATTGCTGGGCATTGTAGCAGTCACATTAGAAGAGAGTATATTAAGTATTCCTTTTAATGTCTGGCAGGGTGCTGTTCAGAGCACTCAGAATATCACTGACACAAACTCCAAGCCAAAGTCATAATTAGCATTTTAATGTTTTCTGCAGTTTTTTAAAAAAAAAGACATTACAAATAAAATGTTATTTGCAAATGAATGTTCCCTTGCCTACACAGTTAGGTCCATAAACTGCAATTTTTGTACTTTTCCCTCTGTACTGACATGGATAAGCAGAAGAAAATAGATATGGATTATTTTTAATACTTGGATGCAGGTCAATGACTGTCTGAAGTCTAAAACCCATGGACATCACCATATGTTGTATTTCCTCCCTGGAGATGCTCTGCTGGATCTTTACCACTGCCATTGTCAGTTGCTGCTTGCTTGTGGGTCTTTCTGCCTTCGGCTTGTACTGAATAGCCATAAAAGCATGCTCTGTACAGTTGAGATCAGGTCACTGGCTTATCCATTGATGAATATCCCATTTCTGTGCCTTGAGAATCTGTGTTGCTTTGGGTCATTACCCTTTTGAACTATGAAGCACTGTTTGATCAGTGTTGCAGCATTTGTCTAAATCTGAGCAGAGAGTAAAAATATACAGGCTGATGATTTGGTCACTCCTAATGTTTTTTCACAGTTTCTCTGAGAGGCTTATTTTGGTGTTTAGCCTAATCTGATGTCCTTTAGGGCCTCATATTTAAAATGACAGTAAAAAGCTATAAAATACATTCAGCACTGAATCAATTTCAGATATTAAGTTGGATTCATTTGTCATGAAATAACAAGGGAAGTGGCCATGAAACTGCTTGTGAGTCAAGTTTTCAATTAGTTTTGAGCCTCTGAAAATGGGCAGTTGTGTATAAAAATGGTAGCATTTCCTAAAGAGTTGTTACATACTGATTTAAAATTGATTTAAAAAGCACTGTGGTGGGGTACAGAGGCAAAACTACAAAACATGTTTCTTTTCCAACAAATTATGGCCCTAATTGTACATGTAGAACTCATTTATTTTTGCTATAATGCTATAATATTCATATGTGATTTCCCGATGCATTACTGAAGTGAAAACTGATAATGAAGAGGGGATGAATTGCAGTATATGTTTTTCTGTCACCTTACACAAGCACAGAAAAATCGCACCCTTTAGATGGACAGTTTTACCTTGCTTGTGTTCCTACAGGGATTTCATTTTTTTTACAAAAAAACAAACAACAACAACAGCCTGAAACTAAAAAACCCATCCAGGCCACATTACTGTCAGAACTGTTGAAGCAAAACATCGCTTAAATTTGACCTGTTTGAGTTTAGTAGGTTAAAAGATCTCAAAAAGCAGCAAATCACACCACGATCTAAGAAAACAGCTGAGAAACAAAGTCCCTGACATCTATCGGTGTGGAAAGGGTTACAAAACCATTTCTAAAGCTTTGGGACTCTGTTGAACTACAGTGAGAGATATTGTCCACAAATAGAGAAAACTTGGCCGACCACCTTCCCAGGAATAGTCGGCCTACAAAAATTACTCCAAGAGCACGTCAACATCAGAAATCATCTTGATGATCCCCAAAACTTTTGGAAAAATATTCTTTGGACTGACGAGACAAAAGTTGAACTTTTTGGAAGTTTTGAGTCCCGTTAAAGCTGCATAAAACTAAAGAGCATTTCACAGAAAGAAAATCATACCAGCATTCAAACATGGATGTGTTAGTGTGATGGTTGGGGGCTGCTTTGCTGCTTCAGGACCTGGATGACTTGCTGTAATTGATGCAACTATGAATCGCCTCTCTACCAGAAAATCCTAAAGGAGACTGTATGGGCCATCAGTTCATGCCCTGAAGCTCAAGCACACTTGGGTTATGCAGCAGGACAATGATCTGCAACACACCAGCCAGTCCACCTCTAAATGGCTTAGAAATAATCAAATGAAGTTTTTGAAGGGACCTAGTAAAAGTCTTGACTTAAATAAGATTGAGATCCTTTGGCATGACCTTAAACAGACTGTTCATGCTGGAAAACCCTCTATTGTGGCTGAATTAAAATAATTCTGCAAGTAAGAGTGGGGCTAAAATTCCTCCACAGTATTGTGAAAGACTCATTGTCAGGTATCACAAACCATTGATTGCAATTGTTGTTGCACAACTAGTTTATTAGGGTTGGGGAGCAATTACTTTTGGATAGGATACCTAGGGTACGCTTGGATAGCTTAATTAAAACTTGTATTTTGTATTTATTCAGGATATCTTTGTCTAATACTGAAATTTGTTTGATCTGAAACATTTAAGTGTGACAAATAAAACTGAAACTGAAATATGCCAAAAACTATGAAAGCAGAAAGGGGGGAAATACTTTTTCCACAGCACTGTACATGCCTCCATATGCATGCTACTGCAAAGTCTTGACCTAGAAGATAACAAATCAGCACAGGGAACCCATAATGTTTAACTGTTAGTGCATACCTGGTCTCACAGAAAATATGAAATGATATCAATTCAGTGAAAGTAAAATCAGACAAAAATCATCGGTATTTAAAAGAAATGGGAGAAAATTCATGTCCAGCAACACAAATTATTTCATTAAACCTTGTGATTGTTTCTGAACTGCACGTTAGAGCAATCATTTGCTCTTTTTTACTTTTTATTTGGGGTGCCAGTGCAAATAATACGGTATATCGCTCATTTGCAATGTACCCAATAATAACATCAGCAACCTAAATTCTTCTACTACTATATTCAATTAAAGAGACTGTTATAGACCAATAAACTGATCCCCAGGTTCTCCACAGTATATGACATCTCAGTGCTTGTCTCTAAAAGTGTGTGTTTTTGGACATGCACTTTATAAGAATAAAACCTGCTGGAGGAGCTGATAAGCCCAGTTAAAATGGGATCAGCGACCAAACAGTCACGAGACCTGAGGTAATTTCTGAGAGAGTGTGGCCGGCACATTTACACCAAACAGCACTTCAAACAACACAGTGCAGAGTTATACATACACACCATAAATCCAATTTATTTCTCTTTGATGAAGAGTGGACACGTGTGTGTTTATTTATGAGGATGCGACTATATTGTGTGCAGAGTTTAAATGTAGAGGTAGATGATATCATCCCTGATGTTACTTGGAGACTCTGCTTGGCGCACAGCCTATCTTTGCTCTGAATTATTTAGCAACAGCATGTAACCTGACACTATAATGGACACACTCACTGAAAGCATCATGAACTAAAAATGATCTAATTGTCCTGTCTGTGTCTCTGTATTATCCAATCTTTTCACACTTGGTTTCAGCTTAGGTTTGTATTGTTAGGATATGTAGAACCCGTTTTTCCTTTTTCACTCTTGAGTTCAATTCTTTCAGTTTGCTAGTTTCTCTGAGGGACATTCAGGGATTCTCCATAGTGAGATTGAGGACAGCTACCTATTAATAGCACTGTGGCTCACTGCTCCCAGGTTTCCTATTTCTTCTAACTTCTTTCCACTCACCTGCCTGTTTCACTCCCACCAGCGTCTCTCAACTTCATTCCCAGAGCTGACTGTGTAGCTATCACAGGCTATGGTAAAATCAGGGTGGGCTAATCCATCTTCAGCATCATTATTAGTGTAAGAGGGGGAAAAAAATGACAGCAAGGTTCCAAAAGATGCAAAACAACATTAGCATCGACAAATACTCATATAATCATATTGCTTCCAGTCAGCCATATGTCCCATATTTGCTTTTCCTGTAGCTCACTAAAAGAGCTTTAGAAAGAGCTATTTAGCTAATTATTGTTAACTGGCTTTAGCTGTTTGCTAACTTTGTTTGCACTTTAGTGTTGAAATGAAGAATGGATTTTTCTGTTGTTGTTTTCTTTATCTGAAATGTCTCCTGCTTCTGCCACAAACTGACATTTCTGTCAAAACCATAAATAAAAAATAAATTTTCTAATAATGCAAGAGGCTAAAGGAGCTAACGCTACTGCTAATTTTCCCTACTGGCTTCTACATTTATTTAACTCACCGTTAATGTTTAGGTTAAGACAATAGGTACCCTGAGTAAGATATTGAAGATAATATTTATATACTATTTTTAGGAAAAGGAGCTTTAGAAAAAACCCAGAATGGCATATGACAGGTAAGTTAAACTACAGCAAAGATAAATAAAAAATAAAGAGAGAAATTGTCATATCCCAAGTTCAGCAGCGACCGATTTTGACAGTGGTTTGAATCCATACAGAAAAACAATGCAGACAAAAAGAAAAGATCAGAAAGCGCCTCACATCCCACCCCCTCCCCTCCCCTCCTTTTTTTTTTTTTTTTTACAGAGGTGTGAGATTTCTTTTCATATCACAAGTAACTGTGAGTGTTTTTGACTCCCTCCTCTCCCTTTCCTCCCATCTCCCGTGGCAGTCTGGGATTCCAGACATGTCTCCCCCCAGTAAGATAAGCTCCTGTCCCCTTCCTGTGCAGACCACAACACACCATGGAGCTCGCACGGCTGCATCTCTGACCGCCGGGCTGCAGAGTAGCCCTCTGCACTGCAAACGCCCCTGAAAACCTCAGCGTGTGTGTGTGTGTGTGTGTGCATGTGTGTGTGAGTGTGTTAGATTTAGTGTGTGTGAGTGATTTTGTAGATTGTGTCCTTATGGCCTGTTAGATGCAAGAATGACACTTTGTAAATATTCTTTTTTTTTTTGAGGAAGGCATATCTGTCAGTTCCTGGACTCTAACAAAAGGGCATGCTTAAGAGCTGCTGTCCTTTGAAATGGACTCCTTTTCTCCATGACATGGAGAAGTCGAGGACAGCTATTCATTTCTGATCTATGATGGACATCATGTCAAGCAGTGTGGATGCGCTTTGACAGTCATGTCTAACGGTTACCGTACTTTATCACAGCACCTGAATGACCTGAAGAAGGAGAACTTCAGCCTCAAGCTCCGCATCTACTTCCTGGAGGAGAGGATCCAGCAGAAGTATGAGGAGAGCAGTGAAGATGTCTACCGCACGGTGAGTGGGACAGCTCTCTAATCATTAGGAAAGTAGTGGTAAACTGCTTGACTTTTGGTGATAGCTGATTATGTGTTTACAGTTAATTAAATGAATTCATTCATTTATCAGTCACATTTGGTGACTGTCATAAACCATTGCTTTACTGAGACATGTTTGTTGATCCAGCTGTCACACAGGTTTGGTTGAGGTGATGGGACTTTACCAAGTGCGTGTTACAAGACATGGCTGTCCTGGGAAACACTAACCTCTAACTACCTCTTTTTGTAGTATTTTTAATGCAGTATATATTTCTGGCTGGTTTGGCTGGCTTCTCTTTTCCTATCCAGGGTGCTTCATACTGGCATTTGGGGTTTTGTGCCCATTGGTTGATTCACAGCACAGAAACACTCAGAGACATCCAAGGCTGCATAAACATGTAGAACAACACCACAATGTCAGAAAATAGCTTATAATAAAAATCAAATGACTTCTGTCATGAAAAAATATTTAATGGATGTGTGTGAGCTGTAAGTAAAATGTTGAACCTTATTACTTTTTATTACAACTCAAAATGAAAGAGTAGCACAAATGTTATCAAACGAGATATTAAATTGACATTAAAGCTCTAGTTGTTTCAGTAATAATACTAACAATAACTTGTTTTATACAGCAGTTTTCATGACAACCTGAATCTGGATACCTTATTTTATTTCACAAATACATTTGCATTTGTAGATACTGTAAAGGTTTATGTTTTATATGGATACATTGTAGATCTTACAAGATTTGTCTTATACTGTAATTTAGTTATGTAAGTAACACATTTAACATTATATCATAGAAAATGCATATTTTATCTATAGTTAATTCTTGTAATTACATTGCTTGTAATGACATTCATGTTTAAATCAGAGTAGGACTGGACCATATCATACCGTTCACGGTATAATGTTGGGCAACGATAAGAAAATGAAATATCGCAATAGAATATGGGTAAAACGCGCATGCACAGTGCTTTTGTTTTCATACGCACATGGCGGAAAAAGCATGGCGGCGACGGAGAATGAGAAGGGCGAAAGCGGATCGTTGAATGAAACGGATGAATCAGAATTGGTTTGCAAAAATGCTGCAACTTCAGTGGTGTGACACTGCTTTTTATCCATCAGATACACAACAAAGCACTATTTTTGGTAGAGCATGCTAGTGGGCCGTCGTTATTACCGTGTTTTTTGGAAAATACGGCACACTTAAAATCAATCCTTTGATTTTTCTGAAAATCGACAGTGCCCCTTATAATCCCGTGTGCCTTATGGATGAATTCTGGTTGTGTTTACTGACCTCGAAACGATTTTATGTGGTACACGGCGCTCGAAAATCTGTCAAATGTTTTAGTACGACTTTACTAAGCTACGAACCCACACTGCTTGATGGATTGTCGGAGCATTACGGCTACCGTAGGCAGGCGCCTCGCGGAGTGATACGTACTGTGCTTCAACATAATATTACCGTATTGTTTGTGTATAAGCTCTTTTTAAGTTTTGTGGATATTATACATGGTTATGCTGAGGATATGTCCGCCAATTTCCACTGGAAATGCCTTTTGGTTAAACTGTCAGCAAGGAATTTGCATTTGCACTGTTAAATTTTTATATAACTTTAATGCACATAAAAAAACAGCTGCTTGTTTAAGTGAAAATACATTGATGGGGTTTTTTTTTTTGTTGTTGTTTTTTTGCACTAATAAAGTTGTGGCGTTGTAAAGTATTTTGTCTAGTGTCAATGATATCGTCAGTTATGTCCTTATCGCAAATTTTCAAATGTATATCGTGATAAATATTTTTGGGCATATCGCCCTGTTCTAAATCAGAGTATAAGATGTAAAACACATGCTTAAATTTTTTTCTATTTGCCTTCCATTTGGATGCTCATATTGCATCTCATATTTATTTGATCTAAATTGATTTGAAGTGCAGCAAAACAATATGCCTTATACATTAATTAAAATAATTTGTGCTTGGAACAGAGTAGCATTTATTTAGAAACTTGGTAAAGCTTCTGTCCTGGAATCAGTATTTTGGATACGTGAATTGATTCAAAACTTGAAAATGTCAATTTGGATTTACATTTGCAGTGATTGCGTAGATTGCATAGCCATAATTTTATGCAAGAGCCTGAATTTTGCAAGGATCTAGCTGATTTTAATAGGAGCAAAAAAAAAAAACCCTAAACAAATCAATTAAATTAAATTTAAAAAAATCAGCCAACAGTATATCTTCAGATATTCTCGAAATATGGACTATGTTAAAAAGTAAAAGGATGGAGTCATAGTTTTCACACTATCTAGAGATGTTGTTCAGATTGCTTTAACTGTATTTTCATGATCCCTGGCTTGATTAATAAAACATTAACACGACAGCACCAGCATTATGTAATACTCCAACAGACTAGGTTATTGAAGTCTGTTAAGATTCTGTGCTGCTTGAAGGGGAGAACATCTCTGGAAATGGTTTTAAAGTTGGTTTTGTCCCAAGCAAAACATTTTTTATACAGAGTGAAACTGTGAGAGCACAAAATAAAGATACAGTCCACAACTAGTTGACATATATAAAGTAGGAAGGGATCCAGACAGCACATCCTCCACCAAAAACCCATAACCAGTTGTGCAGTTTTAAAGATCCTGCTCAATTTTTTAAATGTATTTACATGTAGTTTTAGTTTAATCTTGACAAACAGACAGACACAAGTGTAGCTAGAATCATAAAGCTAAATATAGTATCAGAAAAGTATTGTTAGAGTGTTGGTACTGCAGGTCACCTGTTACAGTGTCAGTAGTTGGAGTAATGAATGCTTGGCTTTAAATCAGTGCTATAATCACTAATTAATTTTAAGATCAACAAATATACCGAATAGATTAAAATATTAGATTCTAAAATAGATTCATTGATTGACAGTGAGATTGATTGACAGTGAGAATTCTCTGCTTATCTGAGCAAAGCAAGAAACTCACAGATCTAAGTAATAATTAGTTGCAGATCTAAAAACAGTGGTCTTTCTCATAGAGTCTCTATGAGGATGCTGTTTCTGTGAACATGCTGCTTTGCTCTGCTTCTAAATGTGTTTTCTGCGTCCATCTCTGCATGCAAAGTGTGCACCTACAGTAAGGTGACCCAGTTCAGCTGTTGTCTGTTTACAAAAGCCAGCCGGCGTCTCTTCATCACTTTCATTCTCCCCTGGTTCTAATTCCTTTCTGATCACCACCAACTCTTTGATATGAGAAATTAATGGCTGCTTAATCCAGCCAAACATGACCTGAGCATTGGTCCTCTTATCCTCCACTATTACTGCATGCCAGCAGTGATTGGGTAAAACTCGATCCCATGTTGTACAGACATGCAGCTGGAGTTTAATCCATGTGCCTCACAGGCCCCATTCTGTGTGACTAAAGGCTAATCAGTCAAAGAACTTTTTATTTGGAGACTAAATCTTTGTTCTGTGGATGCTATCCGACCTGAGCTGCTCGTGTTGAATATCATGACAGAGTGATAATGTTCCCATCTTTCCTCTGAAGCATCTCTGTGTAATACAGTACAGGCTGGCGTGTTAGTCCTGGGTACATAGTGATCTCTCTGAGAGCCCAAGAATCTCTATTTATAGAGCCGGCTTCAGTGCACTGATTTATTTATCACATGTGTCATCGTAACACGTGCTTGTATGTTTCACTTTTAGTCACATTTTAAACATATTTGAGAAACATAGTGTGGTTTAAATATGTAATAATGTGTTTAATTGTTTCTTCAAATGTTTAGTTTTAGAGTCCTTGCTATTTATATGGTAAAGTTAAGAAAAAAAGCGTTTTGTGCTTAACGTTAAATGAACCAAGAATGGATGAGTTTAAAGCGGCCGGAAAACCCTAAATATTTACCATTGTTTGAGAGAGCCAGGTCAGCTCTGTCAACAGAACAGCTAGCAGCACAGCATTCCCACACAGAGGTACCTATACACCTGTACATCACAGCCTGTAAAATAGCTTAGCACCGTGTAACTGTCCCAAGTACATGATGGGTACACGATTACAATAATTAGTAGGAAACCATGGCAATATACTACAAATATACACAGCATTTCACAGTATAATATCACAAGCAGCCAGGATCTACAAACCTAATTCCAAAAAAAGTATTTTCTGAAAAACCTAAATAAAAACAAAATGCAATTTTTTTCAAATCTCATAAACTCATATTTTATTTGCAATAGGATGTAAAAAAAAAAAACCCCAAACAAATCGAATGCGTAAAGTGAAAAATGTAGCATCTTTATGAAAAATATTAGTTCGTTTGAGTTGGGACTGTGTCATCCTCTCTTCTTTTAACACCAGTCTGTAATCCATCTGGGAACTGAGAAGACCAGCTGTCAGACTTTTAGATAGGAACATTGTCCTGTGATAGTCTGATATAGGATTCTAGTTTCTCAACTGGACTGCAGGAAAGTCAGTTCAGCACCTGGAATCTTCTCCTTTGAAGCCATGCTGTTGTAATAGATGTGGTATCCAGTTTGTCTTGCTGAAATATGCAAGGCCTTCCCGAAAAAGACTTTGTCTGGATGGGAGTTCATGCGATCTAAACCTTTATAAAGATGCACGCTTTTGAATTGAGCATTGACACCAAGCCAGACGGTCCCTCTCCTCTTCAGTCCAGAGGATACAGCATCCATTTTTCTCCAAAACAGAATTTTTGGGAAACAGAACAGTTTTGCTAAGTGCTTGCTCAAAGGGGGTCGTTTGATTGTTGGGGTTTTCTTGGTGTTATTAAAGGATCTCTACTTTAAAATATAAACTGCCTTGATGAGAACATTTCTGGATCATGTTGACATGTGGCTTTTTCTTTGCATGATAGAGCTTTAACCAGCACTGTGGATGACACAGTGAACTGTGTTCACAGAAACTGATTTCGGAAATTGCTCCTGAGTCTATGCAGTGATTTCCATGGCAGAATTATTTGTGTTTTTAATGCATGTCCTGACTGAAGGCCCAAAATCACAGGTATCCAGTACTGGTTTTTGACCTTGTCCTTTGCGCACAGAGATTTCTCCAGAGTCTCAGAATTGTTTGATTATATATTTTTTGCAGATTGATGAACCTCTGTCCATCTTTACTTCTGAGAAACTCAGTCTTCTATACCACCACATACTTTTCTGACCTTTTGTTGTCCATGTCCCAACTTTTTTGAAAAAAAAGTTGCTGCCATCAAACTCAATTATCTGATATTTTTCATAGTAAAATATTGCACTTTAAACACGTTCCCTTTTTTTATTCTTCTATTGTAAAGAAAATATGGGCTTAAAAATTTAGATATCATTGCATTTTGTTTTTATTTATATTTTACAGAGATTTGCAAATTTACTGGGTGGTAAAAATGTAGGTGGGTTTATAAGGTACATGTTAAAATTTGGATTTTAAAATGTTTATTTCTATAGTTTTCATCAAGCTATTTGCACTGCGATGTCAAATATGTTCTTAAAATCCACAAAGATGTCCAGAGTCTTTAGTCTGGAAAAGTGTGGAACTTGGGGAAGTTATTGAAGGACCCTTAAAATTAGAATAGAATACAATAGCATAAAATAGAATAGCCCTTTATTGTCATTGTACATCTACATTGAAATTATGGATTTCTAAAGAAATTACTCATCTAAAAAGCTGTTGTCAGTATAATTAATGTTATCGATACTACCAAACCATGTAAATCTTTGGTATCAGTTAAAACAGGATGAGCAGGATAATAACTCCAAGAATTGAAGCTGAGTGATGATATGTGATAGCATATCAATATTAGCTGATCACTCCCCATGATACAGGTGTGTTCAATTTCTGTGTGGTGAGCCTGTCAAGGTTCGAAGTGCAGCCATCCCCCTCCTCTTAGTTAAAAGTGGACGTGTTGCTGAGGGCCTTCAGGCCAGGAGAGGCCAAAGTAGCAGGTGCACGGTGATGGGTGACTATATATAGAGCTGTTTGCGAGACAGTTCCTGTAAACCATGTTGTTGTCTCATGCACATGCACACACAAACACAAACATGCATACACACGGGAATACATGTTTGCTATTATCAGAGTCTTTAGACAGGCTTTATATCATCAGGAATCTGGAACCCATTTATTACATATTTATTGCATATGTTAAAGCTGCTGTTGCATGACTTAGTAACATTAGTTGAAAAAGATTGTTTATCATAAGACATTACGCTGAACAATGGCAAATCTAAAAGGTATATCTACAGTCTTTATAGAGTTTTATTTTAAAACTTAAACATAGAAATATAGTAAACCCAGCTTGTTGTAGAGGTTTATTTAAGATAGTTATGGATTTGTTTACATTAAACAAGCTTCATTCTTAAGAAAACACTCTTTCTTTTGTTATTTTTTTCTTACTGTTGATATGATACACTGAACATTGAAACTCATTTAGTCCACACAGTATTTCTGCCTCTGTGGGGTCATTATTGTCACTGTCAATGGTTCTGCTCATTAGTTTCTTCATAAATCAATTATTCATTTCCTTTATATTTCAGAAACAATGAAAAATTATTCATCACACTTTCCTGCAGTCCAGGTTTATTTCATCAATTGTCTTCAGGCTACTGCATAGGCAGTATAAAAGGTAATCTTTTATACTGCGATGAGTGCTTCCACTGTCACCAACTTGGTTTCAAAAAACTGAATTCAATGGGGACTGATTGACTTAATTTTGTATTTAAAATGACCCAAAACAAGTGACTGAGTCCATGAACTCATGAGTAAAGTGTTTACAGAAGTCAGCTCAGAAACCTGTTTTCCCAAAGACTTCCAATGGCCTGGAAGCCCTCTTAAGGCTTTTTGTCAATTTTCGACCAACATTTCATTGAGTTGACCTTGAAGACTTTGATGTAAGCCAAGTTTTCATGGATTGTTAACATGATCTGACTCTACACCACTACAAAGTTTAATCAATTCATTGAAATATTTTTGAGCTATTGTGTTTACAGACAGAATGACCCCACACATGACGTCCAGGGCCGAGGTAATAATTGTTATTTTAGATATTCAATCAGTTTTCTTTTGATCAGTAATTTGATAGTCAACTAATACTTGCAGCTCTACAGCTGCAGAGCCCTTCGGATTTAAGCACTCATAGTTCATGAATATTAGTTAGTTTCAGGGTGATTGATTTTGTTTTTGCGAGTATTTCTGGATACTCTTAACAGGAGAGCTCTCTAACAGCAAAGAGGAAAAGGTCAACACACATGCTTGAAGGGGGAATAAAACTGAACATTTAAATTGCTCAGTACTGACCACTGAGAGCTGCATTTGTTCAGCCTGCAATGGACAGACAGAGACAGACAGATAATCCGTCCTCTCTGGCTTTGCTGAGGTCAGAATGGAAAGAACGATCCCCACGATTAAATTGTCAGTCCTCTAACTCCGTGTGAGAGCTCCGATTGGCACCTAAAATGTCCCCTGTGGACCTCAGCAGGTAAACAAACTGTGGAGTTCAGCTTTTGGCCACAGCGAGCGAGTATCTGAGCTGCTCTGAATTCTCCAGCTCTAAATATACCAGCCGTGACAGCTCGGTCAGATGCTCCGCACTGATGACACACAACACCCAAGAAACCTTGATTCACTCAGCAGAGACGGGGCAATTACAGCCTGACGGGGAGATGTAATGGTTAAGGACACTGAACAAGGAGCAAGACAAATGAGTGTTAAATATGTGACAGAGATTTACACAAACAGCAAATCAAACGCAGAGAGAGTGATGAAAACTTAAAAGCTTTTCCACATTTTATCAGATATATATATATATATATATATATATATATATATATATATATATATATATATATATATATATATATATATATATATATATATATATATCCATTCTGCACAAAAGGATCAGCCATGTTTATTGCCTAATTTATTGTCTAACCACCTATGGTTTGTGAACTCATAAAGTTTTGCATTTTGGCTGTAGCCATTTTCTTTGGATCCTAAAGTGACCATATTTGGAACAGAGTGTGCTAAAGCTAGCAAGCTTGGGTAATAAACATAATTTTACAGACTTAAGACAGTTAAAGCGGCTTAGAAGCCATAAAAGGGTGAATATTAGTCAAGGAACCACAACTGTTTTTTGTTTGCACCACGCCCTAAATAAGAATCTAAAAAATGTCACATGTTTTGCTGTAGGTATCACTGTTACTTAGCAACTGAGGCCACACGAGAAGGGTTTTATTTATTTATTTATTGTATTAGTAGATTAACAATAATGAAGCTTCAAATCAATATTTTATTACTGATGAAAGATTTCACATTATTTAGTTTTTATTCTTTATGCCTCACATGTTTTATTTTTAAGAGAAGGCAGAGGAGATGGTGCACCGAGGAGTGAGCTTGTTGTAAGATAACACGATGTGTTAACTGATTATCTCGATGCTGTTCATCTGTTGCAGAACATCGAGCTGAAGGTGGAAGTAGAGAGCTTGAAGCAGGAGCTTCAGGAGAAACAGGACCTTTTGGACAAAGCCCTGTAAGTCCACAAATATTCATCAGAATTAGTTGTTAAAGTACAATAAGGTAAATACTACTAACAGATTATAACAATTAGACAGATGCAACGCCAGTTGGAAACTAAAGATCAATAACAATCTAATTGAAATATTCTTCAGACATGATCTGTGATTATTAATAATCTATGTTGCATTTCTTCTTCTGTGGTCTTTTCTCTTCTCTTTCACTGATGTACACGTTACCACAGCACTTGGTTAACTTTCTTTTCTGCTTTGGCTTTCATGAAGTGGTGTTTTTCTTTTGGTGTTCTTGCTGGATATTAACTGTAATGCTCTACATGGTCCTGTCTTAACTATGGTAACACTTCATATGACTAAAAGCTCATATGCCATGCAGCTGCTAGTAGACACATACACACACACTGTAAGCCGAAGTGTAGATCATTAACCTTTAAATCTGTGTTCTCCATTTGTGACCACTTTATCTTGTGTCCCTGTGGAATTAAACAATTAAAGAACTGAAGGTTGGGATTTTGCTGGAATATGTTGAGATTAAATAGTGGTATAAGAGTAACGTTTGAAGCATGGGCGTCAAACATCGGGCTCAGGGGCCATCAGCATAACAAAGACCCCAATCCTGTCACGGCTGAGCAGCCATTGTGTTAGTGGAGTGGACCCAAGTGCAGACACGGAAGGAGATGGAACTGAATCTTAACAAAAAACGAGCTTTTTATTTGGCCAAAAACATGAATACAAAACAAGGCAAAAATGAACAGCGGCAAAACTAAAACTAAAACCTAAACTGGGAAAAGCTAGGCTGTACAAAACTATGACAAGTGAAACATGATTCTGAGCAGGTGTATGAGAGTAACTATGACAAGAAAAACTGTGAACATAACCTGACCAGAATCATGAGGTACCTGGGATCCAACATGACATAGGGAAGCGGAAACAGACACACCAATAGAGAGAGACAGAGGACTTAAATACACAGGGAAATGAGGGAAGTGGAAACACCTGGGGAGACACAGCTGACACCAATAATCATGACCCAACAGGGAAAAGTAAAACTAAGCACACTGAACATAGAAACAAGACTTTCAAAATAAAACAGGAAGCATGGAGAGATATGAATTGGGACGCGCAAGCTTGACAAAAGAGACAGAGGGAGCGACAGAGGGACACAGAGGAGAGAGACTTAAGGGGAACCTACATAGACGAGGAAGAATAGAAAAAACATAAACCAGACTAAAACTCAACCAAGACAAACCAGTAATAATACTAGAACTTAACTCTACCTCAACTTAAGAATAGCACATGAATATTAACATAAGAAATCAACAGTATAAAATAACACAAAACACTGGATCACAGACCCAGCACCTGACAAATCCAGTGTGAAAGAAAGCATAAATTTTGGAATTTTAACTACACTTTAATAGGTTTTACAACTTTTGCTCTCGGTAAAGATTTCTCAAAAGGCCTTTTATAGATAGTAATTAAGGATCAGATGAACAATTCAATGCCAGAAAAGTTGCTGTTTTTTCAGTATCTACTATAGGATTTTAATATTTTTACTATGGGTCAGACAGTAGGAAAAAAATAGGGCATTTTCTGTTAACTAACAAAAGCATTTTGTTTTATAATTAGAGGACATTCTGGGGAATGAGCTTCCAGAATTTTTTCCTGTAATTTTACACATTTATTTCTTAGAGAGAACAAAAAATAACAATCCATGCACATCTTCCTCATCCTATTAAGTTCATTTGGCATTTCCCTCGGGATAAATAAAGTTCTTCTTATCTTATCTTATCTTATCTATGGGGCAGGTGCAGAGCCCAAAAAATGGGACAAAAGAAAAACAGAGTGCAGAACTCCAGAGTCCTAATTTATTGCATGGAGCAGCGTTTCGAGCCCACCTGCTCTTCATCAGACATGAAACACCAGCAATAGTATTGTTTGTCCTATATAAGAACTGATTTTTGATTGGATGTAATTGGTCATGTGACCATTCACAGGTGATTTATGAGGGTGCTGTTTGGTGTTTCATTATCTGATGAAGAACAAGTGTGCTCGATGCAATAAATAAGGAATCTGGAGTTCTGCAGCATGTGCATTCTTTTTCTCAGAGCCATGCTGACAGATTCCCTTAATTTACTGCAGTAGAATTTTTTTATTATCATGTAAAAAAACTGAGGCATACTTGTGTATTTTTTAATCATTATTATGTCTGGTTGTACAGCATATGTTGCAACAGTTTTATGGTAGTTTAAATAGTTTACATTGCTGACCCACCAAGATTATAAAAGTGAGATGTGTGGGCTGTCTGAACAGCCTGAACGTCCACTTGACATAAAGGACACTTGTCCATGAGACACTTACGTTGCTCAGATGGGTTCAGAATATCCCAGTTATCTGAGCTGCTGCATGTGGTGGATAAAGTTAAAAATGTATGTAGACAGGGTCCAGAAGAGGACTCGTGGCGTCAGGGTGGCGTGTGCCATTCTGGGAGCAGGAATTCTGGGATACCGCTGTTGACTCACTAAGTGATATAGAGAGATGCTTGCACAGCTGGAGTCCAAACGTTGCATGACACACCAAATGTGCTGGCACAGAAATATAAAGTATCAGGGTGTGTGTGAGAAATTTCAGACTAAAGTTTAAATTGTTCTCGTTTGGTGCACGTTTACCTTAAGGTGAGTGTGTCAGCTAAGTATTTTATCGCACACATCTGCAGGTAACAGCAGGTACAGCAAATTTACATCCTTACGATACAAGCCTCTAGTTAACGGTGAAAGTCCAGGCTACTAATAAAAGGGATAAAATTCTGATTTTCATGCACAACCCTACAAATATCAACCCTTTTATATTATGAGATCATCCCTTCTATGACAATAAACACCACGGGTGGTGTGCTTACTTAATCTCTGCTATTAGTGGAAGGGGCTAAGGAAATCCCATGAGCACTGTAGCAGACAGAAAACCTATGACATCATATTATGTCTTGGCTCTCACTAATATTTCCATCATGCTCTAAAAATGACACCCCCCGGACAACATTTAGATCTGTGTGTAAACTGCTGCTGGGGTTTTAAATCCCTTATTAAATAAGCTGCTACTCAATTTAAAGTGTAAGATTAGATATTTTATTAGGCCTACATGTTTTTGCATGATAACATTTATAATATGTGTTGTAAGCTTGATTGTCTGACTGTGTTAGCATTGCAGGAGAGGGATGACTTGGATGTACCCTGCATTTTACACTATGACAGTTTATTCAGTTTATTTTGACCAGATCCAAATGACCTGGTTATTGGATTCCAAACCTCATATACAGTGGGCTATCTGCTATCTGATTGATTTTGTGATTAGACTGTGATGTCCTCTTCTTCTTCAGCACAACAGCAGAGAGCCTGACCAATCACAATGAGGCAGAGCTACAGAGACGGTGTCAAGAGAGACAGCAGGAAATTGACCACATGCAGCAGGTGCTTGAGGCAAAGATTCAGCTCCTGCAGGAGGTTGGTCTGCTGCTGTAATACTTATACTTGGGGATACTCGGTAATAGTGCCCAATCTTCCCAAATCTTAACTGCTTTGGTGCATGTTTCTTTCAGGAGGCCCAGCTGGCTCGCAGCGAGGCTGAGCGAATGGCCTCGCTGGCTGGATCACAGTCCCATGCTTCCCTCCTCTCCTTAGATGCTGCGATGGAGGAAATCCCAGAGGATGAAAGGCCTCCACATATCCTGTCACCATCTAACAACAAAGACAGGTAAGAAACTACTCAGTTCTGGAGAACATGAGAAGAAATCCACCCTTCTATGTAGGGATGGGTACCGGTATCCGGTGCCATTATGGCACCGGTTCTGACATAAACGGTAGTAACCAGACCGAAAAGCAGCGCACATTTCGGTGCTTTATTTTGGTGCTTTTTTTTTTTCTTGAGATGTCATACACTTTGGATTCTAGCCAATCATTTTACTTTTACAAGGATAGGAGGCGGGGCCAGGTACGTTCTTTTAGAGCAGAGCTACAGATTAAAAATGCCCAAGGCGAAGTGGTCAAAAGTCTGGCTGTACTTCACAGCAAAAGATGCAAACTCAGCAGCCTGCAACAAGTGCTTTAAGCCCCACGCCCCCGGTACCGCGAGCAAAAAGGAGGAGATCACGTTTAATCGGTTATAACGGGGTTGTCACGGTTCTGGGTCCGTTGGGCCCAGTATTTTGAGTTTATTATGTTTTGGTTTATTTTTGAATGATGGATTGTTTTCTTATTCTCTTGTATTGCTGATTATGGTGGTGGTGGTGATGATGATTACTTCGTTCATGTGTCTGTTTATTTGTGATTAGGATTTGTGTTCTCATGTTTTGTGTGGGTTTAGTGCCAGGTGTCATTTTCTGTCTGTCTCTCAGTGTCGAGTCTGCGTCTTTGTGTTGGGTTCATGTTTCCTGTTTTATTGTGAAAGTCTTTGTCTTATGTTAGTGTGTGCAGCTTGGTTCCCCTGTCTCGTCAGCCCTGATATCTCCCAGCTGTGTCTCCCTCCTGTTGCCGATTCCCTCATTACTACCCTGTGTATTTAAGCCCTGTGTTTTCCTCAACCCAGTGTCGCGTCGTACCATCAGTTTATGCCTGTGTGTTTTGGTTCTCCATGTTCAGTGTTCACTTCATGTTTTGTTTTTTCGTACCAGCAATAAAGCTGAGGTTTTTGAGTTTCTAGTTAGTGTGTGAGTCCTGCATTTGGATCCTCCTCCCCACCTGCCCACACACAGAGCCCTGACAGGGGTGGGAAATATAAGTCCAGACATGTGTGGTATCCACAGAAACCTCTGAATCTCAGCTAAAATGTCATATAAACCATTTCTACAACTACCAAACTCAACAAAAACAAGCCATGATTAAACGAGCAGTTATGTAAATGGCACAAGTCCGCTAAACAAACAAGGCGAACCAGAAATTTTCCAGACTTCATGTAACCGGTTAAAGACAGGCTAGTTATCTTCCAGAGCTATCACCAATTCCAAACACCAAGTTTCACCACACTCTGACAAAAATTCACTGAATGAGCCGCAAAAGAAGACTACAAAAACACACAGCGGCGCAAATGCGCTAAGACAGAAATTGGCTTACCGTCCTGATTTCCTCCGTTATTTTCGCCGGTAGCCGGTAGCCGGTAGCCACATGATTATCAGCAGTTACCACGCCTACCTAGCCGCATCAGAATAGTTTTCCGTCAACAACCTCCATTTTAGACCCACCTATAGACACGTGACTGGACAGACGTCACATGCAGTAAATTTGGGCCCACGTGGGTTTTGGCCTTGGAACGTCTGATTGGTTGAAGTAACGTGAACGTGGCATCGTTACTGTGATTCTATTGGCTCAAACAATTAAAAAGGGGTGTCAATCATGCAAATTGACCAAAAGAAACCAAAGTTACAGCCCCTCGGAGTTTAAAGGGCCAGAGGCCAATTAAGCGCTCCATGGCAGAAAAGGCCCATTACCATGTAAATGTGTGGTTAATTCTTCAAAAACGTATTTAAAAAAAAAAAGCATTTTTAGGCATGTTAATAAAATTAATTAATGTCTGCTCTTAAATACCTAAAAAAATCAACTGGCATGGTGTCCAATTGTGTGCCAGAATTGGACATTTTTGTACAACGTCTGGATATTCATGTATTGACAGCGCTGTAATTTTTCACTGTTTCACTTCAAAAACATAAATCTTTGCACAGATGATGTTTATATGTTGTTACGGTTCTTATCATTTTGCAGAAAAAAAGAGACTGCTAAAAATAAAAACATGAGAGGTTTTTGGACGAAGTTTGTGTTCTCCATTCTTTAAGCACCGGTTCGAGCACCGTTTAAGCACCGGCACTGTTTCAAAAGTACCGATTTGGCACCGGTATCGGATAAAACCTAAACGATACCCATCCCTACTTCTATGTCACTGACTGGTCCTCTTTCTGCTTTCAGGTTGATAGAGGAGCTAACTAAAGAGCTTCGCACTAAGGAGGTCTGCATAACTGAGCTGTGTGGAGAGAAGACAACACTCACACTCAGGGTGGAAGAGCTGGAGGGACAAGTTCATGAGCTATCTAATTCTCTGCTGCAGAAGGACAAGGATGTTGAGGTACATATCAGTTAAATTTTACATTAAAAAAAAACCCTCTGAAGCCAGGTCTTACATTTCTTACTGAAATTAAAGGAACACTTTGAAGGCACATCTCAGATAGAGAAAAACATGCTGGATATCTATCATGACCTGGACTGGGTAATGTTTTAAGAATGAAAAGATGCCATGATGGAAAAGGTGATGGAAACGAAAATTATCAACCTGCAGAGGGCTGATTTCAACGACACTGTGAAAAAGTGAAAAAATTATGTGACAGGCTCGTCCTCGAAATTTTGCCAAATTTCATTACGACAACTCAAAGTGGTACTCAGTAGTTTGTTTGACTCCCAAGTGGTTGTATGCATGCCTGACAACATCAGGACATGCTCTTAATGAGATGACAGGTGGTGTCTGTGGGGCATCTCGACCCAGATCTGCACCAAGGCATCACTGAGCTCCTGGGCAGTCTGAAGTGCAACCTGGCAGCATCATATGGACCAAAGCATAATGTCCCAGAGGTGGTCTACTGGATTTAGATCACGTGAGTGTGGGGGCCAGTCAAGGGTATCAATTCCTTCATCTTCCAGGGACTGCCTGCATACCCTCACCACATGAGGCAGGGCATTGTCGTGCACCGGTAGGCACCCAAGACCCACTGCACCAACGTAGGGCCTGACAATGGGTACAAGGATTTCATCAATACCTAATGGCAGTCAGGGGGCTGTTGCCTAGCCTGTAGAGGCCACACCAGTGGCCTGCTAGAAGTCTTTTTCTAGCTCTGACAGTGCTCATCCCATTTCTCCTTGCACAAAGGAGCAGATACCAGTCCTGCTGATTGGTTAAAGACCTTCTACAGCCCTGTCCAGCTCTCCTAGAATAACTGTATATCTCCTGCATGCTCCTGAGACTGTGCTGAGAGACACAGCAAACCTTCCATCCTGGAGGTGTCCAGGTATCACCTTATGTTACTGACTTTAGCCAATGCAAAACTAGTGATAAACGTCAGAAAAGATGATGTCAGTGGCCTCCACCTGTAAAATCATTTGGGGGCGGGTGTCTCATTGTTGTCCCTCTAGTGCAGTTATGGTTAATTCCTTTAAGACCAAAGGAATTGAAACTGCTTAACAACCCCTCTGTTACTTAAATGACCACATCAATATCCTAGAAGCTTAAATGAGTTGATGATTTATGCTGATTAAAATGTGTTCCTTTATTTTATTACATTTTTTATGTATTTTTGGAGCAGTATATTATATATTATATTATAATGGACCCTGAAGTGCATGTGTGAAATGCAAAACCATGGATACTTTATATAAGCTGTCTAATGTTACTGCATTCCTCTGGACCACCATGTCTCCTCTGGCCAGACTTCTGTTCTAAAAAGACATCCTTAAAGCAGCATGTGTTCATGCCTCAGCCATATTTTACCAGCTATTCATGTAGGTCGCAAGAGCTGTTGCATGCACCAAATAACACTTAAACGCATGGATATGATTAAAACAGTGTCACAAATACACAAATAAATAAAAGAATATAATATAGAAATATATTAGATACAAATTTCTCCTTTCTTTTTTCTGTGTGTATTCCTGGGTTGGCTGGAGCTATTAGTTTTTTCACTCGACAATTTTAACCTCTCTTTTCTTTTACACAGTTCTATCAGGAGGAACTTGGTCAAGAGAGGCTGCGCATCGAGCAGGAGATGCAGGTATGTGGATTTTAGTATTTAAAACGGTGCTGGATCATTAGCTTTCAGCTGTTATGTTCTATCCAAAGTGTGAGAGCGGTTTCACACAGTAGTGAAGAATATTTTGATAGACTCTGCCTCCTTATGGACAAGTGACACATTGCATTGATATGACTAGCACAGACAGACAGTTAAATGATTTGTAGGTGACAAGAAATGATCTATAGTATTTAAGAATTTTTACAGTGTGTACAGTGCATTTTTGCTCATTTTACCCGATTATATCACTGAAAAAGATAAAATAGCAGCAAGAGCTCAAAGAACGATCTCTTAACAATATCATGAGAAAAAATAAGTAAAATACTCTGAAACTAAGCTGAAACTACATTTTATATATATATATATCTATATATAGATATATATATATATATAGATATATATATATATAGATATAGATATAAGAAAAGGACCATGAGGCAGAAAAAAGAAAACTATTTTGCTTTTTGAGGCTGTAATGTATAGTGTATTGCTTAAGGATTCTAGTGGTAGCGAGAGCCATCTTACTGGGGGCTTATCTCATCACGAGAAGTGCCAGAATCTCATTACATTTACAGGCTTCAGCTGCAGTGACATCCTCAAGGGCACACTTCTCTCCTGATGCATGATGAAACTACGAATGGAGAGGGACTATTACTTGAACAGCAACTCACTGTAACCTGGACAGAATCTCTACCCTGTTGAGTAGAGATCTTGTAGGGATTAATACTTAAGAACACAGTGTGCGTTTAGCCTTACTGAACCTGTGCAGCGGTGGTTCTCTGTATTTGAATTTGTCAGCATTTGCTGCAAACATATTTGTTGTCAGGCGAGTTTTGTTTTCAGGGAGGCTGTGCAGGCGTTTTAACTTGTAAATCATTTCTGAATAAAGGATGCAAATACACTTGTTAGGCAGGCTCTCTGTTCAGATTTCAGACGGGTCACACGTATGGGTAAAAGCATGTGTGTATGAGTGAGTGTGTGCCTCGGTCAGTGTGCAGTGAAAGGGGAAAAAAAGCTGAGGCAGCAATGGCAGCTGCGCTATGGCACAGCATTTAGTTACTAGGGTAACAGTGGAATTTGCATATGATCAGCAACCCTCTGAGTGTGGTACGTGGTATATATGAAAATTGTTGGCTGGATTCAGACTGCTCATGTGTTTAAAAGCTGATATTCAAATTTTCATGAGGCTGTTTGACTTTGCAAAATCAGAAGAAGGTGATTGTTTTTGAAGTATAAGTACAGTATATATGTGCAACTGTATATAATACATGCTATATATATTATATGCCTCTTCCGTATTGCTGAATTGGTTTCTAAATCAGTGGAAGAAACTGTTGTTGTGTGTTCTTACCACAGCTTTGTTTACATGTCCTCACAAACATCCGAAGAGAGCATGTAAGAATGAATTTAACTGGGTTTGTGTGTGTGTGTGTGTGTGTGTGTGTGTGTGTGTGTGTGTGTGCGTGTGTGCGCGTGTGTGCGCGCGCGCACGTTTCCATGAGGAGCCATCCTTCACGTACATGTGTGCATGCAGGCGTCTCACTGGTTAGCAGTTTAGCAGCTCTGGTTTCAGCCAAACTATCGATAGGTCAGATTGACCTTTGAGTGCTCGGCGACCCCGACACTGATATCAGGTTGTGTTGTTTCAGACAGACACCCGCCGTAAGAGCTCATAATTAGCTCCCCGGACACCACAGACACTTAGCCAATAATTGTCTGCAGAGAAGAGCAGGCTGGACATGAATATAATCTGAAACCTTGTAACATATTAATTTCCAGGATCTCTTTGTCAGGAATAACATGCGTCAGTGTAGACCTCTGAAGCAGTTAAAAAGCGAGACGTTTCATAGTAGTTATGAGCATTCGAGTTCTCATTAAATCTGAAAGAAAAAAATGTTCAGTTGCATCCTTCCCACATATGGCTATCTGCAGCTAAACCTAATTTTAGAGAAAATGACTCAGGTTCAGCAATTAGTCTTCACAAAATCAGCAATCAAAGACACATTAGTGAGGATTTCCAGTCTCATTCTCTGCTCTGACGCAGTACGGCTGCTTTCAGAGAGAAAAATGGTTCACGGCAGGCTTCACACTGCATATATCTGCTTGGAACTCACAGTGTGACCATCTGTTTGTGCACCCAGGCAAACAAAAATCATAGCCGCTGCAGAGCTGAACTTACACGGTCAAATGCAGGATAAAGCTCTGGTTGTTTGGTCATTACAGTCCAACCATTGCTGAAATATCAGCACCATGGCAACAGAAAATAATTGTAATAATATTGTGCTGGTCTAACGAGGGCACTATTTACAGACTAAAGCCACCATGGCAATCGTGTTATAATCATATAATGATGTTTGATACTTTTGTTAATAGCAGGGCAGTTAATTGTGTTTTTAAGTGTGTCAGCGTATCCATTATTATTATTATTATTATTATTATTTTATTATTAATTAATAAATTATTAATTTAGTTAATGACAAACAATTTGATATCTGATAAGAAACTCTATTAAGAGTTTATTTTCATATGCAGCATCGCTGGCTCGTTGCAACACAGGTGTTTTTTGTTAACTGTATTTATTGATTAGTATGTGATATCTTCTATTTTTAGTCTGCAGAGCGTCTGCCTGACGACTGAAGGAATAAAGGTCAGGAAGGGGACTCTGGAAGAAACAGAGCATACATTTATTAACCTCGGAGGTCTTTTCTGTAGTTTATAATTGCGTGTAGTGGTCTTCTTAATTCTAAATTATTAATGCTTAAAGAAATGTACAATAGTTTTGCGCGCGCCCGTGTGTGTGTGTGTGTGTGTGTGAGAGAGAGAGAGAGAGAGAGAGAGAGAGAGATGGGCTGTGTCATAATATTTATGAATGTCTGGAGTGATTTGAGTCCCCAGGTTGACTTGCCTTCGCTGATAATTCAACTGGTTATTAGATAATATTACATTTTATTTTATGAAATGCAGCTGTTTAATATAAATGTGTGCACTGTTGTTCTTTTTCATTCATCCTCAATAAAAGCCCACTTTAAGGGTTAGCATGCGACCATGCTAATACAGCTAATGTGAACTGTATAAAACAAATATAACTTGGAGACGTTTAATTTTATAGATTAGCGTCGTGCTACTGGGCTTTTCACCTGTTCAGTCAGGCGGACGGAGCTTAGCAAACCGGGTAGGAGGAAGTAGCAGACTCCCGGGGGAGCGACTCTCTTTCCTGTTTACAAATAAACCCAAATTAGAAGAGATGTTATTTAGGGATTAATTTAAATATGCGTTTTAAAACGAAAGTGTCTATGTTTTGAACCGGTATCTCAGCGGGAGTTAAACTGCGAGCATCCCTGAACGTCTTCACCGGGCTTCTCAACTCCCCCTCGTTTTCCCTGAATGGTGCGCTCCAACGCTGCAGGTCTGGTTCGGGCAGGCGCTTCGTTATCTGACTGGAGGACATCCGACTGGAGTCCGGTGTGTCGTATCTCTGCCTGTAGCTGCTGTAACAGCTCTGAGATGAACAGACAGCCTTTGTTTGGGACACAGACGCCGCCGGAAGAGTCAGAGGATCGTCCTCGGACGCCTGTTACTGCTCGGTGTCCGCGTACTGGGCAGTAGATCCCGTCGCTTCCCGGTCATGATGAACCTGTCGTCGTTCGGAGCGGCTCGCGCCTCCGTGATGGTGCAGAGGCACGTGCGGCTGTGTTGGGAAATGCGAGATACGATGTTTGTTTTTTTCGATAGCGTGAGGACACTTTAAAGATAAATACTGCGTCTGATTCACGAGACATTACCTGACCAGTGTGCGCCATTGCGATTCACCTGCCCCTCCATCAGATGAACGGGGATCCTGGATGTCTTTGGATCATAGCTACAGTATGAACTGATCTTACAAGCTCTTTTTTGTCTACCTCCTTTAATTTATCATGGACTTAGAAGTCATCGCATGCACTCGGGGAATGAGGAGCATTACACTGTCCTGTTTATGTTATTGACATCAGTGCTTGCTCTGAAGCTGGACATTGTGCTCTTCTTGCTGTTTATAAAGCAGCGCTGTCATTCTAAGGATCCATGTATCCTCACATCCTCATGTTATAGTAAATAAGATGTTCTGCCCCTCCCTGATAACTATAATACTGTGTAATGTTTGATCTCAAGATGAAGGAGGTGTGTCGTATTTGTGGACGGGAGCTCTGTGGCAACCAGCGAAAATGGATCTTCCATCCTGCTGCCAAACTCAACCTGCACGTGCTGCTCTCTTATGCTGTGGGGCAGGAGCTGACCCGGGACGGCAGAGGAGAGTTTGCCTGCTCCAAGTGCACCTTCATGCTGGACCGCATGTACCGCTTCGACACAGTCATCGCTCGTGTGGAGGCACTGTCCATCGAGAGGTTGCAGCGGCTCCTGCAGGAGAAGCATCGACTGAGGCAGTGCATCAGCGGGCTCTATCGGAAAACCAATTCAGATGAAGGGGCTGTAACATTAAGTGGAAGTGATGACGGACCAGGGGATGGGATGGTGGATATTTCAGGGCTAACTCATGCAAAGTATTGCGCCCTGCTCCAGGAGGATTTAGTCTACTCTTTGTATGAGTCCTGGGCAGATGACAGCCTGGACTGCCAACATCACCACCATCCTCAATGTCCTGCTGCTAAAGGGTCAGAGGTTACAGTTGAAGGCTCACAACGGTGTACGCCCAGCACTCCCAGAAGGTGCCGGGGATGTTCTTATTGGCGGGTGGCAGACTCTGATTATGAAGCTGTCTGTAAGGTGCCCAGAAAGTTGGCCCGGAGTATTTCTTGTGGGCCATCAACCAGATATTCAGCCAGTGTGGTTGGGGGAAGTGTGACTGGAGGTGGTGCAGGTGGAGAAGGAGAGAGGAAAAATGTGGAAGATTCAGAAGACGTCCCCTCCTCTCAGACTCTAGTTCCTGGATCTCAGGACCCCTCGAGGACCTCAGATAGTGATCGCACTTTAGCTGGGCGAGCCAGCTCAAGCCCCTCTATAGCATCCCTGGAGGCAGCTGAGGAATATATTCAGCCTGGAGCCATAACAGATGGATCCCTGAGCTCCCCAGTGGATGCAATAGAAGACCAGATATCTGACTCCCTCTCTGAGGAGCACATGGGAGCTCCACTTGGCCAAGCCTCTCCTAGACGCACTTTCTCTCTAGCCCTCTCTTTGCTGCAAAGCTGTGCTGTCTACCGGCCAGTCCGGAGCACAAAAGGGAGCAAGCTCCCAGTCTTTCTCAGACGAAGCTCCAGCAACGGGGGCACAAGGTTGTCCTTTACCGATCCCGTTATGGGAATGCCTTATGGAAGCCCAAACGGAGAGAGATACAATCACACACCAACACCTGAGCTGGATACCCCTCTGATCAGAGTGGACACTGGGCTGGATCAGGATCTGAACCTGGCAGACATGGAGAAATTATTTGAAGATTTGTACAAAGAGTATCCTCCTCCTCCTCCCCACCAGGTACAAAACCTTGATCGGAATGGGGATGTCGGCGAAAAGAGGAATTTCATTAGTGCAGAGTGACGGCGCTTGGTTCAGTAATGAAGTTGGCCTTTGATGAGCAAACTTGCTACATCTGCAGTAATCTGCCTGAACCAGCCTGACAGGCTTTGATGTTTGACACCGCGGCCTGCCCACAAAACCATTATCACCACATTTTAGCTTAACTATCCACATAATCCAGCTACACACAGCCTCTGCAGTTAGCTCTCACCCCAAAGGACCTGAGCTTCAGTAGCGTGCAGCCATGTTTAGTTGTGTGGTAACACTATACATTACACAAGCAGTCAGGTGTGGGTAGCATGGTCTAATTAGCTAGTCTGTGTGCGTGAGTGTGCACACATAAAGAACTAATGACGAAGCAAAGCATGGCACATTAGCGTATTTTAGTATTAATATCTGTGTTCTTCCAGCCTTTAATTTGTTACTCCTTATCTAATTTAGTCTTTATGATAAAGCTGAGTGTTTGCAGTGATGATACATGAACACAGCCTTTAGACAGATGAGTCTTGCAGTTTTTCCAGCCTTGCAAAACAAGATTTTCCGCTCCAGTATGTAAAGATAAATGTGTGTGGATGAGTTTTTGTGTATGCTGTAGTTAAAAAAAGTCTAATTTCTCTTACTCCTTTGTAATACCTTGTAGGGGGTATGGATTTGTCTGAAGCCTGTTTTTCCCTTACTATGAGCATGTGATCGCCGAGCGGGGAGTGCTCAGTGAATTAGGTTAGATATGGGGAGACGTTAAGACAAAGTGACTCCACTACTGCCCTATTTTCACTCAGAGCCCTTGAGGCAAAGTGATCCATGCGATGTCAGACCACTCTGTCATCTCAATACTGGTTGGCTACTAAAGTCACACTATTTCATGATAATACCACCTTCTATCTTAATGTGAAAAAAAAAACCTCTGAACTGCGTCACCCAAACGGCAAACATATAGTGATATTCTTCCTGTAGTGAAAGTTGAAATCATTTATATGCTGGTTATGTATGTATGTAGCAGGAGCACAGAGCACTTTGGGTAAACTCACTCATGCATGCAGATGCTCATAAACCACTCGAGTGGTTCTTTCCTTGTCATAGCGCACACACGAATGAACAGAGTTTATGTATCTTGTGCACAAAAAGTATTACGTAATATGCTGTGGTGGTTATATAGGCTTTCTATTTTTTATGAATTTGAGAAAAATGTGTTTTCTAAAAATAATTCAGCTGCTAGATATTGTGATTAGATTTTATAAGGTTAAACTCTGACGTCTTAACCTTTTGCAGAGTCTTGTTGAAGAGCAGCAGAGCCAGCTGAACCAGTATGAGTGTGCGGCCGGTCAGTGTGTCAGCGAGCTGCAGAAGGCCCAGCTCCAGGTCCAATCCCTGCAGGCCAAGATCCAAGAGAGCGAGGCCAACAACATGGTGATCCTCATTAAAACACATTACAGCAGCTGGATATGTTCTTTTATTGTGCATGAGAGGCCTGATGGCAGCCTAACCTAACCTTTCTGCTTCCGTCTGTAGAAGCTGCAGGAGAAGCTGAGTGAGATGGAGTGCGAGCTACGTTCGCTTCGCCAGGCCTCTCAGAGTCAGGAAAGAACCATTCAGGGCCTCACAGAGTCTCTCAGCACCAAAGACAGCGAGGTGTGTGTCTGTTTGTACCTAAACAAGGATCGTTGTGACATGATTTGTAAACCTGTTGTAAACTTGCTGATTCTGCTCTAAGGCCCAGGAGCTGTACCAGCTGATTGAAGGGCAGAACACCACACTTTGCAAGCTGCAGGAAATAGCCCATCACAGCCAGCTTGCTCAAAGCAAGGTGAAACTTTTGACCTGTTTTTTAATCAAAAACGTAAATGTTGTCCTCAGTGTGAAAACATGTTGTCTTTTTGACCTTGGTCTGTGGTCGTTCCTTTCTTCAGGCTCCGGCAGGAGTTAGCGAGTCCTTGGCGCTTGCTCAGCTGCAGGGCGAGCTGGTCGGGGTGCAGAGCTCCCTGTTCTCTCTTGGGCTGGAGCTGGAGGCCAGCCAGAGGAGTCTGAGACAGAGCCAGAGGCAAGCCGATGACCTGATGAGGTTCAAGGAGAGACTAAACTCAGATCTACAGGAGGCACTGCAGCACAGAGAGGTCACCGAAAAACACAATCAGGTCAGTCTGGTTGTGACAGTGTGAGTAAACCAAACATGTTACACAGCACGTTTAACATACTTTCTTTCTACTGCAGGACCTGCGCTGCGCCCTTCACAAACTTCGCACTGAGCTTCAGGCCAAAGAAGCAGCTTTAAAGGAGAGCGAAGCAGAGAAACACGCTCTGACGCAGGAGAAAGACCGGAGCGTCGCACAGCTCAAAATCGCTCTGCAGGACAAGGAGCAACAGTTGCAGGTGACGTGCACAATCCCACACAGTCTGCTTACATAATATATATACTGTGTATATTTATACAGTATATATATATTAGGCACACACACACACTTCTTTTGTAGCCCATCTAAAAATATATTAATCTGTAGGAGTACTCAGAGATGGCGGAATCAACGGGAAGCTCCAAACCAAATCCAAGAGACGCCCTGCTGGAGAAACTGAGGGAGCGCATTAAAGAAAGAGACAGAGCTCTGGAGGTAAACAAGCACACAGATTCACAGCAGGGATTTGTGGCAGATACTGAAAACAACTCATTTCAGCCACGGTTACATTCGCCTCAAGTACACTGTGTGATTCATGAACAAACTGGTGTGCATTCATTGTCGGGACAATGGGAAGGCTTTTAGTCACAAAAGAGTATCAGTCAAGAGTCATGGGCACACAGCAATACAGACTCACAAACCAAAAGGTCAGTGTGCAGTAATATTTTACTGCAGTGGGAAGAAATATATGAATTAAAAAGGTGACGATGAAAAGCATGTAATAAATCGCTTGGTGTTAGCTACTGCATAGCTAAACATTTTATGCAGTAAACTACAAAACTATGAAGTGCAAAGAACACGGTGAAGGTTAAGGATGCTTTTCCATCGCTGCCTGCAGCAATCCATCGATGACAAGTTCCGCTGTGTGGAGGAGCGTGAGGGCCAGGTGAGGAGGCTGCAGCTGGCTCTGAGAGAGAAGGAGCGAGACCTGGAGAGACTCCGCTGCATTCTGTCCAACAACGAGGAGACCATCACGGTACGCTCGCGACACGCAGCATCATCATGTCAGAACTGTTTGGTGTGGAAACACTAGAACATACATATTATGCAGATTAAAGCTCACAGTTTAAAACAAGCTTGAACCAACAAACCAGTAAGCCAAGTGCATCATATTTAATAAATTGTGAATAAATTAAATTTTTTTATTTGTCATAACGCTCAGTAAACTCGCTCAGTAAACTCTCCATTTTCAAGAAAATTGAATTTTTCTGGCAGTTATTTCATGCTTCAGGTTTTATAGCATTAAACATATTACTCAGTATCTAAAGTTATGCACTGATATATTTTTGGTGATCGTGACCACCAGAGTCTTGACGGTTTGGTGCGGGGTAAAGAGCTGGAGCTGGAGCAGGCAGCAGAGGCCTACAGGAACCTCCAGTGGTTGAAGCAGCAGAGCGACGAGAAGGAGAGAAACTCCCTGAGAGAGAAAGACACCATCATAACCCAGCTACAAGCAGCACTACAGACACGCAGCCAGGAGGCTCAGGTACACACTGACATTTACAACAGGTTTCTGTTTCAATTATTCTCGCGGTGTAAATGTTCAAAGCTTTGAAAAACCATCCCATGTCGACAAACCTGTCTCACCAGTTTCTTACTAATTGCTCTGTTTGTTGTGTTGTGCGTGTGCAGGATCTCACAGCTGTCCTCGTCGCCAGAGTTCAGGCCGGTCCCACTGAGGTTGTGGAGGAGCTGAAGGCTCGGTTGGCTCTGAAAGAGAAACTCTTCCAGGAGCTTTTGGGAGACCGCAGCCGGCAGTCTAAGGAACACCAAGCACAGATCCAGGATCTGCTCAGCACTCTCAGCTCCAAAGACCAGTATCTGCAGGTGGGCGACATCGTGACATGGAAGTGGCAGATTATAGGATTGGGCCGTACAAAAAGGCGGTTCGGGAAGATAAATTGTAACCTGATCTTTCTCTCTCAGGACTACTCCTACAGGCTTTCCTTAGTGATCAGTGAGCGGACTGGCCAGCTACAGGAGCTTCGCAAGCAGCTGTCAGAAAGAGAGCAGGAGCTGCATGAACTGAGATGGGACAAGGAGAGAGACACGGGAGGAGAGACGGAGCATCTGCAGAGTCTCCTTAAAGAGAAGGAGGCTTTTATCAAGGTACTTGCTCCGACATTTTCCCTTGGCTGTTTGTCTTTCTATAGATCCTGTACACCTGGTGTTCACAGGCTACTTTATCACACTGTCAGGAACTGATGAAGGCCCAGGAAGAGGCCAAGCAGCCGTTTTCCAAGGAGAGCGAGGCAGAGATCAAGGCTCTGAAGGAAGACATGCAGCTGGTGCTGAAAAAGGAGGCAGAGGCTCAGGTATCAGTGAAGCTCTTGAGCTGATGCACTAAAATTTCATGTTTTTTAATCTTTAAGTCACATCTTTGGGTTCTTTTTCTGCAGAAGGAGATCTCTGCTCTGCGTTCGTCTTTAGCTCACCAGCAGTCAGAAGGAGATGCCACAAAAGACAGCACTGATCACAAAGTATGATTATTGCTTCATTTCAAGTTGCTTAGACAGTGTTTAGACATTTGTATTCCTTAGGAAGTAACCACTTTACTCCTTTTTAACCCTCCCCGCCACTGTGATTCAGCATGTGCTTGAGCAGCTGGTATCAGAGTACAACAAGCTGAATGACGCCCTGAGGGCAGAGAAGAGGTTATACCAAAATCTCACTCACATTCATAAGAGTGACAGGTAGGGAAATTCCACGCAGGTCTTGTGACACTCTGGATTCCTGCAAAGCTTTTTTTGTCCTTTCTTTTTTAAAAAACAAAACAAAAAAACACCATTTTGTTCTCCTCTTTTTGATTTTGCAGCAGCTCAGAGAAGATCCAGGCCCTCCACATGGAGTTGGATTCAGTTCAGGCACTCCGCAGACAGCTGGAGGAGGTCCTCTCTCGGACCCGTAACACGGCCCTGCTACTGGACAGGGCAGCTAAAAGGCAGCCTGACTTTGGAGGTGGGAACGGGCAGGGTCCAGCCTCCAAGGCTGCAAGCACCATTGTCACCTGATGCTCTGTGTGACCACAGCACCACTCAGTGACACTCTAAATGTGAGATGGAGCTGTCTCCAACCACTGACGGTCAGGTTTATGAAACATTGCGTTCCTGAACTAAGAGAAAGAGATCTATATTTAAAAAAAGCCAAAATCTGACCCTCAGTGTGCAGGCAGCTTTGTCCAAATAACACAAACACTCCTCTTAATGGTATGAAGTGAAAATGTGCAACTCAGAGTTTAATTTATTAATATATTTTGTGAGTGTGGTGTGAATCTGTTTGGGTTTTTTTATATTGTTTTTTTTGAGGATTGCCTGCATATTGCTTTGTAGCTCGATTGTTCTCTATTGCCATTTCTGTGTACTGTCTCTCACCGGTGTCGCTCTTCCAGCCTTACTGTCACAGTGAAGTCACGTCTTGTGGAGAAATTCAAGCTCATGCCTTACAGTGAAACGTCTCACCATCCATCATTTGTTTTATATCATCTGTTTGTCAGCAGGATTGTGCACGCTTAGCGAAGGCCCAGGAAACAAATCCAAAAAAGATGGCCTCGTACTTTCCTTTAGTTCTGTGTTAGCTCTGATAGATATGCATGATAGAGTAGGCTAGTCGTTTTAGATATAAGCTGGCAGATGCTTTATGTTGTAGTAATTTGATATGATATGCATATTTTTAGCATCTCTGCTTCTAGATCCAGCTTTGTACAGAGATAGGATAATCTACAGTCTAGACAGTGCTCTCTATTAATCACAGGAGATGTGAACACCAGAAATAAATCTTGCATATGAATTATTTATATGAGGTAGAGTACATTTCCTAGGGATTTTGTGCCCCCGATCTTTTCATCTAGCCTCACAGATGGAATCACCGTCAAAGCTCCTTCTATTTCTTCTTATTTTGTGTTTTAAATGCATCAAAAATAAACATGTGCTGGCTTTTTGTCAAAAGCACTTCTGGTATGGATTTCTCTTTATTGTGTTTAATTAGGAAACCTGAAATCCTCCATTTATTCCTTGACATACCTTCCTCCTTTCCCCTTATATCAACCCACAGTATATATCATCTCTCTGAACCTTTACCCAGCATAGAAATATTATTTACCCGCCCTCCTCAGCCTCTCAACTTTGCCTTTTTTTTGTCCTAAAGTGTAAATTTAAAACCATATGAACACGTGCTAGAACTTTTAATGTATAAATACAAAGGCAACAAACAGCAACGTGTATTCTTAAAACAAACTCGGTCCCAATTAATTTTCCTTCATGTCCTTTCTCCCTCATGCATGATAGTGTGGCATGGTTTTCATGTTTGCATGGCTTCCACTGTAATGCCCAATGAGATATTCATAAACACAAAGCCCGTGTGACCGGTCACTCAGTGTCCTCACGATCTAGCTTGAATAAAAATACACTTCAGGTCCCTCTTCCTACACCTTCTTCATATGTGGTGACATTATGTAGTGTTACAGTGTGTAAACAGGGTGCCACATTACACCAGTTAAGCCTGCAGGGACACATTACTCAATCAGTATTGCCTCAGCAGTTTTGCCGAGTTTCCTGCCCTCTCACTAACAACACAGAGACATTTAGTGCTGTATATTTAACTGTTATGCTTCATTAAAGGTGGACACATTCTGATAATTAACGCCCGTTAAACTTGCTCTGACTATGAAACAATCCTTTAATATGTCCCCACAATGCAGTGAGTAACTCTAGACACAAACCCACACCTATGATTCACATATAGCTCTGCACAGTGTGTGCGTGTGTGTGCGTGCGGAGGCCTATTATGTGAAACAATTTCCCTTAGAAATTCTTTTCAGTCACTTTCCTGATGTTCCTGCTCTCTTTGTGAGTGTGTATACGATATTAAAAACAGAACAGAGAAGAGAACATGCGGTACTCAGTCACCACAACCTCCTTTAATCCCTGCAAACAGTCGTTACCCTAAATCTGCTACAGTTGTGTCATTTTTAGGTGTTTAAAGTGGCTCTCACACACACACTGTTACTGAGTGCACCGGTTTTTTGGCTGGCTTGCAACTTATGACATAACATTTCCCTTAAGTCCCATGACTTCCAAAGTGGTGATTCAGTGGAGAGAGAGAGAGGACTGTGGAAAGAATGGGATAGAGAGTGGATGCCGGGGAGGGAGAGGCTTAAAAACTACAGGACTGAGAAGAAAACCAGGGGGTTTGAGATTTAAAGAAAAGAACCAAAGCAAGTGGATACTTTCCCTAAATGGTCATTCTGTTTCCAGAGCTCAGCACAGAGGAGGAAGAGGGAGACGATGAAGACGGCAGCAGTGAGGAGTTCACAGACAGCATAGAGGAGGATGACGATAGCGTGAATGCCAGAAGTTTGACCTCCGGTCAGGTAAAGTGCTTTTACTAACACTTCACTGTGACCATTAAGAGCATCTCACCTACTCCCATGACTTAAAGGGTAAGAACTAAGAAGTATTTTTTCTAACTCTGTAGACTTCTGTTAAGGCTCAAGGACCTGAGTGTGTGACCCGAGGGCTGGTGAGGGGGGCACAATCCCAGAGAGCTGATGTAAAGCAGCTCGATGAAGCAAGGAAGACACTCGAGTTCGAGCTTGAAGAAATAAAGTCACAGCTGGAGAGGGATGGATACACCTCTGTATCTCAGATGAGGTGTGTAATTTGCTTTAAATTACTTATTGTTTACCTGATCGTGCTGTGTTTGATGGCACCATTATGCTTATTTGTCCTTCTGTTCGACTTTTGCTAGGAGTGCCCTGCAGAAGCTGCAAAGGGAGAACCAGGCCCTAAAAGAAAACCAGGTACGAGCTGGAGTGGTGGGGACAAACACAGAGAAGAGTCTGAGCCCAGAAGAAGAACAGGAAGAAGAAGAGGAGGAGGAAGAAGAAGAAGAGGAGGAGGAGGAAGAAGAAGAAGAAGAGGAGGAGGAGGAAGAGGATACTGAGGAAGAAGATGAACTGGAAACATCTCCGGTGCCGGCGGGGAAGCGAGGTCCTCCATGTGTTAGTCTGAGCAGCGAGCCAGGGAAGAGGCACTGCATGAGGCCATGCTCTCTGAACCTGGGCACACTGACATCTCACCATCTCACACACCAACCTGAAGCGGTAACACATCATGCCCTCATTATCTGATCATTATTACAGATTTAGTGTGATTCTCTTTAGTGTTAGAGAGAATAAAATGACCAGACAATTTAATACCAGAAAAAGTACTCAGATCATTAAATGTAACATATACAGTTTAGATGGGAAAATATGTTAGAAACAATTAAAGGGCAATAAAGTGTCACTTGTAAAGTTTAATTTAGAAAGTTAGTCTGATACTGCTTATAATTGGATCGTCAGTAATCCAGGTGTACTAAATAGTTGTACTAACAAGTTTAAATGTAATCATATTATTTGTCATGTTTTACATATAAACGCAGCTCTTAAAAAAGAATCAGAAACAGTCAGTTAATGTCTTGTTATATGTGATATTTCAGTGCAAGAGATGCTGTATGACTAAATAATTAAATGATGTGCCTGTGAAGATTACACATCAGTGTTGCTTAGAGGCTTTGCTTTTGCAGGAGACAGCGGTCGCTGGTGACAGCTCTCAGGTCAGAGCGCTCTGGCGAGATAAAGAGGATGGCCTCCGTGAACAGGCGTCTCGTCTGCACACTGATCTGACTCTGAGCCAGCAGGAGAACAGAGAGCTGCAAGAGAGGCTGATGGTGTCTGAGGCCACGGTCCAAGCTCAGGCCGAACAGCTGAAGGAGTACAGAGATCTGCTCAGTGAGTCACTCTGAGGAGCATGTATAAAGGAAGGCTGGGATGAGTTAGACAAATACATTTAAACATATTTAATTATCTGGTATAAAGGAATGAAGTAAGTTCTGCCTCATGTCTGTGCAGCTGAGACGTCTGTCCAGCAGGCCAACAAGCAGGTGCAGGTGGATCTTCAGGATCTGGGTTATGAAACTTGTGGCCGGAGTGAGAACGAAGCAGAGAGAGAAGACACCAGCAGCCCAGGTGATGAACAAAGATCTGATTCATTTTAGACCAAAAACATGCTCTTTAAGATACTCTCATTAATCATGTCTCACCTCTCCTCCTTGCAGAGTTTGACGACCTAGAGATGTGCACATCGCTGTCCCATCCTCAGGACTGTGAGGGTGGTGGCTGGTACGCTGGAAGCTGCAGCAGTAACAGAGGCGCTTATGAAATGAGGGATGAGTCGGCGTCTCTCCAGCATCTGGTCCAGGATCTGCGCTCACAGCTGACTCGCTGTCACAAAGTGATCCGTGGACTGCAGCTCCGTGTCCGGTCTTTGTCTGCGACCAGCGACTACGCCTCCAGCTTGGAGCGCACCCCCCGCAAGGTACTGACTCACCAACAAATGCTGTACTTTAAATTTATTTAATGTTAAAGAAAAAGCAATTCAAAAAACAAGGTTTTTTTTGCTTTTCATCCTCACCCTTTAGGTAAACTGGGCGCTTGAAAGATCACCAGCCCCGAGTGGTGTGGATGAGGATGAAGGTTGGTTATCTGATACCCAAGGGGCTCGTCCAGGGTCCAAGCCCAGCAGGGAGCTCCAAGAACTGATGGAACGAGTCGCGTCGCTGGAGGCTCAGTTGAAAACTACCAGATCGGAGGGCAAAGGCCAAGCAGAAGAAGGGAAATGTGCCACCTGGCCTGGGTAGGTTAGCAGCGATAAAGTGGCAGTGTTGCACATTTACTTTTTATCTAGAATCAGTTGATGTATGCACATGAGAGCGAGACTAATCTCCCTTAACACTGCGGTGCATTTTGTCCCTGTGGTGGCTGTTTGTCTTCCGCACTGTGCAGGAAGTACAACTCTCTGATCCAGGCTCAAGCTCGTGAGCTGTCCCACCTGAGGCAGCGGATGAGAGAAGGGCAAGGAGTCTGTCACATCCTGACCCAACACCTGGGAGACACCACCAAGGTGCTGCAAACACACTCATTAATTCAGTGATATTTTCTACATTTTATCAACATGGAGAGAGAATAAAGTTCTAGCAAAGTTCATAGCGCAGATTCTCACAGATGCACTAAACGTCAACAACTTTCAGGCTTTTGAGGAGCTCCTGCGGGCCAATGATATTGACTACTACATGGGTCAGAGCTTCAGAGAGCAGCTGGCACAGAGCACCGCCCTTGCACAAAGAGTGGTCACCAAGATTAGCGGACGTAAGGAACTTTTTTTTTTTTTTTTTTACTGTTTCTACTGTTATTTAAAATCTCACCGCTCCATCTTTCCTCTTTTCTCTCCACAGGAGAACGTGTAGAGAGCCATGACGACAAGACAGGCCACGAGTTGCTCGCCTTGCGGTAAGTGAGCTTGTTCATATCTACATGTGTAACGTGAGAATATGTAGGAGATTAAACTATTTTAGGGTGGTAGCAATTAAACCAAGGAGCGATCTTTGCTCAAAACCAAGTCAACCAGCAACATCTGGGGATGAAAAGTGAAGCCATCACTGTTCACTGAATAATTAGTTGAGCCTGGTTCCAAAATCAAGTCAGTCCCCAGAAACTGACACAGACTAAAATTTAAGCAGAAGCATGAAGATTCAGCCTAGCATGAAGATCAGTTTTGGTCTTTATCAAAACTGCAGTGTCACCTGCAGTTTTGTGATCTGTTGACCCCCACTGAACTTATTAGCTCACTTTGCAGCACTAAGTCTGTCCCGCTGATTAGTTTGCTCTGTCATGTGACACGCTGTGAGGAGCTGTCTGCATAGCTACTTATGTTGGAGAGAAGACAGAAGGTCTGCTGTTAATCCACATGCGGGCCACCACGCGGATCGTTTAAGTTACTCTAGCTGAACAGACAACTTCCAGGTGTCCACCCAGACAGGCTTTAAAATGCTCAGTGTTTCTGTATCCTTCACAGCTTGGCACACTGTTTCTGTTGGATTCATGCTAAGTCACTTATTCGTGGATTTCTGTTGTATTGACGCTTGCTGCTGTACTGATAAATATTTGTTTTGAAATATTTACCAGCGTGCAACATTTTTAAGGGTTATCAGGAAAGCTGGTGAAAAAAAAAAACAAAGACCCTTTTTTAAAAAAAAAGGGTCTGTAAGGCCTCTAGACCCACTTGTGACTTACTAGAAGTGATTTCTCATCTTCTATATAAATGTGTCTGCGTGGTCAGTTTGTCTCATTTAATTTCATTCAACTTTGGTTGCAATTCTTTTGGGTGCTTACACAGAAGATGTCCACATATCGCTGCATCACACACATTACTGATGCAAGAACAGAACAGGACATCATGTGATGTCTCCAAATTTGGGCCAGCCTATGAGGATGGATGATGACAGTGCATAAATTTACAGTAGTTAAGAACATAGTGTAGTAGCTATGCAAGCCTTTGATTTAGTAGTGATTTTAGAACAGCATAAAAAGTACCTAAAACTACTGTAATCCATGGCTTCCTGGAGCTAACACATAGTATGTTGTTGACAGGCATGAAGGCACTATTAACATAAAATACACATTAATAGGCATCTTATCAGGACTTATAAGCACCTCACACCTATTAGTTAATGCTCTTTAAATGGGCTTTAATATAAAGTGAGTTATCCTGTGCTCATATAGGGAAGAAGAGCTCGTTTTACAGTAATAGTTATGTTTATGTTGTCTAATATTACTGGAAAAAATTTTCCTTTCCTATTTCCTTCAATGTTGATGCGTTTTCTGTTTTCTGTGCATCCGAATGAAAAAACTGACAAAGAAGCAAATGTAAAAGCATTTACTTCAATTCGAGGAGGAACTAGTTAGACTTTCATCAGAACCTTGAACTCAAAAAACATTTTTTTGATCATGACTCAAGAGTTCGGAGGCTAATTCCTACAAAGAACACACAAATGTGTAATAGAATGAAATGAAAGTGATTAGGTTTAATATCTGAAAGGTCAGAGTTCAGTTTCACTGTGATATCATGATCCTTCTGTGCACGTGCAGGTTAAGTAAGGAGTTGCAGCAGAAAGATAAAATCATTGAATCACTCCACACGAAGCTGCAGCACCGTCCCGAGACCCCGTCCAGTTGCCACGCCCTCTCTGAGACTACGGACCAATCAGATAGGACCTCCTTGGTGTCCGATGAGTACCAAACCAATGAAGACTTGGAGCTGTGCTCTGATTTGGACACCAGGGAATATCAGGAGGAACACCGACTCCGGCAGCCAGGACTTGGATTAGATCCGGAAGGTATTGTTGATGTTTAATCTCTCTTTCTGTGAAATGCATCTTTCTATCATTTCACCTTCCATTCCCCTCTTTTAGTCCGTTCCTCTATCCCACCACCTCTTCCTCCTCCTCCTCTTCGTGGCCTCCTCAAGTCTTCAAGCAGCTGTCCCAACATGCTTTGCACAGCCGCTGTGGGTTTGACCAGAGGTAGGGGAGTCACAGACGGCTGTTGACTTGCAAAGATCTTTTTTTTTTTCCTCCTCATCCTTTCGTCTTCTGTGTGTGTCCTGTCATTCTCCTCCAGCCCTTTTCAGTGAGCCTGTCTCCTCCTCCCTCTCTATCCCCTCTGGCCCTGATGGCTGGGGTCACGAAGTTATGTTTGACCCCCGGCCCAGAGCTCTCTCTGTGATGGCTGTTCGCCCAGAGCTGGACACGCTGTACAAACAGATGAATGAGCAGAATAGGGGTGAGGGGCCAAAGAGAGTGTGCCATGTGTGGAAAAATACTCAAAACCTGTCTGAAACTACAGTCACGCTTGGAATTGTATAGAATGTTTGACTGATCTCTTACAATTTGTGTGTGTGTGTGTGTGTACGTGTGTGTGTGTGTACGTGTGTTTGGATGGCTGGCTACAGGCTTCCCAGAGCCTCATGACAAGGCTCTGTTCACCCTTTCACCTAATCAACACAACCAGCATGGCCTGTCAAGCTACAGCCAGCTATCCCATCATGCCTTTCAACCCTACCAACTGGGGGGCATCCCTACAGGCCACTTAATGAAGTCTGACTCAGGTTTAATGTCAGGGGGGCCTTTGTGGGACATGGAAAACTTCGTCGGAAGTTATTCTGGATCATCTCCGCACCAACCAGGAAGCAGCCAAACAGGTGTGACACACAAATGCAGTGAATTTATTTTTGGAACTTAAGAGCTTCTTTTTTAATGAACCGTGCATGAAGAAGTTGAATGAACAATACAACATTTTTATTATATGACTTTCTTTCAGGGGTAAATTTGATAGAGGAACACCTGCAGGAGGTGAGGTGTCTTCGCCAACGCCTGGAGGAGTCCATTAGGACCAATGAGAGGCTTCGTCAACAGCTTGAGGAAAAACTGGCCACCACTGGACGTGATGGAGGTAATGCAGCTTTCCACACTTGAGTAACAACAAACATCGGCACTTCTTTGTCTCTACAAAATGACACAATGTGTTTTTTTCCAGGGGCTCCAACCAACATTTATATTCAGGGACTGGACACAGTCACTCAGCTGTCCAATGAGATCAGAGTCCTGAAGGAAGAAAACTTGGGTCTGCAGTCCCGCTTGCAGGCCAGCACAGGTACTTCAGTATAAAGGCAACAGACATTTAAGACAGTTTGTTTTGTTTTTTGTTTTTTTAAATAAACCCATTCAGTCTCTCCTATGCTCTCAGACACAAGTGAGGAGGTGGTGCAATTGAGGGAGGCGGTGTTTACAGCACGTGCTCGCCTGAAGCAATCAGAGCTGGAAGCTGAGCAGTGGAAGGAGGAACTCAGGCGCCTTCAGGCCCACAGTCAGGAGCAGGGACAGCAGATTCACACATTAAGGCAGGAGCGACAGGCGGGGCAGGAGAAAACCAACAGGTGTGTGCAGATAATGGCTGTGTCTGTCTGCGTGTTCACATCATCGCAAACTGTTTTATTACTATAACGTATCTGTGCATTATCAGGCTCCAGCACGAGGTGTCACTACTCCAGCAGCAGCTATGTGAGAGCAGGGAACTGATCCACTCCCTGCAGAGCGAACTACACGTCTATGATCGAGTGTGTTCCAGCACAAAGGCCAACAAAGGTCAGTCTATCAAATTAGCTATACACAACATGCTACCATAGATATATAGACATATATACAGCTGGAGTGACTACACCAAGGCTAGGCTGCAGACTCATCAGTCCCACGGTCCTGAAGTCCCATGCTGCACAGCAGTCTGGCATTCTGCAACATCTCCTAACTTGAGTCTGTAGGTAGCACAAAGGATGGTCCTGTCTCCATATCTATCTATCTATCTATCTATCTATCTATTAGGGGTGCAACAATACTGGTATCGGTATTGAACCGTTCGATACAGTGCTTTCGGTTCGGTACGCATGTGTATCGAACAATACAAAAATTTTTAATTTATTTTATCAACTTTTCTTCTGACGATGCTGTCTGTGTTGAGAGCTCAGTGGATCTGCGTTCGACTACTCCGCCTAGGCGGCACTGTCGAGCACAGATCCACTGAGCGCAGCGCAAGCTAGCAAGATAGAAGCTAAGCTCGTTGCAACACGGCAAACTGAACCTCCCCCACCCTCATTCAGATCTGGCCTTTGGAACTATTTTGGTCTTCATGTGAAGTATGACCCTGAAGGTAAGCGCTTCATGGACAAAAGTAAAACAGTATGTCGGATGTGCCACGCAGTGCTCAATTACATGGGTGGGAACTAGTGCGTTAGCGCAGTTTGCTCGTTAACGTGTTGACGCCGTCCAGCCCCACGCACGGGGCGATCCGCGGTAGCTCGTTAATGGAGATTTGCCGTGTTATGGCGTTAACGTCATTTCAGATTAACGCTGACAGCACTAGTGGGAACACAATGAATATGACTGCACATTTACTCCGACATCATCCTAGTGCAAAGACAAGTGGAAGCAGACAAAAACAACAAGCACGCATGCTACAAACTTTACCCGAGTCATTTAGACAGCCGTTAGCACATGATTCTCCTTATGGGGACCTGATATGTTTAATATGCTGCTGAGAATATAGCCCAGAAGAAGCTATAGTATAGGTTTTATTTTGGAAAGAGCCATTTCTCTGTAATAAACTCTCTTTTCCAAAGATGAGTGATTTCTCGATCAGGTAGATTTATTTTTTTATTACTTTGTTGTTTTAGCAACATTAAATTTAAAAACTGTACTTTTGAGTTAAAATATATATTTATAATTTTAATAAATGACAAATTAAAAAGGCATGAACATTTTTTTGTATCGAAAAAATATCGAACCGTGACACCAAAGTATCGAACCGAACCGAACCGTGAATTTTGTGTATTGTTGCACCCCTACTATCTATCTATCTATCTATCTATCTATCTATCTATCTAGGTCCCAGTGTCCCTTACTTTGGTGCCATCTGGTGGTAGATGAACAAACAGATAAATGGGCTATAAAAAGAAAAAAAGCAAATCACTGGAAGTTTTTCTGTGAATTCTAATTCACAGAATTGTTTGCAGCTCAAGAAAAGCTCTAATGTATGACAAATATGAAAGGAGGAAAGAATAAAACCCTCTAAACCCCTCACAGCACCGAAGCACAGCTGTGCCTAACGCGTTCTCATATTTGTGCATTTCGTCTTTCGTCTTCAGGCTACCTGTGCGAGGTACCAGTTCTACCAGTAGAGTTGGGGGAGTTGTTGGGAGAGGTGAGGAGCCTACGGGCTCAGTTGCAAAACAGTGTCCAGGAGAACAGCGCTCTCAAACAGCTGGAGCTCCACAAGCAACTGGAACAAAAGCTGGGCGTGGGCTCACCTCGGACTCCCTCGCTCTCTGCTCTCACTGCCAGCCCTCAGAGGGAAAACTTCTACAGACGTCAGCTGCTTCATGGTGAGACATGACTGGGCATGACTCCATCATGCTACAGTGTAAAATGCCTGTGATGTTCAGTGTGCAGTGGTAAAGTTTGCAGTGTGTCCAAGCCTGTTTGCCTATCTGTGTGCTCCGCAGACCCAGCTCCATCTCCACCAGTCAGGGACATTGGTCTCTTTAACTGTGGATCTCCTGGTCCTCCCTACTCAGACTTGGATGACAGCCATAGCACTGCCAATGGTGTGACTTAACTTCAACTCAGTTACTGCAACTTAATTTGACTTAATATGAAGAAGGTTTATTTGCTTTCTAACAATAACAGCACTTTGGTTTGGTCAGTGTGCTTGTTACTGAGTAGTTTGAAGGAATTCTAATTTCCATAAAATAAAAATTAAAAAACAGCTTCATTCGAAGTCCTTCCACAATACAATCCAGCTCTTTTGTCTCCAGCAGACCCTCTTGATCCACACTCTGAGCTGGAGGGGGATGCGCCCGATGGATCATTCGCGAACCGTCATGGTCGTCACGCCATTGGTCACGTGGATGACTTCAGTGCTTTGCAGCAGCAAGTCCTCGAGGGCCGGAGCCTCGTCCAGCGCATGGAGATGACCCTGCAGGCCTGCCTCGGTCCACCAATGCTGGATGTAAACCAGAAACAGAGCAGCGAGCTGGTGTGTTTTCACCATCCTAGCAGTCGGTGACAACTTAAAATAAAAAGTAATGAGCACAGAGCACAAGTAACTAACTGAGCTGTGTTTGCAGATTCTGGATTACGGATGTGTTAGGAGTCTTCTGTCTAACACCAAGACTCTGAGGCAGATCTTGGAGGAGGCAATGTCTCTGCTGAAGATGTTCTGGAGAGCAGCTCTTCCCAGCACGGATCCCTCCATCCAGAACCTTAAGAAGGTTTTAAAATTACGCATTATCTTATTTGTTTATTTGGCCTTTAATAGCATCAAACAATTTATGTTGAAATAAATGTTAACAGAGTATATCTGTATGTATTTGTGCGTGCAGGAGCAGTGCATGCAGGAGGAGATCTTGTCCTTGAAACTGCGTGTGTCTGAGCAGGAAGAAGTTCTTAAGGGGACAATACAAAGACTGAGGAGCACCAGCCGCACCAAGGAGAGCATGGAGCACTTCATAGTCAGCCAGCGTGAGTGTTTACATGCATGTGTATGTGTGTGTGTGTGTGTGTGTGTGTGAGAAAGAAACAGGAATGTGGGAAGGTCAAGTGTACTCATCCCTTTACTGATGCCTAATAAGGTATGATTAAAGGGAAGTAAGATACAGAGAGGTTCTCAGCAGACAACAATGCTAGTCCCTTCTTGGAAATGTCGTCTGTTTAGAGTTCAGAAATAATAAAGGTGGTTCATGGTCCCTTGGGACGCATGCTTCTGCAGATTTTGCACAAACATACAGTCCGGCCTTTCGTGTCCCACATCCAGATGCCACCAAAAATTGCTGTATGGAATAACATCATAAGTAATGCAATAAAAACAAAAAAGAAACATTGTCCTTGTTTTCCACAGTATCAAGGACTCGTGATGTGCTGAAAAAAGCAAGGACAAATTTAGAGGTAAGCCATGTGCGCAGCCTCGGTTACATCACTTACATATTCTTAGCTTATCTTTGTTTGTATTCCATAGGTCACAGTATTGTGTTAATCAGGATTATATGTCGTGATGTGTGTTGTAAATTCATTACTGCTGGCTTTTCTGTCCCACCTGTTCCTTCATCCTTACTTTGTGTCTTCTCTCCTCTTCCCTGGTCTCCTCTCTTCCTTTCCATGACACCCTCCCCCCTCTCCCAGACGAATAAGCTGAGACTTTCCTCTCTAAGTTCCTCCTCTTCCTCTCCTTATGCTGGTAATTGTCTGACATCCTGTGCGCTTGTAAATAGGTAGACGTTGTCCCAGATACATGTTTTATTAGATGACATAGTTCGTCCCTCCTGAAGTGGCGATGATCATGTAATCTGGGGCAGCTTTTACCTGCGTGTGGAGTTTTGCTTTTTCTAATCATCACAGCTTTACCATCCTGTCTAACAGCAAACTCCATCCCGACTTGCATTTTTAGCATTTAATTACATTTTTCATTAAGTATAACAGGGGATATAGTGGAGGTGATTCTGGTCCAGAGTATAAAACAAGCTGACCACACACTGCTTTGTTGACTATAGAGAAAATCTCTCTCTAGTGCTGTTTTTTTAAGTGATGATGGTTGAGGAGGAGTTTTAAAAGGCCGTGAGTCGTTCCTGAGTTGTTCTGAGCGTTGTTTTACATCAGCATGCCTCTAGTGTTAAGGCTAAGTCTATTTACAGCTTCCAGTGTGAGTGCAAAAATAACTGCACATACTCATAGTTTCCATTCTGTATGTATGCTGCACGAGCGTCACTGAATGATGTGCACACAAACTTGTGTGATGACTTTAAGGAAGTTTCGATTGCTTCGTTCATGCCAACAGACACGCAGCACTCAGCTGAGAGTGTGTGTGTGTGTGTGTGTGTGTGTGTGTGTGTGTGTGTGTGTCTTTGTGAAAGATGTTTTAAAGGACAGCATTTCTTTTTCTTGTATCATTATTCATCCTCAGTTTTCCATCTGCAAGGAGTTGGGGATTTTCTCTTACTGCTAACATTTTACACACCAATCCCCTCCTGCCTTTGTTTTTAAAAGAATAGTGGGACATTTTGGGAAATAAATGTTTTATCTGTAAAATGTTGCATACACATCACATGGGTATCCAGCACATCTGTGATGATACCTTTAATTCTGATTAATTAATTGCAGTACTTAAGATACCCCTCATTTCCTTATATTTTGCTTTTAGGGAGTCAGACTTTATTGTTGATTTTTTAAAGTGGTCTTCAACAAGTTGTTTTCCAGGCTTTTTGTAGGTTTTTGGCTGCTTTTTCCCTCATTTTCCAGTCCAGTGTTGCACCTGACTGTATTTACAGGTCAGGACTTGCTGCTTTTTTGTGATGTTATGTCTCTCGACACCGACCTATGAATCATCCAAGGCCAAAAAAGACACCTCAACTCAGTGGATGAATCAGTGTTGTATCTACACATAACAGAAAATATCTTCAGTCAATTCGTGACTAGCAGCTTATCACAAAAATACTTCATTTCTTTTCATTTCTTTAGTTGAATCTATATAAAACGCCAAAGATAAAGCAATGTTATGGGCGGGAAATTGTGTTTTTGCACCAACAAGGTGATTCCCACAGAGCTATTAGCTAAAAACTTAGCATTTCTCAAAATGCTGTGCAGTGTGGAAACCGGACAGAATAAGAGAATAAAAAAGTGGCAGGCCTATAAACCTATCCACAGCAGATGAACACCATCTGAAAGAAATAAGGCTGTCAAGGAACCATGCTTAATTAAAGGAAACACTGAGGACTTTTTACTTTTTACAGCTTTTCTCAAAATGAGGTTTATGCATCATATTTTACAGAGTAGTCTAAAAAAAAAAAAAAACTCGCCAGCAAAGACTGCAGAAAGTAGCAGTGTGCAGTTTACAGATAGCATTTTTTTTTATCAAGCTGAATGTTAATTTGTGAATTTGAGAGTTCTGGAAGATTCATTTTTAAGTTCGGGTTTAAGTTGTGAGCTAAAGACTGTACAATAATAGAGTGAAAACTCCAACAATCTGAAAATCCTCTATGACCAAGCGCTTGGCAACAGTGGGAAGGAAGAACTTCCTTTTAACAGAAAGAGACCTCTGGCTCTTGGCTCAGGGAGTAGCGTGTTCCCCAAAATGTCAAACTATTCAGTCAACATCTCACCGCTCTGGTCAATTTTATTCACCTGTATTATGTATGTAAGGATTGTTTACTAATAACATTCCCATTTCCTTCTTGTTCTTTTCCTCAAAAAAAAAAAAAAAAAAATCCAGCTGAAGAGCCAGGAGGTGCTGCCAGAGAGCGACCTGCTGATCGCAGTTTCCTGAAGGCCGGTGGTGCTTCTGGAGTCACTGCAACTAGGACCAGTCAGCGTACGGCAGCGAGAAAGCGCAGCAGCCAATGCCTGCTTTAGACTTTCAAAGAACCAGCCTAAATGCTACGACCTCTGACCTCTATGCTGAAACAGCCAAGACCCACCATCCCACCTTTCCCCTCACAAGCCCTGCTCTTTACCGCCGTCCAGCCATAGATGCTTCAGTCCTTTCCTCCTCCAGGCACTGTGTGCACAGTTCAATCTGCACCTGGAGGCTTACCTGATTCCCCTCACCCACTCCACTGTTTGTGACATCCCCCACCATCATGTGTATTATTGTCTTTGAGTGATACAGTCGGCAGTTTGCCTTGTAGTGTGTGTGTCAGAAGAAGGTGTTTAAAATGTGCCTATGAAGGCTTCAATGATGTGACGGAAGTGGTCGAGGATGCCTTTAGATGCCGGGTTACACAGAAAGAATTTGGGTATTTATCAGGTAAAGATTTTACATCACTGGACAGCTTAAAGATGCACAGCGCCTTACCTGCGTTAAAGGCATCCCTGAGAGAGAGCCAGACAGCCTGTGGATGGAAGAGATGTTCATGCATGTTTAAAATGGCTTGTGAAAGGAATTCTGCACACACGAACACACACACACACACACACATATTATATATATATATATATATATATATATAATATGTGTGTGTGTGTGTGTGTGATCGAACCCAGCCCACTCAAAGACAAGAGAGCTTCAACTTTGACTGCCACAGAAACTCAAGTACTTATTCTTGTGACACTCTAATTAAAAAGGACACCTTCTTGCAAATGCAATGCAAAGAAAGATGACACTGACAATGTATCATTACACACAGTGGAGGAATGTACAGTAGGTAGTCGATCACTGCTATTAGTTTGCTACTAGCTATATCTGTGTTTGTGGAGGAAGCTTATGAATGGTATGTCAGACATTAGCCGAGGCTTAGAAACAGCTGAACAGGAAGGTTCCATTTCAGTCACAAACGTACTCTTTTAGACCCCAGAGGTGCTTTATTGGCATCCAACTCCAAACTGAAAAACGCTAAACAAGTCACAGAATTGTGAAGCTGGCTGATTCTGATTTCCACGCTGGACTATAGTTTGTAAAAAGAGGTTCGAGTACTCAAATGGAACCAGGCTAAACACGCGTATTCACTCCTCTGCAGGAGTTCTCATACGAGCATGTGCAATAACAATATAGTTTCTTGAATGATTATGCTGCACTGGGTTATTACTTCTTTGCCCAACACTGAATTATTATCATTCACGCTCATACTGATGTTAGGAGACAAACGGTGTTACGATTATACTTATTTTTCTCGAGTGTTTATGCATGACAGAGATTGTAAATGTTGAAAATTTAGGCTATGGAACAGGGGATCGCCAAAACTTGCCAAAGTTTGAACTTTGAACTCTGTACTTCACTCTGACTTGCCTTATCCATGCGAATGGCGAAACCCCAGTTGGATCAGGTCGGAGGGGTTACACAGTGTTAAGTTATTGGGTGGGCCTGTTGAACCACAGAGACGGTAACCGTTAGACAGCTGTGTTCATTTTATTTAGAACTGTGTGACAGAAATGAGCTCCTTTATTGGACCAAAATAAAAACTCAACCAAGTGGCCATATGCTATTGTCTTTGCTATTTCTCTTGGTTCAGGCCATCCTAGCATTCCCATGGCAACGGCAATATGGATGATGCAAACTTTGGCAGGCTGCTGGTGGGGTCGTTGTTCCATAATTCACTTACTTCACATTTAGTTTGGTGTGTTTTCTTGCTGTACATTTGCCATTTTATGCTGTACCCCCTCCCCAAACAAATCTGCTTTTCTGGATGATGTTTTGTGTGAGTGCGTGCGTGGAAACATCCAACATTTGCTTTATTGCAAAGTTGATTACCTGGGTAGCTGTGCAATAGCTTGATATGTTTTATTTTGATGTTAAACATCATTGAATTCTGAGTGTGTTTGCAATGTATGATTTACATGCAGTGTACGTTAAGAGGTTTGTGTCACTTTGAATCACTTAGTCATATATAGGCTGTCTGCTAAGTAAACTATGCCTTCCTGATATTTACGACACTGATCACAATGCCATCCACCTGTAACGAAGCTCTGATTGATGTTGCTTTACTTGCCTTCAAATTTTAGCTCGAGAGCCTCTTAAGTCTGCTCTCAGTGGTAGAAATGGCCTTCGACAAGCGTCTACCCGAGTTCTGCCAAATTAGGTTTTGTTTGCGCTCGAGTCTTCAGAAAAAAAAGACAAAAGTTGCCAAGTTTTACAAAAAGTGGTAAAAAGTTTTGAAGATTTGTGTACTGTAAATACAATTAAAAGCCAGTGACTGGAAAGATTATGAAGTGTTTGATTCACAGAGCACCTTATAAGAGCGTAAACAAAGCCTTTTTGTTGAGGAGGGAACCAATAATGCTTTGTTGGTGCGAAGTTGCATATGTATATTGTGCTCTGATTGGTGCAGCTTTTTTTCCTGAGTTTGTGCATAATGAACTAGAAGGCCGATGCAGGACTCTTCAGGATCCTGTCTCTGATGAGTTAACCGTGTGTTGTGTTGGCAAAAGTATTACCACTGAAAGATTTTGGGAAACAATAAAATTAAAAAAAAAAAAAAACACTTTAAAATCTTTTACTTCTGTTTGTTCTACATTCAGATCACCAGTAGCAGGGAGTTTTCCCCTCCCACTGTGGTACCTTACAATATAAAGCACCTTGAGGTGACAGTTGTTGTGATTTGGCGCTATATAAATAGAACTGAATTGATTTGAATTCGTTTTTTTCTGTTACCAGTAGGAAAAGTTGATTTGATAAACACCACAAATAAGAGTGATGTCAGAGTGAACCAACACCTTCTGGTGCACTCGTGACTGCAACAAGGTGAAAGGTTTGAGATCAAGTCATCTTTAGGGTATCGGATCACCTGCTTCTATCTCACCTCATCCCTAGCATTGTCTGTCACACCAACCTCCTTCACTACATCCATGAATCTTCTCTGGGGTCCTCCTCCTTTCCTCCTGCCATGCAGCACCAAATTCAACCCTTCATCCCATTTGTTCAGCATCCCTCATCTGTGCATGTGTATCTTACCCTCTCCAACTTTGTCTCCAGTGGTTTAAAATTAAGTGGCTGAAATAAAACAGGTATTAAGGACAGATGTTTAACCACAAATCCACACATACAATAAAGAGTCAAGTTAAAGAGAAGACAGAGGAAATGGGATCAGCGCACCCGCTTTATTTTGATTTATATGCAAACAAGTAAAACCTTGTACAGTTGATCCTTACACTGCTTCTGCAAAGCATTTTTAAAAACATTCATGAAACCGCTGTAAAATTCAAGTTTCAGTTTCAAACTTAAAACAGCTAAGTCTACCAGACATGGATCTACTTTGAATTTAGGACTTAATCCATGTCTGGGAATCTGGCTGCATTGCCACAATCCCTTGTCATATGAAACTCTTTGGCCAAAACTTCCTAGCTAGGCTTACCTTTTACAAAACACTTGTACACCCAACAGGATTTATGAAAGCCCCTTTTACAAGTCTGGAGTTTACCAGATGTTGGTATATACTGTACTTAAGATGCAGACAAATAAACACCAAACTGCAAGTGGCAAACACAACGTTTAAAGCCACCATACCAAAAAAAACAAAAATTAGCTTCAAATACTTTTATGAACACACATGGTAAGCAAACTTTGTACAACACTTGAGTTCTGCTCACGTCTACAGCCCTGTCGATTCATCTGATAATGTGCCTCTGACTACTGTTTGAGGTGTGCGCGTTCAGTCACTTTCTAAATGTGCACCACATGTATCTTTATAAGGGCAATCAATACCAAGCAGCAAGGTGAAACTGTTCGCGTGTACAGGCCTCTGTATAAAACTATACAGTACATGTAACAGATACAGTACATTCCTGTAATCCTGTTTGATAAATACAACTCCATACAGATACACACAAAGCACAGCAAAATATCTTAATTAGACTAAATCAGATCCTGTAGTCCAGAGAAGCTACAGTACACGCGTTCTCTGCTGCATAGTTAAAAGCTTACATCGACACTCCTGCTCAAAGAACAGTAAAGTGCTCGAAAACTTACATCAAGGCAACAGCAGAACTAAATGACCTTTGACCATCATCATGTGGAAAGTGGGTTTCCCCAGTTAAAACAGGTGAGTAATCACCTGGTGACCAAAACTTTACCATATACTGAAATGTATGTGGCAGATTCCACTGAACGACAAGAAACGGAATCAAACCCAACTGTGGGTTCTGCATTTTCAACACTACAAACCAGGACCCAAAGACTGGGGTCAGAAATGTCTTTGTTTTTTAAAGAAAGTCAGATTTGATTTTTCAGCTAATATAATAAAAACTTTTCAAATAATACACAAAGTTTTCATAAATACAGTTCGCTCTTTTATTGTAGAAACCTTCACTCTTGTTTGACTGGCAAACTGTATTCACTAATACAAAGTTATCATTATTTTAAAAGGCTGACTGACCATGTTAGGCCTCAGTTACATGGGCCTAGACACCAGTTGGAGACCAACTGACAACCACCAGTTGTTAGGGAAAAATTAGTATTGCACAACCTGTTGTGTGTGGTTGCTGGCAGTCGCTGTGAAACTGACTGCTAAGCCTCAGGCACTCACTAAGTCATAGCTCTGAAAACGAGAGGGAAGTGAGAGCGGGGAGAGGTAAGTGAGAGGTAAGTGACGGACAAGGTAAGCGACTCATGTTGTAACTGACGTCAGACGCTGGAGATTTTGGCGGAAAATTAAGCAAATGGTAGTTTAGATTTGTACAAATTCCTTTAAGCTTCAGTATTACCAAATACACTTATCAATTGTCTTATAACTAACAATATTTGTCTTAATAATCTCCAACACCCTGGAGAACAACGGGGAGAGTTTAGAAGCTCTCCAAGATTACATTGATCAGTGCTTTCAGGATCTCGTGATGAAGAAAGCCCAGAGTGCATCTTCCCCGGCCAAATCTGAGACGCCATCGTCGAAAAGACTTCGCCCGGCAGATTCCCCCGGCACAACATCGCCAGCCGGCAAAGATATTGCCGACATACTGGAGTCAATCGACAAACGATTGTCCAGCTTCGACGCAAGGCTGTCCTTGGTGGAGATTCTTCACCGGGAATTTAAATGCTTGCGAGAATCCCTGGAGTTCAGCCAGCAGCAGGTGGAAACGCTCGCTGCTGAAAATGCCACGCTAAGGGAGTCGGTGAAATGTCTCACAGAAAATGTTACCCAGCTCAATAGAGAAAATAAAAAAATAAAAGAAACAGTTATTGATCTACAAGCTCGTAGCATGCGTGATAACCTGGTATTTTCTGGTATTCCAGAAGCCGCTGGAGAGGACGCGGAGGCCACGGTAAAAAGCTTCATCAAAAACCACCTGAAGCTGCCGGAGGACACGGTGAAGAACATCGTCTTCGATAGGGTGCATCGCCTCGGCCCCATTCGGGCTACGGCCGGGAGACCACGTCCTATCGTGGCCAAATTCGGCCACTTCAAACAAAAGGAACAGGTGAAAAGCCGCGGCAGGGAATTAAAAGGAACGGACTTCAGCGTGAACGACCAGTTCCCCAAAGAGATCCTGGAACGACGCAGGGTCCTCTTCCCAATCCGACGCGGCTTCATCCAGAAGGGCTCCCGCGCTGTCATCGCTGTGGACCGGCTGTACGTGGACGGACAGCTCCACCGCGACCCCGACATCACTCCGTGGCTGTATTAACTTCACACCAGATAAGAATCCGCTACACCCTTTCCCCATCCACTCACACTAACTTGCATTAACATCTGTTTAACTTACCAGTATCAAATCGCATCTTAGGTGTGATATCATAGCAGTATTAACACCATCACTCTCCGTCAATGGTTTGATTAGAATGTTTCCGGTTTTTCTTTTTTTTTCTTTTTTTTTTTCTCTCTTCTTGTTTTTTCTTCTCTCCTTTTCCCTCTTGTTTTTATGCTGCTCACCCTTGTCCTTGGTTTCTTTCTTTTTTCTTTCTTTCACTGCTTCGATCACCTGCTTCCACACTCATCCACAAACAACATCCTTTATTTCGACACATACGCACAGTCATGCGCTCAACGGCAGCACATTTACATCACTCAGACAGCGCACACAGTTGTATAGGATACACACATTTAAGCCAAGCATACTCATATTAGTAAATATGCACACACATAGTCAGACTCAGGGAGCATCTCGCCACACACTTTTTCTCTCTCTCCCTCTCTTTATTTATGAACAAGTGATGTATTCTCTCCACCTGTCTAAGCGACACACACAGCATACACCCCTAGTTATACACAGACATCTATGGGTGCACTGAGATTCGTTACATGGAATGTAAATGGAGCTGGCTCCAGAGAAAAGAGGTTAAAAATATTTAACCAACTCAAAAAACTACAGGCAGATGTTGTCCTTTTACAAGAGACCCACAGACCTCTTAGAGGTTCGAATGAACTTAAAACACCTGAGTTTCCTAATGTGTTCTCAGCTTGTTATAATTCTAGACAAAGGGGAGTAGCAATTTTAATACATAAAAATATTAATTTCACAGTACTCGATACAGTTATAGATCCAGAGGGCAGATTCTTAATCATTAAACTATCTATACTTGATAAAAAGCTATGTATTGTAAGTGTATATGGTCCAAATGTTGATGATCCCTCATTCTTTCACAGTTTTTTCAGTGCACTCTCTGAACACTTGGATGGCACACTTGTTCTTGGAGGCGACCTCAACCTTGGACTAAATGAAGAAATGGATAGGCTCAATACAGCAGGAACTCAGCGTAATTGGCAGTCCACAAATATAATCAAACAGTATATGAGCGACTTTGGTCTTTGCGATGCATGGCGCTCCCTTCACCCCACCAGTAAGGAATATACTTTTTTCTCACATGTTCATCACTCCTACTCTCGTCTGGATTATTTTTTGGTCAGCAGCTCACTGCTGAGGGACATTTCAGACACTGAGATTCACCCTATAGCTGTCAGCGATCATGCTCCTGTATCTTTAACACTAATGCACAAGAATAATACTACGCCAAGTAAAAACTGGAGATTTAATATATCACTGCTTAAAGATGAAGACTTTATTAAATATTTTAAAAAAGAGTGGACTTCATATTTAGACTTTAATGACACTCCCGGAACATCAGCTTCTGTTTTATGGGAAGCAGGGAAAGCCGTGATGAGAGGTAAAATAATTTCTTTCTCATCACATAAAAAGAAAAAAGAAAACAAAAATATTCAGGAATTAGAAAAAACCATCAAATCACTAGAAGAAGCCTACGCGTCCCACCAAGATCAGGAAACATTGAACAAAATACGGAAAACAAAACTAGAATTAAATGAGATAATTGATAAAAAAACAAAATTCTTAGTACAAAGACTACGCTTACAAAATTATGAACATAGTAATAAATCCGGTCAATTTCTAGCAAACCAGCTAAAAATAAATAAAGAAAAAACAACTATATGTGCTGTTCAAGATTCATCTGGGAACACAATATATGAACCGAAACAAATAAACAACATTTTCAGGGATTTCTATAAAACGTTGTATTCACCACAAATAAACCCATCTAAAAAGGAAATTGATCAGTTTTTAGACAACATAACTCTCCCAAAATTATTAGACACTCAAGCAATGGCACTGGATTCGCCACTGATGCCAGGTGAACTCCAGGAAGCCCTGATAAATATGCCCAATAATAAGGCTCCAGGTCCAGACGGCTTTCCTGCAGAATTCTACAAAGAATTCTGGACGATTCTAGCACCAGTTTTTTACAGAACGTTGTTGGAAATCAAAGAAAATGGCAGACTTCCACCAAATATGAATTCTGCAAACATTAATCTCCTGCTAAAACCAGGCAAAGACCCTGTATATCCCTCAAGCTATCGTCCAATATCCCTTATAAATGTAGACCTTAAAATAATTTGCAAAGCTCTCTCAAAGAGACTAGAGAAAATAACCCCCCTCTTAATTCATCCTGACCAAACTGGTTTCATAAAAGGTAGGCACTCATCAACAAATACACGTAGATTACTTAATTTGATAGACTACTCATACAGTAAAAACCTTGAAACTACAATATTTTCTCTAGATGCAGAAAAAGCGTTTGACAGAGTTAACTGGAAATTTCTATTTGCAACTTTACACAAATTTGGTTTTGGATCTTCTTTCATCAACTGGTTAAAAATATTATATAATTCCCCAACAGCTTGTGTCAGAACAAATGACCAGACATCCTCCAGCTTCTGTCTCCTGAGGGGCACCAGGCAGGGATGCCCACTCTCCCCTTCACTGTTTGCAATTTTTATCGAACCACTAGCAGCAGCAATTAGACAGAATTCAGTAATTAAGGGCATAAAATGCAAGAACGTGGAACATAAAATCAGCCTTTATGCGGATGATGTGTTACTCTTTCTCCAAAATTCACAAACCAATATCTCTGGGGTGATTGAACTGATAAACTCTTTTGCAAGAATATCAGATTACTCAATTAACTGGTCAAAATCTACAGTCCTTCCGATTAATTGCTCCTTCCATAATTCCTCTTCTACTCCACTGCAATCGGGAAATATAAAATATTTAGGTATTAATGTTTCTCCCAAGCTTGCAGATCTAACTAAATTAAACCATATCCCACTTTTAAAGAAAGTAGAAGGTGATCTGGCTAGGTGGAAATGTCTACCCATATCACTCATGGGAAGGGTTGCCGCTATAAAAATGATGGTATTACCAAAAATAAATTATTTATTCTCAATGATCCCAACTAAACCGCCGCAAGATTGGTTCAGATCTCTAGATTCATATATGTCCAAATTCCTTTGGAAAAATAAGCCCCCACGTATAAGCTTAAAAACACTACAAAAGACCAAGGATAAAGGAGGATTAGAACTACCTAACTTTCAGCACTACTTCTTGGCCGACAGGCTTCAGTTTATCTCAGGATGGCAAAAACATACCCTCTTAGATGAACCTTGGCTAGATGTAGAACAAGCACTTTGCAATAATCTAGAGATTTCAGATCTACCGTTTATCAGCTCAAACATCCAACGACATGAATGCTTCAAAAGCGTCAACATCAGCTCCTCTCTGACAGCGTGGTGGGAGTTTCTGAAGTTGACAGAGTCTCCATTAATCCCATGCAAACGTACACCTATCTGGAACAACCCTGACATATTACAAAACAATAATATGATAAACTTTTCAGATTGGAGTAGTAAAGGAATCAAATATTTAGAACATATACTAGAAGGAACAGAATTTATTTCATTTGACAGACTAGTTACACAATATGGGATCAACAAGAAAAGATTTTTAGAATATCAACAAATTAAATCCATAGTAAAAAAGAGATTTAAACCGGGTCAAGTTGAACTACAAACACCACCAAGTGTGGTTCAATTTCTTACTCTTAAAACCCCCAAATTACTATCCAAAATATACAGAATGCTTTCTAAAACAGATGAATCAATATCACTTCCTATTGCAAAATGGGAAGCGGATTTATCAGTTAACTTAGACCAAAACTTCTGGTCTCAGATTTGCTTAAAAACCTTTCATTTAATTAGAAATCCCAGTCTTCAATTAATTCAATACAAAATACTACATAGAGTGCACTATACAGGTCATCGGATGTTCAAGATGGGCTTTACGTCTACCAACAACTGCTCACACTGCCAAACCAATTCACCGGACAATTATATCCACGCTCTTTGGTTCTGTCCACCAGTTCAGAAGTTTTGGCGTGAGATATGTGAAGACTTATCAAAGTGTCTGAAATGTAACATTCCAACTTCTCCTTTAGTATGTTTGTTGGGCAGCTTAGATAATGTCACTACGGAAAAGAATATAGCCCATATGGTTTTCACTGCCCTATGCATAGCCAAGAAAACAGTCCTCATGAACTGGAAAAATAAAAATAATCTTAATTCTAACCAGTATAGAAATGATCTATTAGATTACATTAGTCTTGATACAGCCTCTGCCACCACATCAGATCAATTGCTCTGGGCTCCTTTGATCAGCTCCATCACCTAGTGGGGGTGGGGGGCCATAGTTTGGTCCCACCTTCACTGTTGTGATTGGTGTGGGGGTAGGGACAGGCTTAGGGCGTCGGGGGGTTCCCCAGGAGCATCTTCCTTGGGGGGCTCAACCCGGGGTAGCGGTCATGGCCAATTAGGGGCTCTGTTGGCTCTTAGGTGACGGTTTCCTCGTGGCTGCGTGCAGCGGGGCTAGGGGAGGGTCTGTGCTGACGGACGTGGGTTACTGACCTGGTAGCCTGGCTGCCCCTGGGTGGGTCCGGGATGGGCGTGAGGTTCTGGGGGCGCTCCGTCTCTGGGCTGGGGCCCTGGCCGGGCCTCAGGGGCTTGGGTCCTGGTTGGTGTGTTGCCGAGGTTGTGGGCGGGTGGGTGTATGGGGGCCCGGCCCTGGCGCGGGGTGCCGCCGGTGCATCGAGCCACCTGGGGGGCTCTTCAACTGGTGGGGGAGGTTGTCACATCTTGCAGGAGCTTTCCTCTCTTCAGGAACTCTCTCTGCAGGAGGGGGAGATACAGGAGTGGTGGAGGAAGATCTCAGCCTGGGCGTCTATTGTCTTGTGTAGTCTGGAAGATGAGTGGATGATGGGGGTGGGTGCAGTTTTCTCTGTGGTGGGGTCAGGTGAATTGTCCCGGGCTCTGTGGGGCCGGGGGGCGCTGCTGCACTGGGCCCCGGTCCGGATGGGCCTGGGCCCCCTTTCCCTGGCGGGTTGCACAGCATGGGGGTGCCTACTGGGGTCAGCGGGGGAGCTGGCCCCAGGGAGGGGTCACTTGCCCCTCCCTTCCTTCCCTCCCCATCTCCAGCGGCCTCCCTCTTCCCGCTCCACCACAATCACCCACACATGCAGGGCCTTGGGGTAGGGGTGTGTCACCAGGGTGCAGAGGAGACATCCCCCCCCTCTGTCCCCTTCTGGCTGCCTCTGCCTCAATTTTATCCCACAACTTAGACATTCACATTACTCACACTCTCATTACACATACATATAGGATCTTGGAGGTGGGCACGCTACACGGATTCCAAACTACCATCAGGGTGTACACCTCACCCCTGGCGTCGTTGCCCACCTCTCAATTTTAAATACATGTAGACATTGAGGGCTAGCAGGAGGGGCTATATGCTTACCTGCTGCTCTGGCAGGTGGCTCCATGCCCTCCTGGGTTTTAAATGCACCTTAGAACACACATACATCAACAGTACATATGAGCGGGTGGAGGGAGGTTTGGAGTCTTCCTACACCCCCGTTCTCTGCGGCCTGCTGGAGCAGGGGGGCTAGGAGGAGGAGTTGGCCGTCCGACTGGGGTCTGGTGTATGGGGCCTCCCTGCTGCTGCGGAGTCGGGGCGGTCTGCTTCTCCCCACCGCAGGGAAAAGGGTTACACCACCTGAGTCTGGGTGCAGTTTCCCCCTCCAGGGGCAAGGGTACCTAGACTCGGGGCTTAGAGTACGCTTGGGGAGTGTGATTGTGTGTACAGCGTCTCTCTATGTCTGTCTCCACGTTGGGTGAGTGTTGAGCAATTGTATATGAGAGCATGAGGGTGGGAATAGATGTTTGTATCTGTGTGTGCCTGTTTGTCTGTGTCTATATGTCAGGTTGGGTATCAGACGCCACCTCTCTGAGGACATCTCAGGCCCTCCAAGGTTTGGAGGCCCATCTCCCCCCACCACTTCCCCTGCCGGTGGCGGACGCCCTCAGACATCGGTGCGTTGGTGGTTCTCTGTCTCCGGGGGTGGGCGCCCAGGTACCCACCGGCTCACTCCTTGGTGGCTGCTTATTGGGGCCTGGAGCCTGGGGCTCGCTCGGGCCACTTTGGGGATGGGGTGCCCTCGGCCTCACGGCCCGGGGCTCGGCCACTCAGGCACAGCTGGCTGCCGGCGGAGCTCACGGGCACGTCACTGCAACCCCCCCTGGCTTCTGCTCCGCGGCTGCTGAGTGACCCCTCATCTGGGACTCTCCTCAGCTCTTTCTGGGATAGTGGCGCGGCTGCCCCTCTGTTGGTCTTCCTTGGTCTCTTGTATTCTGGGGGCCTCTGGATGTCTGGAGTCTTGATCTCCTCCATACCTGCTTCATGCCCTGGAGGTCGGGGCAGTGGCCCCCCACACCCTCTAGCAGATCATTACATGAAGGAACCTTTTAAAAACAAGCGCGTTCATGCTCACAGGTGTACACACGGGTGATCACACACACAAATTACACCCTTTTTGGCTCCTACCTCAAAGCACACTGTGCGCTGTCGATCTCACGTGCTGCACAATAATGTTTAATATTTAGTATTTACTGTCATATTCTCATATATCATTGTGATCTTGTTTATTACTCTCGTTTTCTTCTGCTTGCTTTCTTTTTTCTTTCTCAACAGGTGATCCAGGTGATCGATATATGTATTTTTTGTCTGCTTATTCTGTTGGTTTTTGTTTTTTGCCCTTTTTCCCCGTCCCTCTTCTCAGGTTTTTTTCTTTCCCTCTTTCTTTCTCCACATTCTCTCCTCCAGTCAAGTCTGTCCCGTATTCAGCAAGTGAAAATAAAATAAACAATAAAAACTTGAATCAAATGGACCATTACGGCAAGGCTGGGATGGTCCATTTGGTAAAGTAAATCCGTTGGGCATCTTTCTTCGCCTTTAGACAATAATTCTGATGGCAAAAGAACCAAACGGGACAGGTTAAAAAAAAAAAAAAAAAAAAAAAAAAAAAAAAAAAAAATAAAAAAAATAAAAAAAATAAAACTATACAGTACATGTAACAGATACAGTACATTCCTGTAATCCTGTTTGATAAATACAACTCCATACAGATACACACAAAGCACAGCAAAATATCTTAATTAGACTAAATCAGATCCTGTAGTCCAGAGAAGCTACAGTACACGCGTTCTCTGCTGCATAGTTAAAAGCTTACATCGACACTCCTGCTCAAAGAACAGTAAAGTGCTCGAAAACTTACATCAAGGCAACAGCAGAACTAAATGACCTTTGACCATCATCATGTGGAAAGTGGGTTTCCCCAGTTAAAACAGGTGAGTAATCACCTGGTGACCAAAACTTTACCATATACTGAAATGTATGTGGCAGATTCCACTGAACGACAAGAAACGGAATCAAACCCAACTGTGGGTTCTGCATTTTCAACACTACAAACCAGGACCCAAAGACTGGGGTCAGAAATGTCTTTGTTTTTTAAAGAAAGTCAGATTTGATTTTTCAGCTAATATAATAAAAACTTTTCAAATAATACACAAAGTTTTCATAAATACAGTTCGCTCTTTTATTGTAGAAACCTTCACTCTTGTTTGACTGGCAAACTGTATTCACTAATACAAAGTTATCATTATTTTAAAAGGCTGACTGACCATGTTAGGCCTCAGTTACATGGGCCTAGACACCAGTTGGAGACCAACTGACAACCACCAGTTGTTAGGGAAAAATTAGTATTGCACAACCTGTTGTGTGTGGTTGCTGGCAGTCGCTGTGAAACTGACTGCTAAGCCTCAGGCACTCACTAAGTCATAGCTTTTACTTCGGAGGACAACAGTCGGTGAGTCATTATCAAGTGTTCGCAGACAAATCAGCATCTTTCTTGAAAACTATGGCAGCTGTCATAATCTATGAACAAAGTAATCACATGGTGGTTTTTGGCATAGCACTACATTTGAGAAAACCAGCAACCACTTTCAGCTGGTTAGGAAACGCACAGATTTCCCTAGCAACTGGAAGTTGCTATGGCGTCGCCAAAGCCTCTCTCTTTCTAAAAAATGTGCCTCTGTACACGCATGTGGACAGGCCACTAAAAGATAATCAGCTATAAATTAATTAACCATTAACTGATAAACAATTTCATGTCACATTAAATGAAAAGAAATTTGCTTTTCTTTCACAAACAAGGACAGCTCCAAGTCGTTGCGAACGTTTAAGCACTAGCTGATGTTCCTGCTGCTTGCTAAACAAGAATAAACATGATACTTCTGGACTGAGCTAAAATGTAGTATTTCTGCTTTTTATTGCACTTTAAGTTCAAGCAATGCTAAATTTGTTGCTCTTCGCATCAGCCTGTTGACCTAGACTTCATCCCAGTTTAAGTCTTCCTGTTATTCACCAGTTATTTACTCAGCTAAAAAGCTTAATGGAATCAGTGGAAAGGTGAATACAATCACACAACACTGATTAAATTCAAACTCAACTGAATTAAAACCCAAAATCCAACGTAACATATCATTTACAGGTTCTCTACCTGAAAAAAAGTCATGTGTAACAAGGATTCGCACCCCAGAAAACATGATTATGAATCACAAGGAGCAGCAAACGCTTGAATACACACAGTGATTTAGTCAGTCTCTTATCCGTCGGTAGATGTCAAAGGTAAAAGCCACAATATGGTTCTCATTGCTTTCTCCAACACCTGGCACACACACTTCGCTACTATTGTTTAGAGCCCTATGTAGACAGAAGTGCAGCCTCTTTAAAACCCAAGTCACAGCCATGGGCCTCTAAGCTCGTCTGTAAACTTGTTTCAGTGCAAGATTTAGCTAAATGTAACAACAAAGGCGCACGCACACACACACACACACACACACACACACGCATATACACAAACACAGACACACACAAAAAAACCAACAACAAACAAACAAAAAAAAAAAAAAAAAACACAGCAGATTATAAACATGCTGCTAAAAGCACTGGGGGGCACCCGAGCTGAGGTTTAGATAGGCTTGTAAAGCAGAGAAGTGACATATTTCTTCTTGTATCTGTGAGTCGCACTCAGCACCATTACTCCATCCTAACCAGGAGAGAAAACAAACAAACAAACAAAAAACAGGCTGTCATTAAGTCGGATCCAAAGCATCAGAACAATGCAATATGCTTCAATTTGTGAAATGCCAACTACGTACATATTGGATTACTGTTAAATACGCCATTTACCACAAACCTCACCACAGGTTTGGCTCACATTGAACCACCTAACTGATCAATTACCTATTAACATAATAAAAATAAGGCAATAGAACTGTAGAAATAAGCTCTGAATGTGGTCACTGGTGTGAAACGATTCACATCACTGACAACCACTACCAGCTTTCCCCTTTAAAGCAGAACATCTTTCCTTTGTCTGCACAAGGACAGAAAGAACTGATATAAGACTGATCTGATTAAAAATCATGTTCATGTAAACGTGCTGGAACATTTAACAAAAAGAAAAAAAACAGGGGGGCAACTACCGTAAATCCTGGACTACAGAGCACACCTGATTAAAAGCCGCATGCTCTAATTTTAGAAAGAAAATCAATTTTGTACTTGTACAGGCCGCACCGGATTTTAAGCCGCATGTGTTTCACTTGTAATATGAGATATTTACACAGAAATATTACACGTGAGGATTTTTAACGTTTAATTTAATCCGTAAGGTAACATAAACATGATAACATAAACGTTATGGTAACAAAAAAAAAATACATACTGCAAATGCTTTTTTTCCTCGAACAGCGCCTGTAACACGGCTACCTTTAAGTATACGTACGTATCGGTAACACACAAATTACGTTGCTTATGGGTTTTTTTTACGTAACAGTGCACAAACAACATTACAACGTCTCTTAACAACCGGTAAAAATATATACCGTATATATACTACTTATCAATTTTATTGGTCTACTGTTACCAGGCAAAATGTTTTTGGCAGCATGAAAAAAACATGCATTAGCCACACGTCAGTATAAGCCGCAGTGTTCACAGTGTGGGAAAAAAGTAGCAGCTTATAACCTGAAAACTACGGTACTAACTTCAGTGAAAATGTGAGTCATGAGTCATTACGACATTCTGCTGCGAGTAAACCTACCTTTATTGAAAGTGCATATAGGTGATTTAGCATGACATGGTTGGGTTCAGGCAGCAGGGCAGGGTCACACTAACAACAGACAGTAGGAGGAAAAGTCACAAAGAAAACAGTAACACGAAAAGATGAGTCACATCAGGGTCTAAGAAATTATATCTGATTTGTAAACTGAGAGAAAGGTGCGAAAGGTGTAGATACTCACAGATATATTGGTGTCCTTGTTGAGAATGACTTGAAGGAGGTGAGGCGGGAGGATGGGCGGGGCTTTGAAGTGCTCCTCAGGTCTGAAGACATACTGCTCCTGTCCATACGGACCAGGAGGAGAGCTGGACAGGTCTAAAGATACAGCAATCACATTTACATGACATTTCACATACACACTTTACTCTACAGCTACTGACCAATTAAACACTAACAACAACAATAAAAAAGCTGTATTCTTTATTGTTGTATGTATTTCGGCATTTATTATTCAACTCCTTTCCTGGGAGCTGTATTAAGACTTAAATTGCTGGGACTGTTAGTGCAAGGTCAGGAAAGGCATACTGCAATATGACAAGGCACTTTCCAGTTACTATTTACACATGCTGATTACCTTTAGTTGACTAAATAACTCAATAACAGAGCAGGCTGACCTGACGTGTCGGAGCACTCCAAAGAGTCGACCTGAAGGGCGTCAAACACCTCAAAGTCAGACTTTTTCACATGGATCAAGTTGTTGATAGTTCCCATCTGGCTGGTTACCACCGGCTGCCGAAAAAGAGAGAGAAATCATCACAGAGGAAATGAGGAAGCATGTGTAAAATTAGCAGTTTCCTGCACATTTTTCCCTAAGGCAAAAGAGCTATTTAACGACTTTCACCGAATAGAAGGGCTTTTCAAAGCTTCACAGTCCTTCTGAGGTTTCACTCTCCACATTTTGTGAGGATAACACAATATAAGATGGATGAAATTTAAATCCTAAATTTCCACAAAGGAATGTGTCCCTTCCTTTTTGTACTATCAGAGGTCTCTGCATCATGCCAAAATGCAGTGTGCATTAATAAGTTAATGGGGGGGAAAAAAATGAAGCTACTGTACCTCTGATGGATCATGCACCCACTGTCCATCTACAAAAAACTTGTACTGGTGCTCTCCTTCGGGCAGGTCCAGAATTGCCACAAAATCATTATGGCTTAGGAGAGAGGAATGTATTAGCGCGATATCAGAAACGTTTATCTACAAACTTTCAAGCTACAGCTTTACTTATAAAAGATAATGAATGTGATAACGTACCGTTATCCACTTCCTGTTTACCTTTTATTTAGCGGTATCTTTGTGTTCCAGTTATTAAAAGAACCAGCTATGTAGACCTCCTTCCCACCTCCGGCCCAGCGGATCACAGTGGGGCGAGCCTGAGGACCAGTTTTAACCAGATCATCCAAATCTGGGGTGAATTCTTTCTCTCCTGATGCCTGAAAGTAGTAAACATATAAATCTCAAATATAAGCTGTTTTGAGCAAATAAAGCTTTCAAATCTGAGGAAGTGGTGTGGAAGACAAATGTGTTTCAATATTAAAATCTGCATACCTTCGATTCGGGTCCATGTGTGTTGAAGGTGTTGGGGTCATCTGTGCTGTCCACCATCTTGCTGCTGGGTTCTTGGTCTTTGGAACTGCTGCCACTGTCTGAGCGATGGGCCTTGGCACCATGTCGATCTCCAGCCACTCTGTCACTTGTGTTGCCCATGGTGCTTCACTTTTTTTTGCAGTGCCACTGGAAATACAGAACAATTCATTATGTGTTTAAGCATAAAGCAAGATCTTTCAGAAACAAGAAAAAGACTTGAAGAGACAAACAGACTGTAGGCAGAGATCAGCACTACACATCTTAATAGTTCGTGGTAATCTCCTGTTTTTTCCCCATTATAAATTTTATACATCTGATACGGATGAAACACAGTTTGTTTATGAAGCAGGAAGACCCCCCAGGTTTTCTGGTTCTTCATTTTTAGCTGTTCAACAAACAGCTAAAAAGTGACACTACTTTCTCTTTTTAAAATTTAACTAAAAATGTAACTAAAAAAATTTAATCTGTCTTTTATCTAGTTTTTAAAAAATAATTTTTAGCTTAGCATTATTATTATTTTTAATTAATTTTTCTTCCATGTTAAACATTTTACTGCTGGTCAATATTTCTTTTTTATATTTGTTATGTGCCTTTTTGTTTTATTACAATCAGTCAATAGAGAAATATTTTATTTAATTTTTTAAATCCATCATTTAATGTCTTATAAACTTTTCATTTTTTTTGTGGTTTTCAGTGTGGAACTATCTGTTTTTTATATATCTCCAATTTAACAGATCTGCATCAATACAAACCTCTAAATGCTGCTGACAACAACTTGAAAACAAGATATGAATATGAAGATCTCTTGAATAGACACCATAGTCGATCTCCATTTATCCAAAAAGACAATACACCACAGAAAGACGCTGAGGCTGACCATAGGCTATTGTGATACATGTTTAAATACAAACTGAACCATGAAACTATTTGTTCAGCATGACAAACACCATCGTAACACGATGAGTAGCAGCCTGACTCAGGCAAAAAAGCTAAACGCCTTTCCAGTGGGGCTAACTGGCTTACCGGTCGGTAGACGGATAAAGACAGAAAGGTGAAACAGGGACTGTCTTCTGGCCGTGTGTCTGGACTTGAATCATAAACCGCCTAACGTAAATACAATCATGCTTTCAGACATAACGTAGTAAGAAAGCCTCCGTTAGTTAACGCCTACTAGCTAAGCTACCGCCAAATCAACAAGTTTTCACCACAGGACTTAAAATAACACATACGCAATTTTGCCATTAGTAAATAATCATGAGTACTCGTACAGCTTGCTGACTGAAACCTACCGTAGTTTCCCCACCAGCTGTTCTGCTGTGTCCACCTCAGGTCACTTCGCAGGAGAATATTTTTAGCCGCTGTTGGGAGTTAAAGTTAGCTAACTGCTAGCTGTCACTGTCTACAAGCAAACGACCAAGCTGCTTGCTCTGTTTATCTGCGCCGAAACAAACACTAGTTTTTCACCATTAAGTTGTGGCAGACGGGAAAAACTCACCTACACTCTCCACCTATCTGCTTTGTGTTTGTGTTTTAGCGGAGGGCGGGCCCACCTCTCTACAACAACTGCAGAGAGCTCAGTGCTGCCCCGACTACGGAGAGCGGTTAGGACAAAAACTGTTCAAATAACCGAAAAAAAAGGCTGAAGGTCGCCAGCAAGGAAACATCTGTCACAAAAACGCCACAAAATGAAGAAGGTTAAGAGACACCCACAAGGAACTTCAGTAAAATAAATCGTATCTTACGACTGATTGCATAGTTAAATAAACATAGTAGGTAATAAGCAAGTAATGTGATCCCAGTGAATATACAGCATTGTGCAGATCACCTCTCACCTATTTATATTTCCCTTCCAAGGAGCCAGACTTTACTGGAATTTTTTTAGTTTTCTTCAGCAGCAGTTCTCCAGGCTTTCTGAAGATCTTTCAGTTTTATTTTTCTGACATTGACTGCTTTTTCACTTATTTTCAGTCCAATCTTTTCAAAGGATTTTTTTTACTTGTTTTATTATTATTACTTTTATTATTATTATTTATGATGCCTACTATCAAACGTTTAATTAAAAATGCGGTTTGTATAGTATGTCTATACCCCCTGAGGCCCCAGCTTCCAAAAATCCTGGGGTATTAACATATCCCCAAGGTGTTTACACCCCAGATGGTCAGAGCTGTTTTGCTGGCATTAGGGAAGCCTGCTCACTTGGTTTTAATGTTGTGGCTAATCACTGTATATACAGGTGTTGTCAGAAATGTAAGAAATTAGAGAATTTTTTCTCCAGCAGGCATTTAACTTGTCCATGTGGGCAGTTTCATTTGAGCTTGAAGATATGGATTATGGAGCAGGGGCTTCTCTCAGTCCTTGGTGATTTAAACTCACTTCAGTGTGGACATGGCTGTGTTCTATGACTGTGTTCCAGGAGTTTTAAGTTCGTGGCAGAATTGAGCCTTGGTGGTTCCTGAACATCCTAACCATTTTCCTCTCATCTGACAGTGACACTTTGGGTCTTCTTCTAAACTTTGGCAAATGGATGACACATCCAAACAACTTGTACAAGGAACAAGATATCTGGACCTGCAATTGTTTAGAAATCTGCAGCTGTTTAGACGTGGTTCCAAGAGACCTTTCCAACTTGTGTAAATCTACAACTCTCCTTCTAAGCTCTTTCCTGAGTTCCTTAAACTTTCCCATTGTTTAGAGTATTGATCAGCGTATTGACCAATCAAGTGAGTGTCAAAAAACAAATCCTTTTTACCAGTTGTAGTTAATCATGATCACTAACAAGAACTTAACAGGTTTTGACCATGTCAAGTTCAACGACATTGTAGAACCTTCAGCGTCACTTATTAAAGATTTAAGTGAGTACATGCACATCTTCAGACTTGTATGCATATTTTTAAAGCTGTGTGGATTAGCAAGAATCCAACATTCAACTGTACACGTTTTCTCTTCCCTCCTAATTTTGGAGGATTTAATTTGTTATGGAAAAAAATGTGCACAGAAATTTCAATCAAAAATGCAAAGCTGATGCAAAAATGTTCTGAGTTTTTGTATTTCCGATTAATCTCATTCTTCATAGATGCTAACCAGATGGAAGTTCAATATCCTTACTGACACCAACACAAAGTTTAAGTTCTGTGTGAAAACAAATCCACAGGTTTTGTCTTTATTGACCGCTTGGCAAAGATTTCAACACATCAGACCGATTTTCCAACCAGTGATCCTTACATTACTGAGGAGGCAATATCAGCATCCAAGCCTCCCTGGAAGGACCAAGTTTCACTAACTAATAAATCAAGACTATTTTCAAGCTCAGAAAATGTCACATAAACTAAACACAGAAGATTGTTATCATGCATGCTACATCTAAACTCCATCCACTTGGCTGTGTGAAAGAGTATGAAACAAATGAATGAATGTTAACTGTAGCAGGAATGTGTTGTGCGTATGTATTAGGTTGAAATGAGGATTGAAACATGAGAAACACATGCTTCTTGCAAGTATTTTTCATCGTTAAATCCTATAAATAAGCATAACTGGAAACATATATACAGTAATATGTATAGTTATAAAATACATCTTCTGATGTTATCGTCAGATTTACACCCATATAAGGCACATTTAAATCGTTATCAAACAGAGAGATCAGTGGTTTTCACATTGCACAAGATGTGTGTCTTCATTCACACACTGTTCCAGTGTTAACAAGTATTCGTTTGTCCAAGCCAGCTATTTTTAGTGGACAGCTGCTGATTGGAGAACAGTTTGTTTGGAACCGCTGTCACTTAGGGCAGGTGTTTACAAAATCATGTATACAGTGCATAGACATGTGAAAGGTTCAGCTGACATAGCGTCATTTTTCAACCAAAGGAAACGCACAACGCTATGTCACGTATATGTTTCATCACAGTTTAAAGGAATATCCGTGGCATAAATGAAATGAGCCATTATACTTAACACGTTTTAGTGTTTTTCCAGAACTGTCTTTTTGTGTGTAAATAACGCAAGTAAATGCAGGAAGAATGGTATGTTTTACAGTAAGAAAAAAACATTTGAGCATGCATACCACAAATTATTAATGCTTTAACTACTGGCAGACGGCTCTTAAAACATGCACTGTATGCTTGATCGCCGTCTGTCTTTTTGGAGTTATTTCAGGCATTTTCAAGTCTGACATATAAAGTAAACTTTTTTTTTTGCAGTATCATTTGGAGATCCCTAAGCCACTCTTCATATACTCATAAACCACGTAGCTAATGCTGACTGCAGGAATGACTTTCATGAAGTTCGGCAGGATGCCCCGGTAGAGTCCAAAAACACCATCTTTGGCTACAATCTTCTTCATCAGAGAACTCATAGAAGGCTGGTTTGATGGTTCCAGAGATGCTGCAAAGAAATATAAGCTATGTTAGAGAACCAATTAAAAAGCAAAAAGTGAACTCACTGGCCACTTTGTTAGGTACATCTGCCCAACTGACTTAATGAAAATATGTAATCAGCCAGTCACATAACAGCAACTCAACATATTTAGACATGTAGTCATGGTCAGGACGACCTGCTAAAGTTCAAACTGAGAATCGTTTAAGTGACTTTGATTGTGGATGGTTGTTTTTGTCAGACAGGCTGGTCTGACCATTTCAGAAACTATTGATCTGCTGGGATTTTCCCACACAGTCGTCTCTAGGGTGTATAGAGAATAGTTAGAAAGAGAAAACATCCAATGAGTGCCAGTTCTCTTGGTGAAAATGCCTTGTTGATGTTAGATAACATGTAAGCACAGATCCATCCTGTCTTGTATCAAACAGTTCAGGCTGCTGGCAGTGTAATGGTGGAAGAGATACTTTCTTTTTAGCACATGTGGGGTCCCTTAGTACTAGGGATGGGTACTGATATCCGGTGCCAAACGGTAGTAACCAGACTGAAAAGCAGCGCACATTTCGGTGCTTTATTTCGGTGCTTTTTTTTTTCCTGAAATGTCATACACTTTGGATTCTAGCCAATCATTTTACCTTTCAAAGGATAGTAGGCAGGCCCAGGTACGTACGTTCTTTTAGAGCAGAGCTACAAATTAAAAATGCCCAAGGTGAAGCGGTCAAAGTCTGGCTGTACTTCACAGCAAAAGATGCAAAGTCAGCAGCCTGCAACAAGTGCTTTAAGGTGATACTGTGCAAAGGAGGTAACACCTCAAATCTGATGAAACACCTGGTGACGCATAGCGTTTTTTTAAAAGCTGAGAAATGCACCGTATTTGATAGCTTGCTGCAAGACCTCACACCGAGCACATCTACTGCGGATGTGGTAAATCTCCATTAGCGAGTTAGTGCGGATCGCCCCGTGCGTGGGGCTGGATGGTGCTTATCATTTTGCAGAAAAAAAGAGACTGCTAAAAATAAAAACATAAGAGGTTTTTGGACAAAGTTTGTGTTCTCCATTCTTTAAGCACCGGTTCGAACACCGTTTAAGCACCGGCACCGCGTCAAAAGTACCGATTTGGCACCGGTATCGGATAAAACCTAAACGATACCCGTCCCTACTTAGTACCAACTGAGCATTGTTCAAGCACAGCAGCCTACCTTAGTATTGTTGCTAATCACGCCCATCCCTCTATGACCACAGTGTACCATCTTCTGATGGTTAATTCCAACAGGATAAAACCCCATATCTCAAAACTCAAACCATCTCAAACTGAGATTTTGAACATGACAATGAGTTCACTGTTCCTCAAATGGCCTCCACAATCACCAGATCTCAATCTAAGAGGAGAGTCACATTGTGGATGCCAGTATGAACCAAGGATTGTCTCTGGGGAATGTTTCCAGCACCTTGCTGAATCTATGCCAAGAAGAATCCAACCTGATAATAGCAACATGTAACTAATAAAGTGGCCAATGAATGTAGTGGCCCATAACAGCCAACATTTTTGTCTATTAGTCTCTTTACTCATATAACACTGATTTGTCAGTTTGTGAGACCATGACCCTGTCTAAATGTTACACTCAAAAAACAACTTTCATCTCAAAGTGAACAACATTAAAGAGGAATGCCCTTTTTCAGATGGAGCCCCTTTACATTACGTGGGTTGTAACACAAGTATATATTTACAGAAAACATGGATCACATTTACAGAACCTTTAAACCATCAAATGCATCCCGCCCACCTTGAAAAATATTGTGCTATTATTATGCAATGAAGGGGCTACCTAGTTATGTCATTACTGTTTTCAAAAATCAGGCTGTGTTTACCTTGTGCTTGCATCCGAGTGCGCACAAGTGCGAGTGGATAGCTTGCCAGCTGGCCACAGGTACTAGAGATGGTCCCACAGCCCAGCAACACCAGCACTCCAGGGTTGGCTGACTCAGTGGCGTAATGTGCCAACCAAGTGTTCTTTAGAGTCTAGAGAGTTATGATAAGAGAAAGGAAAATTCAGGTAATGTGCAAAATCAGCATAACACAAAAATTTCTCTCATTTAATTTAATGCAACTCTGCACGATGGATTGGTTTAGTGTGCATATAAATGATCTAATTAACTAAAGTGCAATCCATTGTGAAATATCCATGCGTCACAAAGCCAGCATACCTCATAAACAGCCAGGTCTATCCCAGCATAGGGAAGGATGCCCAGTAAGTTTGGTACGTAGCCCTTGTAGAAAGCTTTGACGCCCTCCTTCCTCAGGATCTTCTTGGCACAATCAAACATTCCTGCATACTGGCCAGTTTTCCTAAGGGTCAACCGAGTCTTTAATACCTAAGAGAGAAGCAATGCATAAAAAACACAAAGGAGGTCAGATTCGGTTGGTTTGCGTGGAGAGGAGGTGTTACCACATCCAGTGAGGCAGCATCACAGATCTTGTTACCTCCATTGGGTAGATTGCTGTCTGTGCTGTGGCCCCAGCCAGAGAGCCAGCCAGAAACCTCTGGTGGGTCTCAATCTTCGCTCCTTCTGATGATAACAACCTCTTATACTGTAACAGAAAACGTACAAAGCCACAATATTTGCTACTGCATTTAATAGCTGCAAACAAAAGTATTTAAAAAACAAAACAAAATCACATTTCAACGGCACGGTTCCTTACTTGTTCGTATGCCATGAACTTAATCGCCGTCTCGGGTGCAATCTTTAAAACATTTATTCCATTTCCCCTCCACAGCGAAGTCACACCTCCTTCTACAATCATTTGCTTAAAGCCCCCTAGCAGACTTATCCGGTTGGCCTTTGAAGAATGAACCTGCGGTGCAAATATATGCTTTAAGTAAAACATGGTCACAGACATCTATTTATCCATCTATTTGTTCCACTTCTGTCATATTTGTCACCTGCATGAAGACTTTCACTCGGTCCAGTGGGGCAGTACCGGTACGAGAAACAGACCCTGCCACAGCACCTGCAACAAGCTGCTTCCACCAGCCACCTGTGCTCTTCTCTTCCTCTGTGAATTCATCTGGGATGGCAAGACTGTCACCTATGTCCAGAACCTAGTGATTACATAAGCAGATTTACTCAGCGAGACCAAATTCATGAACCCTGGCACATCTGATTTACAGTCATGGGAAAAAGAAAGCTCTCACAGGACTCTATGCAGTCCAGAACCATCTTTAGCAACAATAACATTAAGTATGATCATTTTTATGAGTCTTTTGCATCAATGTGGATGAATTCTTATTTAAAACATTGCTTCACTTCATTGAGGTTTGCAGGCACAGCTCTCTTAAGGTCCCACCCCAGGATTTCAGGTTGAAGTTAGGACTAGAGCCTGACTAAGTTAGGACTTTTAAGACTGATACCAATACCAGTATCTTGTGATTTAAAAACCTGATGTATCAGCTGATATTTTCATTCTTTCAGACACATAAAACATAAACACATTTTCCTAATTTTTGCTTTGTTAGGGAAATATGTGTAGTTATTTATGGTTACTGATTGCTGTCTGAGGGACAAACTATGCATCATCTACATTCATAACATGGCAGAAGCCTATTTCTCCCATCTCTTCTTTACTACATAAGCACCGATACCAATATATTGCCCTACTCATATCAGTCAGGCTCTAGTGTGGAGTTTGACTGGGTCACTGCAACACCTTGATTCTTTTCTTTTTCAGCCATTCTGTTCATTCTGCAAGACAGATGGCCTCATATTTGACTCTAGAATACTTAATTATACAGAGGGGTTCGTACTCAGTGGCTGCATGGTACTTCCTCCTCTGTGCTGGCAGCTGTTATGAGGCATTTGTGCTGATATGCTGAGTTTGGTTTTCACAGCTTTAAATATATCGATGTGCATTATGGCCAAATATCTCCAGCTTGGTCTCATCTGCCCAAATGACATTGTTTTCACAAGACTGCATAGAGTCCTGTGAAACCCTTATTTTTCTTATGACTGCATGTCTGTCAGCAGACGGGATACTACTGTAGGTACAAACACAGACTCTTATTAGTATTTCTCTTTCTGTGTAATACACATTATAAAATGCCTTATAGGTGAATTTCTTTGCCTTTGATAATGAAGCTTTCACTGAAGGGTTGTGCCACTTAAGGGTTTCTTTGTGTGGTTTCAAATGTACAAGGTCAACAACAACAACTTCTCCTTTTTGAGGTCAGTGATGCAGAAGCATTTTTTCAAGTTATATTGTAACTAGAAGGCAACATTTACAAAATCTTCAACACGAGCTGTCAGCCAAAAGATGAAAACATTATAAAAAAAACAAAAAAAACAACAACAACCACTATTTTAGATGTGTAAATCATTTAAAAGGGTTGTAGAAAAGGATATGCAGTGAGGAAAAGCTGAAACCATTTGAGCCAAAGAATGATTTGAGCTTCTTGTCCTTTCACTAGAATAACTACTGAGCTGAATAAACCCTTATCTAGTATATGCAGCGTTTTCCCCAAAGCATAAAGCACTACTGTGTGCTCTATTTGAAGCTGAAAGTCAAACTTAGAGTGCCCAGTGGGAATTTTCAACTGTAACGCCGCTTCAAGTTGGACTTACAACTCAAGATGTCAGTGCAGCCCCACCAAACCTGACTTAACAATCCAACATGGCAGCAGTGTACAAAAACACAGTAAAGCTGTACAACTTGTAACCTGTACTATCAATGTTGTATAGCTCCCTAAATGAGCCACTCACAGAGCACTGACCAGACTATCCATGAATGTCCTGCAGCACTGTTTATAAGTATTGCCAGTGATAGATACATGGCTCTACCTTGCTAAGAAGCACAACAAATCCTGTTTTCCCTCTTTTCCTACTTTAATACTGGAGCACGCTCAGTTCGGTAGAGACACCCAGCTCTGATATCTGACTTTTGAGATAAATGGAACACATCATTAGTTAAAAACACACTCTACTGGCAGTCTAATGCAAAGCTAAGGGGAAAGGCAAAGGTTCTTGGACTTGCTGCGGTCATTTGTAGGGCACGTTTCCTGTATGACAATGCAGTTCTGCCTTTGCCCAGGTCACCACTTCCAAAGCTGCTGCCTTGTGTGAACTGCAGAGGAAATCTATAAAGCTAGCACGAGAGGACTACACAGCATGTGATTCACTTCACAGCAGCTGACTCTGTGTGTGTACGTCTGCTAAAAGCACTTGTCTGTGATACAGACAGTATATGTGAGTGATTTTATATGATACATACTGAGGAGTGTTTCCAGTAGCGTATAATCTCTTCCAGGTTGTGAGCAGGGCATAACAGGAAGTGTTCCCTCCACTCGTTCCAGTCAACCATCATGGTTCCATCTATATCCATACTGAGGAAACACAAGTTTTTATCCTATGAAATGTATGATTATTGTATGGAAGTACACTATCCGATCACATATACTTCACATAATCTTAAATTTTATTCTTCAGACACATGTCACAGCGCGTAAAAAGTGGAGGTCAAACCTCTGTAAGATTTTTAGGGCATCCTCTCCGCTGACATCTATGCCCAGCTCTGCAAGAGACTGCTGGATCTCTGAGGAATCGATGCGCCCTGACACATAAACACTCCAGTGAAACAAGCTGCAGTATGTGACTGTGTAAACATTCACTGGAAAGCCATGTGACTAAAGCAGAGCATTCATTTATTTCTTGCAACCTCGCTCCTCTCCCTACCATCATCATTTTTGTCCAGGCTCTTAAACGTCAGCCACAGCTTCTTCTCGTGCTCCTTCAGATACTTGGTAAACTCGTTGAAGTCCAGGCACCCGTCTTTATTTTGGTCACCAGATGACACTATTTTCTGTAAGGTAGAGATATAGTGTAAGTGTTTTTTCAGTTATATTCACAGTGTCTCACTCTCTGTCTCTAAAACACACACACACATACACACAAAGGGTGTAAAGTGTCACATTACTACGGAAATGCATGCAAAACGAGCAGGCCAGGACTTGAAACTCATATCTCTGTGTGAGTCCTCTCCCTCAGCAGACTGATATTTACCTGTGCAGCACCCTGGCGGAATATGCCCATTGCCTTGAGGCCCTCTCGTAATTCAGCAACATCCACCTTCCCATCTTTGTTGGTATCGAGCCTTTCAAACAGGTCCTGGTACGACCTCTCACTGTCGGTATCCCAGCATCGGGCATTTGACAGTAACGTCCGTAACGTCTGATACATTGTAGAGCTAATGTGCAAACTGGGTCCAGACCTGAGCCGTCCTGCAGTCGGAGTCAAATTAGCAATCCATACTGAAAATCACCCATAAATCCAATGCAAAATCCACATGCGAACTCGTCGTCGGCAGTGACAAATCGGTCTTTTACTCGGGTTATTCTGCAGCCTGCCCTATGCAAAGGTGCGCTCCGGAGCGTTTCGGGGGAACTGCAGCGATCTGTGGGCGGAGCAATGTAGACTACGTAACTACACGGTGTTTTTTTACGGAGAAGCGGGAAACATGGCAGCATATGAAAGCAGTGGAGAAAAAAAATATAAAAACTCACGGAGGGATGATATGCATAATCCGGCTTATGATTTTAAAACCGGACAGTGCATAACAGAGGACATTTAATCTCTTCATCTAACAGGACGTGTCAGTCCAGAGCAGTTATTTCCTACAGCGCAGCACCGCTCCTCTCCAGCAGAGGGCGACGTTTCACTGCACAGAAACAGCAACGGGGTAATACTAGACTGTATGCATAACACACTGAGGTTATAATAGGTAACTAAACCAGATTTCAGTCAACTTGAATTTAAAAAAAACAAACAAACAAAAAAAATAACTTTATAAAAAAAAGCAAAAAACGAACTGAACAAACAAACAGTCCCTGACATGACAGCCTTTGTGTTGTAATATCTGTTCTACACCTTTAAATCTTACCCTTGATAAATGTTTCTGTACTATAGCAAACAAAAAGACAGGCAAACTAAGCTTAAATATGAACAATCAAATCCACTTTGGAAAATAACTGAAAGTAAATTGGACTAAAAACCAAAGCATTTTAAAAAGTAAATAAAAAGGCAAAACTATAATATCTCTGAAAGGCGCATACTCTCAGAAAAATTATAGTTCGTAAATGTTCTTCAAAGAACCATTTTAAAAAAGGTTCTTTGAAAAACCATTTAAACCATTTCTTAATGGTTCTTTGGGGCACCTTTAAAGGTTCTTCAAAGAACCACTGAAAGAAATGGTTCTTCAAAGAACCATTGCTTGAAAGGTTCTTTGAACTATGAACCTTCCAGATCCCTCAGGTCATCTGGATCCGGTTTTTTATCAGTTCCCAGAGTCAGAACCAGACACGGAGAAGCTGCATTCAGCTTTTATGCTCCATATATCTGGAACAAACTCGCAGAAAGCCTCAGATCAGCTGAAACACTCAGTTTATTTCAATCCAGGTTGAAGACTCACCTGTTCCCAGCTGCATTTGAATAAAGCACCAAATCCACACTTTTAAGCTTAAATTTCAAAACTTACATTTTAACTACTGATTTTATCTACTGTTCCTTCCTTCTTTTTCTTTTTTTTAAATTTGTTTTTGTTTTTTAATGTCTCTGTAAAGCACTTTGAATCACCTTGTTGTTGAATTGTGCTATATAAATAAACTTGCTTTGCCTTGCCTTTGTGGCATTAAAAAAGGTTCTTCTATGGCATCAGTCTAAAGAACCACTTTTGGTTCCAGTTGGCACCTTTATTTTTCTGAGTGTAGAGTAGCCTATACTATATGTGCTGATAACTGCTATTTCAGCCTGTTGACTGGTTATGCATCAGCTCAGGATTGCTTAAATTTGAGCGACTTCTGGTTTATTTTGTGAACGGTATAAAAGTCACGTCTAACCACAAGTTGGATACTTCCTGCCATTCCCATGGATGACACCCAGAAGTGACCGCATGTCTACATTACTGACAAATGAGGCTATGTTTTAGATAAAGAAAAAAACCTTTTATCCATCAGTCTTTTAGTAGATTCAAACATCTCCACCATAAGCTACAAGATTAAAGCTGCTCACAGCCATAATGTGCTATCTGGTACTTTTCCCATGTGTTGTTTTTATATATTTTTATTTTTCAGTGAAGCAACTGAACGCATTCAATTTAAATTTTATTAATATGATTCTTTCATCTCTCATATCACACCCTGTTTGTACTTTGTTCTATTTTATCTTGTTGAGGTAGTCTACTTTATTTAGCTGATTTTATTATAGAATGTAAAGTCCTGCGAAAAACAAAGTAAATCCTTACTTATTTCAGGGTAATTAAGCGATTAAGTAACAACCAGGTTTATTAATTGATCAGGAAGTATGAGCACTTCTTTAAAAGCAGGGATTTTGGCAGTTTGCTGATTTGAAGCGTTCAGTCTTCCCAGGAGTGGATGCCCAAGCAAATTCAGCCCAAAGCCACAGCATGTAATGCTTACAGAAATAAGAAGAACATCACACCACAGTTTAGGTTTGCAAAACTGCCTCAGAACAAACCACGCGATATCTAGACTAATATCCTTTGGACAGATGAGAACAAATTGGGGATGTATAGCCATAATGAACAGCACCACATCTGTAAAAACTTTTTTTTCGCATAACTTTATTCAGTGTTTTCCAAACCTTTTTGTGAAAGTAAATGTTATCATATTCTATTATTATTTTTGTCCCCAGCTAGCAATTATGTCTGTAATGATCACTTTGTTCACTACTGATAGAAAGATAAGATAAAGGTCAGGTCAAACCGTATACAGTCTGAGATGACATTGTTCCATGCATTTATTAACAACGTTTACATTTTAATAGACAACTCAACTTTAAACCATCTTCTTTTGCATTTCCTCCTTTTGTCACATGCCACCTTCTGTTTTGTCTTTTATGGTCAGTGCTGACCCCCCACCCCCCAAAAAAGGTGTTGCTGGTGTTGCCCCAGTGAGCTTCAGCCACACTGTAACAATTGTACCGTCACCCACCTACACACGTTAAATTCGGGTTGTCGGCATTTCTTCTTTTTTCTTTAACCTAGCTGTCCAATCACACCGCGGAATTTCCCTGGCGTCATTAATATTGTGTTTCAGTGGGTGGGAAGGAAGAGATTTGAACTTTGAGTCGTGTCTGCAGAGCAGCGACAGCTGAGTGAGCAGCAGAGACAGCTCGGAGAAAGTGTTCGGCTGTCTGCCACCTCCACAGCTTCACCCGGATATTGCGCTGCACAGTCTCACATCATGTCGTTTATTCTTATGAAGAAAAAGAGATTTAAATTTAAGGTGGACTTCGACTTGGAGGAATTGTCGTCGGTTCCCATTGTCAACGGAGTTTTATTTTGTAAAGTCAGACTACTGGATGGAGGTTTTGCTGAAGAGTCCTCCCGGTAAGATTTTTCTTCTAATTTAATTTAGCTAATTATAGCAACAGGTCACTAATTGTTTGGGGAAAATTTTATCAGTCAGGTCCAAATTCAGCTTATTTTTGACACCTGTTTGCATTTATTGCGTCGTGGTTGCTTCTTCGGTGCCTACAGCATTCCGCTGTATTCGTAGCTGACGTTTAGCTAACTCAACACCAGCTGTTCGCTAACTTAAACTACTTAAACTTACCTCAACGACAGTTGAAGACCTGTATGTAAGGAGGCAACAGAACAGACCAGCAGAGTGATTTAACGCCTTAAAACGAACACAGAGACTCTCGTTCGTCGTTTCAAGAGACAGAGAGTTTTTTTTTTAATCTAACCTATATTTGTAAAGTTTATCTAAGCAGTTGCTAAGCAACAACTGCTGTTAATTGTGTAGTGGAACAGCGAGACCACCGGTCGACGTTGGGATATCAACAATAATGGTTAACATTGGGATGTTTGTTTGTTTGTTTGTTTAATATAACACTGACTCCGGTTGAAAAAAATATTTAAAGTTATACTTTCATTCATTGTTTTTCTAATGATTAAAAAAAGAAAAATCTACAGTAATCACGTGTCGCTAATTTATGGCAGTGAGAAGCCCGAGAACAGATTGTTGTTTTTCCAATTCAAAGGCGCATGCTAGGTCATAGTCTCCTGGGACGCTTTTTTACTGCACGTTACTTTAATGAGTCACTCTGGAAAAACGGAGTCGGAAGCGCTGGCCCTCATTACTTTGCTATGGTAACTCTCCCTAAACTATTGTGTAAACACGGTATTCTTAAGTTTATCCTGCCTCAACCACTGCTTTTTATTTCCTGCTCCCTTTGCAAATATCCTACAAATACAATATCTATCTATCTATCTATCTATCTATCTATCTATCTATCTATCTAAGTTTATTTTCCCCATACCTTAAAAACAACAACAACAATAAAACAACTTTGTTCCCAAAGTCAGCAAAGTTTTTAAAAGTTTTATCTATCTATCATTCATTTATTGGGCTGATTTTTCAGATTTTGACTGGTGATCCTGTGCATGGAGCTTTTGTGTCTCAGTGATTGTAGATGTAATTGCTTGATAATAACTTGTCCAAACCATAACTTGTTTTTTATTTTGTATGTGTGGTATGATGTGTTTACTTTCCTTTTTGGAATCTTCTACATATATATGTAGATGGTCTGCAATGATAGGATTGCATTCAGTATCATTGCACATGTGGAACAACAACAAAGATGTGTTCTGTTTTATCCTACTGCCCAAAAAACTGCCTGGCTGCTTTTGTGGCTTTGAGAGCTGCTTTTAGAAGGACAGTATAAAAACTATTTAGAAGCATCTCATTATACTTCCTGAAAACCTGCATACAAAATAAAACTGTGACATTTCCTAACATAAAAGAATGTGCTAAATTGATACGCATGTTTGTTACTCAATATCAGACTATTGCAGTTAAATATTTGCTGAGGATGAGTTATCTCAAGACATCATCTGATAGACAACAAGGGACAAGGGTTGGAAATTAGCAATAGCTATAAACTTTATATGCAGCACACCAGTTTGAGAATTGCCGAAGCATAAAAGGAGCTTGTTTACTGCTTGAATAAGTGCTAATCCCTTCTTCTCCACACATTTGGAAGCTATTAAGATACTGTGATATATCTGTATGTCCACTAGTGATTAAATCACTTGTCTTACAGGGAGCCCGTCCAAGCCAACTGTGTGCGCTGGAAGAAGAAATTCTCTTTCATGTGTAAGATGAGTGCCAACGCTGGAACGGGTGTGCTAGACCCCTGTGTTTGCCGTGTGTCGGTGCGCAAGGTACAAAACCCTTTGTTTCTGTTTTGTTGAAACAATTGAGAATGCACAGTGGGAGTTGTTCCATAGCCATAGTTCATGCAGTGAGCAGAGACTTGAGTGTCTATTTACATAAGGTTAGAAGAACTGTTGTAACTTCAACACAGCAGTTCATTGTTGTTCACGGACTTTAGTTGTCCTGCAAAAACTTATAAATAGAGGCAAGGAATAGTAAATAAACAGGCAAATTATGTGATATCACTTTCTTTGTCATTTCAGGAATTGAAGGGTGGAAAAACATACGCAAAGGTAATACTTCTCTTCTAAAGTGTGTAGAATTGTTGTGGTGGAAAAAAATCTGCTTAATAACAAGTCTTATCAAACCTTTCTAAGATAATGATGATAACGAGACGTCCTTCAGATGCCCAGAGAATTTTTTTTTTTTTTTTTTATAGCTTGCAGTTTCCGGCTTTGGTCACTGATTGGAAAAAAAAGACTGACATGTTAACCAATAACTCCAATGAGGAGTTAAAGAATTAGGCAATCTTATTTCTCAAGTTTCCAAGGTCCCAACTCATACAGGTTACATTGTTTCCCATAGCTAGACCTGCATTGAATTTCTGTGTTTTTAGGACTTAAATCTCGTGATCCTTTGTAAAAAACATAATAAATAAAAATCTATATTTAAGGTATGTCATCTGACTTCTAATCAGTTCAAACTTGTTGAGTTGTCACTTTTCACTCTGCACAGCTGGGCTTTGCTGACTTAAACTTGTCTGAGTTTGCTGGGTCTGGCAGCACAGTACGACGCTGTCTCCTGGAGGGATATGACACAAAGAACACCAGACAAGATAACTCAATTCTCAAGGTATGACAATGATGCAACACACACAGCTATAAAACACCAATAAATAAGATGGAAAGGGACCTTAAGAGTATCTATCACACTGGTGATGTGTTGTCACAGCTCAGTAGTTCACTCTTGTTTGTCTGTACACATTAAGAAAACTAAGTGAATTTCTCAATAGACAAGAACACATGTATGTTTGAGAAAGCTGAATGTGTGACATACATTGGAAAAAAGTGAGCGCCCTGAAAGCTGAGACAAGACATGTCTGAGCTTGTGACTTATAAACTACCTGTGCTGTGGGAATGAGGTTAAAATATACGTGTTCCTCCAGGGGCAAAAAGAAAGACATGCAATCAACTTTCTCAGAAAATCTTATTATATTAACCACACTTAAAAGATACCGTGTGAAACCAAACTAGAAAGCAGAAAGCTGTATGCCTTTGTATTCCTTTCTAAAGCTAGAAAGCAGAAAGCTGTATGCCTTTGTATTCCTTTCTAAAGCTGCCAATCCTGTTGCTCTTGTCTCTGTTACAGGTTGTCATCACCACACAGCTTATGTCTGGAGATCCCTGTTTTAAAACGTAAGAGTGCTTCTTCAACCTAACATCTCACACGTGCAACTAAGAAATTCTTAAATTATCTTTTTTTAAATATATATATATATATATTTATTTATTTAATTTTGATAAATACTTAATTTGGTTTGCATGCCTAACTGCAAAGCTTTATATTTGTGGTTGCAACGAAAGTCTGCTCCTGAGGTATAAACGTCTGCTTCTAACCTCAGAGGAAGTGCTTTCTTGACTTCCTGTCTGTCCTAAAGTGACACCCTCACGCATGTTATCAGTAATGAGATCCAGAGAAGTAATGGCAAAGTACTTTGTAGGTGAGGCCTTATTGTTGTCTTATCTGAGAGCTAATGATGCCTCACCCAAAACACTGAGCTGCCCAACCTTAAGAGTGACCAATGGCTGATATGTGATCAGAAGCTTTATGTAGAACAGGTTTGTCGCAAACGATGTGATGTAACGTCACACTCCTGGCAAAGCCTGTACCATGTGCAAACAGTAAGCTGCCTTTCTTGATATTTCTTTCCTGTTTCAGCTCATGCTTAGTGTAATAACACACAAGCTGTTGCCCTGGAGATGTCTAGAGCTTAGTCACCCAACCCACAGAGTGTTACTCATTGTGTGTGTGTGTGTGTGTGTGTGTGTAGGATTTACAACGTGGAGGAGAATGGATGCTCTTTTTTTCACTCTTTGTAGAACTCGCGTTACTGTGCCTTTTGTTGTTTGCCAAACTAGAGGTTGCTAATAACTTGCTTATAACTAATACTAACCAGTGTGATCAAACAGCCAGTTGTTTATGAGTAAATGTGTTTGAATATTAGTGTCAAACCTACACAGAAAGTGTTTACATGGATGGTTGATATTTTGACTTGGCAGTAAAAGCACCAGCTGATTCCAGTAGAGACACACCAGCTGTGAAGCCAACATGCTTTCTGGCTGCATGTGTTTTTGAATTTGCCCTTCATTTTAATGTCACCTACATACGTAAAACTTGCACTTTATACAGTTGTGGCAGAATATCTGCCCACCACAGACACACTTGCATATAAACACCTACCAAATGTATTCAGAAACCACTTTTGTGTTATTTCCAGCTATAGTAGGTGTCTATGATAGCACAAATATAGATGAAGTCTTACTCACAAGGTGAAAACACCAGCGACAGCTGTTCCAGCTGTAGCAAAAGGTGTCACAGTTGAATCAGTGAGCAACCCGGCAAGCTCACCTAGTCGTGAATTATCGATTCAGTAACCAGCTGTGGTTTCCATGCCACGATAAGCCAAAAGGTCTGATGTAGGGAAGCTTTGTTTACATAAGTTTTAATGAAGTTAACCAAAACCTGTGTTCCCTTTAGTCCCCCATCTACAGCCATGACTCTGGGGGTCCCACAGGCAAATGCAGAGTGTCTACTTGAGGGGAGGAAAGGAGGAGACATGCACATATCACACTCAGTCTCTGGTACGTATATGTAGCTTATGGCAAATACCCTTTAATATTACTGGTCAGTTTCTTACAGAAACACAGATATTTTTTGGGAGACTGTAATGGGGTCGACTATGAAATCAATATTCCTTAATCATGACACTGGATAGCAGTAGCTGCATTTACGTTTTATCATGTTTTGTTATGTTTTGTCAATTATGATAGCAAAGCTATAAAAAATGTGTGATTTCTATTTAATTTACTGCAATTTATTATAATTTACTAAATACATCACTTTTTTTAACAGGGACTCCAGGAAAGTCTGTATCCGTGCCAGAGGAGCTGGTAACATTTGGTCACTCTCGAACACCCAGCTATGCAAGTCAGCTGTCAAAAATTTCAGGTAGAAATACTGTGACACACATTTATTCACTTTAATCATTGGAAATGTTCTCATATTTATTCACTATATGGGTTTTTCCCCCTCACATGCTGTAGGTTACAGCTCAAACAACTCCAGTTTAACAGATCTGAGCCATCGGCGGAGCGGGTCAGGAGGTTCTGCCTCTACGGGCATCGGCAGCATCCTTGAACACAGTGATCAGCAGGTGGAGAGAGGAGAGAAGGAGAATAAGACTACTCCCCCAGTCTCTGCAACTTATCATCATACGTTTGACAGCCCTGCAATACATTTAAAGGCTCAAAGGTGATACAGACAGTTACTCTGGCCTTGGAATAGTATGCTATTGATAAGATGGTGGTCTTCTGACCACTATTACATTCTTTCCATGCTCTATTTAACCTGATGACAATGTATAGTATTTCCTAATTTATAAATGACATTTTTTTTTTCTTGGTGTTTGAACCCTGTATTTGCAATACTGACCCATGTTTCTCTTGCCTCGTTAGACACCCAGTCAAGCAGAACTCTGTGGAGAATCAGCTGAAAAGAGTCGACGCGACCAGAGTGGATGCAGATGATATAATTGAGAAAATCCTCCAGAGCCAGGATTTCAGCCACGGATTCTTGGACTCCAGTGCAGAGGGTGTGTACTCCTGATCTTGGTGTGGAACGTTTCCCACCATGTTGCAGATGGGATCAAGTTACTTTGAGGTGTCGCAACAGTGTAATGTCTCTAGGGGTTAATTCAAGTCCCTAGTATGCCTTAAGCCAATCTTGCCAAAGATGATTCATCTTTCATGAAGAATTGCATAACTTATCACAGTAATGCCACGAGGTGTGGTTTAAACTCACATCTGGATAGCTACCCTGTTACAAAGTCTTAGAGAGAGAAGAGTTGTTTGTTGTGTTGAGATTAAGAAAGGATGAGTCTCCCTGTTTATTGAGACAAATGTTGCACACATTTTTGTGTGGAAATGCATCCTCAACTATAAACTACCTACCTCTGTTCCTGAAAAGATCTTGCTTGCCTGAAACTCATTTATTGGTTGATCTTAACCTTAAAACCAGTGGAGCATTTTTTAAGCCCCGACTGTAGGAACTGATTTTTGGTTTTCTTATTTCTAATGTGTATTTGTGTTTGTGTTGCTGCAGAGGAGGGGCTCAGCTTGTTTGTTGGTCCTGGAGGAAGCACAGCTTTGGGAAGCCAGCACATGAGGTGGGTTTGATTATGTAACCATGGGTTGGGGGTGCAAGACACCAGACACCAAACATTTACTATAAATATGGGCAATTAAGAGAAGGCTAAATAAGGGTTCTGATAAGGACTCTATGTATCTGCTTTATACTCTGTGTAACTGGTCTTCATGTTCTATACTTAAGGGGCACATTTTCATGATAAAATCATATCTGCCAGATCAGATGGCAATCCTTATATTGTGTGTGTTTTCCTGTCCTGTAACAAACTGCGGCATTCTCTTTCAGGGTCGCAATTGGAGCCTTTGAGCAGGTGGTCATCAAGCGCTAGGCTTTGGAAAGCACGTGTCCCCACAAAGGGTGCTGTATTATTCTGATGCAGAGGCCAAAGGACTGAACAGTGGATTTACCATCAGAACTTGCACCATCTCATTCCAAGGGAGATCTAATTTCTCTTATGCAATCGCTCTCCAGCTGATGTGCAGCTTAGCCAGGACAGCCCCCTAGTGTTCAGGAAGTGGAGCTGAAGGCCACATTATTGAAACGTTTTGCGGACTGAGATAACTGGTGCACTGATCTTCTTGTCCTCTCTGGAAAAAGTAAGACATACTGTAAGTCTTCTGCTTACCCCACTTAGTGGCATTTTCATGCTGGGGTTTTCATTTAAAAAAATGCTTAAAATAATTCCACATGTCCCTTACATGTCTTTGGTACAGCTGTGATTTTTTTTTTAAATTCACTTGAAGTGACAAGCCAAAATGTCTGTGTCAGTGGGTTTGTTTTGGTTTTGGTATTTAAGCTGCAAAAGCAAAAGAGGGTTGTGGAAGAATTATGGCATATGACTGTGGGTTAAAGAGGGTTTCTTTCCTCTCTCTCATTTTTTAACAGGTGTTTTCTGCAAGAAAGGTAAACTTTTGACATCTGTGAAAAGGATTTTATCTAAATGTAGATTCCAGACAATTGCACACCTCTACCTATGTAAAATCTAAGTATTATAAAACTGACAATGGTTATAGTAGGTTGGTTGGTTGGTTATTTATTGTGGTTGTAGTAAGATTTTATTTTAATAATTCATGCTCAATACAAATGAACACCTTTCTTCATCTGGTTGTGATGAAGGGTTACAGCATTGAAAATATTCACATTAATACAGTTAATTGTGTGTGGATGTTAAGTTAATCATAATCATCATAATAATAATAGTAATATATTTTTTAGTCACAAATTTGTTTTACCAAATTAAAGATGTACAATGCTTAATGTATATTTTGCTGCCAAATATACGTCTTTGTACATCATCTGTTTCAGTATGTCATTCTGACAACCCGCTGGTTATCATCACATGCACATATCTGTTTATAGAGATTAACTGTATATACACTCAGTCAGTTTGTTGACATTTTCCTGCATTTATTGTCAACTTTTTTTTAAATAAAAACTTTAATTCTGGAAAGTTTCTATCTAGTATTTGTGCTTCATTTCTAAATCCTAGTGCAGAAGAGTGTGAAAGACAGCCACATTTCAACAAAATAATTAAAAAGGAAAGTAAACACTGAAAGAGAAACCTTGATGTTTGGAATAACTGGATTTTGTGTCTGAATTCTTGAAATGTGCACGCCAAAACCATGGATGTTAAAAAAAAAAAATTGACGATGCTACTTCCGGTTTGGGGAAAAGCCTTTTCAAAGTAAGAATTCGCTAACTACATTCACACAAATAGCAACAGAAAGCTTACGTGTTTTGAATTAGTTATACCTGGATGTAATTGTAAAACCACATCTTTTAAAAATGTATTTGTTTGACCTGTCAAATATAACTTAAACCATTCATCCAGGCTTGCATGCTTTTATTTTAAAAATTAAACGCGCTGACGTATCAACGTCGCAGGACAGCAGCAGTGCACCACAAACGTCACAGTTCCGGTTCCACCTCGCAGTACTTCAGCTACACCGACGGCGGGAAGTTATTATCATCAATTTAGCTACATTTCACCAAGGATTAAACAGGCAAATTTGTTAACGATCGACAATTCACTACCTAATGTTGATGGCTCTGTAGCCGGATATACGCAAAAATTAAAGAAAGCATAGCGGTGGTGGATTCAGCTAACATGGCTACCGTCGGAAACCAGCTACCAACGCAGGCCGTTAGCAAGCCTACATCTGGAAAACATGGAAACGTACTGCCCCTGTGGGGCAACGAAAAGACTATGAACCTTAACCCAATGATTCTTACCAACGTGCTGTCCTCGCCGTATTTCAAAGTACAACTTTATGAGCTAAAGACCTACCATGAAGTTGTGGACGAAATCTATTTCAAGGTAACGATAACAATAACATTTGCTGATGCTAACCCGCATGCTAGGTTAGGTAACCACGTCCAGTTTAGCTAGCAGGGTTGTAGCAGTGTACAACTGTCGTCAAGTAATAAGCGCAGCGGGGAGGGCAGGGTTTATATAACTCCCAATGCAGGCGAGGGAAGGTGGTGTTGTCATGTCGTACAGCACAGTATGCGTATAACTTTGAATTACTGTTAGTTAAAGAGATTATTAACATTAACATTATTATATCAATTAAAGTCACCTTAATTGCCTTCCGTCGTTAACGTTAGAACTACTCCACTTGAGTTTGAGACCCGTTGATTGGGCATATGTTAAAGAAATATAAGGAAAGTTGAGCAGGCGGTAAATCTCTGTCGTTGTTTTGATAATGCCTTGAAGCGTCATGGAGTTGATTGGTGTGTGTGGGTTTTTTTAAGCGGTTTGTGTTTGTCTGTGTGCCTGCAGGTGACTCACATTGAGCCCTGGGAAAAAGGAAGCAGAAAGACTGCAGGCCAGACTGGAATGTGCGGAGGGGTAAGTGAGAAGTACGTGCTTTTTGTACTCCCCACCTTTCCCTTTTTTCTGTGCCAGGATGAAGGATGGCAGCTTGATAAAATCACTTAACCTGATCTGCAAACTGGTGAAATCAGTTGTGCACCATTAAAAAAAGCTACAATTCACTGCACTTCCGCTGGTGAGTTTAATAGTTTTGTGGCAATGTTGCAATTTAAAGTTTTCATTTAAACTTGTCTTCTTTCGCTAGGTACGCGGAGTAGGCACGGGTGGGATTGTTTCTACTGCTTTCTGTCTTCTATACAAACTGTTTACTCTCAAGCTGACTCGCAAACAGCTCATGGGCCTGATTACACACACAGACTCTCCGTACATCCGAGCCCTTGGTTTCATGTATATAAGGTATGTGTTATAACTCACTACAAGTTTTTTCTTGTTTCAGAGGACAGATGAGTATGACTGAGTATTAGGGCCACATAAAAATTAGAGCTCATTTTGAGGTTAAAGTCAAAATGCTATTTTGAGAAAAAAGTCGACATGTAGACATTACAGTTGTGGTTTCAAGCCAAACAACTGTCCCAGCTCCCATGCCTTTTGTTTGGATGAGTTAGTGAGACAACTTGATCAGCTGTCTTATTGTGTCTTGTGACATAACATAACCAATGGATATCGTTGCATCTTTGCACAAATCTGACCAACCTTTTCAAGTTTGTGTGTGTTGTTGCCTGCACCTTCTCCTCAGCATTCTTAAACTTATTAGCACACTGTTTATGTGCCAAAAGATAACATTTTTCCTTGTAACTAAAACCATTTCACTAACTCATCAACATTAGACTTTAATCTCAAAAATAGTATTTCGGTTTTAATCTCAAAATTGTGCCTATATTCTCAAAATGATTGATAAACTTTTTTTTTCCTTAACGTGGCCCTAATGCTCCGTAGATACATCATTGCAATTTAAATCATCACATTGTTTAGAAAAGTTGTCTTCGACCATCTCCAGTTTGCCTAAAAATAGTATAGTCCAAAATATGGAAATATATAATTAAATTAAAACTATATTATACACATTTAAGTTATAATTAGAATAACGATATTCCAGTAATTTTTTTGGTACAACTTGTAATATCAAGAGTCCTAAAAAGGAAAATACGTTCTAAGAATTTGATGTTATAAAGTATTCTACAGGTTTCTTTTGCATTGTTGTGAACTACAAGTATATAATATTCAAAAATTGTATTTTGCAGTGTGAATTTATTCATTAGTGTTTGCTGAAATATGGACAATCCTTTTTGAATTTTTCCCATAGGTAAACTGGACATTATTCAGATATGTTTTCACGTAGTTACAATTTATTTGTGAAAATATAATGCTTTTAGGTGTAACAGTTGTGGAGATTTACATGTTCTCAAGTACACAAAACATGCTGGAAGTGGGTTTATAGACCATTAATAAAAATAAAGATGTGCTTGCTTACATGTATAAAGCTAACAAAGGTTATTTTATATGCAAATCGGAGATGGTCAAGCAGAATCGCCGTGATGGTTTGAGATGGAGTGATGTAGATTTTTTTTTTTTGTTATGTTTTGTTTTGTTTGTTTTAGACCATCATGAGCATTACTAATTAAAATCTTAATTAAATTTAAAAATAAGTTAGTGAAGTAATATGACTAGGCAATGTTTTGTTTAAATAATTACCTCAAATGTGTAAACCATGTTGCTCCTGTAAAAGATGAGCTCAAAATGATAAACTTCTGTGCTTTTGCTCCCTTTCCTGTCTCAGATACACTCAGCCCCCAACAGATTTGTTTGAATGGTATGATGGCTTCCTGGATGATGAGGAGGTATGTCACCTCGGGTAATAATTTCATGTTTCTTTCTCCTTCTCCTTGAAATGCACAGTTGAACGTCACTCATAAAAAGCTGTACTCCCCCACCCACCCCCTTGTGATGCTCATAGCTGATTTTTCACCTTTGCCTTCATTTGGCTTAATTGTCCCCAGTTTTTGTCCTCTAAACCTGAGTAGCTAGGTTACTTTTGCTCACTGCTCTGCTGCTGATTTTTATCGGGGTAAGTACCACACGTGATGCCGAGTAAATCATTTAGTCACTGTAATTTTAAGGCATGCCCTCTGTTTTCTGACAAGCTTTTGTAAGGACTTGTTGCACAAAACTACATTTGGGATAAATAGCAATTGGAACATTGGTACGAAATAAACACTGTGTTATTTAATGCATGTAAAATATTTGCTTACGTTAATTAATTATTTTCATATTTAGGTGAAATCTAATTTTATCCCAGGCTGTGCAACCAGGCCTCCTCTGATGTTCTTTTGCATTATATTTGAATTGAATAATTCTGAAATCCTACCCAACTGGTTAATTCCCCTGTTTTTTTCTTTAGATGCCCATTGTGCAGCAGGTGAATTGGATATTGTATCTCAGCACTGTTGGTTTGCGTGAGTGCAAAGTGGCTGTTCTCTACCATATAAAATTGATAACTATTCAAATGGTGTGCACTTACCTACCTGCTCCAATCTGTGCTTACACTGTGGGCAATTTTTATTCTCTTTGAGCGTTCATTATGCTTTTGGGAGATTGAAGAAGGAAGCTAAAGCTTCTTTCTCTTTTTTCCCTTTAGCACAATGACAGTGTGCCCCAATGTTTCACTCTTTCTTTCCTTCATATTTAGCCTGAAGAGTTAAACATTACCACTTTTTTGAAGATGCTGTTTGAAATAAGGATATGAAGGATGGGCATTGCGTCGTATAAATGTAGTGACTTTTGCTGCATAATTAAAGCTCACTCTGTAAATACAGACACTAGGAAATAACAGACAGGTTAGGTGAGACCAGACTTTTAAGATATTCAGAGCTGTGTTTCCACTATTAATAAGTAAGGCCAGGCACATTTGATTGTTTTTTGGTCTTTGATGAGAGATTAAGCTAGATGAACAGAGGTGAAGGTTCAGTGCTTGGTCATCACAAATTGCTTTTTGATGTGAGGCAAGATTGGAAAAAAAATATATTTGTCAATGTACTAAATTTGTGTGCTAACTGAGTCTTTTTTCTTTTTTTGCTTTATTTCTCCCACCATTTGGTTTTAGGAGCTCGACGTAAAAGCAGGAGGTGGTTGTGTGATGACCATTGGAGAGATGCTGCGCTCCTTCCTGACCAAACTGGAGTGGTTTTCCACACTGTTCCCCCGTATCCCAGTGCCTGTGCAAAAAGTTATTGACCAGCAAATAAAGGCAAGGCCACGGAAGGTACCTCAGAAGGAGACGCAAGAGGACGAGGATGGGTTTGCAGAGTCGGGAAGGCAAGGAGAACGCCGGCGCTCCAGGTAAGGGCAGTGATTCAAACTGAGTGTTTCTACTGAGCTGTAGACTTCTCGACAGGTTAAAGCTTTCATGGAGCAATAAACAGGACAGATTTGAGTCCTGCAGTGTGTGAGCTGTTGACTTGTTTTCATGTTAACTTATTTTTCTGGCCCTTAGGTTATTTTTTTTTTTATAACTAAAGAAAAAGAAAAGGTCTATCTTATTATTTCTCTCTTTAATGCCAGTTATTAATAAAAGCATTTTAACAGTATAAATTGTCAAAATTAACTACATATAAAAATTGTTCACAAAATGAGGTTTTTGCTTTCCACAAGGACTTTGATCATGAAATGTTATATAAGCTCAAAATACACGAGACACACGTTTGTTAATTAAATGGCTAAAAGTAACAGAAAACGCGCAAACCTCTGTTAAACAGGTAGAACAGTCTCTTACCTTTAACTTTGTATAGACAAGTCATGCATGTGCATAATCAACAATAAAGGGACATTATTAGGTTATGAAAAAACCAAGGGATAGGTATTAAAGATGTTCATGGTATAATATTTGTAGTCTGAATGGACACATCAGATATCCACATCATTCTGTCAAACTTTCTCAATTTATGTGCACTGAATGAGAATCATTAGAATTCTAATAATAATGTAAAAGCGGTGAGGAACAGTTGTTTTTTAATAGCTTCTCAAATTTAATACATCAGAATAAAAATAAATAAATTGCGGATTTAGAAGAAAGAGGGATTGCATAACTGAACTGCCACAGGACTGAAGGAGCTCCTTTGATATTTAGTGGAGCATTTAGATTTCATTAGTCTTTCCTTGTGTGTGTCTGACTTGCCAGAACAGTGTGTGTTGTGTGGCAGATGGAGATAAAGCTTAGACAGCATCCTCCACATCCATCCTTTGGTGACCTTGGTGTAGAAAATCCAAAGCAAATAGTAACATTTGAAGTTTTTAAAGCATCCATGTTGCCCAAAAAAAAATAAAAATCTGATATGCACAATAAAGTTAGAATAAGTCATATTATTCAAATCTTAAGAATATGTATATGTGGAAGGTATTTTGCTGGGGTCCGAGCAAAATGTGTCAACTGGGAAATGTCACCCCGTAATGATCTCACCATCTCAGATAACTTTGTTTACCACTACTGTCAGTGACATAAACCTTTGCTAATGCTGACATGCCCATGGAAACAGACACTGCACTATAAATAAGGCTACATGTTCTGCATATAAAACATCCTCATCGGTATATCTGTGCTGCACTTTCAAATATCTGAACTCTGCCATGACTAAAAATACCACAGTCTTTAAAAAAAAAAAAAGTTGTGTGTCAGTTAAATGTCAAAACGTAAGAGTTTGGAATTGTGCTCATGTGGTTTTGTTTTTGAAGTAAATTGTTCTAAGATGATTCTGTCGCTGTTTCCAGGACACCCAGGCGGACACCGAGCCCCCGTAGGTCGCCCAAACGGTCCAGGAGCAGGAGCCACCATCGCGAGAAAGAGCGCCACGGGCCCAGCTTTGATCGAGAGCTGGAGAGAGAGCGTGACCGGCAGAGGAAGGAGAGGGAAGGCAGGGACCGAGACAGGGACAGGGGGGACCGAGGGGACAGGGAAAGACGACGCTCCCGTAGCGCGGACAGAAACAGAGAGCGCAAGAGAAGCCGCAGCGGTAGCCGGGACCGTAGGAGCGAGCGCAAGGAGAAGGAAAGGGACGGTGGGGATGACAGGAGCAGGAGGAAGGACAGGGATCACCATAAAGACAGAGGCACTGAGAGGGAGAGGTCCAGGGATAAGAAGAGCAGGGGAGAGACTGACGACCGCAGGCACAAAGATGATAGGGAAAGGCATAGGGACGAGAGGAAGGCCAAAAGGTCCAGCCGGAGTCGAAGCAGAGAGAGGAGACACAAAAGTGGGGCAGAGGAGAAGAGCAGGAAAAGGGAGCGCAGCCACAGCAGGGAGAGGGACAGGGAGAGAGACGGAGAACAGCGCTCTCACAAACGCAGTCGCAGCAAAGAGAGGAGCCACCATCAGCGAGAGTCCAGCAATGACCATAGTAGACACAGAAGGAGTCAGAGCATCGAGTAAATGTCGCCTTGCAGCAATATTACTTGTGTTTTTCCTCCTCTTTTTCTATATCCGGCTGTCTGCTCTGTCACTTGTGCTAAAAAGAAGGAACAGTTGCACATCGGACATTTGGATTTGTTGTCTATGGCCGATGTTGCTTTATGTTTTTCCGCTATTTCACTCCCCATTAGACCATCGTTAGTCTTCACTTGAATTCTGGAAAGTGGAAAAAAAAAAAAGGCATTTTAATTTTCTATTTTTTGTTTTGTTTTGTTGTCCCAGAAAGATGGGGGTTTGTACATAATTTCTAAAGCTGTCTACACGCTGCACACGGGCAGAGTTGGACTTCCTGCTGGGCCGGACGCCTTCGGCGCTATACTATCGCCATGTAGATTACATGATTCATGAAAAATGACTGTAATTACTTTCAGCCTGTGCAAAAGACCACATTTGCTTACTCTTAAAATTTGTCTGATATGCCTCTGTACACGAATGGTTGAAGTTCAACACTTAACGTAAAGGCCATGTGGCTCAGCTAAAGCAGAACAGTTCTGTCCGTGATCACGTGTAGACATCTTGAGAGCGTTTTAATCCTCTCAAATGCGGTCCGCAAAGGGTAATTTTTACAAAACACACTTGAGCCCTGCTTGTGTTGTGTTTCGGTTATTGCTCTGTTGCATTTTGTTTTCTAATAAAACACTTTAAAAAAAAAAAGGAGAAAAAAAAAGCGACGTGTCGTTTGTACAACTCATACACTCATGTACACACAAAGAAGCTGAAAGAAAATATTTTCATTATTTTATTAGAATGTAGTCTGAAAATTATTTGCATGTTAAATACACATTTAGCAATGATGATAATTTACAAAATGAGAATTAAAAAAGCAGGAGGAACATGCAACTTCAACCAGCAGTAGACATAAACCCATCTTTATAAAGCGTTTTTACTATAAGTATTAACTGGAGGACAGAGCCTTTTATTTTAAAGACAACTACTTCATTATCAGTGTTGAGGCTAATGCTGAATGCATCTCATGGTACCCGAGCAGAGCAACCCACATTAATTCCCACAATCTAATGTGCTTGTGTATTGTGTGTTAAGGATTTGGCATCGAAAAGTGGAACCATTTGACTTGGATCTTTTTAAAAGGAGAGGTGTAGAGGCCTCAGAAGTGCCTTTTCTGTTTACTGTGGAAGCCCGCTGTCTGTCCGCACACATATGGGCTCAGACTCTGGCCCACTAGCGTCTGCGTAAATGGCCAGCACAGAGATGCAGTAGGTGGCGTTTGGTCTCATATCAGTGAGCATGATGCTCTCCCCGTACACCGTCAGCTGCTGGTGCTCGTGGGACCTGCTTTGCTTTATAACCAGCAGGCTGTAATAGGAAGCACCCTCCACCTTAGACCACGTGATGGAAATGACTGTTGATGTTGTGTGCGTGACATCCAACACGGGAGCTGAGATGCTTCCTGATGGAGGGAAGAAAAAAAGTTCTGAACAGAGTCCCGGAGAACTTAGAACTTCAGAGTGTGATGAAGCTGGTAGATGTGGAAGTTAATTCTTATAAAGCTCTAAAATCAAAACTAAATAGAATAAAATCCAATGAATGTAAACTCACCATTCAGTGACATCTGTTCTTGGAGATCTCTTCTCCTGCGTGCGTGCGTCACCACTAAAGACAGAAGATCAGTTTAGATCTTAATTATTCATTTTTAAACTTGTCTTAATTGTCACCACAAAGCTACTGAACCGTACTTTTTGTGACATTTATTGCTTCACTTTCTCCAGCGGCATTGCTGGCGGTGATCGCTAGATCGCTGGAAACGATGTTGGACAGAGAGCAGGACAGCCGTGCAGTGCTGCGCAGCTGGACCTTTGGCGTTATGCTGTTGTCATACACTGTGTAGTTGACGGCAAACACTGAGGCGTTCCACGAAACTGTGGCAAAGGAGCTGTTTCCAGTGTACACCACACCCGATGGTGGACAAGGAGCTGAGAGAGAGAAATGGGATTTAAAGAAGTTCATTAATTTTTTATTTAAAAAAAAAGAAAGAAAGAAAAAAATACAAATACACAAACACATCAGACCATAAATGCACTTGACTAACATCTGCACTTATGGTAAAAGAAAACTAAAATCCATCGCTGTGTGCTTTGGACAGCAATGATGTCCGTATTTGACACCTGTCAGCATCCACTATAAAGTCAGCTTTGATCATTTAAATGACCTGTCCCATTAAATAGCCCACAAAGCTTCACTTCTGTGAAGCCTGATATCCCACAGCAGATTAATAAAGCCAAAATGTTATTAGCAGGCTACTTTTGCCATGTTTGCTACATTTAGAAGTGTTTAGAGAGGTTGACTTGTGTAAATGATTGTTCATTTAAAATAAAAAGTATTGTGATGGATCTCAGGGTCAGTCTAAAGCCAAGGCTTTCCTCCTCCCTGCCCGTACACCCACAGAGTTCTCCATTTCTGAGGATGCCCTGATTGAGGCATTTTTTATCAGAATTTAAAAACTATATTCTTTCCAAAAAAGATAGAAAGCTTACTTTCATTTACACTCACTGGACACTTTTTTTAAGTACACCTTGCTAGTAATGGGTTGACCCCTTGTTGTTACCTTCAGAGCTGCCTTAACTCATGGCACAGATTCAACAAGGTGCTAGAAACATTCCTTAGAGATTTTTGTACCATAGTTACATGACAGTGTTACACAGTTGCTGCAGATTTATCAGCGAACACCACCTGACAATCTCTCATTCCACCACATCCCAGACCTGCTCCATAAACTTCAACTTCTTCAGAATTCTGCAGCTCGGGTCATAACCCGTACTCCCTTAAGAGAGTACGGGTCATAACCCGTACTCTCTTAAGAGACCATATCACCCCAATTCTTCAACAGCTTCACTGGTTGCCCATAGAAGCCAGGATAAACTTTAAAATCTTAGTTCTCACGTTTAGGTGTATTCATAACCTTGCCCCTCCTTATCTCTGTGATCTGCTTCATATCACCACAGTTTCCCGCTCTCTCAGATCTTCATCTGCCACTCATCTTGTTGTTCCTTCTGCTCACCTTACCGCTATGGGGCACAGAGCTTCCAGTCGCTCTGCTCCTCGGCTCTGGAACTCACTTCCTTCAGAAATATAGATTCCCTTCCTTTATTTAAGTCACAACTCAAAACCTAATTGTTTAAACTGGCTTACTTGCTTTAATACAGATTTTACTTGCTGTCAAATTGTGTTTTTTTAATTTTTTTATTGTTGTTTGTGGTTGTATTTTGTTGGTTTCTGTATTTTAATTTATTACAGTCTATTTTAATCTACTTTTTAAATGATGTATTTTTCTCTTTGTAAGGTGACCTTGGGTTTTAGAAAGGCGCCCTCAAATAAAATGTATTATTATTATTATTATTATTGGATTGGCATCTGTTTACTGTGGAGGCCTTTTGAGTACAGTGAACTCACTGTTGGTGATTTGAGCTTTGTGACATAGTGCATTATCCTGCTGGAAGCATGCATGAGAGGATGGGTACACTGTAAAGATGTGATGTCTTTCATTAGCTACAAGAACACCTTAGTGTAGCTCATATGATTACTAGTTACACCAGATTTTGTGAGGACACATGAAGCACCTGTGTAACTGCAGTTAACCTGAAGCCTAAACTGAAGAAATTGTGTCTGAACAACAGCTCAAATCTGTAATCTACCTGTTGTTCCATAAACAGGCATGGATGTGTCGCTCATGCCTGCAGCGTTCCTGCTCTTCATTGTGGCGCTGTAATTCGAACTGCAGAGGAGAGGGAACTCAAAGTATGTCACATTTGTCCAATAGGAAGAAAGCTCGAACAGGGCCTGGCTGTCTCCCAGCAGACTTCCTGTCAAAGTGAGCATGTACTCGGTGTCGCCACAGGTAATCTGTGTCCAGCTGAAACGCATCACCTGGATCTCCTCCTGCATTGGGAAGAGCTGCACCTCAGCAATAGCTGGTGGACAGGGAACTAAGAGAGGAGGAGTCAGTAACAGTAATGTGAAAAGTTACTCAGGGTTTGACGAGTATGAAGCTCCTTTTTTACCTGCTTCAATCTGCACAGGATCGCTGAAGGAGCTGTTGCATGTCCCGTCTGAGGCCTGGACAGAGAAATTGTAAACAGTTCCGCAGTCGAGGCCGTTGATAACACAGCTGGGGTTTGTGCTGTGACAGTAAAGCATGTCTCCATTTCCAGCCTGAGCACAGCCGTAGTAGTCTTTAGCTGGTCCACTGGGAGTCCACGTCAGTGTCGCGGACTGATTGCTACACTGGTACGTAACTGAGAGTCCACTTGGCTGGCAAGGACCTGGGTAAAAGGAGCAATTAAGATGGTGTAAGTCTTAGAGTGCTAACATTAGTTATATTTTTCAGTCATTTTTGGTACTAATATCATACAAGTCTGAAAACAAATACCTGTGTTCAGTGTTACATTCTGACTGGCTTTGCTTGAGCAGTTCTCATGGCCAGCTGTCACAAACACAGTGTACTGCTCATCACAGTGGAGCTCTGATAAGCTGCAGTTTGTGGAGCTTGTGTTGCAGGTATGTTTGTGTCCATCTGCAGCCTCAGCGACAACGTGGTAGGTTTCAGCAACCGGAGACGGAGTCCAGGACACCACCGCCCTGTGATGCTCACAGGCAGTGTTCACCCTCACGTCTGTGGGTGGACAGGGCTCTGTGGAAAAAGACGAGTCAACATAAATACACAAAGGCCAGGTGATGGGTTTTTAGTTATTTAGATTTAGTAGCTTTTAATTATCTGTATCTGCTGTATTTAAGCTATGATTTTGGCTGTATTACTAAACCACTTTGTTGGGGTTTTTTTTCTTGCTAATTTATTTAAAAAAAATACTTGTCTACTTCCAGTCTTTAAGCTGAGGTAAGCTGCATATCTGTTAACTTAGAACTTCCAAACTTGATGCACTTCTCGACAGAAAATAAACATGAAGACGTACCCATGCTAACTTTGGAGGGAGGGCTTCTCATACTGCTGCAGGCGTCCGATGAAGCAGCTATGCTGATGGTGTAATGAAGGCCACACTGTGCTTCCTGGAGGGAGCAGCTGGTGCCGGTGTTATGGCAGGTCAACAACGTGTAATCACTGGCTTCTGCTATAGCAGTGTACACAGTGTTTCTCTCACTACCCTCCATGAGATCCCACATAACAAGGATGGAGGAGTTGTGACACTGGGGGACAGCAGTGATAGCAGACAGGGAGCAGGGGGCTGAGAATGAAGCAGATGTTAATAAGTTCATACTGTGGCACGAGTAATTAATTGAAATGACAAAACACAGCTCTTACTGAAGTACCTGTTTCCAAACTGATGGGGGCACTGGGCTGACTCTCACACTTGCTGTTTTTGGCCAATACGCTGAAGTTGTAAAGCACACCACAGGCCAGGTCTTTCATCTCACACGTCATGTTGGTAAAGGTGGTGCAGTTGGCTCTGTAGTCATTTCCACCTATAGCTACACCGGACACAGTGTAGCTGTCTGCCCCGGGAGCATCAAGCCATGATATCCAGGCAGAGTTGGTCACACAGTCAACGCTGCCCATGATCCCCTGGGGCTGGCAGGGAGCTAAAACACATAAAGTTGATTTGGTGATTGGTTGGAAGGATCCATGCAAGCCAGATTAGTTTGTCAAGTTTTTTTTTTTTTCTTTGAAGCATGAATTTAAAATCCTTCTCCTCTTATACAAGATCTTGAATAATTAGGCCCCATCTTATTTTCAAGACCTTATAGTTCCACAGAGCACTTCGCTCTCAGACTGCAGGTTCCTAGAGTATTTAGAAGTAAAATGAGAGGCAGAGCCTTCAGCTTCTAGCTTGGATTTAGGAGACAGACTCCCTGTCTGTTTAATATTAGGCTTAAAACTTTCCTTTCTGGTAAAGCATATAGTTAGGGCTGGATCAGGTGGCCCTGAATCCTCTCTTAGTTATTAGACCTAAGCTGCTGGGGGCCACTATGGCCAAGTGCTTGCTCACTGGAGAGTTGATTGTTGGGATTGAATTGTATGGTTTTATCTTAGAATATAAAATGCCTCGAGGTGACTATTGTCATTTGGCGCTTTAGAAATAAAACTGAATTGAACTGAAGTTGTCTAACCTGACTGGATGCTCTGGGTCTGACTGTGCACGCTGCGGCAGTGTTCTCTGACAGAGGTCACCTGGACTGTGAAGGTTTTTCCACATGTGGCATTGCTGCTGAAACATACAGTGTTTGTGGTGTTGCATAACTCGCTTTCGCCATTCTCAGCAGCTAGTAAAACCAAGAAGTGGTCAGCATCTCCGATGGCGTCCCAAGAAACTGTCAGATCGTTTGACGAACAGTTGACCTGGGTGCTCACGTTCTGAGGCGGGCAGGGGACTGAAAACATGACAACAGTTTGAATACACAGCTGAAAGCTTTAATTTGCAAACATTTGATCGCCTGCACAAAATTCATATTTTAAAAGTGCTTTAGGCTCTGGTCACTGGTGTTGTTTCTCTTACTTGAGTTGAATTTCAGAGGCCAGCTGGGGACGCTAGAGCAGCTGTCACCCATAGCTACAACTTGAACGGTGTAGAGGCTGCCACAGGTGAGGTTGTTGAGGCTACAGCTAAGGCCAGAGGTCTGACAGCTGTCATTATTAACATGGGCACTGTGGGCCATGACTGAGTACTTTCCAGCACCCTGACTGGCAGCCCAGGACACAACAGCAGTGTTGTTAGCACAATCCATCACCACTGAGACGTCGGTGGGAACACAAGGTACTGAAGATAAAGCAGACACAACAAACAGGATCAGTCACTCAGTGTGGAGAGCATCATGAGCAAAAACCTCAGTATAAAGCAAAATGATTACTACTGCTATGCAACACCTTGACTATGCTGACTTTACATATTTATATTTTACAGACTGTAGAAATAATAAAGCTTGTATCCATCCCCTCACACCATAACTAGACGTTGTCACACTTTATCCTTGTTCAGGCTTCCTATGATTGGACAGCCTCCCAGCACTGACTAGATGCTTGGAGACCAGCAGAGGAAAAGTGGGAGTCTCAGAAAGGTTTGTTTGCCCAGTGACCACAAAAACATGTCACTTTCCTCACCTTTAAATTCTAACAGAGAAAAAAAAATCCTTTCAAATATGAAAACAGAATTAAGAAATGAAGTTTAAATATAGCAATGAAAGCCTGCGTTTCCTGCTCTAGTAGCCATGCAATCCTCACCTGATTGCAGACTTGTGGCTGGACTGGAGGTGACGTCACACTGCTGGTTGGAAGCTGTGACTGAGACAGAGAAGTTCTGTCCACACATCAGGTCAAGGAAGCTGCACTGATTAGTGTCTGACATGCACATTTCTGACACGCCGGTGTCAGTCTGCATGGTGGCTGTGTAGACATTTGACCCATTACTAGGCTGCCAGGTTACCACAGCAATACTAGTAAGACAGTCCTGGCTGGCAGAGACTCCGATGGGTTTGCATGGCCCTGGTATAAAGACATATAAACTCAGATTAGAGCTCACTTCTCCATTATGTGTGGTTGGTCAAAACTGTGTATCTGAACAGTACGCACAGGTCTGCACAGAGACTGAAGCGCTCGAGTTTCCAGGACAGTGCCGACTGTGAGGTGTGATTTTGATGCTGTATTTTTGTCCGCAGGTAAATCCAGTGAAGCTGGCTGTGGTCATGTTAGTGTTGAGACTGACTGACTTGTTTCCCGCCTCAGCGGAAACCGTGTACATCTTTGCCCCATTGCTGGCATCCCAGCTCAGAGACACCACTTTCATATCACAGTTCACAGTGGCAGACAAATTCTGGGGAGCACAGGGGTCTGGAAAGAAAAAATGATCTGATAATGTTTCTTTTACTCGTGCACATTTCTAAGAAAAACTGTAGAAACTGCTGAACAATTACAGACATGAGATGATGTATTCTGACTTCTTTTCACTTTGTTTTCATTCGTCAATATCATACCCATGTGGATGATTGAGCTGTTGCTCGGCAGACTGGTGCAGTTGTTGCTCTTTGCTCTCACTACAACACTGTATTCCTCCCCACAGTGCAGGTCGCTCCAGGTGCAGGAGGTGGTATTGCTTATGCAGCGGTGAGTGTGGCCGTCGAGGCCAGTGGCTACAGCAATGTATGTTTCAGCTCCATCAGTTGGCTGCCAGCTGACGGAGCCCACGTCAAACCCACACTCTGCGTCAGTTGCCAAACCCCTTGGTATACATGGAGCTGTGTCCCAAAAAGGAAAACAAAACAAAACAGTCAAAACATAAACGTTAAAATAAAGTTAAAATAATTTGCATATGATGTAGAAAAAATATCCCACCAGTTTTGAAGAAGGTGGGACTGCTGGGGATGCCATTACACATGCTGCCCTGTCCTCGAACAGTGACATTAAAGTCCTGTCCACAAGGCAAAGAGGCTCTTAGAAGCGTTTGGTTTGTGTTGTAAGTCTTCATGAATCCGTTGCTGCCGCTCACTGTAACTAAGAAACTCTCAGCACCACTCGCCTCTTGCCAGGAGATCTTCACCTCATCGGACTCACAGAGCACCTCAGCAGAAACATTCATAGGTGGACATGGCTCTGTAAAAAGAGAGAAAAGAGTTCAGATCTTTATCTTTTACATCATAGTTGATGAAAACTGCACTAGGTTTAGTTAACTAAAACAAAATAAAAGCTAGACTTTAGGAAAAAAAACCCCATTAAAAAGATAGAGGAAATTCTTAGCTTTAGGCTTTGTTAATTTAGTAAAAGCTGTTATGGCAACTTGCCCAATGAGGCTTTGATGGACATGTTTACTGGCACTAGGGATGGGTATTGATTAGTACCCATCCCTAACTGGCACTTTCATTGACTCCCAAGACTGTGAGTCAACTGCCTTTAAAACATTCTGTGTTTTTATTGTAATACATGTGCCAAATTTCTTAAATCTTGCCTCTCACATATGTCCTCCATCTAAATGTTTAAAAAGATCAACACAGATATAAATACTCAAACAAGCAAACCCACTCTGGAAAATAACTGAAACTCATCTGAAGGTCAAAATGAAATAAAAATAAAAACTAATTAGACAAAAAACTAATGCAAAAACTAATAATTCTGCCAGTAAACTTGTCAGATTAAACTATAAACTATTTCTCACTTATTTATAAACTTCAGTGTCTGATTTAAAGGGACTGCGTATCCCTGCATTCTGTTTGAACATGTAAGCGTCTAAACTTTTTGTAAAGAGGGTTGTACAATATAAAAATACAGTTTTTATTCCCAAACTTATTTTTACGTGATTAGAGTAATAAATATCTTCAACTCTAAAATGAACTTTAAGTATCAAAATCGACCCTTTAGAGTCTTATTACGTAAAAATGTTCTATGAGTGTTTCACTGCTGTTGATGCCTTAAGATTGACATGTTTGGAGGAAATCCCATTTCTTCTTTCCTACTTTATATATTGCTAGATTACTGAGTCTGCTATGCATGCTGTTTTATAAGATCCTTACTTGTTTTATATTTAAAATATATATTCAAATGTAAAATAAAATATATAATATATTTACATTTTTAATGGGAACAGTTTCAGTGGGAATCTCCACTGTTGTGTAGCTGAAACAAGGGATTTTCTGTACTTTACAGTTTGGTCTCACCTGTGTGGATGAACACGGGACTGCTGGGTTGGCTACAGCAGCCTCTGTTGTGGCCTGTAACAGTAAAGTTATATATCTCTCCACAGTCCAGACCAGAGAACTGACAGGTGGAAGTCACTGAGTCACACGTTTTCTCTCCCCCTCCTGACGCCTTGATGGCGCTCGCTGTGTACAGTTCAACATTAGACCTCTCTTCCCAGGATAGGACAGCAGTACGGGAGCTGCACTGCAGATTGACAGCTACTCTCTGAGGAGGGCAAGGACCTGAGGAAGATGTTTATGTTTGTTTTATTGTGAACAAATGAAATCAGCAGCAGCCATGCATGCACATTACCTGTAAAAGCTCACTCACGTGTGGTAAAGTTAGACAGTGTCTGTGTGCTGAGGCTGCACTGGTCGTTGCTGGCGTTGATGCTGAGGCTGTAGGTTTCCCCACAGCTTAAACTTGTCATGTTACAGCTTTCCTGCTGAGTCGTGCACAGTGTTTGAAGACTTCCACCAATGACAGCCATCAGGGAAATGTTAGTTGTGCCATAAGTGCCATTCCAGGACACCAGGACAGCATTGTCAGAGGTGCAATTGACTTCTACTGTCATGTCTCTGGGTAGGCATGGGGCTGAGGAAACACAGTCAGAAAATATAAATAAATCCAAGCTCCCAAATGGAAAAAAAACATCAGATATATATGCTGAGTCTTTCTTTACCTGATGTAAGCGAGACCACTGAGCTGTCAGAGCTGTTGTACTGCTGTCCTAGCGCCTTGACCCAGACACTGTACACTGTACCACACATCAGCCCTGAGACCACACAGGAGGTATTTGTGCTCAGACAGGAGGTGTAGTGGCCATTTTGGTTGTCAAAGTAGGCAACATAACCCAAAGCAAGGTCACTCTGCTGCCAGGACACAGTTGAAGTAAGCTGTCTGCATGACATGCTGGCTTGAACATTAGTAGGTGGACACGGCTCTGAACGAAGAGAAAACGGTCACATTTAAACGGTCACTCTGGAAACACAGAGACGAACCTGTGCATTACTTCTGACAAACCTGTCATGAGGCGGTAGGGTGCAGAGCTCACAGTGTTGTTGCAAGCCAGGCTTTGTGTCATCACAGTGATGCTGTAGGTGTGGCTGCACTGCAGAGCAGTCAGGGAGCAGTGTGTGTTGCTGGTGTTACAGGGGACTGTCAAGTTACGGTCACTCACAGCCTGAACAGAGTACGACGCAGCACCTCTCGCTGTGTTCCACATCACCCAGGCAGTACTCAAGTTGTAGTGGATGGACACATTTGTAGGAATGCAGGGCTCTGGAGGGAGAACAAGTTAAAAGGCCTGAACTGTGATATAAATGAGACAAAAGGTTTGGCTGAAACAAGCACCTGTGGTGAGGTATCCTGTCATCTGAGAACTGCTGTTACAAGTCTCTCCAACAGCCTTCACAGTGACGTTGTATTCCTCTCCGCATCGCAGAGGCCTCGGCTGACAGCTGGTTTGGTTGGTGGTGCAGCTGGCTGTGTGTCCTGAAGAAGCTGTGAGCACAGTAATGTAGAGCACAGCTCCATCGCTGGGCTGCCACGATATGTTGGCAGAGCTGTCCTCACAGTCGTAAATCACTTCAATATTGCTTGGCTTGCAAGGTCCTGAGGGATCAAGAATAATATCACTTATGGTAACTCTTTACAACAAGGGATACAAAAACTTGGCTAAAAAACATGTGAGGAACAAGTGATGAACGAGCTGATAGTTAATGAGATTTTCATCAGCAGTTTCTTAATAGCTTCCTTTATAGTTTATACAAGATAATTATTCACTAAAGACCTAAAGAATCTATCTGTTTATACGCAACCTTGTATTTAATCATTAGTTATTATTGATCTCTGGCTCTCTTTCCCGGCATGTCTTTGTTCTGGCTTCCTCCCCACACCCTCAAAGTCGTGGCAGATGGTCACCCCCTCCATGAGCCTGGTTCTGCTGGAGGTTTCTTCCTACTAAAAGGGAGTTTTTACTTCCCACTGAAAGGGAGTTTTTACTTCCCACTGTCACCAAAGTGCTCACTTATAGGGCCTTATTGTGGGGTCTTTAGATCACAGTATAAAGCATGTACCTTAAGGCAACTGCTGTTGGGATTTGAGACTATATTAATAACATTAAAACTAAAATAATCTATAGGTAATGAGGAACTTCACTATTAAGAGACCACTTAGTAAGATGCTTCACTACTTGTGGCAACACAGAAAAAGTAGCTAATATTGAATTGATCAGTAATGAGTAGTTTGATGCCACGTTGCGTAGGTTTCCATTACCTGATGTAAGAGGGACCACTGTGCTGTCAGAGCTGTTGTATTGATGTCCCAGGGCTTTGACCCAGACGCTGTACACTGTGCCACACATCAGCCCTGAGACGACACAACTTGTATCCGTGTTTGTGCCAACACAGAAAGTATCGTGTCCACGCTGGCTGTCGAAGTAGGCAACATAACCTGCAGCAAGGTCACTCTGCTGCCAGGACACAGTCGCAGTGGGTTGCCCACAAGACACATTGGCTTGAATGTTTGTGGGTGGGCAGGGTTCTGAATTACAGGAAAACAAACACATTTGGTTATGAAAATGCACACATGTACATACATGCAAACATGTACACACTTCCCTTCCTGATTTGACAACTAACCTGTCATGAGGAGGGAGGTGTCAGAGATCTGACTGTCACAGGCCTGGTTTTTTGCCGTCACAGTGATGCTGTAGGTCTGACTGCATTGTAAACCAGTCAGAACACAGTCAGTGTTTATGGTGTTACAGGTGGCACTCAGGCCCTGCTTTGTTACAGCTTGGACAGAGTATGAGCTGGCACCGCTCCCTGCACTCCACTGCACCTGGGCAGTACTCACGTTATAGTGAAAGTTGACATTCACAGGAACACAGGGCTCTGGAGGGAGGAAACATTATAAAAGTTAGAATTTTTAAAAGTAAAACAACTCCCCCGGTGTTAGAAGCTACAGTACACTCGCCTGTTGTGATGGTAGCCGGGACACCGGCAGGACCAGGACATCCGGGGTGCACTGCTTCCACAACAACAGAGTATTCCTGTCCACAAACCAGGCTGTTAAGATGACAGGATGTGCCCATGTCACTGCAGTTGGAGCTGTGTCCGTTAGCAGACGTGGCCTGGACCATGTATCCTGTGTTTGCTGCAGTATTACTCCAGGTGACCAGAGCTTTATAAGTAGTACAGTTTAGCTCAGCTGACACATTGGTAGGAGGGCATGGGCCTAGAAATGGAGAGAAGCACAACTTAGAAGCAGAGATAGAAAATGAGGAAAAGAATGGTAAAATTAAAGTGATAGTTTGAGATTCTGGAAAATACTTCTCATTTTTAAACCACAGGTTTATATCCTATTTATTGCATATACAATCTGCAGGGCTATAATGTAACATCATAGGTTTATAGACTGTCTCCTTCAGTAACACCTGGACTATGTGCCACTCTATGATGTTAGTAACAAGTTAATGAATGTGCTGTTAGCATTTAGCTTCAATTTAATGAAATTAATATGAGTAACTTCTTATTTTAGTGTCATTAAGAAGAGACCAAGTATATTTCCCTAAATGTAGCTGATCTTTGAAAGATGCACATAGTGTGTGTACCTGTGAGCTTCTCTAAAGGAGTGCTCCACTCGCTTATACAAACATTTGTGTGTCCCATCACTGTGAAAGTGTAGAGTTGACCACAGCTCAGGTCCAGGAAGGAACAGCTGCTCTGGGTGGAGTCACAGGTGGAGTTCACGCCTGAGGCAGACGTAGCCTTAACAGTGTAATTCTGTTTTGTGTCACCTTGGTTCCACTTTACTGTAATGACGCTGGAGGTGCAGTTTTGGTCAACAGTCGTGTTCTCAGGTTTACATGGAGCTAAAAGGGTTTGGGGGGTGGGGGGGAGAAGCAGGTTTATTCAACATATAACAAATTATGTTTTGGTAAATGTCTTAGATTTAAAAGTGCTGCACCCACCTGACTGAACCTTGTAGTCAGAGCCAGCAATGACTTCGCAGTGAACAGAAGAGGAGGTGACAACCACCTCGTAGACTTTTCCACACCGCAGATCGCGGATGGAGCAGGAGTTGGATGTTGAGTTACAGGAGGCTCTGTGATCATCTGTGCTGCTGATGGCCCAGGCGGTGTAGTTATCTGAGCCCGGAGTCTGAGACCAGCTCACATTCATCATGTTGGTGTTACAGTCCAACTCTGCCACAACATCTTCTGGTAGGCAGGGAGCTACAAGGGAGCGTCAAAAATATAATGACACTATACTCTACATACAACAGACAAGCTGCCAAGGTGATTTGATAGGCTGAGAAATAAATAAAATGAAATGTTAAAAATGGAATTTTCTTGTATCACCACCTTAATTTGTTCTCATAAACTTCTGTAAAGAAAAAAAAAGAATTACACTGTCAGGTTTAGAGTCCGACTCATTTATCAGTGGGACGATTATCAACTGATCTGAGCTATTTTCAGAATTTATAATGATCAGTAAATGAAAATTAAAGTAAAAGAAGAGATCAGAGAAACATTCGTCAACGACATTGCGAGTGTTTACGGTGCATATTTTGTCCACCAGAGGACACTACATAGTATCCATGTTGGCAACAAGTATTTGAAACACCACAAACACAACCAGCTGATCCGAGCAGAGCATGAATGAGTAAATAAATAATTATACTTAATTATACTTATGCCTGACAGCTCCATACCTAACATCCTTGGTCAAATATATCCACCACACCTCCTCTGCACATGTCCAAGCCATCTCAACATTGCCTTTCTAACTTTATCTCTCAAAAGCTCAAGCTGAGCTGCTCCTCTTCTATTATATTTCCAATCCTGTCCTCCCACTTCTAATGAAAATCTCGTTGAAACCTCTTCTCTCCAGGCACCGCCCCCTGATCCCTACTCTCACTACAGATCACAGTTAGGCTTCAAATATCATTGTCCATGCAGACCCTGCCTGACTTTCACCACTTCCACTTTCATCATTGCAAACAACAGGCTCAGAGCTGATCGCTGATGTAATCTCACCCCACCGGTGTCTTACTGTTATTCATTTCCTGCGCCACTCCTGTCTTCCTCACAGAGGACCACAGTTCCTCCAATTGCACCAGATCATATGCTTTTTCCAGATCTAAGCAAGTCTAAGACTTGCTCTTGTAGTATAAATGTGTTTTGTCTTACCCGAGTCAAAAAAAATGTCAGTGTGTTTGCTGCTGTTGCAGCTTTCTGTGGAGGCCACCAGTGTCGCAGAGTACGAGTGGCCACAGTGAAGTTTCACAGCGCAGGAGGTGTCATTAGAGGAGCAGGATGCTACGTGGCCATGCTCCCCTGTCACCTGCACAGTGTAGAAACCTGCACTGCTGCTTTCATCCCAGGAAAAATTCCCATTGTTTGTCCCACAGTCCACTTGGACCGTTAAGTTTGTGGGCTGACAGGGGGCTGAAAGAAAAGGAGAGCTGATGGGTTATGCATGCCCTACAAGAACTTTTGCTGCCGTTGCTATGGAAACACTCATTACCTGTACTTATTTCTATGGGTGGACTGTAACTGCTGCGGCAGTTTCCATCCTGGGCTGCAATGCGGAAAGCATACCTTTGCCCACACAGCAGATTAGACAGAGTATGGGAAGAGTTAGAGGTGACGTTGGCTGAATGAGGGAGTGCGCTGCCTATCTGCTCATACTGTAAGACATAGACAGCTCCAGTCATCGGATCCCAAGTGAGGGTCAGTGCGTTGGCATCACAGCTGACATGACCCGTCAAGTTAGTGGGTGGACACAAAGCTAGGAAGATACAGGAGTTGAGCAAATCAAAAAGGATTAATGTTTCAGTATTGTTGTTGTTACTTTTTACTAAATCAACCTACAGACCCCAAAACACAGAGATGCTCCTTCCAGCTTTCTCTCACCTGTCCTGAGCTGCACTGCTGAGCTTGGTTCACTCCAGCAGCCCCGGTCCACACTGACAACAGTGACAGCGTAGGTTTCCCCACAGTGGAGGTCAGTGAAATTGCATGAGTCTGAATAGTTTGAGCTGCAGGTATGAGTGTGTCCATCATCTGCCATTGCTGTTGCTATGTACATATCAGCTCCCATTACAAGAGACCAGGAGACTGTGCTGTTGCCCTCACAAGCTGGAGACACGGCGATGTTACCAGGAGCGCAACGGCCTGCAGAGAACATAAGAAAAATGGTTTCCCTGTTGTCTTTCTGAAAAGTAGGGAGAGCTCTCCTCATGGACAATGTATGACTTCAAGTACCTGCTTGAAAGCTGTAGGCTGCACTTGGATTTCCTGTGCATGTCTGAGAGTAAGGTGTAACGGTAATGCCATAGGTTTCACCACAGTGGATGCCATGGACTTGACAGCTGGTAGAATTGGTGCGGCAGTGGTGTGTGTGTCCATCCTGTGCTGTTGCTGTCACATTGTATCCTATAGCACTGGGGCTTCCCACCCACGTCACCAGGGCTGAATGATTCAAACAAAGCAGGGCAGCGCTCACGTTCTGTGGGGCGCACGCGACTTTGGAGAGAAAAGAGAAAAACATTCAATGAACAATCAGGTTACAAACACATGAAGTTTAAACTGACATGTTATGAGGTTGACATTTAGGGGAAATACACACGAGGAAATTGATGACATTGTCATATTTTCCCTTAATGTTTAGAACGATTTGAAAGATGTAGAAACAGATGAAATATGTTTTGCAATTTTAACTTATTTTATGTATTTTATGACTATTGTCCCTTTTATTAATTTTGTTCTTTGTAAGGTGACCTTGGGTTTCTAAAAGGCGCCCCAAATAAATGCATTATTATTATTATTAATATAAGCCACATTCACTAGAAAATAGAAACTAATAGATTGGGGGGAAGTTAGTGAGGGTTGGCTGTCTGGCTATTTCCCCTTATTTTTATAAATTGTGCTAAGCTAATTTAACAGGCTGGACAGTGCTATATCTGTCCTGTCTCCTTACACTCTTTTTCTTTTCCCTTTTTTCTTTCCTCATTCTCTAACCAGTTGCAGTAGATGTCTGCCTCTTCCTGCTGGAAGTTTCTTCCTGTTAAAAAGGAGTTTTTCCTTCCCACTGTTACAAAGTACTTGTTCATAGCGGGTTGCTTGATAGAGTTTTCTCTTGAATACTGAAGAATATCTTCAGTATTCAAGTCCCAATAACCTTGAAGCAACTGTTATTGTGATTTGGTGCTATATAATTGAACCTGAAATTAAAAAAATCAATACTATACAGGGCAGATATGAGGTCCAGTGGTGATTTCTTTTCATCTTACTCTCTGAAAGAAAAAATTTACCTGTTTCTAAGGATTCGTTGACACTTGGGCTGCTGTTGCACTGCGCCCCCTGAGCCTGGACTGTTACATTCAAATCCAAGCCACAGGGGAGATTTTCAAACACGCAGCTGGTATTTGTCGTGTGGCAGTCGTCCTGATGCCCTTTTCCATCTACCTGAGTGAGGAAAATGAGGCTTCCCGCAGGGTCAGTCCACCTGAGCACTGCTGTGTTGGTGCCACAGGTATACTGCTTAGAAATGATAACTGGAGAACAGGGAGCTGGAAAAAGAGCAGTACATTGGTTTAGCAGGGGGATGAAGCAAGATCACATGTATGTGCCATTTGAAGCACGCTCACCTGTGGTAATGCTGGTGCTGGTTCCAGGCGCGCTGTTGCACTCGTTACCGTGTGCAGTCACTGTAGCTGTGTAGGTCTCACTACACTGAAGATCAGTCAGTGTGCATGAAGCTGTGGCTGAGCTACACGACACTTTGTGGCCGTTTGAAGCTGTGGCGTCAACTGTGTAACCTGTAGCATCAGCCACCGGGGTCCATGACAGAAAAGAGGAATTGGTGCCACAGATCAGAGTGTTATTCATGAAAGTGGGAGGACATGGAGCTGCCAAGGAGACAAAAAGAAACACGTTTAATAAATGTGTTCGTTGATTCTAAAGATTGTAAAACATCTTTGTTTTTGCTGTGTGCGGTTTCCCTACCTGTCATTATAACATGGCTTGCTCCTGTGCTGTTACAGGTGGCGTCCTCAGCCATGACTGTGAGGTTGTAAACTTTCCCACACTGCAGCTGCTTCAGCTGACAGGAAGTCATGTTAGTACTGCAGGAAATATAATCATGAGATGTGCCATCCTGAGCGAGCACAGTGTGGGTCACAGCTCCGGGAGATGCAATCCAGGACACCGTGGCCACGTCTGAGCCACAGTGCAGGACGCTGGTCACGTTAACTGAGTCACATGGTCCTGGAGGAACATACATTACATGATACATGATGTGTCCCAAAAGTCCAAATATGATTTGGAAACTCATGAAATGCACAAATATATGTAAATGACACCTGTTGTGATAGTAGTTTGAATGGGAGCACTGGTGCAGCGGTTGTTCTTGGATGCTACTGTGATGTTGTACTGAGTGGCGCACTGCAGGTTGAAAAAAGAGCAACTAAGATCTGATGAGGAGGATGTCTTAGAGAAGCCATCTGGGCCCATAAGTTTAGCTGTGTAGCTGGATGCACCGAAAGAGGAATTCCAGGAGACCAGCAGCGAGTTTGATCCGCAGTCTGTCACTGCTGCTAAGCTGTGAGGGGAGCAGGGTGCTGGAAATAGATATGACACACTGTAAATCCAACTGCTCAAGTAGTATCTATATATATATATATATATATGTATATATATATATATATATGTATATATATATAAAACCCTTATCTTAAAATATTTTGTGTATTAAATGTAAACCTTCTAAGAATACAATTTCAGAGTTCTTATCGCTTTTGTCAGGTTTAATACAGGCTGCACTTGTTCATTAATTAACATTGTAGTTTCCAGAGTTGGCATGTCAGGGGTTTAAAGTAACAAATTATTGGTGCTAATTAACATTTACACGACAGTTATGTTGATTGTTTTGTCACATAGTTGGTATAGAATTATCTCTTTCCTTTCTTGCTAAATATTACGATTCTAAAACAATTGATTTTGGACTTCATCTACTTAAAAAAAACATTAAGGAAATCAGCAGCGTTAGCAGATAGACGAAATGATAGCTTTACAATCACCATCTTTGTTACCTGTCTGAACAGTCTGTGGAGGGCTGTGCGGTCCATTGCAGCTGCCAGAGGACGCTTCCACTGAGACATTAAACGTCTGTCCACACTGAAGGCCGCTCAGAACACAGTTGGCACCATCAGTGTGGCAGATGACCGAAGTTACATTTCCAGCTAATGGCACAGCAGTGACACTGTATTGGAGGGATGCAGAAGAAGAGATCCAGCTGACCGTTAAGTCATTGGTGCTGCAGGACAAGTCTGTACTGATGTTCCCTGGAGCGCATGGCACTACGAGAAACAGAACACAGTGGGAGTTTATCACAAAGACTTTTCTCAGCTGAACTGTGTACTGAGTTCGATTAGAAAGCCATGACTAAAACCAAGAAAAACATCTGATCTGGGATTGAGTAGAGGTTAAAAAAACTAATTGCTTATCAGTTTGATTGAAAAGAATGTAAAAGAAGGACGAGTATGATGCCTTGTTTAGTTTTAGTTTTCTATCTTGATTGCTAAAGTGTTTAAACCAGTAATGTGTGATGAGGCTGGAAAGAGGCAGGTCTTGTTAGGTCAAGTTTCTTTTGCAAGAGATCAGTGAAAAACATTAATTTACATATTAAATTACATATTAAATCTCAAGTTCAATGGGGGCATATTTAAGAAATTACTGGTGACAATATTATAGGATATAATATTATAGGAATCACTGCTATAAAAAAACTAAACGGTCCAAGTAGAAGAAGATTAATCTCAATATACGACTGAGAGGCTTCTCCTCACCGGAGTAATTGCCAGTCAAAGTCAGTACCTTGGTCTTGCCTGAAGGGGGCACTGTAGTTGCTGACACAAGTGCCATCCGTGGCAGTCACAAGAATTTCATATGCTTGGCCACAGAGCAGGTTACTCAGTGTGCAGTTGGGGCTGGAGCTGTTGCAGGTGAGGGTCTGCCCATCACTTATGGCTTCCACTGCATAGCTCAGTGCGTTCGGACTGGAGTCCCAGGACACGTGAGCAGCTCTAGCACTACAGATCAGCTGGCTCGACACATTAGAGGGAGCACATGGTTCTGGAGTTGGAATGAAATAAAATATCAGTAACGCTTCCAGATTCCCCAAATAAGACCCCCCATTACTGACATCAGTGGTTTAGGTCAAGGTCGTGTTACCTGTGTTCACAGAGACAGTGTTGCTCTGTTGAATTGTACACTTGTCATCAGCTCCTGAAACACCAATTGTGTAAACCTCCCCACAGTGGAGCCCAGTGAGGCTACAGGAGGTTTTATTGGTTGTGCACGAGGACCTGTGACCTTCACTGCTCAAAGCAACAGCAGTGTAGTATTTGGCACCATCACTGGCGAGCCATGACACAGGAACAGGGTGTGGAGCACATGTGCGTGCCACTGTGACATTGGTGGGAGGACACGGCACTGAAAGGAAACAAATAAGCAACACAATTTAGAGGATTTATCTAACAAAGCCTTGTGGCTCTATCTTCATATATGATCATGATAAATCTGCAGGTCTCACATGTGTCCACCGTGACCTCTGTGCTCGGCAGGCTCTTGCACGTCCCAGTGATAGAAAAGACTGTCACTGCGTAGGAGCTTCCACACTCCAGTCCTCCTGTACTGCACTGTGTCTCTGTGGAGTTACAGTACAGAGGCTGGCCCGATCCTCTGGATATCATGGTGGTGTAGTTATCAGCAGTAGTGGAGATGTTCCAGAAGACTGTCAGCTCACCAGTTGTGCAGTCCACATGGGCTCTGACTCCTTCAGGACCACATGGCACTGAAAAAAGACACACAGCGTCATATGCCACTTAAAATCAATAGAAATGGTATACCATTTCTATATTAGAAATGGCGCTCCACTCACTTCCTTAGGTTAAAAGCAGATATCAGATTTTAGATATTATTTATTAATTTTTTATTTTCATTTGTTGTAATCATTTCTTCTGCAGGATCAAATATGGTGCTCTGATGAACAGATTTAATTTAAAGCGGTAGTACCTGAGTCCATGCTGACCACACTCGAGGCTGACGGACAGTTTCCATCACTGTAAGTGACCGAGACGTTGTATTTCTTTCCACAAGGCAGAGAAGTTATTGTACAGTTGTTCCCTGTGTTGCTGGTGCAGTTTAGCTGATCAGCGCTCTGATCTGCTATGGTGGCGGTGTAGAGGCCTGTGGACTGATGGTTCTGCCAGACTATCACTGCACGATTGGCATCACAGTCTCTAAATGCTTCGATGTTTGTTGGAGGACACGGTGCTGGAGAGGAGAAAGATGATTCAGTTCACAGTAACTTAACAGGTGTTTAGTGTCTTCATCATAAATCTGCACATGAAACTGAACATAACAAATGAGGGTGGATCTGACAGAGACATTGTTGGAGACTAACTATTACATCATTTTTGAGACTAATTCTGATTTCTGGTGATTTAAACTTTTTTTTTTTAAGTAATTGCAAGTTTAAGGCACTTTTGCGCTGGTTAAATTTTTTTTAGGTATAATATATAGTGTATAGTCTATACATAGGTGACACAACACAACAGTGTTATCAATCTTCTGACCTACCTGTCATAAAAGAAACCTCCTGACTGGTGGTGCTGTTGCAAATGAAATCCGTGCCAAAAACACTGGCAGTGTAGTTCTGTCCACATCTCAGGCCATCAATCATACGGGTGCTGTCCATTGACATGTACCTGTATGAATTGCCGTGTGCATCTTGAGTGACAATGACGTACAATATAACGCCGCTGCTTTCCATCCAATCAAGTGTTGCAGAGTTTTGGCTGCAGTCCACTGATACTGTGACATTGTTTGGGGTGCAGGGAACTGAAAAGAGAGGATGTTTGTGTCTACGAGTCTCTGCCACCTGGTTTAGCAGTATGACATCTCGGGAACTATGAAAATTTCAAACAGTGACTCAATACATACCAGTCTGTGCAACCTCTCCCAAAACTTGGGGAGAGGAGCACTTGTTATTGGAGGCAACAATCCACACGCTGAGGTGTTCACCACATGGCACATTGGTAATTTCACAGCTGCTGGAGGAAGTTGTGCAGTTGTAGCTTTCTTTAGTGTTTCCCTTTGCTTCTACAAAATAGGAAAGAGCTCCAGCAGCAGAGTCCCAGTTTATGACCAGCCTTTTAGGGTCACACTCAGCTGTCCTTCTCAAGTTAGTTGGAAGACAAGGAGCTAAAGAAAGAAAATGGAGAAGAATGTGTATTTCATTCCTTTTCTTTAATTCAAAGTGTTTAAAAAATAACTAAACTTCACCAGTTGTTAGAGCAACCAACCACAAAAAGCTTCTGTAATCACATTTTAGAAAAGTCACAACAAAGACTGTAAGAAAAACAGAACAAATCCTACTCACAGGTTTGAACAATCACAGGTTCAGTGATGTCGGTGTTACATTGTAAGGTGACAGCATACACACGGTACGTGTAGTTCTTAGCGCACTCTGCATCAGTGAAGTAACACGTGATGTCTGTTGTTCGACACTCCGTTGACATGCCATTGCTATCCACAGACGTTGCCACATAATAGAGGGTGTTGTTGGTGGGCTGCCAGCTGAAGATGACTACATTGCTGTTGCAAGTGTATGAAGTCTGAGGATTTGCTGGGGCACAGGGGACTGGGGGAAAAGAACGAATTAAGGATGGGAGGATAAGATAAGTGCACCTCTACATCCCTTCCATCCTGGCATCAAATTCTAGAGATGACACAATTAGTCATTTTGCATATTTACACAATGCATTTTTTTTCCCATTTTCACTGTAATTTCATGACATAAATGACACTCTCATCATGACCGTAACTCGTTCATATATCATTTAGTAATCGAAAATGACAGACAAAAAAGCTTAAATTGTGCAGACATGATAAAAGACATATGGCTAATGAACAGTAGCTTCTATGTATTTGCAAGGGAATGCATACATAGCTGGGGTCACTGATGGCCAAGGGTGTTGGTGGCCAACAAAACCTGCTGTGACGGCCCTTGAAGAGCTAAGTTCATGCTTGTAGAATCATTAACATTTATTTACTTATTTTCTATGCACCACTTTTTATGCACTAGAGCAACCATTAACAAAAGCTTATTGAATGTCCACATCGTGCACTTCTTCATAAAAGCCATTTCTCCACAACAAAATCACAAGAGATAAGCGACCAAAATGTTGCCTATTTTCCCTGATCACCTCAACAACTCTGTGCCACTGTTCATCTGTAGTGAGTGTACTCAGATAGGAACATGACTCTGGACTCTGTGAAAACTTTTGTTAAACTTCTGACCAGTGATAGCTATACCGAAGTGAGTTGTTGAGGATATCTTAAAGTTTTCTGATGTTGTTGCTGCTGTTAGCCTCTGTTAGCTGCTGTTAGTCGGCGTTAGTGATACATTTGTTGAAATGCATGTAACTTTGTTGGAGTCTTAGTGCATAAACTTTACAATGTGAGAATGTAATCAAACTGTTTATCAATGGGGAAAGTGTGATTTTTAGGACACTTGAGCAGCTTCCAGAAACTGGTGCCTGCTCTTATGTATTTTTAATGGATTCATTCTAAGTTTATGAGAATGTATCAGTTTGTCGAGAGATGTAATTACACATCAATTATCCATATTTATCCTTTTTTGTATTAAATAACCTCAAAAAAATTATTGATTTCATCTTTAACATCAAGCAGTCTACCAAATTCTGTTTTTCATTTACATTAAATTAATCACATCATCAAAGCAGCTTGAAGATTTGGTTTACAGTACATGCTTATGTATCTCCTTCACCTGTTCATGTTTCAGACCCATCCTATATACGACTTTTGAAAACTCCCTAACTTCAATAGGCTGTAAAGAGCTTTTGAATAACTGGTGTTAGATGGCAGGTCTTATTAGATAACATGAACTTGTGACTTGCTGCTCAAGGAACAAAGTGAAAAGGACACCATGGAAAGAACCTAAAAAGTCTGACCTCAGGGTACAGTTTGTTCTGAATAGATTACACTGTGCAATGTAAGGAAAAAAGAGAAGGTGGGAGTATGCTTGAAAACATACAGTATACAGGTGACAGGCGATGAGCCTCAGAGACGTCATATTTGTTTTCACAGCCGCTGCCCTCACCTGTCTCAAACATTGAAGATATGTTGGAGGTGCTACTGCAGTCACCAGAGAGGGCTGTAACACGGACCTCATACTTCTCACCACATTTTAACATGGAGATCTGGCAGCTAGTGGAAGCTGATGTGCAGTTACTAGAAGCGCCAGTTCCATCTACAGCTGTGGCTCTGTACAAGCTGGCCCCAAAGACCACATCCCAAGTTACTGTCACGCTGCCACTGGAGCAGCTGTAGTCCACTGAGACTGTTGTCGCCGAATTAATAGCTGAATAAAGTAAAGAAAAAAAATGTACAAATTGTAAACAGATGGCATAATTATGTTTCAGAATTCAGCAAAAGCTGTAAATGTAGGTACATGAACATATTCTCGGATTCCTGTTGGCATGTTATCCCTAACAGGTCAAACAAAACACTCTGACGGAGCTCATTCACAAATATCATCACGTGGCAGGTAATAGTTTGTATATGTCCTCGTCTATACAAACAGGGAATCAGGCCTATGCTTCAGTGGTTCTGGTGGTAAATACTTTTCTACGCTTTGTCTGATTTTGATTTCATATTTTTAAACAAGAGAAGAGAAGACAAGGGAAATAGACAAATAATTGATGTTGCACAGATACTCACTAGAGGTAGTGTGTGTAACATTAGCAGCCTCCCCAGGCACCAAGAAGAAGTTGAATGATGATACTCCCACTGTGTAGGTGGAGCAGGGCTCCAGATTACTTATATCAAAGGATGTGCTGGTGGTGTTTCTAATGACTGGCATGTTGCTGGGGTTTTTATTGTCACTCACAGCCACTTGGTACAGCAGGACTTTATCCACTGAGTTCCAAGTCACTCGGGCTGTACTTCTTTCTGTTGCTACTACTTTCACATTAGTGGGTGGCTGCACCACTTCCAACAGAAAATACAGGCGTTAATCAGGGATTTAGAAGTAATTATGTATATTTTATGTGTATGTGCATCATCTGAAAAACCATCAAAACCAGCTGTTTGTATGCACTTACACGTTGTTATTATCCTTGTGTTACTTAGGGCACTTCTTCCAGCACTGTTGGAGGCGTAAACTTTGCAGCTGTATGTTGTAAAGTTATTCAAATCATCAATTTGTCCCCTTGAAGCTGTGAAGGTCTTAGTGAAGCTCTGTGCCGGAGATTTAATGAACTCTTCCACAATTATAGTATAGTTAACCGCCCCCATCACACTGGTCCATTCAAACCTTATGGAAGTACTTGACACAGCTTCAGAAAGTGTGATCTGAGGTGCAGCAGGCACTGGGGGGATTTAGAAGGTGTTCAGCATTACTTTATTTACTTTACTCTTCAAATAAAATTGCTTTGTTTATTCAGCTGGTTTAAAACGTGTCCCTACCTGTCATGGCTGTTTTAGTGTTTGTGCACACAAGATTCCAAAACACAAGGACCTTCAGGGTGATGTCATAGACATATCCAGGTCTTAACCCCTGTACCACCATCTCTGTGCTGGTTGGTGGTGGCATCACCATCAGCGGGGAAATAGTGGTGGAGTTTACAACTCTCAAGTCTAGTACATAAACTGAACCACTGCTGTAGGTGCTCCATACCACATTAAGGGATGATGCTGAAGGAGATGTAACTGACAGGATATTACATCCTGAGAAAAGTAAGAACATTTATTTATTATGTTTCTTTGTGGCACAGAATAAAACAGATGCTAAGTCCTTAAAAGAATACTTAATTAGTTCTTTTTGTTACTCAGTTTGAACACTTTGATGGCTTTCTTCAAGCCTCATGTTTTTCCTATGTCTAAGCACTTTTAATATGACATTCACAAGGTCAAACTCCTAACGGAGGTAACTCAGGGTTCAGCATCTTGCCCAAGGATTCTTTGACATATAGGCTGGAAAACCAGGAATTGAATAACCAACCTTCCAAACAGTAGACCATCTCCTTTTTCATTTTTGGGGTCACCCCCAATAATGAAAGTAATAATAGACTATCAGCTATCATACTTCCAAATGATGAAAAAACAAACAAACAAAAAAAACCCTAGGTCATCATCATTAAGAACCTCTTCTTCAATCACAAATCACCAAAACAACAATAAAACATTCCATAAGAAGTCATTCTGCTCTGCTGGCATATTCAGTTTGATTTTGAAGGGATATTCTCAAGGAAAAATTCCATATATGTTATACGAAAAAAAGAAGTGGGAAAAACGTCTCTAGAATATAAACATCCATATTAATATCAATATTAACCACTTGACAAAGGAAAAAGGACAGAAGACCTACCTGCAGCCTTAACCTGGGGTATCTTAAAAAAAAAGAAAAAACAGTTTAGAAGCTACCTCAAAATTCTGTAATTACCTGAAAACCTAAATTAGCAATAGAAAATTCAAACTGCATAATTACCTGCATGAGGGACAATATGGCAACAGAAAAATAAAGGAGCCTCATCTTATTCATAGTAAAGGTCAGGATTACGGTATGTTACATCTGAGTAGTGCACAAAGATCCTCCAAACATCCTCTGAGATCTTTACAGGCTGCACACTGTAGATTAACCCCATGGGAACCAATCAGGAGATCCTAAACGAGGACAAGTGAAGCCCCTAGGCTACCTGTCATCATGATACAAAGTACAGTAGCCAGTGCTGCTGGTTAAGCAGGGAAACTTCCCTCCGTTTGGCAGAGAAAGTCAATCTTTTTTATATGAAAAAGAAACTTTTAAATCAAAATGATCTCAAACTGCTGGTGAGGAAAGTGGTAAACAGATAAGGAGGTCATTATAAAGATAGTTGGGAGCACAGCCCTGTGTAGCATCATTAAAATGTAAAGAGATTCAAAATGGTGTAAATATACGTCACATGTAAATTGATGATGTAAAGTAATATTTTAGCTCATTTGTAAAATGAAACACTAAATGTTTAGACTGCAAATACTTTTTTAAAAATACAGTAGGTCCTACATGTGACCAAAGACAAACAAATAAACAGATTGTATATACATTGTATAACCAGTTCATTTCTTTTTGTTGTTGTTTTTTTAGTGGGTTCAGTCCTCCTCAACAAGGAGGCAAATATTTCACAAAATGTCTGGAGAGATGTTGTATCAATCTTCGGATGCTTTTTGCCGGAGGAGGTTGTGTTTCACCTTCTCTCTTGTGGCAAAGGTGTTCTCTTCCATTCAAGTAATAGTCTTTATGTCATCTAAAAGTACAAGCCTGCTTTTTCTTTGGAAACCTTTGTGTAAGTTTGGTGGCATGTTTTGGGTTTTCATCATGAGACCATATTCTTATTCTTCTGTGGCCACAGGCATTCATGAATGATGGTACCATTCATGGTACCATCTAAAAAAGGCTCCTCAACAGCCTGTTGTCACACTTCACTTCCATCTCTGTTCTTCTCTATACATCCACAACAAACAGTTTCATGCCAAAGAGAAAGAAGGCAGTCGCTTATTGTTGGCCATCCATCCATCAGAAACTCAGATTTCTACTGAAAAAAGGTTGAAAGTTGAAAAAACAAAAAACAAAAAAATTAACACAAAAAAATAAACATGCCACTGTGTTGGTCAGTGCCGTCTGAGACAGTCAAGTAAGTGTAAAATCTGGAGGAGGCCATTAAAAGTATGCTGGAATTGCCAACAAGGAGGTGTAAAGACTGAGTGACAGCAGTTTATAGGCCGTAATGAGTTTGAATCAAAAACTGTTTTTAATGTCCTGATAAAAACAAACAATTTCACAAGTTTCACAACCTGAAATCCTGGTGGCCCTCCACATCCGTTCTAATTATTATGCTGTTTTTGGTCTGTTTAAAAGCAAAATTCCACATTACAGGAAATATCCAAGCAGTTTTAATGTTCCCACATTGAAACATTAAAATAAAAATTTTAATAACATTATTGCCGTCACAATTATCAGAGGGACCCCTAAGATTATATTGTGTAATATCAGCTGACTGAAATTTGAGCGTATCCCAACATTTAGAAAGTGATTGCAAAACCATGCTCACTGTAATAGAAACAAAGCTAAAGAAATTGAATTGTATCAGCCAATAAAGTTTGAACTTATAAATAAAAATATTTTACAAAGATAACAGTGTAAAGATAACTACATCTCATGAGGAAGTCATGACTTGGTTACCATCAGTGCATCACTACAGGGCTTTTCTGTTCATAATATGGAGGCGTAGTTTAGTCTATTGTGTTATATAAATGCATGTGATAGCCTGTTGTGTGTTTTAGCGTAGGTTGGCATCTCTGTCTCCTTCCGTAGCGCCTGTGTTTTTTTTTTTTGTGTAAAATCCCCGGCTGTATGAATCCAAAACCTCATGCTGAAAAGTATCTGATTTAGAGTCGGGTAGCTTTTGTTTGCCACATGCGTGAGACATTCTTCAGCACATGTGTCATTTCAGCCAAGTAACTGTTCTTGAAACTCCACCCCTCTAATTTATGGGCACCATTATTCATTTCATGGGTAATGCGCTCAATCAGGATCGCTACAGAGCATGTTTAGGAAGAAGAAACAGATTTCCTTAAGATAAAATACAACTTTTATTTTAATAATGAACAGTGAAGGGAGTTAGAGAAAATTATTTCCCAATGCTACATATACGACTTGGGTGGTTGCCCATCAGCTGAGTGTTTTATGCGGCGTTAAATTGGTCAGGGAACACATCCTCCAAACAAATGATAGTCTGTCTATCTAATACCTGCCGTGGGTTGGTGTGAGCACGGGTACAGCTGCAGAAACACATCAAGTGTCATGCTCCTGGGTGAATGACCCAGCATTTTGAGTTTTGGGATGTTTTAAGTTTCAACTCATGAGTTGTTCTTTTGGATTTTGAGATGAGGTTTATGTTCTAGCTCTGTATCCAGTCCTTTCGGTATAATATTGTTTCCTTGTGCTTCTTAGTTTTCCTTTGTTTGCAGTCTGTGTTTGTCATTAGGATATGTAACCTTGAGTTATCCTCTTTTGTGTTCCTTTTCTTTCTCCTCAGTCAGTCCTGTTTGTTTATCTCCTGTCCTTGTGCAAAATTCACGTCTTAGTTTGGTCTCAGTGTTTATTATTTTGATAGTCACTTGTCCTGTGTGTTGTGTTTAGTTTTGCTTCGTTTGTCTGATCCCTTTCAGCCTGGCGTGTATATATCGTCTGCGTCTACGTCCTTTGTTAAATTGTCTGTCAGGCTGTCTGTGTGTTTGTTCTGCATGTTCCTAGTTAGTCCTCACGTTGTCCCTGGCCTTTGTTATATTAACTTCAACAGCAATAAAGCTGTTGTTGAGTTTTAAACCTTGTCTTTCGAGTCCTGCAATTTGGGTCCCACTCTGCCTGAGACACAGCGAGCCTTGACCTCATGTTTCTTCTTTACTGTGCATAGTCTCATATAAATTTGGCGTACATCCATCAAAGTCTTCAAGTTTGACTAAATGACTTATTGATCAAAACCTGAGAAAAAGTCGAAACCATGGCTCTTACAAATGTGGTGTATATTGTCAACATGTAGAAACCACCAAATACAGATTTAAAATATCATGTCACATTTAAACTCCAACTTCTCCTTCAAGGTCAGTAGATTGATCTGAAAGTCAAAGGTGCTGTTTAGAGCTATTTAAAACTTTTACTGCCATTGTTTACATTGACGACATGCAGGCATATAGGGAATGATACATGAGCATGCAGGTATATGGGTATTCTAAATATCACAGTTGTTTGCATCCAAATATAACATGATATTTGATCTGACCTCACTTTTACACGTGACATCTACCCTTCTTTCAGGTTGACCCCCAAATATGTTACTTCTACCTTAATACAAATAAACAAAGTACATTTATCTTTGAAACATTTTTCTTCTTCAGTGCTTCTTGTTTAGGATATAAATATTAACAGTCTTGATGTTAATATAGAAGAAAAGTACTGAGGTATCAGATTTCCAATTCTCAGATGTTTAAGTCTTTTAGAGTGTGCAAAAATATTAATAATGAAAATATTAACACCAAGTTTCTACATTACAAGTTTAAAAAAGAAAGAGTTTTTAGGCAGAAAAGAAGTTAAGTCTCCAGGGGTGGCTGTAGCAAGTCCTCTCCTAATTGGAAGATTGGGAAATAACTAGGCATATATGTCACACAGTGGAAAATTGTGTTTTTATGTTTTGTTTAGGACTGCACTGTGTGTTGGTGCATAGTGTCAATTTTAGTTGCATGATCTTATTGTAATAATTTTTATTGCATGATTTTATTCCATATTTATACTGTGTGTTTTGTGTTGTTGTACAGTTTTCTTTTTTATTCCACTGTGGACTGGACAGATAATTACATGCACCTGTGAGGTCGGGGCGTGCCCCCGAGGTGGCCTATTGGCCGCCAAACGGACTTAAGGGAGATAGTGAGCGCAAAGACGAGAGGAGAGACACACGGAAAGCGAAGAGCAGGAAACCGAACGTGTACAGACGAGCACAGGTATAGAAGGACCGGCCTGCCTGTGAGGCGTCACGAGACTTCCGGCGATCGGCCAGCATAACCCGGCGATTCAGTTCTGAAGGACAGAATCGCAACAGTGGGAGGCGATGTGTGGAATCCACAGTAGGGCAGAGGGGACGCCTCTGCCTGCATCTGGCCGGGCTACGAGGGAAGCCGTGTGCGGGTGCGGAGAGTGGCTGGACTGCACGGTCACGCGCCGCCAGGTGGGGATAGGAGCCTCCTCCCTGGCCTTCTGCTGGCGAGATTTCCCATCCCGGAAGAGGAGCTCCCCTTCTGTCTCCTTCAGCTAAGGAACATTTGCCCGAGTGTGTGTGGTTGGACACTGGGAATAGGGGACTTTGGGGGGGGGGGGGGGGGGGGGGGGAGTTTTTACCATATAAAAAGGACATTCATTTAGCTTTGATGTTTTATTGTATATTTATCTCTGCCGGCAAGGCTTTTAGCGGGTTGGGAACATTTATACTTTTTTTTTATTGTATAGTGGGGATTTTAACTCGTACTTGTGATTCTGGCTGTTCTTCTAAAAAATAAATGGTGTGTTCCAACCCGGCCCAGTGTCCGTACTCCGAGCGCTGATTCACTCTCTCCCCTTACGCTTGTATTTATATAGACGTGGTGGTGAAGATTTAGGCCCACCAGTTTAGCGGCTACATATACTTCTTTTCTGTCTCTCTTTTTTGTCATTTTTCTCAAGTAACCTATATTCGACAACAGCATAATAAAACAGGAAATTATATTTTCTGTGTACCACCCCAATATTCAGGGGCCTCCATATGGCCACCCCTATGTAGAAAATGTGGAGGCACCCCTGGTGACTAGTAAAAATAATTATTTAATGTTTTACTACAAATATTAACTTTGAGATTAGTTATTTCAGAATGAAATCAGTTTGTAGAACACTTCAGATGTGCCAGTAGATTACCATTGGACATCTGTTTATATGATTATTGCCAGTTGGTCAGTTCTCCGTTGCTCTAGTTGTGTTTCTCTACTTCTTTTCTTTCCAACACAAAGCTTTAACTGTGTTTTGGCATTCATTGCTTCAATTTAAAAGATGCTGACGTAGAGAAGGGGTGGAAAATCAGGAGGATAAGAGGGGATATTAGATGTAACAAAAGATGTTCTAATCCAAATTTGTCAGTGTTTGTGTTACAGTGAAAACTAATATTCTTCCTTTGTGTTATTTCATATCATCCCAGCAGGATCTTTAGATTCTTTACAACTTTTAAGTAAGATCTTAGTGTAAGATCAATTTCAGGATGCTACCATGATCATTTTCAGGAAAATCTTGGGTGTAATTTCAATTCAATTTCAGTTTTATTCGTAACAAATCACAACAACAGTTGCCTCGAGGTGCTTTATATTGTGAGGTAAAGACCCTAGAAAAACTCCAACAATCAGACTAATCAAACAAATAATTTAAATACTGACAGACTGACTTTACACAAGTTGTGATGCAGAACAATTTGCTTTATTTTTTTTCATCTGTCATCTGGGAGAAAACAAATCCATTGAAAGCAGGTGTGATATTCAATATTTCTCTGGCAATATGATCAGATGAGTCATCCACAGACTCCATGAGACGGATCCCTGCTGCCCCACGTTCAAGCTTCACAACCGGGAGACATCAAACTGAAGCCATATGGAGGTCCTCTACTTGGAGAAGTCCTAATATACTGTTTTAAAATTTGAATGATTACTGCTATGACACTTTTAAGTCGGGCCTCAGCATAATGTTTCAAGCTTTGTTTCTTTTCCATATTTAATAGTCGTCATTTCTTGTTTCTTCACAGTGTAACTTCTAACTGAAACAGGACACATGAAACATAAGGAGTCGCGGAGCCAATAGTAAAACACTTTTTTTTTTTAAAATGTAGCAACATTTTAAAATAATATATCTTAATAGCTCTCAGTAAATGCTCACATAATTTTTTTTCCTGTTTTTCAAGTTTGTTTATCTTTGATTTTAATATTTATTTTTAAGTTTATTAGTTAACAGATATTCATTTTATTAGATATTAATTATTATCAGACTCAGTGTCATCGTGGTATACGGAGTCTTCACAGTTATCACTGGTGTAAACATCGTCCTCTGTCCTTGTTGCTGTGTTGGTGGTCGGGGTGTTCACACTGGGAGAAAAAGGCAGGAGAAGTTCATCTTAGTAAAAACAAGAATCCTTTGTGAAACATTATACTCTAGAAATTACACTACAGCTATAGCATACAGAGTCTGAGGCTATTTTATAGCTACTCATAACAGACACAATAACATGAGCGTGTCATCATCTCCAGGTTTCCAAGATGTGATGTGAACGACGTTGAATGAGAAACAACAAACTCACCACAGTTAATTCACACTTCGTCTCGCACGAGAAATTACTGAGGAAAAAAAGAGACGGCATTTTAACAATAGCTCAAAGCTTAAGAGGAATAATAAGCTACACTGGGAAATGCATGTGTTCAGTTTTTATTTTTGTTTTTATGATTATTATGAAGCATCAGTTGACAAATCTGAATGAGTCTTTGTTATAATACACAAAGTGTCTCTTTTTCTGTACATTCATTGCTTTGTCTGCAAACTCGTCCTAGACCATCAGAGCTGAGCAACCAAACTTGGCACACGGTCACATGTTGGGCCCTGAAGGGTCTTATCTATATCAGATATTGCCTAGCAACCAACTAGCAATGTTTTACTATTATTTTTGTTTATTTTTATATACAATATGATACAATTTTATAACATGACACTCATACATCTGAATGTCTTACCACTGTAAAAGCATGCATAACATATTGCACATTTTATTCTGACCACACGCTACCCTTCTGTACATAGCACTTGCACTGTGCTTATTAATCTTTTCTTTTCTTTTAGTTATTTATTTTACTTGTGGGAGCCCACAAATTAAGAATCTCATTGTTTGGTGTAGCCATTGTTTTGTAGCATATATGAAAATAAATTAAAAAAATAAAATGATATATATATATATATATATATATATATATATATATACACACACACACACACACATATATATGTATATATTAGGGGTGCAACAATACTCGTATGGATATTGAACCGTTCGATACAGTGCTTTCGGTTCGGTACGCATGTGTATCGAACAATACAAAATTTTTAATTTATTTTATCAACTTTTCTTCTAACGATACTGTCTGTGTTGAGAGCTCAGTGGATCTGCGTTCGACTTATCCGCCTAGGCTGCACTGTCGAGCGCAGATCCACTGAGCGCAGATCCACTGAGCGCAGCGCAAGCTAGCGAGAGAGAAGTTAAGCTGTTGCAGCATGGCAAATTGAACCTCCCCCACCCTAATTCAGATCTGGCGTTTGGAACTATTTTGGTCTTCATGTGAAGTATGACCCTGAAGGTAAGCGTGTCATGGACAAAAGTAAAACAGTATGTCGGATGTGCCACACAATGCTCAGTTACATTGGTGGGAACTTGACGCTGTCCAGCCCCACACACTGGGCAATCCGCGGTAGCTCGTTAACGGAGATTTGCCGTGTTGTGGCGTTAACGTCATTTCAACGAGATTAACGCTGACAGCACTAGTGGGAACACAACGAACAGTAGCGGTTTTTGATACGGGCGAAACGGGCAGTTGCCCGGGGCGGCATCGTGGTGGGGGGCGGCATCACGGGTATCGACAAAAAAAAAACCAAAATGCTCGTACTCGTGCTGCCCCGACGTCATGCCAGCGCATATTGGGAATGGCATAGGCACCGATCGGTTATATCGCCCATTTGCTGGGAGTAAGGGCGCCCTCCGTTTGCGAGGTGCGCCTGCTGCTTGCAGCACAGGGAGGAGAGGGCGGGGCGGCGGGGGATTCTCTGGCTGGCTGGAGCAGCATCTAATAACCAACTCGCAAAATAAAACAAAATAAAAACAAACCAACAAACACGAAAACACCAGACATTATGATAAAGACTTATAATTTGCACCGATGGTTTTTCAAAATTCTATTTGCGAAAAGTGAGCGCGAGAGCCCTCGGTGCGCCTGCGCGCTGCTGAAGTCAAAGTAAACTTTATTGTCATCTCCGCTACATACAGTCCAGTATATAGAGAGACGAGACGACGAGGCTCCTGTTACAGCAGTGCAAGTAAACAAACAATAAATATAAGAAGAGTAAGAAAATAAATATACACTTTTGGACTAGGGGTAAAGGGATCAATAACAATTTAAAATTTAAAATTTACAGTTTGATGATTTAAAGTTTCACACACAACGCGTCGAAAGGGGAGGGGGGGGGGGCGGCTTCCAAATAGAGCACATTTCATTCATAATGATGTAAATCCAAGCCCATTATGTATTCATTATTTGAATCCTGGGTTGTGCAAAATCCCAGAAATACACCTTAGACAAAATGAATCTGTGAACTAAGGTGTAGGTCTATTAGGTTATGTTGTGGCGATCCTCGAGTTGGGGGATTTGTGTTCATACTGGAGTGCAAAATTAAAACTAATGGAAGATGGACAAGAAAAGTTCAAAGCCATCAGGTCCTCAGTTTAGTAAAAAATAGAAAAGAAGAGGAGGAGAAACGAGCAAAAGATACAGATAAGCAGATGTGTCATTGGATAATGGCAGGTCATCCTGAAACAATCAGAATCAGAATACTTTATTATACCCTAAGGAAATAATGTGGATTACAGTTGCTCCAAAAAGAAATGGTAAAAATAGTAACAGTAACAGACTAAACTCCAAACAATACATTATGTTACAGATTTTAATATTAATTAGTCAGTGTCAATTGTTGATTTGTCCTGTTCTCATTGTATGATGAATTATGATGGCTGTTTGGTAGCTGTTTGCATACAATGCATACTCTCTCTCTTCATATGTGTGTGTGTGTGTGTGTGTTTCTCTGGCGAAATTCAGTATGGTTCCGACAACAGTTTTATGTTAATGTATAATCCTTAATATGTTTTATGTGTGTGTGTGTGTGTGTGTGGGTGGGGGGGTGGGGGGGCGCCAGAGGGAGTGTTCGCCCGGGGCGCCAAACAGGCTAGGACCGCCACTGACAACGAATATGACTGCACATTTACTCTGACATCATCCTAGTGCAAAGACAAGTGGAAGCAGACAAAAACAACAAGCACGCATGCTACAAACTTTACCCGAGTCATTTAGACAGCTGTTAGCACATGATTCTCCTTATGGGGACCTGATATGTTTAATATGCTGCTGAGAATATAGCCCAGAAGAAGCGTATAGTATAGCTTTTATTTTGGAAAGAGCCATTTCTCAGTAATAAACTCTTTTTCCAAAGATGAGGGATTTCTCCATCAGATAGATTTATTTTTTTATTATTTTGTTGTTTCAGCAGCATTAAATTTAAAAACTGTACTTTTGAGTTAAAATATATATTTGTAATTTTAATAAATGACAAAAAGGCATGAACATTTTTTTGTATCGAAAAAATATCGAACCGTGACACCAAAGTATCGAACCGAACCGAACCGTGAATTTTGTGTATCGTTGCACCCCTAGTATATATATATGTATGTATGTATGTATATATTTTAACCATTTGTGCACCTATAAAATCTTCTGAAAGTAACAGTTTTAGTTTATGATAGTTGAAAGTTGAGTTATTCATGGGATCAACCAGTACAAGCAGCTGGTTAAAAGCATATAAATATATAGCATTTTAACAACACCCGCTATTCTTATTTTTTGTTTAACATTTCTAATTGTTATTAAATAAATATGTATTTGCTGAAAGCATAAACAGCCCAAACAATCCTGTTGCATGGACAGGTACTAACAGTTAACACAAGAGGAAACAGCTAGCAAAATGTAAATAGTTTTTTTATGGTTATGTTTTTAAACGATGATATTCAGAAGTAACAGCTCATGAACAAAATATATTAATATATAAACAAACTTTTAAATGACATAGTTGGATTCTACCTAAGGATGGAGCCGGTAGGAGGTTTTTTCTGTCTTTATGCTAAACTATGAGACTTCTGGCTTTAGCCCATGAAATTCTTTTTGAGTGGTAGAAACAAACTAAAAGATATAATCAGTGTGTAACTATCATTGTTTTAGGTATAAGATGATACGTACCCATGCCAGCGTTACTTCCAGGGCAAGGAACTAAGGATAAATGAAAAGTGTAAAAGCAGCTGTTAGAATTGACTCGTTATACAAATTCAAAAATCAGAGTAAATACGCTCCTTGTATTTTTGTTCCCACCTGAGTACGTCCTGGGCTGGCAGAAGGTGACTTTGCTCCCGTACTTTTCCACAGGTGCCGCCACCACTGTGTAGACATCCCCACATGTTTCCTCCTGGATGTCACAGTACATGCTGCCTGCAGCTGCCATACAGGTGTAGTTTGCTCCGGTGCCATACAGCTCCACTGTGTGATTATAGATCTGAGGGCCGAGCGAACGCCAGTATACCCTCAGGGTGTTGTTGGTCCTGCGATAGAGCTTGACGCCCGTTGGACAGCAGGCACCTGTAAAAGAGTGAGTGTAGAGTTGTGCTTTTGTAAAAAAAATCTTTTTTTAACAGTGTGAAGATTTCTACTTTTCCCTCCACTGGATGTAAAAATATTACAAATGTGTTTGTATTTATCGATCCTCACTGGAAGAGAATCCACGATATTTGCACTCTGACTTCTGTCCTGTGCTGCTGATTGCTTCCAGGTTGACGCTGTAGTTGGTTCCACAGGTGATGCACCCCATCAGGCAGTGGGTGTCTAGAGTGTGGCATTTGGCATACCCTCGTGGTGATGTCAGGGAGGTAATGAATGAGCGAGCTCCAGTGCTAGGTGACCAGGTCACATTGGTCATAGCCTGGGTGACCTGGGTCACGTTCACAGACATGGGGCAGCAAGGGCCTTAAGGAAGAATACAGAACAGATTTAAGTATGGGAGGATTATTAGATTCCTAGATTCAGTACATGTCATGCTTCCTCATGAGAAGCTTTGCATCCACATTGGTGTTTTGCGTATGAACTTGAGAACTAATTCATTTCATTTAATGAATGACAAAAGCTTTTGGCAGATGTCTTCTGAACTGTTGATAACCTTAAAAGCAGAGATCAGCTTTAGCTCGATGCAAATTTAGCATATGGCTCAAATTAAAGTTGCTGTTTGGTGGACCAATTGTACATTTTGTTGTGGGGTTTAACAGCATAACCAATCAGACTGTCATACCTGTTTCCAAAGTTTTACTGAATCCTGGCAGACTTTTCCCCACAGCTGTTGTGGCCACTGCTGTAACCTCGTAGACCGAGCCGCAGGGCAGTTGCGTGAGCACACAGGAGCTGTTCGTCGACTGGCAGCTTTGTCTGTCATAGCGTCCAGTGGCAGTGATGGTATAATTTGTGTTGGGGGTGTTGGGTGTGGTGAAGAGGATTCTGTATGTGGAACTGTTGGTCTGAGTCATATTCAGGATCTCTGGAGTGCAGGGAGCTGCAGCAAGACACACAGAAAAGAGGCGGTCACTTCAAAATTACAGAGATACAAATACAGAGTGAAACATTACTGCAAAAGAAGAAATAGAAAGTTTGGAAAATGTACTGATTCATACTTGTAATTCTGTTCACATTTGTAGACAAAATGTGAAGCAACTGGTATTTCCTAGTAGCTTAACTAAATAAAAACCAGAACCATAGGAAGAAAACTTGCCCCATAGCAAGAGAAGAGAAGAGAAGAGAAGAGAAGAGAAGAGGCTTTCTCCTGGTGACCCTTCTATACAAACCGTACTTGTTCAGTCTTTTTCAAATTGTGCTGTGATAAAGTGTAACTTTTAAGATGCTTTGGATTTTTTAAGTTTCTCTGAGCGATGCACAGTCTGAGCTTCGGGTGAATTTGCACACAATTTGTGTGTGTTTCATTAAAACAGTCACTCTTCAGTGTTCAAATTACCTGTCTCATGTGTTTGCGGCTTGCAGGTGCGGTTGCATCCTCGTAAATCGCTGCAAGGTGTCACAGTCACAGAATAAGCTGTGTTGCAACTCAAATCTGAGAGCGCACACACTGGTGCTGTGTCGTTGCAGTGGATGACGTCTTTAGTCTGCGCTGCTGTCGTCTCATACAGTTCAGCTCCTTTGACTGGTGTCCACATGATTTCCAGGGTCTCCGTAGAAACCAGCTTTATCATAACATCCTGTGGGCAACAAGGGACTGAGGAGGAGGCGGAGAGGAGAAACTAATTAAAAATAATTAAAAAACAGGCAAATAACCACACACAGCCAACTGCGAGTTTCTCTTAGTTTGGTCATAAACTTGCTGTAGCTTTAAAGTTGGGTTATACATTTTGTCCACACTTTTTATAGCAAACGTGGGCTTTTCCTGTCATGACAACTCAGGTTCAATCATGAAAATGACTTTTTTCTTAAACAATAGCAGCATAGTAGTTACTTCAGGGAAGTTTACCTTTAGTTCTGACAAAGGACTTTTGAAATGAGGAAAAAACCCCATAAGAAACAAGCATAAACTGGCCTGATCCTATAGGATGTGATGGGATGGATAGTGCTGGGTTGGAGCAGACTGTGTTAATAGTGGTGCTGCTGTATATGTGGGCGCTTTCGTGTGAAAGTCATACTGGTAGTGTAGTTGCGGACATGTCCATAAGGGCTGGAGCCGGCCTGGTTGTAGGGGAATACGGTGGTGAGGTAGGTGTAGCCACACATGCAGGAAAATGGGCAGGTAGTTAAACTGGTGTTACAGAACGTCTCCATTCCATCATCCCGCTTTATGAACGCCATGTAGTACTCCACCAGTGGCACTCCGTCCCACATCACGGAGCAGTTACCTGCTCTGGGCTCCTCCACCCAGATGTTCTCTGGTGGACATGGGTCTGTCAGAGAGAGACAATGGTCCTCAATGGTCCTTGAGTAATAACAGTAATAGACTTTACATGTCAAAGACTCCATGTGATAATTTGTCAAATATGCTTATTGGTTTTCATTAGGAGAGCTTGGTGATCTGGTCACATCTGTAAAAGGCTTGTGGCTAACTTAGCTTAGTGACTGAAAATAGCTAAATGAATTCAAGATTATTCTTTTTTCACTAAATTCACAAAGATTTAGCACAGGTCAGCTGATCACAGCCTGAACACTAAATCTGGAGCAACAGAAATTATTGTGTTTTCATTTGTCACAAAAAAGTTCCAGTTGCAATTCCTTTTAGTACCACTTGAGGCTGGTTCAAAAACTGAGCCAATCCCCATGGACTCCCATGATAAAATGTTTAGTTTTACAGCAGAGCACAGGGTGGTTAAAAGAGCAACATCAACAACAACAACAACAACAAAACTAAAAAACAGCTAATTTAGTTCTTCGTGACATTAATAGATCTCCTTTTAAGGTATGAATTTGCATTCACGGATAGTGTAGCTAATTTGAGAACAATGGGCTTCACTTGAGCTAACAAGAGCAGGATTTCTCAATCATGTCTGTGGTGTTATACTTGATGACTAATTAGTTGTCCAGCCCATTCAAGAGTTTTGATGATTGAAATTCTAGTATTTTATTTCAATGCTACTGAGAGCTAATTTCACAAGTTTTGAGAGTGCTTTAAATGAATAATAGTATAAGACAAAGAAACATACATTACGAATGATATACCCACATGTTATGTAGTTAGCCGGTTGAGAGGGGCTGCTGGGTCCAGCATCGTTATAGGCTATGACATAGACTGAGTGGTTTTGTCCACAATCCGCAGGATTAATGTAACAGTAACTGTTTTCTGTGGAACAGTTTTGGCCATTAGAGGTCCAGACAAAGTAGAGATTAGCACCCCTCACTTGCGACCAGAATACAACAATCCCAAGAGCCCGTCCTGGAGTCACCTGAACGTGAGTCACATCTGGGCTCTCAGGACCTGGAAATGAAACCACAATGAAATCAATAACAGCAGTCATAACTGGTCCTCTGGTACGGGCTCAAATGTTTATCAGCCTAATTTTTGATAAGGTTTCTTACGTGTAATTTGACAGACAGTGACATCATCACCAGTGCGACCCTCAGAGTCCCATGCCGTGCCCTTAATACAGTATGTAGTTCCTGGTTCAAGGTTATCAAACTTCACCGTGGTGTCAGTGGTGTTGAGTTTGAGGCGGGTGTTGGATCCCTCTCGGATGATGACCAGTGTGTAGAGGACGGCATCCTTCACTGGGTCCCAGGTCACAAGGATGGTGCCATTAGTAGGAGAGGATGTGTTCAAGTTGGGAGCCATTACAACTGCAGATGTGATCAGGTGGAGAATGAAGAGTTAATGGGATTAATGGGGAATAAAACAAACAACAAAACAACAAAGAGACCTTACTTCTCCTCTCTCTCTTCCCATTTCTTTATAAGATATGAAATAGAAACTACTTTCCTGTTATCCTGTTACATTCAGTTACCCTTCAGGATGCGAGACAACCTAGTTCTCATGGTTTCTCTTTTCACTTATGAAACCACCATGGAGCAGCGAGTGGATACAGTTTCCACCCTCGTGCTAGTTGCAAAGACTTGAGCACCCATGACAATGGGTGGTGAAATGGTAAGCCACTATTGCCAGTGGACTGAGATAACAAGTTATTGTTCTAAGGAGGAACAGAAACCTGTGTTTCACTCTTTATAGGCTGATTACCATCTTTACGGTAAAGTGGAACTAGAAGATAGTTATAAGTAGTAATAAGTGCACTGTCAGTCACACCCGACTTGGCCCTCTCAGAATCAGCTGATGCTTTTGTAATGAGGGCATCCAAATTTTTACCTTCATATTATTAACATTTCTGAGTTAAATGACCTCAAGGTACAACATTTAGAAATTTCACTGCTGAAAATTATATTTAACTTATGCTTTTATTTTACATGGAATGGTCCGATTAGCTCGTTTCAGATATTCACATACCTGTCCTGGCCTCTGTGGGGTAGGATGGCTGGCTTCGCCCACCTAAGTTGACGGACATGACGCTGAGGACGTAGTCTGTGTATGGCTGGAGTTCCACCATGGTACCTGGAGAGCTGCTCACAGTGCTCTCCTTGAAGAAATCACCTGTCTTTGACTCTGCCCTCAGGATGTAGCTGGTCGCCCCAGATACCTCTGTGAACTCAACAGTGATGCTGTCGCTGTTTTTGGAGTAGGCTTGCCCAATCCTGGGTACATCAGGGGCTAAGGAGCAGATGGTAGAGTCAGTCAGATAGATTCCAAAATAAAAGCTTTTCTATTCATAAGAGAAGTACAATGTATCACTGAAATACAAAACAAACAAACAAACAAACAAAAAACACCTTTTGGGTTATTATCTCAAAATTTCTACCTACTAACTCACATTTCTAAAAAAGTAACTCAAATTTGAGAAAATAACTTCAAATTTCAAGTTCCAAATAAGAATTTTGAGACAATAACCCAAACTGTAGATTTATGGATGACAAAATGTTTTTCTTTTTCAGAACAAATTTTCCATAACAGCTCCTTTAAGAGTGCCACTTACAATGTTACAGATGCAGTGGTTGACCACAACTACTAAATTTAAGTGCGGTTCTCAATAAAGTGTCCTTTTTACATTATAGTTTACTACATGTAAAAAAATAAACATTTACATTCTTACATTCGTACATATTTATTCATATGTTACTGACAATTTGCACACTAAAATTTTATTTGACTGCATAGGCCTACAGTTTATTATTTCCTCACATTTTCAGAAAAGCCTCTTGAGACCTGAGCGCTTGGTTGGAGTGGGTTTCAAATGTCTCTTTGATATTCGAGGTTAGTTGAGTCCAATAAATGTAAAACTTATTTCTATACTAAAAGCCAAAATGTAATGTCTTCATATGAGAACACGGAGTCTCAGGAGGATAACAAAAACGACTGTGTTGTCTATGAAAACATGGAAAATGTGCAGCATAATTTGAAATAGCTCAAAGAGTCTGAAATGTTTTTTCTGGCTGTTCCATGTACCAAAGAGTGATGATATAAAAAAAAGAGAAAAGCAGCAGAAAAAATGTAACAAGAAAATTTTCACTTTTAATTTAACCATGTTTGACCAAAGTATTTTGGGTATTTTATAAATATTAAATAGAACTATTTAACAACACACAGTACAAGTAAAATGTTTGACCAAACTATCACATTAATATATGCACTAAAATAAATAGATAATTTAGTTAATAATGCAAAAAAGGTAACCTTAAATAATTCGATTACATTTAAACTTTCCATGTATTTTTTTTTTGCACAGATACACTGTAAAATGTTACATTGACTGTTACATTTCATTCTAGTCAAATGAAGTGTACTTTATTGTTGGTATGTAATCAGTTGATACCAAGAACATTTTCCTTAATGACTCATTATATGAATGAATAAACCTTTGATTTTCTATATTTTAAGTTTTATTTTACTCAACATTATTGCTTCGTGTTTATTTATCAATAAAGGTTTGCCCCTTTCTGTTTTTTCTGATGTTACCGACCTGTCGTCTCCTCAGTCTTTGCACTGCTGAGCACTCTGAGATTATTGTCCATAGCTTCTAACTGCATGGTGTACACTGTGTTTGGTGACAGGGAGTTAACTGAGCCCATGACTGTGTTGCCACCGAACTGAGCAAAGACGGGTCTTTCCGGGGAGTTCTTGGGGGTTGCTGTGATCTTGTAGGAGCTGGCACCAGTGTGGCCGCTCCACTGCACTGTCATGCTCTTTGATGTCACCGTGAACACTGACAACCTGATGTCTGAAGAAGATAAAGCAGAAAGTGTGATTAAAGGGGAATGCGATTAATTTACATCTTACAGTATCTTAACTATTAAGTATCTCAAATATGAAAGAAGCTCTGTTACCGTTTTGAGCCAAGCATATCTGAAAGTGAGAAAAAAAAGTCAGTTTAATGAATGAAACAATGAATGATCTTGCTAATGAAAGTCAGGAAATACAGTCAATTAAAGACAAGGGTATCCTTCCAAAGATAGTAAGCTACTGGTATTCCACATTATATCCTGAGGCAAATTATGCCCTGTATCACATTCTCAGAGCATGAGAGGCAGCAGGCTGCACATTACCTTCACTCAACACAGATTTCAGGACTGGTCAGTGCAGGTATTTCTTTCAGGTCGGAATGAATTTGTCTATTGAGGTACGGCTGGGCATGCTGCACGCACTTGTTGAAAGCCGTGATACTCAAAAGGGCCTGTGTTCATATGTCTCGAAAGTCCTCTACTCCCTGCTCTCTATCTGGATTTATGCAGCATGCACAATATCAAAACATTTTACCTTTGATGTGGAAAACACTGTAAATTAGTTTGGTTTAAATTAACGCTGAATGAGAAAATAAGAACATCTTACCCCAGTGAAGGTCAATAAAAACAAAAGCTTCAGCATCTTTAACTGCAACGTTCCCATGCCCTCAGTGTTTTTCTGCTGTCCACTGCCTCGAGGTGAGATGCCTGATGCTGTCTCTCAAACTGATTTTAGGGAAGCAACTCTGTCTTAAATTTTTGACTTTTTTCTCTTTCTATCTACCGTCCTCTCTCTCCAACATGAAATGACAGGTGTGTTATTGTTTCAGCAAATACCAAAGAGCCCACAGGCTGTAACTCCTCCCCTCAGGGGTGTCCGTCTGCCTCTTGCCTATCAGACCTAGACAAGGAAGCTCACCTTTGTTAGATGACGATGTTGATGATAACACTCGTATAACAAATGAATGTTTGTCTTTTCTAGTCTTTATGCCGTGAATGAAAAAAATAAGCACAATACTTTCCTGTATTACTGAAGATCTTACTTATCCCTGTGAGGACAAAAGAAGTTTACAGTATATCATATTCCACTGAGGCGTGGCGTGCTCTTTTGTGGGAACTGACCTCAAACTTTTAATTTAGGACAACGTGTCTTATCATTGATTCCGAGTATTGTCAGCAAATGCATTGCACAATTGAACGCATAATCTGATATGATTTGCGTCCACATTTTTCTTTTCTTATTTAGTAACATTTTTGGTCAACTTATTTGTTAAGGTTAAAAAACTTATATACAGTTCACCCAATATAAAAGTGCTCACAACAAAACTCCTCTTTCTCTACCTCAACCAGCCAATTTAAAAGACCATTTCTGACCTGAATAAAAAGCACATAAAAACCCTCCAAATGTGATCAGCATATCTGCTGAGAGACATGTCTGGGGCTGGGGAGAACATACATGAACGGATATGACAGACGGGGAAAGACAAGGACGGAACTGCATGACTGGGATCCGGGGAACAAGGAAGTGAGAGATGGGGAGAGGGGGAGACATAAACACAGATGACACAACAGACACATACTGGCGAGACACAAGAGGAACATAATAGACAAGAAACTAATCTGGGGATAAAAGGGAACTGCAGAGTATGGAAAGAATAAACTCAAGACTACTTAATGGAACCTAAATCATCATTATAATACAAAAAACACTCACTTGGACTTGAATTTCTTTGAACTGTTCATTTTGTCGGGTGGAATGATTGCAAAGCATACATACTTGATTTGAATTTCTCTGATTCCTGCAGGGTCAAAAGTGCATATTTAGGCTTAAATATATACATCCACCCCCACTGATATTTTGTTAAATGTCTCTTGCAAGTTGCACTTCGACCACATGATTTTGGTTGCCATAAAAAAACTTCCGGCATAATTCTGGCTAGATATTCAACCACTCTTTTTGGCAGAACGGAGTTGAGTTTTAAAAGCAGTTCACAATTTTTCCGCCCGTTCCAGTTCAGGGCTTTGGTGATTCCTGAGTTGTTCCATCTGAATGAAATACGTCTCGTCTGAGGGTGGCAGTTTGGGTCATTCCAGGCCTTGGCAAAGTGGTGACACATCTGAATAACTTATGCTTAAGAAACATTATTTGAAGTAATGAGCCTGGAATCTGCAGTTGTTTAAAAATGGCTCCAAGAGAGATCTTCCAAACTAAATCTGCAATTCTCCTTAGATCTACACTGAATTCATTTGGGTTTCCCATTGTTCAGAGCAACTGGTCAATTCACTAAGTGCTGTCAAACAAATAATTTTATGCTGGCAAAAATAAACTAACAGTTCTAGTAAACCATGATTACTTATAAAAACTTAACAGGCCTTGGCCTTGTCAAGTTAAAAGACACCATTTAACCTTCAGAGCCACTATTAACATAGAGTGTATGTATTTCAACCTGTAAGGATACTTTTGACCTTGTGTAGTTTAGAGAAAATCCAAAATAAATTCAAATGTACAACAAATTCTTGCTTTTAAAGTCGATAAAGATGGGTTCAAAGAAATCATTAAAAGCCTAAGATTGCCATGAAATTCATGCCCGTGATAAGTGTTTGCAAACTTGTCTATGCAGTTTGGAAAGAAAAGCGCCTGGACTTCTTTAAGTTTCCTTGAAGATATTTCACGTCTCATCCGCGAAGCTTCTTCAGTTCTAAGAGTAATTGGTGGAGAGTCCCAAATTTTAAGTCTTATGGGAGTGTTGCAAACTTCTGATCATAAACATTCAACTTAGTTTCTCTCCTTATATTCAATTTGAACATTTATGCCCCACCTCTGCAGCCCACCAGGAAAGCTTGCCCATAGTTTGGTAACCAGTGGCCTACACCACAGCCAACTTCACCTACTTTGGGAACAACAGTTCAGGAATGTTGCTTGGACACTTCTTTTTCTATGATTACGTCCAGAACAACAACGAAATTCAATATCTCAAAACAACAAAAACTGAGCACAGTCTGGCACCAGCGGGCTGCGGCAGTGACAGGAAAAGAAGCACAAAGCTGTCTGATAGAAACTACAAGTAAGAAGAGACGTTTCTGTAGCACCTACAAGCCAGCAGCAATGGGCAGTAACACTGTCAGATGAGCACAATAAGGAAAAGGACAAAAGTTGATTTGAACTAAAGACAGGTTTTGTCCTGAAAAACAATATGACCTGACACAGATTAGATGTGCCTCCTTTTCCATGTTGGTGTGCATCCTTCTAGGGAAGAAAGTAAAATAATAGAAGCAATGTCAGGGTGTTCAGTAACACATAGCATTGTGAAAAGATAGAGTTTACATTTATTGCTCCATCTCATAAGAGACATTGTACTGCATCATTAATGATGGCTTCACTATGGGATCACATTGTGTCTTACAGTAATATATTTGAATACATTTTGGGCACCAGTGAGAATATCAATGTTATTCATCCATAAAAATATTTACCGATGTTTTCATTTTTTCTTTTATTTATTCAGTTTTATTTAATTCACAGCTAAGATTTGAAGGTTTTACTCTGAGACTGAAGTGATCTCACTTTTTTCTGTTTAAAACAACACAAAAAATAAGCTCATGAGGTATCCTATGAACTGGCAAATGGATAAAGGATGAACTCCTGGTGTTTCCTTCCACCTAGTGGTTGCATGTGGTGTAGTTTCCTTTGTAGTTGAGCCATAGCCAGATCTGTAGATAGCCTCCTGGCCATGCAGTCAGTGGTTGACTTTATGTTGTGAACCATTGTCTGGTCCACAGTCCTGTTCATATTTTCCTCCTGAAAACTCAAAAACCTTAAGCTGAATAAGAGTCATGTATTACACATAAAAGACTCACAGAATCAGCTGATTATTTTGTGATGAGGGCATCCAAAGTTTTACCTTCATATTATTAAACTTTCTGAGTCACTTGCTCCCTTTTCAAGATGGACAGCAGATGTTCTTGTATATAAAGAAAACTGATGTGATTTCATCTTAAAAAATTAGACATTTGATCTTGCTCCTGTTGCATGTGTACGTAATACGTGTCCTGTGATCTTTACTCTTTTAAAAGTGGCTCTCAAAGAGTAATGACCTTCTGTTATTACTTAATTTTATTTATTTAATTAATTATGTTGTTTAAAGGGACAGCATGCAGCTATTTTACTAATAACTAAATTTGGTATCATCTTCAATTCACTATGATGTTTGTGATGAATCAGTATAGTGGTTTATAGTGATGATCACTATAATGAATCTTTCAACACAGTTTTAATTAACTATAGCAAATAGTGTTACATTTATGGGTTGTGTTATTAGTGGTAGTTATACGTTTCTTTCACAGTAAAAGTTGGATGATCTGGATGGGCATCTTCCTGAGTCTCAGAATTGATTATCAATGGTGCATATGCAGTGACAAGTGGTAATGGAAGTATGAGTACAGCACAGCTGACTATGAACACCAGGGCAACTACAGCTGTGTATATCACATAAATCAAATAAATCCCATCAATCCATCTTCTTCCAGTTATCTGGGCCCGGGTCGCGGGGGCAGCAGCCTAAGCAGAGAAGCCCAGACCTCCCTCTCCCTGGCCACCTCTTCCAGCTTGTTCGGGGGAACATAAAGGCATTCCCAAGCCAGCCGAGAGATATAATCTCTTCAGCATGTCCTGGGTCTGCCCCGGGGCCTCCTCCTGGCCCACTGCCTGGAACACCTCACCCAGGAGGCATTCTTATAAGGTGCCCGAACTACCTCAACTGGTTTCTTTCGATGTGGAGAAACACCAGCTCTTCTGAGCCATTCCCAGATGGCTGAACTCCTCACCCTATCTTTAAGGGAGAGGCCAGCCACCCCTTGGAGGAAGCTTATTTCCACTGCTTGTATCTGCAATCTTGTTCTTTTGGTCACTACACACAGCTTGTGGCCATAGGTGATCGACTAGTAAATTCAGAGCTTTGGTTTTACATTCAGCTCTCTCTTCATCACGATGGACTGGTACAGTGTCCGCATCAATGCAGCCACAGCACCAATCCGTCTGTCAATCTCCTGCTCCCTTCTCATCTCACTCGTGAACAAGACCCAGAGATAATTAAACTCCTCCACTTGGGGCAGGAACTTGTCCCTGACCTGGAGTGGGCACTCCACCCTTTTTCGGCTGAGGACCATGGCCTCAGATTTGGAGGAGCCGATTCTCTTTCCCACCGCTTCACACTCGGCTGCACACGGTTCCAGTGTGAGCTAGAGGCCATCACTTGATGAAGCCAAAAGAACCACATCATCTGCTGAGACCACCCAAATGAAAGCCTTGCACCACTTGGCTGCGCCTAGAAATTCTGTCCATAAAAATTACGAGCAGAATCGGTGAAACAGGGCAGCCCTGGCGGAGCCCATCACCCACTGGGAACGAGTCCGACCTATTCCTCGCTATGTGGACCAAGTTCTTGCTGTATAAGGATTGAATGGCCCGTAGCAATGGTTCAGATACCCCATACTCCTGATGCACGTCCCACAGGACACTCCGAGGGACACGGTTGAATGCCTTCTCCAAGTCCACAAAACACATGGAGACTGGTTGGGCAAAGTCCCATGCACCCTCAAGTATCCTTGAGAGGATAAAGCTCCACAACCAGGACGAAAACCACATTGATCCTCCTGTATCTGAGGTTCGACTAATGGACGGACTCTGCTTTTCAGCACCCTTGCATAGACTTTCCCAGGGAGGCTGAGGAGTGTGATTCCCCTATGTGTGTTGAAGATCCCACGGAAGGGGGCGCACCCTCACTACACGTTTAGGTGTGCCAGGTCTATCCAGCATCCTCCCCCACCAACTGATCCAATTCACCACCAGTTGGTGATCAGTTGACAGATAAGCCCCTCTCTTTATGATACGGTTAAAAAAGTCAATCATTGACCTGTGGCCTAGGGTGTCCTGATGCTACGTGCACTTACGGACACTTATGTTTGAACATGGCGTTCTTTATGGACAAACTGTGGAATGCCCACAAGTCCAACAAGAAAACACTGGTTGGGTTCAGATCGAGGATGCTGTTCCTCCCAATCACTCCCCTCCAGGTCTCACTGTCATTGCCCACATGAGCTTTGAAGTCTTCCAGTAGGACAACAGAGTCCCCAGGTGGAGCAGGGACTCCAAGAAGGCTGGGTACTGTGAACTGTCATTTGGTGCATAAGCGCAGATGACAGTCAGGATGCAGGGAACAAGCCCACTTTTGAATTGTTCTTTGTCTGGTCCTTTACACAGCTAGTCCGACCTCTATAGCTACTGTTAGCTCTCTCCTTGCATATATAACGAAGCTGCGGGAAAACATCATATATGTATGTATATATATACATATATATATGTATGTATATATATACATATACACATACATACATACATATATGGAACAAACTCTGAGTGGTTAAAACCTCAGTTTTTACATATTCATACCACTGGTATGAAATGTGTACTTTCCCTTCATGTACTTTACCCTCATAGTATATCTCTTTATGTCTGTTGATGCAAATTTTTTGAGTTTTGGATTTCTTTTCACCAGTCTTGAAAAACAAAGTAAAAAAATATATAGTATTTTTACATGTCAATATTAATATTGTCACTGTTTTAAGAATATTCTGCATCTGAATGCGGATCACAGTAAAATATACTGGGATATGGTCATAAGTTGAGGTTGTTAGGCAATCATGGCAAATGCATTCATTATTTTTAATAAAATGAAACACTGAGCTGTTCTCACCACTGACACTTTGGAAAGTTTACAAGGACTCGACTCATAGAAGTCAAACCATACCTGATTTAAAGTAGAATGATCTCCCTTCTGCTGATCTCTTGTAGATTTTGCAAAGATTAATATCCAATATTGATTGAGGATGATAGGCAGGCAACAAGCCCCTGGATAATACTGAGACACTGACTGATACACTAAGGAGGAATGGCATCAACATGAACTTTAAATCACTGAGGTAACTAAGAGCCTGAGTGTCACTAACACATAAGCAGACAGAACAATCTGAGGCAGAGATTTTAAACAGGAGGTAAGTGGAATTTGATTGCAGGTGTTTCAGAAAGCAGAGTGCAGGAAACATGTGAAGGCCACAGTTTGAGCACGAGACAAACAGTGCTGTTGAACATGTTTTTAACATGTTTTTAACATGTTCAACATCTGTGCATGCTTCGCAATGATCCAAACAGACTTTTTTTTTGTAGGTTACATTCAAATGTTTTATTTGTGAATATATTGTTGGGGAAAACTAGTTTCCTGTTTGGCACTGGGAGAGGAAAAAGAGAAACAGATGCTCCTGAGGGACTTGGTTTAGAAAGAAGCTTTAAGTAAGCTGCACATTTGCATGGTTCAAATTAAAGTGTTTTCAGTGTGGGAAAATGGTTGATGTACTGAGCTACATCACACACTGAGGTTTCTGTGGTTATTTTACAGCAGAGTGCCAAAAATATCAATCGGAAGATCTAATGTAACTGTGGTTTAACAGCAACATCACATCAGTTTGAGACTGCAGGTGGAACAAATACCTGCAGTCTTCACACGTCTGCAGAGAACTGCAACTATCAAGAAGTAACCTTCACTTTAGCTTTCTAACTGTTGTGGATTACAGAACTGGTAAGAATAACTAATTAATTTTATTCCATCTGCCTCACAGTTAAATAAATCTTCAAATATTGGCTTCATTTGTCATGGTCATGCATATTACAAAACTCTACAGATAATTTGTCAATGTATACATTTAGGAAAAATATGAAACACCCGCTGTGTAAAAAAAACAAAAAAAACAAAACAATTTAGAAATTTCTGAATTCTAGATATATAAGAACAGTTTATGAACACATGTCAGTATTTTGTGTTCAGCAGTTCCTGCAGGTTGTAGCTGCAAGTGTTTTCATGAATTTTTGTAGTAATGAAATAAACTGTCTGTCCGTAACTTTCAGAGATGAACACAGTTTGAAACATAATCCTTCATTTCATCTAGATTTAGGTGTTCAACTCACTCTAATGCTGCACATACATATTTCTCATATATTTTAGGTGCCAAAGTAAACTTTATTTTTGAATTGCTTTGTGTTTGTTTAGACACTGCTGCTGTTCTACATACACAAATCCAAAATTATTATATTTTACTCATAAATAAAGCGATCCACAAAGTATTTACAATGTCTTTACTTTAAAATACTATGGAGGAGGAGGAGGCATTTCAAGGGGAATAAACAGTGTGAAGTGTTTGGGTAGATTGAACTTTTCTGTCACTGATGATTCATTTCACACAGAACACATTTTGAGTCTCAGCCATGTGGACACAACAGAGAAACTTCTTCTATTTGGCCATCGGTGAGATGAACTTTATATCAATTAATTATTTTCTTTCTTTGCTATACTAACGATGGCCGTAACTTTGTGCTGAACATTGGGGGGGGGGGGGGGTCAAGAGCTCAGTCTAAATAAATAAATAAATCTGGGTAAATTCCCAGATGATTAAACACGCAACTATGTTGTGGGTATTAACTGAAATGAGTAAAGAAAATCAACAGCCTATTTATGCAAGATAATTCATAATTCTATTGGGGGGGGGGGGGGGGGGGGTTATATTGGCTGGGTCTGATTATTGGGGGGATCATAACCCCCGAAGCCCCCTGGAAATTACGCCCCTAATACTAATAGAGTTTGTCAGAGGACTCTGGCAATCAGTGTTCAGTTCCTTAAAGGTTTTCTGTTCTGTCATTTAATTCTTTTCTTAATTTGGTATGCTGTGTTCAGTTTAAGTTTTTTATTGTATTCAGACAGGAAGAGCTTATCATTTCAGAATAATGAATTCTAATTTCTTTTCTACAGTCACTTCTTTGTCTGCATCTTCAGCTGTTGAAGGTCAGTCATGTTTTTTAAACTGAGTTTCACATGCAAAAGTTTTCTTTAAATAGTCTCATATATTGAAATTAAACTGTGCGTGGATGAAGGTGTTCCCCAAAACACCAGACTGAAATGAAATTACATTATATGATTTTTTTTTCCTCTTCTATTTGGCTTTATGTTTATCTATTATTTTGATTAATTCTCAGTTTTTATTTATCCTTCTTTTATTATTTTGCTTTAATAATTAAATAAATTGTTTTAAAGATGGAGCAGCTCTCCTTTCTTGTGACTGTCTAGAGTTGGGAACAAGAAGCAGAGTAGCACAATTACATACCTCTCTGCAGCTTCTCTCCTCCGGTTATCTCCCAAATCCTTCCAAAACCTTGGAGGCTGTGTCTGCTTGCAAAAGAGTCTTTAATGCACCTTGAAGGTGTTTATATATAAATAGTGTTTATATATAAATATTAGGGGTGCAACGATACGCAAAATTCACGGTTCAGTTCGGTTCGATACTTTGGTGTCACGGTTCGATATTTTTTCGATACAAAAAAATGTTCATGCCTTTTTGTCATTTATTAAAATTACAAATATATATTTTAACTCAAAAGTACAGTTTTTAAATTTAATGTTGCTGAAACAACAAAGTAATAAAAAAATAAATCTATCTGATCGAGAAATCCCTCATCTTTGGAAAAAGAGTTTATTACAGAGAAATGACTCTTTCCAAAATAAAAGCTATACTATACGCTTCTTCTGGGCTATATTCTCAGCAGCATATTAAACATATCAGGTCCCCATAAGGAGAATCATGTGCTAACGGCTGTCTAAATGACTCGGGTAAAGTCTGTAGCATGCGTGCTTGTTGTTATTGTCTGCTTCCACTTGTCTTTGCACTAGGATGATGTCGGAGTAAATGTGCAGTCATATTCGTTGGTTGTGTCCCAATTCAGGGTCTGCACGCTTGAAGTACGCACACTACGCACGGTGCGTACTATAAGTATGAGAAGTGCGGAAGTGAGAGGCTTGTGAAATGGGACGGTCTAGCCTTCGTCGCGCTGTTCAGGTTGCCTAGCAACCATGAAACTAACCGCGAGAAACGTTTCATACAGCAGTGTGTGACATAAATGAAGGAGAAAAAATGTTTTGTTGGTCATTCATTTTTGTCATGACATCACTTTGAATAGTTGAGTATCTGAGGCTGAGACCACGGGACTGTAAAACATGATTGTTGGGCTTCATTTCTGTACTGAACAGTCATTTCAAGATTAGCTAATTGTTATTTACTAACTAATGTTGTTCAGAGACTAAAATCATCTCACTGTGGTAATGTAAATATATGGCCAATATTATATGTATTGTTAGACTATTATGATATATATATATATATATATATATGTATATATATATTACAGCAGTGAGCTTGAACTCTGGGTCAAAGATTCAAGTTGCAGTTATTTATATTTCCAATCACCTTAAATCTTCACGCACGACAAGACAAGTATCTTTGACAGTGTATATATAGATGTATTATACATAAGAGACAAATATTGTTCGTTTAATATGTTGGCATTATTACATTTGGCTCAATGCTTACATATATGTGTAAAAAGGAAATTGTACGAGCTGTGAAAACTGTTTCTGATAGAATGAAGAGTAGACTGATATATTAAATATTCCTTTATTGGGTGAGAAAATCATACCATGTCATAACTGCTTTAAGTCATACAGAATAGATATCAGAGCCTTAAACAGGCTGACTTCTGCTAAATGGGTCAAACTGGGCAGAAAGTATACAAACACATAACATCCTTATAGAATATGATGTAACACTATAGATCAACTTACCTCAGAATATATAAAGCATATAAACAATTACAGCAATATGATGCAACAAACACAGCAGTACTACTAATCCAAAATACTCAAAGCTTCATAGAACTGAAACAAACATTTATTTTTAGCTCCATTCTGCTGCTGATACATACTTTAGATTTCTGAATATTAAACTTGTTGCTGCCTTTCCTAGTGTGTAACTTGAAGGCCCTGAGTACTTTCTCCCACACTGAAAACACTGGAATGATAACATTATTTGAAGGTTACCTAATAAGACTGATTCAGGACAGATAATTAGTTATTTTAAATTTTTCTAGCAGTCCTTCACAAACAGGGAACAGTCTGTCTATTCTCTCCATCTGTCAGCTGCTGCTGGCTCTTCCTCCTCCTCTTCCTCACACACTGCTGAGTTTGTCCTGGTGGATCATCAGGGGTGCAAAGCCTCACAGATGATGTGCAGCACTGGGTCCCTCAGTCTGTCCTCACTCTGCACACTTGCAGTCGTCACACATGGAAATCAAATGTGTGATAAGCTGCAGGATTCAAACACAAGTGTAACTTATAAATACATGTTCATACTTTTATTCCACAATCAGAGAGAAAGAAAAAGAGAGAGAGTGCAGGACAGACAGACAGGTGACAGTCTCAGGTGTATACACTGCTACAAAACAGCACAAGAGAAGGAGGATTTAGTGTTTGTGTTATTACGAGTGCTAAACAAGAAGAGCTCCCAGATGGTACAGTGGACACATGTGTGACTCCTGTGATTAAAGCATCTTTCTTTCAGCTTAACGAGTGAACCGTCAGCTCGTTCAAACACACGTTAAAGTCCGTTTGGCTCGACACCACCGAACAGAGGCAGCAATATAACATAGCTAACATTAACAGTGCAGTGAATCCTGCTTGTGCCGTGATATTCAGGACTGCAAACCGAGCAGCATCACTGACTTTCAGCTCGTTGTGTTTGTGGATATATGACTGACTTTAATTATCCATGAAATCATCACATTCTCTGTAAGATTAAGGTCGACTATATATATTTAGAAGGCTTTAAAACCAAGTTAACGCTGAAAGCGCAAACATCACTAATGTCACACAACTTTGCCGACATGTGGCTAACAGTAATGTTTTAATGTTCTTCGTTATTAAACAAGTGACATGATATTCAGTACTTACTTTTGACAGTTCACTCTTCAGCCGCTCCCTTCTGCCGTATTTTGCGGCAAAATTATCCACACCCACCGCTGCGCTATGAATTGTGGGATATATGGGACCACGAAGCGTGCACCGGACCATGCTTGATATTTGGGGAAATCGACAGTATGCATTTGAAGTACACTTCGAATTGGGACAGCCATCGTCGCGTGGCGGTGACGTAATCGCACTTAAAATGCGTACTTCAAGCGTGCAGACCCTGAATTGGGACACAGCCGTTGTTTCCACTAGAGCTGTCAGCGTTAATCTCGTTGAAATGACGTTAACGCCACAACACGGCAAATCTCCGTTAACGAGCTACCGCGGATTGCCCAGTGTGTGGGGCTGGACGGCGTCAACACGTTAACGAGCAAACTGCGCTAAGCACTAGTTCCCACCAATGTAACTGAGCATTGTGTGGCACATCCGACATACTGTTTTACTTTTGTCCATGACGCGCTTACCTTCAGGGTCATACTTCACATGAAGACCAAAATAGTTCCAAACGCCAGATCTGAATGAGGGTGGGGGAGGTTCAATTTGCCATGTTGCAACAGCTTAACTTCTGTCTCGCTAGCTTGCGCTGCGCTCAGTGGATCTGCGCTCGACAGTGCAGCCTAGGCGGATAAGTCGAACGCAGATCCACTCAGCTCTCAACACAGACAGCATCGTTAGAAGAAAAGTTGATAAAATAAATTAAAAATTTTGTATTGTTCGATACATATGCGTACCGAACCGAAAGCACTGTATCGAACGGTTCAATATCCATACGAGTATTGTTGCACCCCTAATAAATATACATAAACACATACATTGAATATTTTACAAACAAACAAACAAAATTTGTTTTGATAGGTACAATATTTTATAACTTTTATTGAAAGCATAGGACATAGGACAGCGCTGACTTAATTAGATGCAGAATTAAATTAAAAAGGATAAAGCAAAAAATAAAAAAAGAAATACATAAATGAAATAAAAAAAGCACATTTCAAATTATAATTATTAAATTCATTAATTTATTGGTTGTAATTGACTTTGAAAATGAAAAATCACATTATTATAAAAAGTAATTATAATTCAGTAAAAAGGACTAGATGTTACAGTCCCTGATAATGCATTGCTTTAGATGGAGAGACTCTTGAGGGATGGCTGTTATGAGGAAAGGCAGCCCAGAAACTTTACCAGCAGCACACATCGTTGTGTGCCTCAACTTTCAGTCTTTTACCCAAGCTAATCTGCCATTTTCCTTCCTTGGTTAGGTTTAGGGATTAGAGATCTGATCTAGCTTATCATATTAAAATTTGGGACACACCATCAGTAGTGGACCTTGGATACATCGGGTGTTTCGACCATTATCACTAGACACCCTCATCCAGGGTTGATCAAGCCCGGGAGTGTGTCAATGGTTTATGTTAAAATTGTTATTTCTCTTCTTCTTTCTTCTGTTTAGTTTCCTACAGTTTTCTTCTATCTATTCACTGCAACTGAGAAACCATACTTACCTCTTTAGCATTTATGGAGCCTAACTTCTTCAAAGGGATAGAAAAGGTGATAGAGAGAAGTAGGACAAAAGGGACAAGATAGGAGAGAGCAGAGAGGAGAGCCAGAAGTTGGCGCCTGATCTGGCTTCCCACACCTCCCCGCCGGATCGGGCTGTATGCTCTACCTCCCTACTGCCTCCCAGAAAAGGGGAGAAGAGCAGAATATTTTCTTTTCTCTCGCGGTTAGCTGACTGCCTTAGCTGCCCAAGTGATGTCAGCCCTTTTTAACCATAGCCAGAGTAGCTTAAATAAAATAAAATAAAATAAGAAGCACAGAGTGTAATCTGCTCTTTCTTTTGTCAGATGCTCAGATAAGATTGGTTAATCCTGGGTCAGCTCGTTGCTTCGGAAGAGTTCAAATCTCCTACAACAACAGATGGGGAACAGTCTGTGATGATGGCTGGGACTTAAATGATGCTCAGGTGGTCTGCAGACAGTTAGGCTGTGGACCGGCACTGGAGGCCACTCGATCAGCTCATTTTGGTGAAGGAACAGGACAAATCTGGCTGGATGATGTGTCCTGTTCAGGAAGTGAAAGTTCTCTAACTAAGTGTCAACACGGAGGATTTGGTTCACACGACTGTGGACATCATCAGGATGCTGGTGTCATCTGTTCAGGTGAGATGCTTTTTGTCTCATACACAGTATTCAGTAACAAAATGGTCCATGCAGCTATAATCAGGACAGAAATATGAATGTTAATTATTATAATGTATACAGTGTTGCTTTTTAGCTTCACTTCTTGTTCTTTTCCCTTTTTTGTGTTAATCTTTGTTTATTTTCCTCTATAGAAGCCTGCATCTCATTCCCAATCACTGTGTGTGTTTATACTTTATTCTCCCCCAAAGGGAAGGAGTTTGTAATTGTTTCTCTGTCTGTTTGTTAGCAGTCAGCGTCCACAGTTTACAAGATTTTTTTTTTTTTAAATTTTGTGTGATGGTAGATACCAATGACAGCTCGAGCTGATTTCATTTTTGTAAAAATCAGGTCGACGTCACACTAAAATCAGTAAAAACTTAATATTACCTAAAAAATTTTTTATGCCTTCAAACTTCACACCAATACACTATACACACACAATACCTTTGGGATCATGAGTATCTAGGTTAGCTAAGCACTTGATCTTGACCTTCACTGTTCGAGTCCAAGGTCAAAGTTGACCTAAAAAAATGTCCAACAACCACATCAAGTAATATATCATATGAAAAGGACTAAAGAGCTGTTACAGCATCATTGTGATGCCATAATCATCATAAAGGCAGGCTGATATCAGCATGCTGTGATAAAAACCATGTTTCGGTACAGCATGTGTCCATCAGGGGAGATATGCTCAGATTTTTGCAACAGCCAGTGAAGGCTCACTTTTGGGGTTTGTTCTGTCTCAATGTCTTACATTTGGATGCTCAGTTGACGTAGTTGACAGTGTTCAGATATTGTCATTTGTTTCTTGTTTACCTTCAAATTACTGAGTCAGCACAGAGGATAAAACAAGGTCATGTGGAAACTATCATTATTTATCATCATTATTTCATCATCCTCTTGATTTATTAAAAGTATGTTTTTTTACTTCTTATACTATTAGATAAGTTGAAGAAGGTAAAAACAGATTTAATAACTGCAGACTCCGTTGCTTGAAAGGTTCACCAGAAAAACATCTCAGAAATGTAGAACAAAATGTATTCTCACCACTATTAAAATATGATTCCTGATAAAAGCTCATAAAAGAGTAGTGTAGACCTTACTCTGCAATGTAATGGTGCCAAAATATGAGCTAAATGACTTGCAAACAGACTTAGATATGGCCAAATATTATTAGCCAAATAAATGTGCTATTCTGTCTAAACATTTTAAGCAATTAAAATGTGAAAATTAAAATTTAGTTTTTGTAGCTTTACATTTTTCTCATCTAGAAAACTCTGCTCCAGAGTCAATGAGAGCTTGCTGGCAGCAAGGGAAGAGAGAGGATAGCAACGTAACTTTTAATTCAGTCACTACCTGCAACAGGGCGCTCTGCTCCTTGATTATATGCTGAAGCATCTCCTCATGCCGCTCCAGCAGGTCCGCCTGCAGTGATAATTCCCGCAGCACTGGGGTCGAGTCTGCTGGGTCCATTATCTAGCTGGATTGTTCTGTCACAGGGGGTGGTTAGTAATCGAACCCAAGCACAGGACTCTTTGCGAAAGAAAACACAGAGTTTATTTACAGTGAAAGGTAAAGGTAAATATAAACAGCTCTCCGACACTTTGGCTTCACGATAAGACTTCCACAAGTCCTCCTCACAGTGTGATAGCCCGTAGCAATGCAAAAACAGTTCGGATAACCCGTGCTCAATTCTGTGAACCCTATTTATACTCCGTACTCGTGCTCCATTGTGACTCCACTCTTGTTCTCCGATATGTGACTCCGCTCCAGTAACTCGACAATCTCCGCTCCCAACTCCTAACAACACACAAGCACACAGACATGTTAGCAAGAATATCCACAATTAGTGAGGTTTCTAACACTACGAATCACGGCCGTACTGATGAAGATTAACTCAACAATCCAGCGTTGACTGGAGTTCGGTCGCACTGCCAAATAGGTGGCTCAGAAGACTGTAATCAGAGCAGCTGATGAGTGGCAGGTGTGGCTACCTCCAGTGCCGGAATACTTCTGGGTTGAGAGGTTGCAGGATAAAACATCCGGGAGCGAGAGTGTAACCAAAATCACAGAGACAAGGAAAAGAGGGAGACACAAACAAAAAGCACATGGGCACACAATGGGCAGGTCAGCCGGAGGACTGCCGGACCTTGACAATTAGGTATATTTCATCTGGTAGTATTAAGATTTAACAATTTAGCTTTCATAAGAGATTGATTCGCAGCTCAATATGTAGAGTGAGCAAATGAATGATTATAATGATGAATTTATCACACACTAAATAAAACTCACAAACCAAAATCAAAACACAAAATAAGTGAAAATACACATTTTATTTATATTAACTGGTAATCACAACAATGCCCATCTATACAGGAGTTTTCCTTTTGTGTCTGACTGAAGTCTGACCTGAGTTTGCTTTAATAGATAATTTTTAAGGAGAATTTAGTTCCAAACAAAAGTGGGATTAGGTGTAAATAAAAACAGAATGCAATGATTTGCAAATCTCATAAACATAGAAAACACATCACATGTTTACACTGAGACCATTTTAATAACAAATATTCACTCAATTTGAATTTGATGATAACAACAGATCTCAAAAACATGGACAGGGTCATGTTTACTACTGTGTAGCAGCCACATTTATTTTAACTACAGTCCATAAAAATCGAGTAGACCAGCTGCTGGACTTATGGGAAACTGAGGACTTAAGCTACTCAACAGTCCCGAAAGTCCCAACAACAGTCCTGTTTGTCATGTTTTATTACTTGATGTATCAAAAAGGTCCGGACTGACAGGCCAATTAATCACCAGAAATCTTCTGCTACGAAGCCATGTTGTTCTAATAGATGAGACTCCCTATTTTTTACTACAGTGGCACTGGCACACACTGAAAGTAAAGTGTCTTCATATCACATTAAAACAATCACACATTTTTTTCTGCCACCAGCTGGTGCCTGTTTTATTTATTACAGCTTCTTTATTTGTTGTTTATTTTGTTCTCAGTGTACCTGCAGCAGCCCAGCATCTCTGTGACGTCTCCAAATGGAGGACTGGTCAGGGTTCCTGACGGTGCAGAGATCATCAAGGGTTACAGCTTCATCCTCACCTGCACAAATAATGAACACTATCCTGGAGGAGTTTTCAATCTCATCTTCTATGACTCCAATATGAAACACACCAAACACACCAAGCCATCTGTCAACAACTCAGCCTCCTTTAGTTTCCCTGTAGCTGACTTTGAACATGAGGGCGAGTACAGATGTGTGTATGAGATAACTCTGTCAGCAAAAACATTCACTTCTTATCCTGAATATTGGAGGTTTTATGTTTCTGTGATATGTAAGTAGACAACAGAACTCAACATTTGTACATAACTGTGACTACACAACTGTTTGACTATCCAAAGATTTACAAATCTAAATGTAGGTAATTCATTAGTGGCTGCTGTTCAGTCTGATAACGATGCAATGTGGCCACCATATTGGTCAGATGGAGCCACGCCTCCTAAAACATGTGTGCCTGGTGTGTGTGATGTAGTAAGGTTGTGGCTGGGTGGGGTGACTTTTACATGCCATTCAGTGGAAGCCCATTGTTTCATAATCATGTTCATGTTAACATGGATAGTTTATGAGAACGTTTTTCCATATAATCTGTTTTCAGACATTTAAAGCAGTTGAAACCATTGATATACTGATGATGACTGATCTCTTTCCACAGATTCAAGAACTCCAATCCTGAGATATGTTTTCCTGCCACTGATTCTGCTTTTGGAGAACATTGCCCTTCATTTCTACTATAAGGTACATCAGAGTAAATAAAAGCATGTATGAAACTGAGTAGTATTTGAGAAGTGTAGGAACAGTAACATGGATTGTGTCCCGTCTCTCCAGGTCATCAAAAAGCAGAAATCAGACAAAAAGAAGAACGATGAGACGGATGTTTCCAGAGCTGAAGAAGTGGAGGCCGAGGAGGAAGCAGTCCAAGAAATAGACTAGAATCGAAACATATAGAAACAAACACACAAGTCTAAATTTTTGTTGGAATTTAGATTAAAATAGTTTAAATATTGTTTAATTATGTTTATGTTTTAAATGTCTGACACATTACTGCAGTGGCTCTATTGAACCTGCCTTTACTGTCCAGTATAAACTCTTAATAGCATGACTGTGATTTAAGTTTGAAAATAATCCTTCATCCTCTCCAGTCCTCACTTTCTTACATCTTCCTCCATCTCTGCCAGTGAAGTTTTCCACACATTAAGTTTTTTACTTCTCACTAAACTGTATCTTTGGCTAACAGACAGAATGTGTGTCAATCTGCACATAAACATGTTTTTATGTTTGGTGGTATTTTTGAAATCCTTTTAAATTATCTGCCACAAAAAATTCCTGCAAATATAGCATCCTATTCTGTGGCACTAGCTAGATGTTTCAATATTGTGATTCCAACTTTACTGACGGCTGCAGCGTGGATGTATGACAGTGATGAGAAGGAGAAATACAGGCAGAGACCAGTGGGACCCCCTCAGCCTACTAGTAGTTACACCTATGGTATTGTTATGACCCAGAGCTAAACGTATAACACACACACCACTGCTTTACCTGGATCAATATCAAAGTATGATGTGTCCAAGCCTGCATGGCAGGGTGACCACAATACTACATCAGGCTTTTATGGCTGGGTGACCAAGGGGTGACTTAACTGTGTCTGTGACATCACCAACAACAGCTTTTAGCCGGTTTATCTAAACATGGTGTGCAGTGAGACCATACAAAACTGGACAAGATGTTGCAGGAGTCAGAAACTACAGCAGATGAACAGTTTCTGAAAGTCATGTCAGTAAGAAACAGGACAACATCATATAAACCTGACACAGGACCTGAGAGACACAATTGGCTCTGCAGTTGATCCATCTACTGTTTGATCAGAAGAAGTGGTCCCAGTGGAAGAGTGTTGTGGTCTTGGGTCATGGACTTAGAGGTTTGAGTTTTAGGACTTAGAATTCTTGTTTGTTTACTTTTATTTTTCTTTGTTTCTCCTCCAGTATTTTAAAAAGTACAGATTACCTCTTCTTCTGGGAATTTTTTGTATATTCCTTTTGAATTTATGGACTTTGATTTGTAGACCTTCAGCCACTTGGAATAAAGCTAGTTTTCAGTTTAATCTGTTGCCTGTTTCTGCCCATGTATTTGGGTTATTTTCCATGCAAAGTATGAGAATGGGATGCTGTCAAGAAGCACTTCTTAAGGAAGGGAAACAGGGAGGAAAGGCTGCCAAATTACACAAGAACTGGACTGAGAATCAGAGACAACTGATGTTGGGGTTAGGGTATATTGCAACAATATATTGGAAGAGAACAGTGTGGTGGCCCACCAGAGGGCTCCACTCACACCCAGGTTTTTGGGTGTCCAGTTGTAGTTTGGAGATGAATAAAGTCAGAATGGAAAGTTACAGCTCCTGTGTTGCCTGTACCATATCTCCACAACAGAACAAAAGGAAGTAAAAAAAAGTGGTTTGTGCTTTGAATCATTCATCAAGAAGCCTGGAGAAGTAAGTTGAAGAAAGTTGCCTAAGAGAGTTCAGTTCCACGTGGAAACATTTCTCCCACTAAAAACGCTACGTCCGAATGAACAGAATCAAACTTTGGGGATTTACTCACCTTGATGACTGAGCACGCATCAAGAGATCTTTTGTTGTACTTCCTGTATTTTCCTGCTGCACTCTGAGCTCTCACTGCTACTGCTGTAAAATGGCAAAGCTACGCCCCCTGCTGTTCAAGATCAACACTGACAACAGGACTGTAGAGACTTTTCATTAGCAGTTTTATTTCCTATTAGTACGTTAAATACTTTTTCTTTTATTACCTGGTTAAATAAAGTTTATTAATTTTATGATTGCTCATCACTGCTTTTCCTACCTCACAAAGTTCAGGGTTCGCCTGCTGGGCTGGGGTCGGCATTCACTAGGTTTAACTCTGGGTTATTGGCTAGCTTAGCGTTAGCATGCTGTCTGTGCTGAATCTTCCAAAGAGTCAAAGTTGTGTTAGCAGCTGTTACGGGTCCGAAATTGAGGACGAGAGTAAAACAATGATGGTCCAGAAGAGGTCGGTCAAACAATTGATCTTAATGAATGCACGCAGCGTGGAGAGGTGTAAACTGCAAAACATCAGTTGTACATCTCTACCCAAAATACACTCTAGATTGCTTTTATAACATCAGGGTATTGTAACGCCCCCTCTTGTGTTTACAGTCACATAATTTGCATGTACAGAACATTCATGTATTTTAAGAGATAACTGCAGACACAGAAGTTCCCCTTTCTGGCATCCATCCAAATATGGTGATGATCTCAGGCCTTTGAGGTCCCCATGGACTTGTCCTCCTTGTGTCACCTGTAACTATAAGCTTTTAAGATGATAGATTTACCTCAACCATTTAAAGTGGTTATAACTGCACCTGTCATAAACATGTTAATATTTGATTATGATAACCCCTGTAATACAAATTATAACATAATGCCGACAGCTTCAATAAATGCTTTGATGAAATGATAATTAATGTAATGATAAGGATGCTGGTTATATACAGTTCAGCAGTAAACTAATTTCTTTAATTCTACAATTCCCTCTCTTGATGTCTCTCCCAGAGACATCACCACACCATTTCCTTGTGTCACTCCTCGACCCACTCTGTCACCTCTACATCCATTAATGGCATCATGGGCCCCGAAACCACCATTCCCAGGTCCACTTCCTTCGCTCTGACCCTCTCTAGCCGTCCCCTGACTCAGCAAATCAGACAACCACCTCATGTCCTCTAGGTGGTCCAGTAATAAAACACCAGCTCCCACTTGAAAACACTTCATGCTTAAGTGGTCCCTGCTCCTTTTCTGGGTCCCTCTCTAGTGGAAATCTTCTCCTGTAAGGGATAAAAAACAAACAGCCTTTCTCTGCTACACCTCACTAACCTACTTTGTTCATCTAATGTTCCTTTAATTATTCAAAGTTGGTTGACAATATCATGTTCTGGGCTCTATCCATTATATTAACTTTACTTAATCTCAATACTCTTTATGTGTGTGAGCAACGCTTTTAGTTCTATTAAAAACACCCCGGGTAAAATATACACCATCCCTATGTCAGCCTAAATGTCCGCTAGAAAACACACTTCAAAATTTCTATCATCATTTACGCCTCTTTTTGCTTCAAGCATATACATAACATGCAAAAGTTACTGTTAATACCAGTTAGACAAGTTTCTATTATCTACAACATTTTGTTTCACCCGACTCAGTAGTTGCTAAGCAGAAACAAAGCACCATGTATTCCACCTTTACCCTACAAAATAAATCTATGTCATGTTTGTGTCTGTAAGCATGTTTTGCATTCATTCATTACACTCCACGCCATTCCTGCAAGTTAGGAGCTGTAAATTTAAAAGCTACATAAAGTCCAGGCCTTCGGCCTGGCCTATATTTAAATCATGTGTGTTTGTAAGCGTGCGTGCAATTAACCTGCTATGTTCTCATCTTCCCTCAACATGTCTCACCTGGACACTCTCACCAGTGAAGCTTAAACCCTTTTGGACGGAACATCAACTCTAAACAAGCACAGTTATGCATTGTATCTGAAATGAACTCAACCTGTAAATAGAGACATCACTGTTATCACAAACATACTATTAAAATAATACTGTACAACATGTTATTAATGCAGTCATCATAAGACAGATTATATGATAGCAATAAAAGAATCTCTAAATCCCAAATCCCAACTGGTCCTGCTTTTAAATCTTCCCTGACTTTCCCTTCAAGTTCTGCTTTCTTGGTACAATCATGAGGTCCTCCTAATCCCATTAAATCTGCCATGTTGATTCCTTCATGTGTAAATGTCGGATTTGGAGCTTTTTATTTAATCATCTTCCGGGGGTGAGAGACCTCTGCACAGCTCAGACGCCAGTTGCAAGAGCTCTCTAACATTAGAATCATCAGCTGTGACTTATATAGTGTTATTTCGGTACTTTATACTTCACACAGTTTTGAACGTTGTTTATATGGGGAGTTCCTCTTTTTGTGTCTATATCTATTAATATGCCTTGTGCACTAAAGCTTCCTGTTTTTTCAGTCTGGCTGAGCACTTGTTTGTCAGTAAAAAGTGGCCTTGCTCTACAAGCCTTCATTATTAAAGTACTTAAAACAAGATAACGAGCCGATACACATTACAAATATTTCATATATACAGAGAAAAAACCCAATAATCCTGCGACCCCCTACTGAGCAAGCACCTTGGCAACAGTGGGAAGGAAAAACTCCCTTTTAACAGGAATAAACCTCCGACAGAACCATGCTCAGGCACGGGCAGCCATCTGCTGCGACCGCTTGGCGTCAGCTAACAGAGACTTTTGAAGAGCAATACTTAATATTTAATAATCCACATTTCACTATTTTATTCTTCGGTTCAAATTTTTATTCTGTATTGTTCTTTATTTGTTATTATTTATGTTTAGATTGTTTATTGCTAGTCTTGGTTTGTTGTTGTCTGTTTGGGAGCTGACATAGTCTCTATGGATAAGCGTCTTTTGGTGGGGTAGCATCAGGAGAGAAGCTCCAGAGAGGCATCTTCCATGTTAAACGCTAAAATATAACAAAAGATATCATGCTAAACAAACTAAACCTTTCGATTGGCCAACCCTATCTGTCTCCTCAACGGGTTGTATGTTTTCAATGTTTCCTTATTATTTTGTCATAAAATAAATCAAACAAATAACTTAAGCTGTGTGACAGCACCTTGCGTTTACGCCGGGTTGTGAGCTGCCCTGAATCTACTTGCTACACCCCCCTTTCACCCAATTTAATTTCTCAAGAGACTTTAAACTATTCCTGACCTTCCCCTTCTCTCATCTGATCATCTCAAGCACGTCCTGTACCAAATTTGCTTCCTCTTTTCAAGCCCACATTTAATTACAAGCTCTAACACATTTGCCCTATATGGCTATTCCGACGTGTTTCCTGTCAACTTAACAGAGTTATTCTCAAAACTCAGAGCTGAAGTTCCCCTTTTCTAAGTCTGTATGTTCTACAAGAGAGCAAGTCGGTAAACAAGTTTATCATCACAAAGGTTGTTAGGTAAAGGTCACGTAGACATTTGCTTAGTAACCCTAAAACAGCACATTTCATGTAGCTAATCGCATATATTAACACCCCCCTTTTTGTGACACATCTCATGTGTTACAAACTCAAAATCCTTCACTCAAGTTAGGGAATTAAAACAAAAGTTAATCATATCATATTAGGTATAGATGCTCCGGGCCTTCAAACCTGTGTTTAAGGAATGAAATCAAATTAATCATCATGTCAAATCTTTTCTTGGCTCCATCCACAGCCTGCATCCTTGAAACGTCCTAGAAACAAAAACCTGTGTGTTAACCAGAACTTCACATTTCATACTCAGTTTCTCCCACTTATCATCCAACCTGTGTTATAAAAGAAAACTTAAAACAGAACAGTTATCAGTCATGTGTCCAACCTTAGTCCAGTCTTTTGTCAGTGTCCAGTTGGTCCAACCTATGGTCTGCCTGGTCCGTCCATTCACCTGTCCATTCCCACACATTCACTCACACGCATTAACATCGGGTGTTGGTAGACTTCCACACAAATAATTACATTTCCCACTTACAGCAAACTCAGTTTATTTATATAATCATTTATTTTCTTTTTAATTGTTTCTAGTAAAATAGGTCTTTATATTTTGGGACTGGATTGGCTCGCTGCAATCCTTTTAGACAGGGACCCACAATCTGACCCATTGTAATTCGGAAAAGGTCACCTTACTTTTTGTTCTCCTGAGACTATTGTCAGCGCTGTTATTCATTGTTTTCTTTTGCAGGCCTGCTTAGAACCAAAATGAGAAAAAAGAGAGCTGATTATTAGCTCATCAAAGCACAAAACAAAATCACCTGACAGGTTTTTTCTTTCTAAGTGCACTGTTACAAACCACCCTTAAACATGTCCATGTTTATTAAAACTCCCTCTATTAAAATAAAAACAACAACCTCAAAAATCTTCAACAATCTGAACTTTCACCTGTTCAACTCACTGAAAACCTCGCCAAAAGCTGCACCGTTTAGTACACAACAATATCCCCTTCAAGCACTTTCACCATACTCAGATTCAGCCTAAGATATAAACACGTTATAACAATGTGTCAACACTAATTTATAAACCTCTTAATCAAATTTGCACCTCTGAACTGTCTACTTCTCCTTGAAGGCCTCAATCACACACACACACACACACACACAGCAAGCTCCTCTGTCATCACTCACATTAGCTCTCCAACTAATTTTCATACTCAGTCACAAGATAAATACATGTTTAAACCTTATCACATTATTCAATTATTTTCATTTTCTTTCTATACTAATCACTTGCTTTTATCAATCAGTGCAACAGCGCTCCTAAGTCACCCTTCTTAAACTACTTTAATCACTTCTCTTTTGTTTTTGTTTTTTTTGTTTTGTTTTGTTTTTTCCATAACTCACTCCCTTGTCATACAGCTTCGTTTGAGTTATTCCACAACTCTATTTTATCCAAGTGTGTTTTAAGTGTATTTTCTTCAACATTCACACTATTTTAACACTCATGAAATTAGCAAGCTCATTTAATTACATATGTTTGTGTTCTTAGCCAGGTTTTAATCACTATCTATGCATTACTCTTCATGAGCTTATCTCTGTAAGGTTAGTGCATTTTCTGTTTGTATGTGTGATTTTTATAAATGTTTATTCGTGATCTTTGTGATCTTGTATATGTTTCTTTTGCAGTGTTTCAGACTCCTTTTGACAGGGTGTGTTTTCTCTCTCTGGCTCATCACTGGTCATTGTTAGTGGCATTTCCCCTCCGCCTGTGCCCAGCGGCTTTACCCGTTAAGTCCCGTCTCCTCCAGTGACTCCAAGGTCACTCCGGGACTTAGGTTCAAGCAATCATGACTGCGCCTTGCCTTAGGTTGTCCCAGGGTTTCGAGGTGGGATCTTACCCGTCATGGGCTGTCCAGCCTTCCATGCTCGCCTGATACGGGGGCCGACTGGGCAAGGGTGTTATCAGGTCTAGGGGACACACTGGTTCTGGAAATTAAAGAAGTGTAAACTGCTTTCTTTATTTCATGTGTGTATTAAACTTTCCAACAATAATTTCACATGTAACAGTTTGTGTACGTGCGTTTTCACTTCATTAATGTACTTGTTAGTCCATGTATTTATTTCTCTCGGTCTGTCTCTTTTCTAAAACTTGTAATTAATATAATTTTATTACTTTATTACTTTTCTTAAAACATGCATTCGCTTCATCTTCTTAGAATTTAACTCGTCTGCCTATTTCTCTGGGTGATCCCCTGACATCATCAGTCACACACACACCTTCCTCTCACACACACAGCAGCACAGTATTTCCTGTTTCTCTTTCCTGTTTCTACAAATTAATCAAACCCTTGTTTTTTCATATTTACAGTCTACAAACCCTCTTTAGTTTTACTAAGTCTTGGTCTAAAAACAATACACCCTTATTTCATGCACACCCTTTTAAATATTCCAAGTTTTTTGCATTTGTCAGTTTTTGTGACATCATTCACCCAATACTCTCATAATCGTCTCACACACACTGCCTTTTCTCTCAACCTCCCACTTTTCACTCATTCTACTATAAACCTCCCTAGTGTTATTATTACTTATTTACTATTTGGTACAAATCACACAGAGTCACTCAAATCAAATACTGACAGCATTCACACAGTTAAAATCACTCAAAATATGCTTTCCTAAGGGTATTTTACAGGCATGCTTTTCAAACTCAGAAAGAGCAAATGAAATAAGAACAATTGAAACCTCTAATCCTTCTCACAGCACACGCATAACTGGAAAAATAAAACACCACAGCCTTTATTTCTGAAGAGAGGTTACTACTGAAAGTAATATGTTAGTCTTAAGTATATACAATGCACTCCATATATATATATATAACTCAAAACTCAGTCAATTACTATACATCCACTACAGCAACTCAAAACTTTATTTATAACCCTCTAATAAACATAAATGGCGTCTTAAACACACGCATTCAACAATGTTTGCAGCAGTACTTGTGAAACCAACTGTGGTTTAAGCAGTTCACAGCTTCTTAATTTGCATTTTATTGCCTTCTAGGACATTCTAGTCTCTAATTCCTCTGTTTTCATGTTACAGCGTCTGTCACCAGCTCACTAGCTGTATTCAGACCTCCCGTTTGACACACACAACCACACACTCCCCCTAAAAACCCACAAAAAACTATCCCTAAAAACACACACAAGAACCCTTAAAAAACTTCATTCATTTATTTATTATTATTTTAAACCCTTAACATGTTGTGCTGTGTTTCCTCTGTGCCCGCTGCAACCTATATTAACATAAAGCCAAACTGTAAACAAGTCTGTCAAATCTAACTATTTATATATTATCGAACTAACCGAAAAACCACTTACAATCTTCTAAAGTCCTCCTTAACTCAACAAACATCAAACGACTTACACCTATATGTATCACTCAAAGTCAACCACAGTACCTGATAAACACCAAATGTAACTGTGTATATTATCTCAAACTGAAACAAAACCCATCTAAAAATCCTAAAACATCTTACTTGGACACACCAAAAGAGACATCACTTACAGACATATTTATTAATGAAATTATTTCAAAGTCAATTTCGGTTTTCAGACCCCAAATAACGGTCCTAAGTATCAACAGTTTATGTATCCTATCTCAAAACCCAGCAAAGAATCATACAGTCATGGCAAGAAATAAAACTTTACTTACAGTATTGTAGTAAACAAAACCAGCGTCTTAAATACAGGCATCAGGAATGTGTAGCAGTCTCTATAAACTTCCTCATACTCTATGCACCTCTCAGCTGCCTCATTTGCATTTTCACACACACTCCGTCTAAAAATGGCATCAGCACTTCAGCTCAGTGCTGGGTCAGACCCCTTTCACACCAAACCTCTTACTTTATATTACAAAGACGTCTTAAATACAATAACAACAATTATCAGGCCTGAAATTGCACAACCTACCAAATTTAGACAAATTTAAATTAACGGTCCAACCGATAAACTCCCTGAGTTTTTTGTGATCAATTAACCATTCTCGGCCCCGGGCCGTGGTCACATATCTAATGCCCTAACACAATTTAAAAGCGTTTCACGCCCAAGTTCCGAACTTTGCTGACCAAAAAAGTGCAAACCACCGTCCCGGACGGTAAACTGACCCAGTCAGATGCCTATTTAGGAGGTTCCCAAGTTCTCCACGAAAGCCAAGTCGGACTATCCCTATCCAAGGAAAATCCCGAGCGTCCCCAGGAAATTTGGAGCGTCACCTCCGAGAAATGCACTTCTTAGAACTCCCAGAGTTCCGTTCTACAGAAATTTAATTACTTTAAAGACACCCCACAAAACCACAAAACCAACCACATTGGTGTCCAAGCCCGGCTTTATATTCAATTGAGACTTTAATGTCACAAACACTTCGCCAATAACCTATAACTCTAAATTCACTCTGCAGTCCAACTGCTTTAAATACACTTATTCTCTTTACTCTTTACTTATTTTCTCTTATTCTCTTTACTCTTTACTTATTTTCTCTTATTCTCTTTACTCTTTACTTATTTTATACTTCATTATCATTACTTCAACTTCCATTCTCATGAGATTTTCACCAAAATCAAAACAGACCTTTACCAGTAATGTCAGTGAGTAGACTTTTAATTTTGTAATAGTCAATCTGGCACAGTTTGGAAATAATTCAACAGGTAGTGCCTTACCTTTGAATAAGCCGGCTTATGTCAACTCACTTCGACCACTGACTCGTGTCTGCCCGTTTGAGCACCTCGGACCCTCTCGGTCTCAATCTCCAACTTTCTCCCCCTCAACCCTCGGCCAATGCACCAAATGTTACGGGTCCGAAATTGAGGACGAGAGTAAAACAATGATGGTCCAGAAGAGGTCGGTCAAACAATTGATCTTAATGAATGCACGCAGCGTGGAGAGGTGTAAACTGCAAAACATCAGTTGTACATCTCTACCCAAAATACACTCTAGATTGCTTTTATAACATCAGGGTATTGTAACGCCCCCTCTTGCGTTTACAGTCACATAATTTGCATGTACAGAACATTCATGTATTTTAAGAGATAACTGCAGACACAGAAGTTCCCCTTTCTGGCATCCATCCAAATATGGTGATGATCTCAGGCCTTTGAGGTCCCCATGGACTTGTCCTCCTTGAGTCACCTGTAACTATAAGCTTTTAAGATGATAGATTTACCTCAACGATTTAAAGTGGTTATAACTGCACCTGTCATAAACATGTTAATATTTGATTATGATAACCCCTGTAATACAAATTATAACATAATGCCGACAGCTTCAATAAATGCTTTGATGAAATGATAATTAATGTAATGATAAGGATGCTGGTTATATACAGTTCAGCAGTAAACTAATTTCTTTAATTCTACACAGCACAGTGCAGTAGTTTCTGTCCTGGGTCCAGTTTCCACTTTAACATCACACCCTTGGCCTTTTGTGTAATAAAATATAAATAAAATGTTCATGTTCACGCTGCAGACTGTGCCATTATTATTCCAAGGAACTGAAACCAGTTCTCTACGAGAACCATTTCTCTTCAGAAAAGAAGAAAGTAACCATGAGAAAACTGTCAACAGCTGTCCGAGCTGTTTAAGAGTCATATGTAGGACCTCCAGTGACTTCATGCTAAATCCACACTGACTGCTTCATCAGCTCAGTGAGGACTTTTACATTTTTACATGATGTTATGTATAATTTATACCCATTATACCAAGATTTGGGCAGTGTTGTTGACAAAAGGTGAATGGTATGATTGTTTATCACACAACTTTTGAACCATGGGTCAAATATAACTTCAGCAGGTGGAAGAGCATCTGCTAAGAAATATTCACATTATCACCAAAGTGTGAACTGTGACAGGAACATTCAATCATTGCAGTAAAAGAGATACAGGAACAGGGCGAAAATGCAAACAGCTCAGAGAAATCCAACAGCTGCTAAATGGTTTGAACCAGTAACCATCTGTGAGGAAACACCACTAACCACTGAACCGCCATACCATCCAGAATAATCCTGGATTTTCTTCAGCCACTGTATTTAAACCAAAATAGAAAAGATGTGATGTTGCTTTTTGAGTCATTTGTAATCATGAAATGAGGGACCTGAACAAATACACAGGGAGTTCTTCCAGCCATAAGCTTCAGGTCAAAATGTTGAACCAGCATAAATATTATGCCACCCATGGTGACTCTTACAATTTATGTTTCAAATGTAACAGATAAAATGCTTATTCAGTAAAAGGACTAGGGACAGCTGTATGCTCTACCTCCCCACTGCCTCCCAGAAAAGGGAAGAAGAGGGGAGAAGAGCGGAAAATTTTCTTTTCGTTCATTCCTCCTTTTGGTTTCACTATCATGAGGTTAACTGCACAGTCCCCAGGAGGCCCTGAGACAGCTGTATCAGTCAACCAGCAAAATTTCTAATGTTATGTTTCACCCTTTGACGCCCCCTGTTGAGGCACGCCCACCACGAGTTGCTCAATCTTAGCTGACTGCCTTAGCTGCCCAAGTGATGTCAGCCCTTTTTAGCCACAGCCAGTGACTGGTCCTCTCAGCAGTGTTAGATAATTCTCTTATAGCCTGCCACTGCGCCTGTCCTCTGATCCCAATCTTTCTAAGCAGTTTTGCTGTTGTACTGGCAACAAAGCCCCTGCACCCCACTTCCGCTGGGCACACCTTGATCTTCCAGCCTCAGCTGCCAAGTTGGCATACCGCAGCTTCTTACGCTCAACCGCTTCCTCAATTGCTTCCTCCCATAGTACCGTCAGCTCAATGACGTACGCAAGTTTTTGGGAGTTAGACCAAAGGACGAGGTCTGGTCGCAGAGTAGTTGTTACGATCTCTGTGGGAAAAATTAGCCTCTGCTCCAAGTCCACTTACATCTGCCAATCCCTGGCAACCTTCAGTGGGCCCAGGTCCGGGATTGAGGGGCTTGTCCTCGGCTTATCTCCCAGCATCAGACAAATGCTGATGAAAACTGACACTCCTCTTGGTTTGTGAAAGGTTGAACGTTAATGAATTTTCTTTTGCACTCAACTTTCTTGGCTAGACACCTGAGAACCTGGTTGTGTCTCCATGTGTATCTGCCCTGAGTAAGGCTAGTTCTACAACCAACCGAGACGTGCTTGAGTGTGGCTGCTCTTCGCAGCTTAGTAAGTTGTTACTTTATTTCCTCCTGCAGGACAGAAAGTCCCTCCCTTTCTGTCTCAAAGGCCCTCCTCCACTGTTTCCTCAGTTTTCTTCTCTCTTTCACTAATCTGTCAATTTCCCACTGTCTCTTGGACTTTAACTGGTTTAAAGGGTCGTTCTGCTGTCTCTGACTGTTGTTCTTTACCCCAAACTGCTCGGCCCCATAGCTGTAGATGATGGTTCCCAGGTTCTCCAATTTCCTTTCAACTGGAACCCTTTGTTGATCTAGTATAAGAGCTAGTTCCGAGTCAATGGTTTCCCACTCTCGTTTACACAGGGAGCTCTTTCAGCCATAAACTTCAGGTCAAAATGCTGAACCAGCATAAATTTTATGCCACCCATGGTGACTCTTACATTTTATGTTTCAAACACTGGTTATAATGTAGCAGATAAAATCCTTACATGTAGTTGTTGATTAAACTCAACAAAATCTGTCATTATATGGAAAAAAGAAGCTACGTAGAATTCTTTTTAGTAAGTAGGTCAGCATAAGTGAATTTTGGTTGGTCAATGAATGCTGAACATCCTTATAACTGTCCCTGTGACAGTTTAAATTAAGTTTTTAGTTTTATATGTTTCTGTAATAGATTCATGTGTAATTTATTTCATTTATTTGTTTTTATTTAGGGTTAAAAATCTCTTGAATAAGATAATAAAAAGTATAGCATTGATTCAAAAACTTGTCTGAAATATGTGATTACAAAATAAGGGTTTGTTAAAGTTGTAAAGTGCTGTAAAATTTGTTTGAGGTAGAGTTTGTAATGGTCACATGACCAGAGTTTGGCTGAGGGCACAACCATGGCATTTTGGGTCAGAACTAGCATGGGTACAGAGCTACAGATGCGGCTACAGCCACAACATTTAATGTTATTCTGCATGTGGTCCAAGAGGTGCACACGGCAATGGTTTTTATTTATATTGTTTATATAATGTTGTATACATGTTCTACATTGGTAATAAGAGGACATTTTCAGTAATATCCATTACATTGCATTTTTCCTGTTCTGCTAGCTCAAGACTGTTTATAGACACTAACATGAGAGACTTTGATAAGATCAAACATATTTACGTGGAAAACGTTGTGTTTTCTTCAGTTTTCACGTGTCTGAAGAAAATAAAGGAGAGAGAGAGAGAGAGAGAGAGAGAGAGAGAGAGAGAGAGAAATAAACTTCCAAAGACATCAGTATGATGCGTGGCGATTGTTTGTTGGACCCCTGTAGTTACCATCCTCATTAAACATAAACAGATGAAGAAAGTTTCATAATTTAAAATTTTTTTCAACAATTATCATGTATACAATTATGTTGTTTTAATTACTTTCTAGATCACATTTAGCATTCATCCTATGTTCACAAAGCACATATGCACTCTTCCTCCACCAGATGTCAGTGTTAAACATAACAAGTTCATTACAATTTTTAACGTTTGCATTCTTTTGCAGACTGTTTGACTAAATCAGAAAATAACCTTTCATGAAATATAGATAGTAAAGTTGTCACTGGTACACTTGTTACTGAACTAATGAAAGCACAGGCTGATCTTTGTCTAACAATTACCCAGAAAATATTCATGAAAATGTCAGAACTCAAATTGAAGTATGGTATGTCTTTAATATCACATGGCATCAGAAAGACATGGACGTGTTTCAGCCTGTGGCTTTCCTCGCTGTTTCTGATACACATTTGGGTGTGACGCTCATTTAAACACCCCCTGATCCTAAACTATGGTGGATAATATGAAATAAATATCAAATTAAATGATGAATAGAAATTTTCACAGCATGAGTTCCTTACTAAGTTGGCAGGTTGACACAGCAGAGCTGTGCTTGCATAAATATGTAATTGAGTAAGATTGTAATTTCTGATCAGACATTTGATAAGACTGGTTTCAGACATATATTTTTAGCTGTCATCAACAAGTATCACTGAGGCTGGAACAAACTGTCAGCGGTTAAAACCTCTGAGGCAGGCATGAAATGTTGACTTCCTCTTCATGTGCTTTACCCTCAAAGTATATCTCTTTATCTCTGTTGATGCAAATTCTGCTGCGAGCCTTTGGATTTCTGTTCACCAGTCTTGTCAAACAAAGAGGAAAAATATAGTATTCGCAATTTTGTAGGTTACATATAAATGTTTTATTTGTGAATAAGCGGTTTGGGAAAACTAATTTTCTGTTTGGGATTGGCAGAGAAAAAAGAGAAACAGATGCTCCTGAGGGACTTGGTTTAGAAAGAAGCTTTAAATAAACTGCACATTTGCATGGTTCAGATTAAAGTGTTTTCAGTGTGGGAAAATGGTTGATGTACTGAGCTACATCACACACTGAGGTTTCTGTGGTTATTTTACAGCAGAGTGCCAGAAATATCAATCAGAGGATCTAGCATGTTAATCTATGTAACTGTGGTTTAACAGCAACATCACATCAGTTTGAGACTGCAGGTGGAACAAATACCTGCAGCCTTCAGACGACTGCAGAGAACTGATACTATTAAGTAGTAACCTTCACTTTAGCTTTCTAACTGTTGTGGATTACAGAACTGGTAAGAATAACTAATTCATTTTTATTCCATCTGCCTCAGTAAAATTAATCTTCAAATATTAGCTTCATTTGTATGGTCATCCATATTACAAAACTTTTTTAAAGTTAAAAAAGCATACTGTGCAGATAAGTCGTCCATGTACATGTTTAGGAAACATATGAAACATTTGCTGTGTAAAAAAACCCCCTCAGTTTATTTGAGCAATTTCTAAATTCTAGATGTGTAAGAACAGTTTATGAACACATCAGTATTTTGTGGTCAGGAGTTTCAGCAGGTTGTAGCTGCAGCTGTTTTCATGGATTTTTGTACTAACAAAACAAACCGTCTGTCAGTAACTTTCAGAGATGAACACAGTTTGAAACATAATTCTTCATTTCATCTAGATTCAGGTGTTCAACTCACTCTAATATTAATATCACTCTAACATATTTCTCTCATTACATTTAGGTGCCAAATTAAACTTTTGTTTTAATTTGCTTTGTGTTTGTTTAGATAAAGGATCACATGACACTGCACAGGGCTGCTGCTCTACATACACAAATCTAAAATGATTATATTTTACTTTGAAATAAACCAATCCACAAAGTCTTTACTTTAAAGCACTAGAAAGGAGGAGGATGTGTTTCAAGGGGAAGAACACAGTGTGAAGTGTTTGGGTAGACCACAGACTGAACTTTTCTGTCACTGATGAATCATTTTACAGAGAACACATTTTGAGTCTCAGCCATGTGGACACAACAGAGAAACTTCTTCTATTTGACCATTGGTGAGATGAACTTTACATCAATTAATTATTTTCTTTCTTTGCTATACTAACAATGGGCGTAACTTTGTGCTGAACATGGGTAAATTCCCAGATGATTATATTGGGGGTTATATTGGCTGGGTCTGATTATTGGGGGGATCATAACCCCCCAACCCCCCTGGAAATTACGCCCCTGATACTAACAGAGTTTGATAGAGGACTCTGGCAATCAGTGTTCAGTTCCTCAAAGGTTTTCTGTTATTTATTGTATCCAAATTAGAAACAAGAACAGTTCATTATTTCAGCATAATAAGTTATATTTTCTTTTCTACAGTCTCATATCTGTTTGCATCTTCAGCATCTGCAGGTCAGTCAATTTTTCTGTGAACAGCATCAGACTCACAAATGTTCTGCCACCACCAGATAAAACAGTTTTGCTACATTAAATTACATTAAATCCATGTTTTCCCTCTTTTGTTCTTTTGATACATGCAATGCTTTATTTTTTATCTATTTTTTTTATTAGATTAGATCTTTTATTAGTTTCTTTGAATAAGTGAATGAATTGTCTAAAATATAAACCCTACAGTACTAGTGAACATTTCAAAATTTGTTTTAATAGATACACATTAACCTAACTATATGTATGTATATATATATATATATATATATATATATATATATATATATATGTCATGTTCTACTATGAATGCAGCTGTAATTCAAAGATAAATACTTTGTTCATCATACTTTAAACCTTCCAATAGATTTGTCTGAAAAACTAAAGTTGGACTATGTGCAGCTTTTGTCATTTGCATCAGTAATTGTTTGCTCAAGTACATTTGATATCATCGAAAAATACTGTGTATTCTGTTTAAAGTGGATGTTCCTTCTTTTATGTGTTTAGATGCAAGGATCAAATTAACTGATTCTGGGTCCACTCGTTGCTCTGGAAGAGTTGAAATCTACCACCAAAAAAGATGGGGAACAGTCTGTGATGATGGCTGGGACTTAAATGATGCTGAGGTGGTCTGCAGACAGTTAAACTGTGGAACAGCACTGAATGCTACTAAATCAGCTCATTTTGGTGAGGGAAGTGGATCGATCTGGCTTGATGATGTGGACTGTTCAGGAAGTGAGAGATCTCTGACTGAGTGTCAGCACAGAGGATTTGGGACACATGACTGTACACACAGTAAGGATGCTGGTGTTGTCTGCTCAGGTAAGGAACTTTACTGATTAAAGGCAAATATATAATAATTAAGGTTATAATATTTGTACAGTTTTAGATTTGAGCCATTGTCTCATGTAGTCTATGTTTATATCTACCCTGCATTTGTGTGGGATCCATGAGGTGTATTTCATTTGACAGTATTGGACTTGGCACTTCCCAGTTGAAAGTTATTATTTTATTTTATTTTTTTAAATTTAACTTCAGCTATGAACATACTGCATGCACAGTCCTCATTGTGATTCATACTAAATCTCAGTTCATTGAATCTGTCCCGTCAGTATTTTTTAGAATCCATAATCAGTTTGGTGTGTAGACTGAGCAAAGGACTGCAGATTTGGATTGTTTTAATTTTTGAATTTAATTGTTTGTTTCCTGTGCCTAGGTGTGCCAGTAAGATTATCTGGAAGCACTTTGTGCTCTGGAAGAGTCGAAATCTTTTACAACAACACTTGGGGAACAGTCTGTGATGATAACTGGGACATGAATGATGCTGAGGTGGTTTGCAGAGAGCTTGGCTGTGGAACGGCACAGAGTACTGCTGTATCAGCCCGCTTTGGTGAGGGCAGTGGATCGATCTGGCTTGATGATGTGTCCTGTTCAGGAAGTGAGAGATCTCTGACTGAGTGTCAGCACAGAGGATTTGGGACACATAACTGTACACACAATCAGGATCCTGGTGTTGTCTGCTCAGGTGAGAAGTGATTTTGTTTTGTAAATAATAAACAATGAAAATAATGAATATAATCAAGTAAAACCTTTGTCATTATAGTTACACACGCTGTCTCACAGTGACTGCTATTTTCTCAGTGATCCTCCCAAAGCCCAGAATCTTCATGATTCCTGCTGGTAAAGTTGAGCGGAGAAGTGACATCAGCATCACTTGTTCAATATCACCTCAAAGCCAACAGCTTCTACAAGGAGAATTTACTCTGAAGCAGATTTCAGGCTCATTCACTCAGAAAAAAACAACAACTACCAACTCTGCTACATTCAAGATCCTCCAAGTAGATTTTGACAAGGACGGATTGTACCAGTGTGAATATTCACACGGCTCCAGCATCCCCACAAGTGACTCTGTCAATGTCTCTGTTACTGGTAATAAAATTTACTATTGTTTATATTACAGTGATAAAGTGACAGTGAAAATATTGTGTTTACTTGTTACACCCACTACAGGTTATTATAATGAAAATATAACATCTATTAATATAAGAAGTAAAGTATTTATTTCAGTGATTTATCAATCAATTAGTACCAGCAACACTCAACAGTCACTCCTCAGTCAGCTCTTAGAGTACACACACACATTAAGTGAATAAACACATTATATTTATAATAACTGCTAACCATGAATCTATGCAGGAGTTTTGTGTCTGACTGGAGTCTGACCTGAGTTTGCTTCAATAGATAATTGTTAAGGAGAATTTAGTTCCAAACAAAGGTGGGATTAAGTGTTAATAAAAACAGAATGCAATGATCTGTGAATCTCATATACATAGAAAACACATCACATGTTTACACTGAGACCATTTTAATAAAAAATATTCACTCAGTCTGAATTTGATGGCAACAAATCTCAAAAACATGGACAGGGTCGTCTTTACCACTGTGCAGCATCCACTCTTACTTTAACAACAGTCCATAAACAACTGAGGAGACCAGCTGCTGGACTTACGGGAGACAAATGTTGTCCAGACTGAAGATTCAAGCTGCTCAACAGTTCCGACTCCTGTTTATCATGCTTTTATTTGACCCGTCAAAAAAGTCTGAACTGCAGAAACCCCAGTTCACCACCAGGACTCTTCTACTATGAAGCCATGTTGTTATAATAGATGAGACTCGCTCCCACTGGGCAAAGTGACGTCTTTTATAAGTCATTTTTGGACTTCCAATTCTGGTCACCTGTAGGTGTTTTTTAACATGTTTTTTTTTTGACCTCTGATGAACGCATAGATTTGTCTCCATGTACGGGCTATTATAGTCCAAATGTGATCATTGTGGACATCTATTCAAAAACAAACTTAGACTCAGTGTCATTTTTATAATGCTTCTACATGTATAGCCTCTTTAGTCTCATGTTTTCAGAGGGTGGAGGGCATCTTTTCTGTACAGAAACAGTTATATGTGAAGGAATGCAGAGTGATCAGTGGAGATCTGAAAGATGGTGCAGGCTCCTGAGCTAAAACAAAAGTGAGCAGCTGCACGGTGGATTTGGAGCAGAAATGTCCCAGCTTCTCACAGAAACTTTGCAAAATGTGCGCATTGTTGAGCGGATAGTTCACATACCAGTGATGGTATGTGAACCTATTTCAACCTGACATTCCAGTGTTCCAGATTAACTGGTGTCGCGAATTAACTGGTGATGGAGAGCAGTGTATTTCCCTTGGGTAGGGGGGATCCCGGAGGAGGGTCATCACACGGCGGGTGGACAGTGGATCCGGTGAGGCCTCCACATGATGGTATTGCATGTCGCCGGCTGAAATGCCACGAAAAGCAAACTGAGCTTTGACGTGCATAAACCACGAAGGAGGGTTGTGAAGCCAAAAATCCGGCAGCTTAACTGCCACAGGAAAAATTAAAACGTACAGCTCTGCTATCCATCCCGATTGCCAGTCTCGGTAGCCGGGCATCGGTCCTCCAGGACCTCCACTTCTGGCCGCAACCCGGCTCACAATGCACCCGACCCCTACAGTGCCTCCTCCGGGTGGTGGGCCTGCATTAAGATGGGCCCATGTCCCTTTTTCAGGTTGTGCCTGGCTGGGCCCTGACAAGGATGCCTCCTGGGCGCCTCCTGGGTGAGGTGTTCCGGGCATGTCCGATTGGGAGGAGGCCCCGGGGCAGACCCAGGACATGCTGGAGCGATTATATCTCTCGGCTCCCTCCTCCAGCTTGTCTGTTCCCCCAGACAAGCTGGAGGAGGGAGGTCTGGGTTAATCTGCTTGGGAATAAAACTGTCACATAATGTCCAAAAAAATGACCCAGTCTAAAGTTCAAATGTTAAACGTCATACTGACGTCCAAGTTTGGTCACTGTTGGCCGCCAAATTGTGGAACTTGTTTGGAGATCGTATAGATATCGAGAACTGGTCAAAGACCCAAGATAGACATGATCTGCACATATATCTGACGTCCGGTGTTTAGTGGGCTATTTTTTTCTACTGTGCCACATGCACACACTGAAAGTAAATTGTCTTGATATCACAACTGTGGTATAGAGTTTCTTCCTGCTACCAGGTGATTCCTGTTTTACTTAGATAGCTTTGTTATTTGTTCTTTCTTTTGTTCTCAGTGTCACTGCAGCAGCCCAGCATCTCTGTGACATCTCCAAATGGAGGACTGGTCAGGGTTCCTGATGGTTCAGAGATCATCAGTGGTTACAGCTTCATCTTCACCTGCACAAATGATGAACACTATCCTGGAGGAGTTTTCAATCTCATCTTCTATGGCTCCAATATGAAACGCACCAAACACACAAAGCCATCTGTCAACAACTCAGCCTCCTTTAGTTTCCCTGTAGCTGACTTTGGACATGATGGTCGCTACAGCTGTGTGTATGAGATAACTCTGTCAGCAGGAACGTTCACTTCTCCTGAGGCATCCTCGATTCATATTATCATTATATGTAAGCAGACAGCAAAAAATTTCTACTTGCTGTGAGCAGTATTTGAATGGCGTATAGATCACTAGATTAATATCCACATATTGAAATGGATGTTGTTAAACATCACTGCAGTAATCCCCCAAAAGTTTATTCTGTTCATCTGGACGTAGCGTTTTCAGTGGAAGAAAAGTTAAATCACTCATCCAAGTGACTTCTTCAGTCGCAGCTGACTGCAGGTTTCCCCAATCTTATAAACAGTACATTTGCATAACGACTGAAACCAGCCCACTGAATGAACAATTGCCTGGGAGGTCAGTTCCTTGATCATTAATATGCAAATTGTCATGACGACTGATCAAAGCCCATGACTACCATTCACAGAGAGTTGGGGTTCCCCACTCCAAAGTGGGAGTGGACTAAAGACTCCCAAACTTATCTGTAGGTACTTCTTTAGTGGCTGCTGTTCAGTCTGATAATGATGCAATGTGGCCACCATATTGGTCAGATGGAGCTACGCCTCCTAAACCATGTGTGTCTGAAGTGTCTAATGTGATGTAGTAAGGTTGTGGGTGGAGAGACTTTTACATGCCATTCACTGGGAGCCCATTGTTTCATAACATGGATGATTTATGAGGTTTTCCACATAATTTGTTTTAAGTTTTTTAAAACCAGTGATGTTTGTTTCATGGTGACTGATCTCTTTCCACAGATTCAATCATTTCAGTGCTGAGATGTGTTTTCCTGCCACTGATTCTGCTTTTGGAGAACATTGCCCTTCATTACTACTATAAGGTACATCAGAGTAAATAAAAGCATGTATGAAACAGAGTGGTAGCTGAGAAGTGTAGGAACAGTATCATGGATTGTGTCCCGTCTCTCCAGGTCATCAAAAAGCAGAAATCAGACAAGAAGGAGAACGATGAGACGGATGTTTCCAGAGCTGAAGAAGTGGAGGCCGAGGAGGAAGCAGTCCAAGAAATAGAGTAGAATTAAAACATATAGAAACAAAGACACAGTCTAAATTTTTATTGGAATTTATATTTAAATAGTTTGAATATTGTTTAATTATGTTTATGTTTTAAATGTCTGACACATTACTGCAGCGGCTCTATTTAACCTGCCTTTACTGTCCAGTATAAACTCTTAATAGCATAACTGTGACTTAAGTTTGAAAATAATCCTTCATCCTCTCCAGTCCTCACTTTCTTACATCTTCCTCCATCTCTGCCAGTGAAGTTTTCACACACTAAGTTTTTTACTTCTCACTAAACTGTATCTTTGGCTAACAGACTGAATGTGAGTCAATCTGCACATAAACATGTTTTTATGTTTGGTGATATTTTTGAAAGTCATTGAAATTATCTGTCACTTAAAAAAGTTCTGACATTTATAGCATCTTATTATTTGGCACTAGCTAGATGCTTCAGTATTGTGACTGCAACTTTACTGACAGGCAGGGGCCAGTGGGACCCCGTCAGCTTCCCAGTAGATACACCTGTGGTATTGTTATGACCCAGAGCTCAACATATATTTAACATGTATTTTGGTTATTTTCGATGCAAAGTATGAGAGTGGGCAGCTGTCAAGAAGCAGTTGTTAAGGAAGAGAAACAGGGAGAAAAGGCTGACAAATTACACAAGAACTGGATTGAGAATCAGAGGCAACTGACGTTATAAGGTTAGGTCATATTACAACAATATATTGGCAGAGAAAAAACCCCAAAAGGCAGGAAAAAGTGTTGTTCGTGCTTTGAATCATCATCACGCCCGGAGAATTTTTCTTTAAGACTACTAAAGAAATTAGAAGAACGCTGGCTAAGAGAGTTCAGGCTGTATTGAACAATGAAGTTCATCACACCAAATATTGACTTTAATGCACGTTAGAATTGTACAAACTGTTTCTTCCTCATATACTGTGTTTGTATAAAGAAAACAATTGACTTTTGCACAGTACTGTAAAAATGAACATGAAGCTGTCTCACATTCATGCAGCTTACAAAAAGTGAGAAAAACAGAGCTGACAGCAGAGACACAGGAAGTCAGTGAGAGAGTTAGGGTATGAAAGGCTGATAAACCTGAGATGTTGTGATTGTGTAATGTTGGACAAAAACTAAATGATGAGCCTGAATTTGAATAAATTACTTTTCATCAAAGTCAACTGCAGGAAATTAAAAATCTGTTTTATTGTTGACACTCTGATTTTTTTAAATATATTTTTGTTTTATTTTGTATTCTTAAAAAAATACAAAAATAAACTTATTAATTCTTAATCAGACAAATTTTGTCTGAGACTGTCTGATGGTGAAAAAATATACATTAATATACGAAAATTTCAAACCTCCTCTCACTATCAGTAACACAAAAATACTCCTTTAATAGCCGCAGATCACTTCAGGCTGGAGGAGGTCAGTGGGAACCATTAAACCACTGTCTTTGACTCCGTCCTTGTGGCTCACAAATCCTGGTGGGACATATGTGGTGTTTTTATTCCACAACCATCTGCAAAGGAAAGAAATCAAGGAAAATATACTGATTTCTGAGAGCATGTCAGACACCACTGATCCAACATGTGGCTGTATTGTGCTGAGTAATTTTGACATAGTATAGGATTAGTGAAATTTCTCACATCATGTTCCCACTGAGCAACATCTTTTGTTGTACTTCCTGTATTTTCCTGCTGCACTCTGAGCTCTCTCGTTGCTACTGCTGTAAAATGGCAAAGCTACGCCCCCTGCTGTTCAAGATCAATACTGACAACAGGACTGTAGAGACTTTTCATTAGTGGTTTTATTTTCTAGTACATTAAATACTTTTTCTTTTACTACCTGGTTGAAGAAAAGTTTATTAACTTTATGACTGCTCATCATTGCTTTTGCTACCTGTCGAAGTTCAGGGTCCGCCTGCTGGGCTGGGGTTCACTCATATTTAACTCTGGGTTCTTGGCTAGCTTAGCATTAGCATGCTGTCTGTGCCGAATCTTCCAAAGAGTCTAAGTCGTGTTATCAGCACAACTCAGTTGTTTTGTCCTGGGTCACGTTTTCAGTTTAACATCACACCCTTGTCATTTTGTGTAATAAAATATAAATAAAATGCTTATATTTTATAGACTGTTTGTTTTGTAGACTGTGGCATTATTTTTCACCTAATGACACACAAACTGAAATCAGCTGATTGTGATGGAACCAACAAGGAACTGAACTACTGGGAACCAGTTCTCTGCAAGAAGCAGTCCTCAGTTCCCATCCCTAATCTTGAAGAAAGTAAACATGAGAAGACTGTCAACAGCTGTCTGAGCTGTTTGAGAACCAGATGTAGGACCTCCAGTGACTTCATGCTAAATCCACACTGACTGCTCGATCCACCAGCTCAGTCAGCACTTTTACATTTTCATTGTTCAATGATGTTATTTATAATTTAAACCCATTATACCAAGATTTGGGCAGTGTTGTTGACAAAAGGTGAATGGTATACTTGTTTATCAAATAACCTTTGAACCATGGGTCACATATTGCTTCAGTAGGTGGAAAACGATCCACTCAAAAATATTCACATTTTCACTCAAGTGATATCTAAACTATGACAGGAACATCTAATCATTGCTGTAAAAGAGACACAGGAACAGGGAGAAGATTTAAACACCTCAGAGAAATCCATCAGTTGATAAATGGTTTAAAACAGCAACCATCTGTGAGGAAACACCACTAACCACTGAACCACCATACCGTCCAGAACAATATTTAGTTGGTAGCCAGTGTGTTTAAACCAAAATAGAAAAGATGTGTTGGTGCTTTTTAACCATTTGCAATCATAAAAGGAGGGACCTGGACAAATACACAGGGAGTTGGAGTTCTTTCAGCCATAAGCTTCAGGTCAAAGTGTTGAACCAGCATATGTATTACTCCTGTGATGTCTGCAATGGCACGAGATAAGGCGAAACAAAACTCAAAACACTGAACACAGGACAAGGGACTATCAAAATAAAACAGGAAGCATGACATTCATAAGGATGGAGACACTTGTGGGACTCATTTAATGGGTGGACAAGGTTGGATGTACTGTAATAGATACTGTCCCCCCTCCATAATGTTACCTGTTTGGGGTGCTTATTGTTGTTACTGGGTGCATTCCGTTCTTTATTACTGTATTTGTGACACATACTGTGCTCACTGGCAATCCGGCTAGAATATTTTGGTCAATGATGATTCTCATGGGTGATGCTCACACAGGCACTTGATGGGACAGCTTTTGGGGGTCCTGTGTGTTTTAGTGCACGGACAGCCTGCAGAGTGAAGCTACGTTAAACCAAATTGCTTGTGTTTTTGTATTTGCAGAGCAAATGAACAAGTAAAGAGAAATGATTCTAAACTTATGCACGCCTGGAAGTGTCATTTGTCCAAGTGTGCAACACACTGATATATCGAAACATGACTGACTCAGGAACAGAGGGAAACATAGAGACAAGGGTGTCCACACATGTGGGACACAGGACACTCACAGAGAAGACATGAGAACAGAGACTAAACACAGTCTAAGATAAATACTACGGGAGGGAACTATGATCACCAGAGACATAAGAAACAAAGATAACTAAAACCAGGAATAACAATAATCAAAGAATATTAGGTCAGAATCAAAAAGAAATACTGGATTGCAGACCCAGTACTGTGACATTGCCACCCATAGTGACCCTTACATTTTTTTCAAGAACACTGGTTAAAATGTAACAGATAAAATGCTTACATACATTTGATGATTCAATGCAACAAGAATTGTTTTTAGTAAGTAACTGTGGCGGGGTGAGCTTGGTGACACGACTTCAGTGGAGGACTGGAGCAGTGGATTCAGATGTAGTGGTAGGGAAGGCTGGGTTTTGCAGCTGGTGAACATCTTCTAATCATGCCTTCCCTATTTCAGCAGCAGCTGTAGCAGAGAGTCGGAGCTGGGAGCACTACAAAGTACCAAACAATAGAGTATCAATCACAGAAACAGTGCGAACAAAATAAAAAGGCTGAAAGTGAGATTCTTGAGTTGTTTCGGATTCTTCAGGGTTACAATATGAAAATAATCTTTCATGAAATATAGATAGTGAAGTCACTGGTACATTTGTCACTAAACAAATCAAAGTATAGGCTGATCTTTGTCTAACAATTACCCAGAAAATATTCATGAAAATGTCAGAACTCAAATTTAAGTACGGTGTGTTTTTAATATTACATGGCATCAGAAAGACACGGATGTGTTTCAGCCTGTGGCTTTCCTCACCGTTTCTGATACACATTTGGGTGTGACCCTTTTAAACACTCCTTGGTTCTAATCTATGGTGGATATAATAAAATAATATCAAATTAACTCACAAATAGAAATATTCACAGCACGAGTTCCTTACTAAGTTGGTAGTTGTCACGGCGAATGGGATAAGCTGTGTGAAGAAAATAAAGGAGGATCCAAGTGCAGGCACTCGTGGAGGTCTGAAGGAAGGTTATTATAAGAATAAAGCACGAGGTGAACAATGGCAAAATGGAACAAAAGCTAAACTATACTGGGAAAAACTAAACACGAACACAAAAATGACAGAGGGTGAGTAGGGACATAAGAAGGTGGACAGCAAGGTAAAAACACAGATTCACAGGAGATTAACAGACAGACCAGCAACTAGTACATGAGAAGACACGACTTAAATACACACAGAAGAACACCGGGAGATTACACACAGGTGGGGAACACAGCTGGAAGTAATTGACGAAACGAGACAAGGGAAGCAAAACTGACACGGACCTTCACAATAAAACAGGAAACAAGAAACAACTACACAAAGACGCAGACTAGACACTGAACAAAGCCTACAGGAATCACGAGGGCACCAGAATAAAACCTAAGAATTAAACTCTTAACGAGAAGAAACTGAAACATGGAATTCTAGTAATAATCAACAAAGCACAAGAATACAATCCAAAATACAAAATTAAACCAAAACATAAGAACTCAAAATGCTGGGTCGACCCAGAACCATAAAAGAAGAAAAAAAATCTGTGTGTAAAACAGTAAGCAGTGTTTGTCCCAGCATAGCTGTGCTTTCATAAATATGTACTTAGGTTGAGTTGCAACATCTGATCAGACATTTAATAAAACTGTTTTCAGAGAATTTTTTTTCAGCTCTCACCAACAAGTATCACTGAGGCTGGAACAAACTGTCAGTGGGTAAAACCTCTGATGCAGGCATGAAATGTTGACTTCCTCTTCATGTGCTTTACCCTCATAGTATATCGCTTTATCTGTGGTGCCAAATGCAGGATGTGACCACAGGTAAAAGATTTATTAAATTTAGTAAAATAATGTGAACGGGGGGAATCAAGGTAGAATTTGTATCCAATAGTGAGTGAGGAAGATCGGCAGGCAACGAGTCCCTGGATAGTACTGAGACACTGACTGATACACTGAGGACGAACGGCATGAACTTTAAATCACTGAGGTAACTAAGAGCCTGAGTGTCACTAACACATAAGCAGACAGAACAATCTGAGGCAGAGATTTTAAACAGGAGGTAAGTGGAGTTTGATTGCAGGTGTTTCAGAAAGCAGAGTGCAGGAAACATGTGAAGGCCACAGCAAGAGACAAACAACATCGAAAGAGAGAGAGGGAAATATAGAATAGATGAGTAAGTGGTGGAGGACAGGACGGACCATGACATTAATGTTTCAGGGCTTCCAGTGCTGCTATTTTAAAAATACAAAAAAAAAAAAACTTGTACTGACACAAATACATTTCTGACTCCAACTCAGAGACTTCAGTTTGTGTGACAGTTTGAATTTGGTTTAGAAAGAAGATTTAAGTAAACTGCATGGTCTGCATGGTTCAGATTAAAGTGTTTTCAGCGTGGAAAGATACTTGATGTACTGAGCTACATCAAACACTGAGGTTTCTGTGGTTATTTTGCAGCAGAGTGCCAGAAATATCAATCGGAGGATCTCAATGTGTCTTAATCTGTGTAACTGTGGTTTAACAGCAACATCACATCAGTTTGAGACTGCAGGTGGAAGAAATACCTGCAGCCTTCAGACGTCTACAGAGACCTGCAACTATCAAGAAGTAACCTTCACTTTAGCTTTCTAACTGTTGTGGATTACAGAACTGGTAAGAATACTAATTCATTTTTATTTCATCTGCCATAAAACTTCAAACATTAGCTTCGTATGTCATGGTCATGCATATTACAAAACTTTAAGAAACAAGATACTGTACAGACAAGTCGGCCATGTACAAGTTTAGGAAAAACACCTGCTGTGTAAAAAACCTCAGATTATTTGAAAAATTTCTGAATTCTAGATATAGAAGAACAGTTTATAAACACACATTAGTAGTTTGTGCTCACGTTTCTGGAAGCTGTAGCTGGAGATGTTATCCAGGAATTTTGTAGTAATGAAGCCAACTTCCTGTCAGTAACTGTTAGACATGAACACAGTTTGAAACACAATCCTTCATTCAACTCACTCCATTGCTGCACTTACATATTACTCTCATTTCATTTAGGTGCCAGAGTAAACTTTATTTTTGAATTGCTTTGTGTTTGTTTAGACACTGCACAGGGCTGCTGTTCTACATACACAAATCTAAAATTATTATATTTTACAGTTAAATGATAACAATTTTACAATGTCTTTACTTTAAAACACTATGGAGGAGGAGGAGGCGTTTCAAGGGGAATAAACAGTGTGAAGTGTTTGGGTAGATTGAACTTTTCTGTCACTGATGATTGATTTCAGACAGAACACATTTTGAGTCTCAGCCATGTGGACACAACAGAGTATCATCTTCTATTTGGCCATCGGTGAGATGAACTTTATATCATTTAATTCTTTTCTTAATTTGGTATGCTGTGTTCAGTTTAAGTTTTTTATTGTATCCAGACAGGAAGAACTTATTATTTCAGAATAATAAATTCTAATTTCTTTTCTACAGTCTCGTATCTGTCTGCATCTTCAGCTGCTGAAGGTCAGTCATGTTTTTTTAAACTCAGTTTCACATGCAAAAGTTTTCTTTAAATAGTCTCATATACTAAAATTAAACTGTGCGTGGATGAAGGCGTTACCAAAAACACCAGACTGACAAATGGAATTACATTAAATGAATTATTTTCTCTTCTGTTTGGCTTTATGTTTATCTATAATTTTGATTAATTAATTCTCTCTTTTTATTTATCTTTCTTATATTATTTTTATTATTATTTAATAATTAAATGAATTGTTTTAAATATGGAGCAGCTCTCCTTCGTGTGACTGTCTGGAGTTAGGAACAAGAAGCAGAATAGCATCTTACCTTCCTCTCTGCAGTTTCTCTTCTCTGGTCATCTTCCGTATCCCATCCCATTAAAGACTGTCTGCTCGCAAGACTTCAAAACCAAAAATTAGCCAAGAAGGATCTAACGCTCAAAATCACAAAGAATGTAAAATATAGTATCCTCAGCGTTTTCCATAATGCACTGATTATTTCTTCTTTAATCACCTTTTTCATTCATTATGTTTTTATAAACGACTCTGCATTTAACACAGTTATTATTAATCTCTGTCTCTTTTCCACTTCCTGTCTTTCTCCTGCCTTACCCCCAGCAGATAGCTGCCCCTCTCTGAGCCATGCTCTGCTGGAGGTTTCTTCCTGTTAAAAGGAAGCTTTTCCTTCCCATTGTTACCAAGTGCCTGCTCAGAGGAGGTCATTTGATTCTTAGAGTTTCTGTCTATTATTGTAGAGTCTTTAAAGCAGCTTTAGGTGACTGCTGCTGCTATTGTTTATATATATATATATATATATATATATATATATATATATATACATATATATATCTATGTGTGTATATATATATATATATATACACATAGATATATATATGTATATATATATAAAAACACATACAATAAATATTTTAACATTTGTTTTGATGGTACATATTAACCTCATTCAAATAAAATAATGTTTTATAGTTTGATTTTATTGAAAGCATAGCACATAAGACAGTACCGAATGCATAATTAAATTAAAAAGGATAACAAAGCAAAAAAAAAAGAATAAATACATAAACATAAGTGAAATAAAATAAAAATACATTTCAAATTAATTATTAAATAAATTAATTTATTGGATGTAACTGACTAATTGAAAATGTAGACATTATAAAAAAGTAATTATAAAACAAGGCCATATGGAAGCTAGAATAGATTATCATCTCATGAAGAGGTGATCTCATAGAAAATATCACAGTTGCTCGAGGTTAAAATATTTATCATTTTTTAAAAGATTGATTGATAAATAAATAAATAAATAAATAAACAAGCAAATTCAAATACAGCAAGAAACACACCAGGGAGACAAAAAACAACAACAACTGAAATAGAAAAAAAAATCATAAAAAGAATAGAAATCAGGATTCATATTTTATGAAGAAAAATGGCTTTAAGCTTTTAAAAGAAAACTAAATTACTGGGAACATAGAACATAGAGAAAGTATAATTATTTATTATCATTATTTCATTATTTCATCATCTGATTTATTAAAAGTATGTTTTTTTTTGTTTGTTTGTTTTTACTTCTACTACTATTAGATAAGTTGAAGAAAGTAAAAACAGATTTATTAACTGCTCTGTTGCTTGAAAGGCTCACAAGAAAAAAATCTCAGAAATGTAGAACAAAATGCATTCTCACCACTTTTAAAACATGATTCATGATAAAAGCTGATAAAAGAATAGGGTTGTCATTACTCTGCGATGTAATTGCACCAAAATATGAGCTAAATGATTTGCAAACATACTTAGATATGGCCAAATATTATTAGCCAAATAAATGTGCTATTCTCTCTAAACATTTTAAGTAATTAAAACATGAAAATTAAAATGTAGTTTGGTAGCATTACATATTTCTTATTACCAAACAACAGACACAACATAACAAACGAGGTAAATATAGTATAGAGTATAAAAACAGGGCTGTGATAGCTAGAGATGAGAGGATGTGAAATACACTATAAAAGTAGGAAAAAAAAGTCAAAAGCTTCATAACAACCCAATTTTTCCAGGTTTTTATTCTATTTTAAGTTGTTCAAGTGCAATGAATAGCTTGAATTGGAGGTTGCTTGCTTGCTCCCTACGCGTGTTCTAACTTTTCTGGATTACTTACAACCCTCTCTGTCTGCATGAACGCAGTGTTGGAAAACACTGTGGTACCATACCCTCATGAGCAGTTATTGTAATGCAGAAAATAATGTGTTGCAACAAAAATGGCAAGAAAAAGGCAATTAACAATAGAAGAGAGACAGACCATCCTAACACTTAAAAATGTAGGTCTTTCCTACAGAGAAATTGCAAAGAAAAGGTGTCAGTGAGGACAGTTTCCTTCGCCATCAAAAGGCGCTCAGAAACTGGGGCAAAGTCTGAGAGGAAGAGGTCTGGCAGACCCAAAGCCACAATTGATTCAGAGGGCAAGTTTCTGAGAGTGATAGGCAGCTCACAGGACAACTGCCTCAAGTACAGCTTAATAGTGGTTGTAGTAAGCAAGTCTCAATTTCAGCTGTGAAAAGAAGATTTCAAGCTGCAGGTTTGACGGTATGAGTTGCAGCAAGAAAGCCATTGCTAAGATGCCAGAGTAAGACAAAGAGGCTTGCCTGGGCCATGAAACACCACCACTGGACTATTGAAGACTAGAAGAAGGTATTATGGACTGATGAATCAAAATTTGAAGTCTTAGGTTCATCACACAGGATCTTTGTACGTGGAGTAGGTGAAAGGATGGTTCCACAGTGTGTGGCATCAACTGTCAAACATGGAGGAGGAAGTGTGATGGTTTGGGGCTGTTTTGCTGGATCCAGGGTCGGTGACTTGTGCAGAGCGAGAGGCACCCTGAACCAAAATGGCTACCACAGCATTCTGCAGCGCAATCCATTACCCTCTGGTATGCACCTAGTTGGTCAGAGGTTCATCCTACAGCAACTTGGAAACATGGAGTGGCCAGCACAGTCTCCAGACTTAAACCCCATCAAGCTGGTTTGGGATGAACTGGACAGAAGAGTGAAAGCAAAGCAACCTACAAGTGCCACATATTTATGGGAACTTCTGCAACAGTTATTGGAAGAATGTTGTGCTTGAATTACATAATTATTAACCCTTTATGACCTGTCAGAGCGGGCACGGTCCGTTTTGCGTAACTATTTTTAAATCCCGGCAGAATTGCAGCCACATAAGCTAGCGCAATATTTTTTTTTGCATATGAAACCAGAGGAATTGTGCTTACATCTTATGCATTCAGCTTGTCCTAGGTCACAGTTTCCTTCCACATATGGCTTTGCAAAAATTGAATAAAAAGCACTTGCAGCAACAAAAACATAATATTCCAGAAACACACTTTGCCAATCTGATCTGCTGTTCATAGCACTTCTTATGTTGGAATAGACGTCAGCGTGAACTATCGCATGTCCGCCATTGCGGACATTTCTCCATTTGCAGATAATAACACATTTAGGTCTTCATGTCTTTGTCTAACATAATTATTTGTGTGCTGTGTGTTTATGCAAGTTTTCACTTCAAAATCAGTCTCTACTGTCAAATTCACACATGTACAATCCAATAATATCATTTGATCATTCTTTTATATTGGTCTAAATGCCATTCGGAATAAAAATGTCATTGTCAAGACTGACCTAGGCAAGAAGTCAGCAGCTTTAGCTGAACATAAACACAGTTACATCTGAGTGTCCAGACCATATGTATCAAGGAATAAAAATCAAAATAGGAGTTTTGATTTTTATAACTGATATCAAGTCTCTTGGAAAGGTGTGTGTGTCTTTATAAAAGAAATCGAATGCATTCTATAACAGCAGCATACAGACCATCTAAAACAGAATAAAAATGGTAGGTCAAAATAGACTTGAACAATCATATTATTTAGACACTTTAAGTCAAGATAATATTTGTCATTTAAGAAATAAAACAAAAATATTTTAATTATTTACAAATAAACAGTGAAGTATCCTTTAATAACTGCAACTTTGGGACAATGCCTGGTGTACTTTTACATTTTCATACATGACAAAGTAAACTTTAAGTGGCCCTCGTGGAAACATGTCTATAGCCCACAAGCTAAATCATGTGAACAGATCTTCTTTTGCCAGTATTGGCAAACAGGAAGTGGCACAGCATACCATTGGCCACTGTCGCATCCTGGTATCTCTTGCTGTTTACATGCTTTTAGATACTTTCATTGCTGATACTTTAAAAAAAAAAATAAAAATGTGGGTGAGTCTGTGTAGCTATTGCCGTTTAATGGCAACTGCATTGTGTGGAAATCATGAGGTATATTTCATTTGACAGTATCAAGATTCAGCACTTTAGCTTTCATAAGAGATTGATTTGCTTCCAATTTTTTTTTAATTTTTTATTTTAATTTCAGATATAAGCACCTTGCATGCACAGTCCTCATTGTGATTCATATTAAATCTCTGGTAATACAGTACAAGTGTTAGAATGAAGCATTCAAATGAATCTGTCCCTTTAGTATTTTTTAGAATAAATGAGCAGCTCAATATGTAGAGTGAGCAAATTAATGATTGTAATGATGAATTAATTACACACTAAATAACACTCATTTCATCAAAATGTTTTGTTTTGTTGTTTATTTTATTATGCTCACTGTGCCTTGGTGTGCCAGTCAGATTATCTGGAAGCACTTTGTGCTCTGGAAGAGTCGAAATCTTTTACAACAACACTTGGGGAACAGTCTGTGATGATAACTGGGACATGAATGATACTGAGGTGGTTTGCAGAGAGCTCGGCTGTGGAACGGCACAGAGTGCTGCTGTATCAGCCCGCTTTGGTGAGGGAAGTGGATCCATCTGGCTTGATGATGTGGACTGTTCAGGAAGTGAGAGATCTCTGACTGAGTGTCAGCACAGAGGATTTGGGACACATAACTGTACACACAGTCAGGATGCTGGTGTTGTCTGCTCAGGTGAGAAGTGATTTTTTTGTAAATACTGAAAATTATAAATATAACAAGATAAAACTTGTCATTATTGTTACACATGCTGTCTCTCTGTGATTTCCGTTTTCTCAGTGATCCTCCCAAAGCTCAGAATCTCCATGATTCCTGCTGGTAAAGTTGAGCGGAGAAGCGACGTCAGCATCACTTGTTCAATATCACCTCAAAGCCAACAGCTTCTACAAGGAGAATTTACTCTGAAGCAGATTTCAGGCTCATTCAGTCAGACAAAACTATCAACTACCAACTCTGCTACATTCAAGATCCTCCAAGTAGATTTTGACAAGGATGGATTGTACCAGTGTGAATATTCATACGACTCCAGCATCTCAACAAGTGACTCTGTCACCGTCTCTGTTACTGGTAATAAAATGTACTATTGTTTATATTACAGTGATATTAAGTGACAGGGAAAATACTGTATTGATGTGTTACACCCACTACAGGTTATTAGCATGATATCACATCTATTAAGATAAAAAAATTAAAGTCTTTATTTCAATAATTTGTCAATCAATTAATAACAGCTACACTCCTCAGTCACCTCCTAGAGTACACACACACACTAAGTGAAAAAACACAATATATTTACTACTATTTACTACTCTTTACTACTGTGTAGCATCCACACTTATTTTAACAACAGTCCATTGTTACGACCAGGCTCTGCTAGGTGACAGGGGAGGTAACATAAATGAGCCCAAAGCCAGAAGGGTCAGCTTAAAAACACAAGGTTTATTACCACAACTGAAAACCGTTAGTGAAACGACTCGCTAGGCAATTTAAACAACAAAAAACAACTCTCATACATTCAAATAACACAAGAACACTAACCATAAGGGCAGCAACTCAAAAACAGAGGCTCAAAGGCAGAGGCAGGAGGGACAGCCTACACAATCTGTTCAAATCAAAGTGTCACCCACAAGTGAAGAATCCTCAGCCTTTTGTACTCGCAGGTAAACGCAGGCTGCCACGTCATTGGTCCGCTGCACCCGAGGATCCCGCAGCAGCCAGTGGTGTGTGTAGACTGGCACACTCTGATCTGCAAGCAGTTGGGTGGGCATAGGTCCAATCACCTCTGAGCCCTGGCACGCTTGAATTTTCATACAGGAAGGCGGGCCCAATTGAGGCCAGGAGCCATAACACCCCTCCTCTTAAAATACCAACTATGTTTGGCCAAACAACTGAGGAGACCAGTTGCTGGACTTATAGGAGACAAATGTTGTCCAGACTGAGGATTCAAGCTGCTCAACCGTCCCGACTCCCGTTTATCATGTTTTTATTTGATGTGTCAAAAAGGTCTGGACTAACAGGCCAGTTCACCACCTGGACTCTTTTACTACGAAGTCATGTTGTTATAATCAATGTTGGGCAAGTTACTTTGAAAAAGTAATTAGTTACAGTTACTAGTTACTTCAAAAAAAGCTATAATTAAAGTAAATGGACACTTAACAGAAGGAACTAACAGGAAACATTAATATATATGTATACACACTATTCAAATGTTACTGTGATAATATGGCAAAACACTCAGATAATAGATAATCAGATAATATTTTATAACTGTAGAGAGAATTATTTTTTAATTTGTAATAAATAATACAATAAAACACAACAGATGTGTCAGAGCCTTTGATATTTATTGCACATAAACAGGCTGAAACTGGCTATCAAATAAGTATTAAATTAAATAATGCTTTTTAAGCAATGTAGTGCAAAATAAATGAGCCAAACTGTAACAGCTTTAGAGAACTCTGGCCAAACAAGTGCTAAGTTGGCATGTTGGTGTGCTGGTACCTGCTCGCTGGTCTTTGTCAAGGACAATTTTCCGTCACTCTGCCAGCAGACTTGCCTTGGCCTTGTCCTTCCTTTCCTGTGTCTGCAGCCAATGTAGTTTGAACTTGGGCAGAGTCACAGCAGCCACGAGAGCATCTTCACTTTCCAACAAATCTGCAAATCTTGTTTTGATTGCCTGAAAGTAAAGTATGTAAAGAATATATTATACAACCTATCTATACACACAAACACACACACCACATTATATATCATCTGCATCTTTAAAAATATATTGCATTTGACATATATTTTTCATAATTGTTCTTTTTAAAGTAGATGGTTTCTGTTCTTTCTTTACAGCAAAAGGTCTGATCTCTAGTCATACAACTCTAAAGCGTAGAATATGATGTATGAACTACATCTTGTTCTACGCTGTTATTCCCATCACTGGTTATAATAGATGAGACTCTCTTTTTTTAAACTTCAGTTCCACCTGTGCACACTGAAAGTAAAGTGTCTTTATATCACATTAAAACAGTGACACAGAAGAAGCTTCTCAGATGAGAGATGAAAACGTCTTCAAGCAACTTAAAGAAGTCCAGACGCTTTTCTTTCCAAGCTCCTTAGACTACGATGACCTGGATAACTGAGAACCTTCACAGACAGTGACACAGAGTTTATTTCTGCCACCAGGTCCCTGTTTACTTACTACGGTTTCTTTATTTGTTCTTTCTTTTGCTCTCAGTGTTCCTGCGGGAGCCCAGCATCTCTGTGACATCTCCAAATGGAGGACTGGTCGAGGTTTATGAAGGTGCAGAGATCATCAAGGGTTACAGCTTCGTCTTCACCTGCACAAACAATGAACACTATCCTGGAGGAGTTTTCAATCTCATCTACTCCAATATGACACACACCAAACACAGTGAGCCATCTGTCAACAACTCAGCCTCCTTTAGTTTTCCTGTAGCTGACTTTGGACATGAGGGCGAGTACAGATGTGTGTATGAGATAACTCTGTCAGCAGGAACATTCACTTCTGCTGAATATTGGAGGATTCGTGTTTCTGTGATATGTAAGTAGACGACAGAACTCAACATTTGTACTTAACATAACTGTGACTACACAACTGTTTGACTATCCAAAGATTTACAAATCTAAATGTAGGTAATTCATTATGGGCTCAAATTGTGGTCATAAATATTTTGTACTTGTAAATCAAATGTGTATTTGTGTACTCAGTTTTATAACCTTGTAAACCAAAATATCTGAAAGTTTTATGTTTGTGCATCTACAGATGAGAATTTGTGTGTGTAAAAAAGATTTGTGTTTGCAAAAAATATTTACACAAGTTACAAATTCTTTTGTTAAGGTTGGTTACAGATACAAAGCAAAAAACTATGTGTAAAACTCTGCGCTCAGGTTCCCTGGCTGCGTGTGGATTTCAACTTACAAGTACAAATTTTGACCTGATTTTTCTTCCTTTGAGCTGATTGGTCAATGTCATGTCAATCACAAATTTAACAATCCAATCAAAGAACAGATGGGTTTGGCTGTTGGAGGGTGCTTTATGGAGCATTTGATTTAAAAGTACAAAATATTTATGACCACAATTTGAGCCCATAGTTCATCAGTGGCTGCTGTTCAGTCTGATAATGATGCAATGTGGCACCATACTGGTCAGACATAGCCAGGCTTCCTAAACCATGTGTGTCTGGAGTGTCTAAGTGTGAAGTAGTAAGGTTGTGAGAGGAGAGACCTTTACACGCCATTCACTGGGAGCCCATTGTTTCATAATCTGTTCATGTTAACATGGATGGTTTATGGGGAGGTTTTTCCATGTAATCTGTTTTCAGACATTTAAAGCAGTTGAAACAATTGATATTCTGATGATGACTGATCTCTTTCCACAGATTCAAGAACTCCAATCCTGAGATATGTTTTCCTGCCACTGATTCTGCTTTTGGAGAACATTGCCCTTCATTTCTACTATAAGGTACATCAGAGTAAATAAAAGCATGTATGATACTGAGTAGTAGCTGAGAAGTGTAGGAACAGTAACATGGATTGTGTCCCGTCTCTCCAGGTCATCAAAAAGCAAAAATCAGACAAAAAGGAGAACGATGAGACGGATGTTTCCAGAGCTGAAGAAGTGGAGGCCGACGAGGAAACAGTCCAAGAAATAGAATATAAACATAGAAACAAACACGCAAGTCTAAATTTTTGTTGGAATTTAGATTAAAGTTGTTTAAATCTTGTTTAATTATGTTTATGTTTTAAATGTCTGACACATTACTGCAGCGACTCTATTTAACCTGCCTTTACTGTCCAGTATAAACTCTTAATAGCATGACTGTGACTTAAGTTTGAAAATAACCCTTCATCCTCTCCAGTCCTCACTTTCTTACATCTTCCTCCATCTCTGCCAGTGAAGTTTTCACACATTAAGGTTTTTACTTCTCACTAAACTGTATCTTTGGCTAACAGACTGCATGTGTGTCAGTCTGCACATAAACATGTTTTTATGTTTGGTGATCTTTTTGAACTCTTTGAATTCATCTGCCATTTAGTTCCTGCATTTATAGCATCCTATGTGGCACTAGCTAGATGTTTCAATATTGTGACTGCAACTTAACTGACAGCTGCAGCGTGGATGTATGACAGTGATGAGAAGGAGAAATACAGGCAGGGGCCAGTGGGACCGCCTCAGCCTCCCAGTAGATACACCTATGGTATTGTTATGACCCAGAGCTAAACATATAACACACACACCACTGCTTTACCTGGATCAATATCAAAGTATGACGTGTCCAAGCCTGCATGGCAGGGTGACCACAATACTACATCAGGCTTTTATGCATTGGGTGACCAAGGGATGACATAACTGTGTCTGTGACATCACCAACAACAGCTTTTAGCCGGTTTATCTAAACGTGGTGTGCAGTGAGACCATACAAAACTGGACAAGATGTTGCAGGAGTGAGAAACTACAGCAGATGAACAGTTTCTGAAAGTCATGTCAGTAAGAAACAGGACAACATCATATAAACCTGACACAGGACCTGAGAGACACAATTGGCTCTGCAGTTGATCCATCTACTGTTTGATCAGAAGAAGTGGTCCCAGTGGAAGAGTGTTGTGGTCTTGGGTCATGGACTCAGAGGTTTGAGTTTTAGGACTTAGAATTCTTGTTTGTTTACTTTTTATGTTTTGTTTTTGTTTCTCCTCCAGCATTTTAAAAAGTACACATTACTTCTTCTTCTGGAACTTCTTGGTATTTTCCTTTTGAATTTATGGACTTTGATTTGTAGACCTTCAGCCACTTGGAATAAAGCTAGTTTTCAGTTTAATCTGTTGCTTGTTTCTGCTCATGTATTTGGGTTATTTTCCATGCAAAGTATGAGAGTGGGAAGCTGTCAAGAAGCACTTCTTAAGAAGGGGAAACAGGGAGGAAAGGCTGCCAAATTACACAAGAACTGGATTGAGAATCAGAGGCAACTGATGTTATAAGGTTAGGGCACATTGCAACAATATATTGGAAGAGAACAGAACAAAAGGAAGTAAAAGGACTTGTTTATGCTTTGAATCACTTACCAAGAAGCCTGGAGAAGTATTTCTGACGACTACTAAAGAAATTGGAAGAAAGTTGCCTACGAGAGTTCAGGCTGTTTTAATCAACAAAGTTCATCATACCAAATATTGACTTTCATTCATGTTAGGATTGTACAAACTGTCTTTGCCTCATATATTGTGTTTGTATAAAGAAAAGAAGTGACTCCTTTAACACCCTTTACTTTCTTGGGATCTGATCACTTCAGGCTGGAGGAGTTCGTGGGAACCCTTAAACCCCCTGACAGATTATATCAGCGCTGTCTTTGACTCTGTCCTTGTGGCTCACAAATCCTGGTGAGACATATGTGGTGTTTTTATTCCACAACCATCTGCAAAGGAAAGAAATCAAGGAAAATGTACTGATTTCTGAGAGCATGTCAGACACCACTGATCCAACATGTGGCTGTATTGTGGTGACTAATTCTGACACAGTATAGGATCAGTGAAATTTATCACATCATGTTCCCACTGAACAACATCTTTTGTTGGACTTCCTGTATTTTCCTGCTGCACTGCTACTGCTGTAAAATGGCAAAGGTACGCCCCCTGCTGTTCAAGATCAACACTGACAACAGGATGGTAGAGAATTTTATTTCCTCTTAGTACATTAAATACTTTTTTTATTACCTGGATAAAGAAAGTTTATTAACTTTATGACTGCTCATCACTGCTTTTTCTACCTCACAAAGTTTAGTGGGCTGGGGTCGGCATTCACTCAGCTTTAACTCTGGGTTATTGGGGTGGGCTGAACCACTGAACCACCATACCATCCAGAACAATCCTGTATTATGTTGGTAGCCAATGTATTTGAAATAAAACAGGATAGATGTGTTGTTGCCTTTTGAACCGAGAGACCTGAACAAATACACAGCGAGTTAGAGTTCTTCCAGCCATAAGCTTCGGGTCAAAGTGTTGAACCAGCATAAATATTATGCCACCCATGGTGACCCTTACATTTTATCAAGGGCGTAGATTTGGCATGGACGGAAGGGACATGTCCCCACCAATATCCAGCGATTATTGAATTGTCCCCACCAATAATTTGATCTCTTCGAGTAAAGAAAAATAAACTCGATAGAAAGAAAAAAACAATCTGTCAACGTCTCATTCACTTAGCAGTGCACAAAGAGTTACATTACGTTCTCTACTGGAGTCCTACATCATGTGACAAATATGGTCAATGTTATTGGCTGTGCCTTTCAGGGAGCTCTGTTTAGTTTTAGCAGCAGCAAGCCTGCACTGCGAGGACCTGCAAGGAGGAGAGGAGGATGGCAGCAAAAAGGAAGAACCTGGATATAAGAAAGTATTTATCAAAGAAACCTGTAAGTCACTTAAAGTCAAGTTCACTCATAAAATGTGTCCGTCATAATAACGTTACAGGCTATGCTAGGCTTTGGCCCACATCAGTCTAAAATTGTATGTAACCATGAATAACGTGTTTTGGAAACTAACTGCACAACAGGCAGCACTATTAGTTCTCTCAGTCTCAGAGCAGCATTTCTAATTTTGATTGAAAGTGTCAGAGAAAACGGCAGCCTCGAGCAAGCCAGGATATTAGTTTACAGACGCTGTTCAAATTATATGTCTAACCTTAAAATGTTGGTGACACAATAATTTCATCTTAGTGGTACTGATATTTTTATAGGGTTAATTTTTGAGACAAAATATCATGAGGTAGTCATGATTTTGCAAATAATCCACCTTGTAGTGCAGTTTGCACAAATTGTTTTAAAAATGCACTCACCCTACAAACATTACTGATGAGTCAAGATCTGCACAAATTGACAGAAACACTGAAGCACCTACACATTTTATTCTTATTGTCATGTATGTCCTATTTGTCAGGTGACAGAAGAACCAACACAAAGCTCAGAGAGTAACGGTGATGCAAGATCACAGGTGGAATTGATTATTTTGTAGTAATCTTAGATGAGTAGTTTTATGGACAAAAATCACCAGGTCATTCAGTGTTCGCTTAGTGCTAATGTATAAGACATGTTTGTGTACTATAACTGAAGTAATGTTGTTAAGTCCTTAAAGTTATATTCTTTTATTGTCTTGACTGTTTTTGAAGCTATTTTTATTTTTGTATGATACCTGATTTATATGGAATATGGCTGAAGTAAACTAAAGTCTAAAATACTTAGTCATTTGTTTAATAGTAATTTAACATTATATAATTCACATATAAAATACTATGAATTGTAATTTTAAATGGTTTAAAGCATGTAGAATAGCATATGCATATATAGGCAAGTATATTTCTCCTTTTTTTTTATCAAGAAGCAAAGACAAAAAGGGAAAAAAACGAAACAGGGCAGGGTTCGGTGGTTGAATCAACCGTCCCCACCAATGCCAAAACCAAATCTACGCCCTTGCATTTTATGATTCAAACACTCGTTAAAATGTAACAGATACAATGCTTACAACGTATTTGTTGATTCAACTCAACAAAATCTGTGATGAGATAAAAAAAAAAGAAGGTCAGCATGAGTGAGGTTTGGTTGGTCAATGAACCACATTAAATATAAACAGTTTCACAATTTTAAAAATGGTTTCAACAAACATTATGTATTCATCTATGTTTCTGTAATTACTTTTTAGATAAACGTTAGTATTAGTTATATGTTCGCAAAGCACATATGTACTCCTCCTCCACCAGATGTCAATGTTAAACAAAAAACGTTCACTACGATTTTTCATGGTTGCAGAAATGAATCTATGGTGGATAAAATAAAATTAATATCAAATTAAATGATAAATAGATGTTAGTTGCTTACTAAGTTGGTAGTTTGTCACAGCAGAGCTGTGCTTTCATAAATATGTACTTAAGGTGAGTTGCAACATCTGATCAGACATTTGATAAGACTTTCAGAGAATTTCTTTTCAGCTGTCACCAACAAGTATCACTGAGGCTGGAACAAACTGTCAGGGGTTAAAACATCTGATGCAGGCATGAAATATTGACTTCCTCTTCATGTGCTTTCCCCTCACAGTATATCTCTTTATCTCTGTTGATGCAAATTCTGCTGTGAGCCTTTGGATTTCTTTTCACCAGTCTTGACAAAATAAGAAGAAAAATATATGAAAATGCATTCATTATCTCACTGCCATGAAACACTCAGCTGTCCTCACCACTGACACTGTGGAGAGTTTACAAGGACTCGACTCACAGAAGTCAAACCATACCTGATTTAAAGTGGGCTGATCTCCCTTTTGTGTTTTTCAAGTTCGTCTAAACCAGTGGTGTCAAATGCAGGATGTGACCACTGGTCAAACTTAAAGGGTTCATAAATGAAGTAAAATAATGTGAACGGGGGGAATCCAGGTAGATTTTTTATCCAATAGTGATTGAGGAAGATCGGCAGGCAACGAGTCCCTGGATAGTACTGAGACACTGACTGATACACTGAGGACGAACAACATCAACATGAACTTTAAATCACTGAGGTAACCAAGAGCCTGAGTGTCACTAACACATAAGCAGACAGGACAATCTGAGGCAGAGATTTTAAACAGGAGGTAAGTGAAGTTTGATTGCAGGTGTTTCAGAAAGCAGAGTGCAGGAAACATGTGAAGGCCACAGTTTGAGCACGAGATAAACAACATCGAAAGAGAGAGAGGGAAATATAGAAAAGAAGAGTCAGTGGTGGAGGACAGGACGGACCATGACATTAATGTTTCAGGGCTTCCAGTGCTGCTACTTTAAAATCACTCAAGACACAAACACATTTCTGACTCCAGCTCAGAGACTTCAGTTTGTTTCACAGTTTGAATTTGGTGCATCAGTGAGATGTGTGACTAGGAGATTGGTTCAATTATTGTTTTTTTCTTGGACATATGCATCATATATATGATTTTGCAATGTGGCATTCAAAAGAGTGCCAACACAGTTTTCTGTTGTAACGTCTTGAGGTATTCCAGGAAAAGCGTTTTGTGCAAACAACACTGGTTTGTGCCAACATGTCAGTATGAGTTTTTGATGACAAAAACACAGTTCAACACAATTTTTGGGTCAGTCCACATATTTAATGATTTCATCTCATATTGTTGTTGAACATGTTAAACATCCTGTGGTCATTATGTTTTCTGTGCATGCTTTGCAATGATCGAAACAGATTTATTTTTGTAGGTTACATTCAAATTTTTTATTTGTGAATATGTTGTTTGGTAAAACTAGTTTCCTGTTTGGGATTGGCAGAGAAAAAAGAGAAACAGATGCTCCTGAGGGAATTAAAAGCTGCATATTTGCATGGTTCAGATTAAAGTTCAAATTAAAGTTGCTTGATGTACTGAGCTACATCACACACTGAGGTTTCTGTGGTTATTTTACAGCAAAGTGCCAAAAATATCAATCAGAGGATCTAGCATCTTAATCTATATAACTGTGGTTTAACAGAAACATCACAACAGTTTGAGACTGCAGCCTTTAGACGTCTGCAGAGAACTGCAGCTTTCAAGAAGTAACCTTCACTTTAGCTCTGTTGTGAATTACAGAACTGGTAAGAATAACTAATTCATTTTTATTCCATCTGCCTCACAGTAAAATGAAACTGCAAATATTAGCTTCATTTGTCATGGTCATGCAAATTACAAAACTTAAAAAAAACAACAACAACATACTGTACAGATAAGTCAGAAACAGTTTATTTGAACAATTTCTGAGAACAGTTTATGAACACACATCAGTATGCTGTTTCAGCATTTCTTTCAGCTGTTTTAATGGATTTTTGTAATAATAAAACAAACTGTCTGTCAGTAACTTTCAGAGATGAACACAGTTTGAAACACAATCCTTCATTTCGTCTAGATTCAGGTGTTCAACTCCCTCTAATGCTGCACATACATATTTCTCTCATTTCATTTAGATGCCAAATGAAACTTGTTATAATTTGCTTTGTGTTTGTTTAGATAAAGGATCACATGACACTGCACAGGGCTACTGTTCTACATGCACAAGTCTAAAATGATTTTATTTTACTTTTAAACAAACCAATCCACAAAGTTTATACAGCGTCTTTACTTTAAAATACTAGGAAGAAGAAGGATGAGTTTCAAGGGGAAAAACACAGTGTGAAGTGTTTGGGTAGACCACAGACTGAACTTTTCTGTCACTGATGACTCATTTTACACAGAACACATTTTGAGTCTCAGTCATGTGGACACAACAGAGAAACTTCTTCTATTTGGCCATCGGTGAGATGAACTTTATATCACTTAATTATTTTCATTTTTTGCTATACTAACAGAGTTTGTCAGAGGACTCCGGCAATCAGTTTTCAGTTCAAGGTTTCAAAAAGTTTTCTGTTATTTATTGTATCCAAATTAGAAACAAGAATAGTTCATTATTTCAGCATAATAAGTTATATTTTCTTTTCTACAGTCTCGTATCTGTTTGCATCTTCAGTGTCTGCAGGTCAGTCAATTTTTCTGTGAATAATAATATATATTTAAAATAAACTGTGCATGAGTGAAAGCACCAGACTGACAACAGTTCTACCAACCAACATATAAATAGTTTTGCTATATTAAATTACATTAAACCAAGTTTTTTCTCTTCTGTTTTGTTATTTTGATACATGAAGTGCATCATGTTTATCTAATCTTTTGATTAGATGAATTCTATATATTTTTTTATATTTCTTTTATTATTTTTTTAATAATTAAATTATTTTTTAAAAATATAAAACCCACAGATCTAGTGAATATTTTAAAATGTGTTTTGAAAGCTACATATTAACCTAATTCTACTGCAATACAATTTTACACCTAGATTTTGTTGAATGCATAGCACACAGCACAGTACTTGATGCATAAGTAAGCTAAAAAGGACAACAAAAGAAAAGAAAAATAATAAATAAAAAAAAGAAATTGAAATTATTATTAAATTAATTTATTGTTTCTAAAATCTCATAAAACTCAAAACTCATAGAAAATATCTTTTCTCCCTTATCATAGGGATTCTAGTTGTTGGAGGTTAAAAAATCATTTTTAAAACATTGAATACATATGGCAGAAACTTTATTAATGAGCAAATTCAACCAGAAAAAGAAACAAACCAAGAAGACCATAAAAACAGAAATAGAAAAAAATAATAATAAGAATTGAAAACAGCTGCAATCTGCAGCGTTCATATTTTATGAAGAAAAATGTCTTTGACCTTTTAAAAGAAAACTAAATTACTAGTGATGTGTCGGTCGCGAACGAAACGGCTCTTAGAGCCGATTCTTTGAAGTGAACGGCGCAAGCCGGCTCCTTATTGGGAACCGTGTTTTTTTTTCTTTTCTTTCTCTCACCCTCTCTCTCGCACTTTTTTTCCGCTTCACTCCGCACGAGCCTTGTGCTTTGCGCTGGGAAGAGGGGGGAGGGGCGGTAGTTACACTCGCAGTAGCACATGAACAGAGCGGGAGGGAAAGAGAGAGAAAGAGAGCCAGAGGCAACAACGTCACATTAGAAAGGTATAGTAATCATCCACAACTATTTTCAGTTGCGGATAATAAAGGATTCAGAAAGTTTATTCGTGCAGGCCCATATGACAGACAATGTGCATCTTCTTTTTGTTTTCATATTTTAATTTATATTTAATTGTGTTGTGGTTTGCAGTGTTTTGTGTCATTTCACTTTAAATTTGTTTAAAAGGAAAAAGCAGAAAATTTAAACAGTTAAAAGTTGAAATGTAAATAGCTGGTTTTGTATTATATTGATGATTTATTTATTACATTTTATGTGGAGTGAATAAATAAAAGTATATATTTACGGTGGCTCCTAGAGACAAAGCACGTACAAACTCCAAAACATGTACAAATCCCAAAGCACGTAAAAACTCCAAAACACGTAAAAACTGCAAAACACATAAAAACTGCAAAACACATAAAAACTCCATAGCACGTACAAACTCCGAAGCACGTACAAACCCTGAAGCACGTACAAACTCCAAAACACGTACAAACTCCAAAACACGTACAAACTCCAAAACACGTAAAAACTCCGAAGCACGTACAAACTCCAAAACATGTACAAAACACAACAGAAGTGCTCCAGAATGCTAGGCGCAGTGTTGAGCTTTTGTTACCTGGTGGCTACACAAGCCAGGAAGTACCAACGACCAAATTTGGTGTGTGGTAGTAACAGGTAAATGAACATTTTTTTAAATTATTTGAATATATATGAGTGCTTGTGTATAAATACACAAACAATACACATGTGCTTTCAGTTGTGTAATTTAAGTGATCTAGGTAGCTCTGTTTTGGAAGTTCAGTTAACGCTAGAAATGTGTTTTGGAGTTTGTACGTGCTTTGTCTCTAGGGGCCACCGTATATATTTATATATAAACATATATAAATAAAACCACTTTTTTTACATTAGTAATTCCTTTTGTGCATAATTTTATTCAAGATGGCGCGGCCACGTCCAGACGCCTTCCTGACCGCTCCGCTCCGACTATCCACTTTTCTTGTTTTTTACTTATTTTTTGCACTGGTTTACATTCTAAAATCCTCTAGTCTTATAGTATACGACGGCAGATCACTTGTAAACATCGGTGACAAGGTTGCACATCTAATCTTGGACACTTTTAAACCTGACCCATCCTGGCCGCCAGAGATTCTACGCGGCGCGGAGAACAACAAAGGACGGGCCGCTCATCCGAGGCGTAGAACAAAGAAGCGCCGGGGGAAACGCGCTGGCATTAGGAACAGACTGAGACAGCAGGCGCATCGCGCACCACTGCCCAGTATCCTACTGGCCAACGTACAATCCATGGAGAACAAGCTCGATGACCTAAGAGCAAGAGTCACCTTCCAACGTGACATGAGGGACTGCAACATTCTGTGCTTCACGGAGACATGGCTGACCCCCACCGTGCCGGACCAGGCCGTAACTCCATCGGATTCATTCTTTGTGCTCCGCGCGGACAGAACGGCAGAGTCGAACAAAACCAAAGGTGGAGGAGTGTGTTTCATGGTAAACAGAAAGTGGTGTGATGCCAGGAGCATTTCTACTCTTTCCAGCAGCTGCTCGCCACATCTGGAATTCCTGAGCATTAAGTGCCGCCCTTTCTATCTGCCCCGTGAGTTCACCTCGGTCATCGCCACGGTGGTCTACATCCCACCCCAAGCGGACACAGGTATGGCTTTGTCCGAACTACATGATGTGCTGAGTTCGCTTCAAAACAAGGACCCGGGCGCAGCCCTCATTGTAGCAGGAGACTTTAATAAAGCGAACCTCAGACAAGTCATGCCAAACATTTACCAGCATGTCTCGTGTCCAACGAGGGGGGATCGAATTTTGGATCACTGCTACACGCCATACAAGCAGGGCTACAAAGCTGTCTCACACCTGGCTTTTGGGAAGTCTGACCACAACGCCATCTTCCTCATTCCCCAGTATAAACAAAACATACGGAGGGAAGAAGTAACCACGAGGGAGGTGAAACGGTGTTCTCCCAATCAGAAGCTACGCTACAGGACGCACTCGACGACGTCGACTGGGACATGTTCAGAGCATGCGCAGTCGACATCAACGAGTTTACGGAAGTAGCAGTATGCTTCGTCAATATGCTAGCGGAGGAGATTATCCCCACTGCGAGAGTCACCACATTCCCAAACCAGAAACCGTGGATGGACAGATCGATCCGCGCTGCAGTAAACGCCAGGACCGCCACCTACAACGCGGGTCTCGCCACTGGCGATATGAGCGCCTACAAAGCGGCCTCATACGGCGTGCGGCGCACGGTGAGAGGTGCTAAACGCCGGTACCGGGAGCGTGTGGAGTCCCGCTTTCTCCTGGGCGACACACGGAGTATGTGGCATGGACTACGCACCATTACGGACTACAAACCCAGGGACACTGCGCCGATCAACGCCGACTCTGCATTCACCAATGAGCTGAACCAGTTCTACGCCCGTTTCGAGGTTAGCCAGGCGGCTAATGCCATCTACCGCCTGACTACCGAGGACAGTGACGTCATCAGCGAGAGACCGGTGACCAGCATCGCGGAGCATGACGTCCGAGCGGCATTGAGGAGAGTGAACACAAGGAAAGCGGCGGGGCCAGACGGCATCACCGGCCGTCTGCTGCGCTGCTGTGCTGACCAGCTAGCAGGTGTGTTCACTTACATCTTCAACGAGTCCCTGGCGAAGTCTGTGGTCCCCACATGCTTCAAAAGATCCACCATCATCCCGGTGCCCAAGAACAGCAAACCCTCATCCCTGAACGATTACCAGCCAGTTGCGCTGACCTCGGTAGTAATGAAGGTGTTTGAGAGGCTGCTGAAGAACATCATCTCCTCCTCTATCCCAGACACCACAGATCCGCTTCAGTTCGCCTACTGACCCAACAGATCCACTGAGGACGCCATCGCCCACGTCCTGCACACCACCCTCAGCCATGTGGACAAGAAACAGGGTAACTATGTGAGAATGCTGTTTGTTGATTACAGTTCAGCGTTTAACACAATAGTGCCCAGCAGACTGTTCACAAAGCTCAGGGATCTGGGACTCAACAGCCGTCTGTGTGCGTGGGTGTTGGACTTCCTCACTGGCAGAACTCAGGTGGTGAGGGTGGGTAGATGCGTCTCCGACAGCATCACCATCAACACAGGAGCGCCACAGGGGTGTGTCCTCTCGCCACTGCTCTACTCCCTCTACACTTCAGACTGTGTGGCCACCCACGGCTCCAACACCATTGTGAAGTTTGCTGACGACACAGTGGTGTTGGGTGCCATCTCCAACAGCGATGAGGCGGCCTACATGGACGAAGTGAAGAATCTGGCATCATGATGCCAGGACAACCACCTCCAGCTGAACGTCGGCAAGACCAAGGAGCTGGTGGTGGACTTCAGAAGGAGTCAGCACAGAGACTACAAGCCCATTATCATTAATGGAGCTCCAGTGGAGAGGGTGCAGTCCTTTAAGTATCTTGGCGTCCACATCTCCTCAGACCTGACATGGGCTGCCCACATTCAGGTCCAGACCAAAAAGGCTAGGCAGCGCCTGTATCACCTACGACAACTGAGGAAGTTCAGGGTCTCTCCAAAAATCCTCAGGATCTTCTATACAGGCGCTGTGGAGAGCATCCTCACACAGAACATGACATCGTGGTTTGGAAACAGCTGTGTGAAGGACCAAAAAGCTCTCCAGAGAGTGATCCGTACAGCAGAACGCTGCTGCAGGATTGCTCTCTCCCCGCTTCAGGACACCTACACCAGGAGATGCCGGACTAGAGCAACGCAGATACTGAAGGACCCGTCCCATCCTGGCAACAAACTGTTCCAACTTCTACAATCTGGTAGAAGGTTCCGCATCATCCGGGCAAGGACAGAGAGACTCAAGAGGAGCTTCTATCCTCAAGCCATCCGGGCCCTAAACCAACCCCCCCCCTCCTCCACACACACCCGCCCTCTCACATCATCTATAATTGACTGAGACTCTCCTCCAGACACTCAATTCCTTTAACTTTAAATATGTTTATATTGTCCATTCTGTAAAATAGTCAGATGTCTATTCATATTAATGTACAGAATTCACCTGCTTGCTGCTACTACTGCACATTCACCCAATGTATATACTATATATATATATATTTATAATGTTATTCCTCTACCCCCCCCCCCCCCCCCTTTTTTTTTTGCACATGTTGAGGAGCGTGTCAGGATACATTTCACTGTGTGTTATACTTGTGTAACTATGCATGTGACAAATAAAGAACCTTGAACCTTGAACCTTTTATATTGTTGTTAATAATAAATTAATTAAAGCAACAAAACAATCTGAAGAGCTGGCTGGGAGCCGAAAAAGCAGGCTCTCTTTAGTGAGCTGAGCTGAAAGAGCCGGTTCTCTAAAAAGATCCGGAAATCCCATCACTATAAATTACTGGCAACATAATCTAAATGTTACAAAAACAATTTAAAAAACGTAATTATTTCAAAATGATTTATTAAAATATGATTTTTAACTTAACATAAAAACATATTGAATAACTGTAGACTGCATTGCCTGAAACATTCACGTGTTATATAAAATATTAATAACCTATTAACATAATAATAAAATTGCAACACAGTACTAGTCATCAGTTCATTATGTTTGTTTTTTAAAATATTTTAAATGTTTTACGATTTTAAACTTGAAAGGAAAAAAATCTACTCCTGTTCATTGACTTAATATATATATTTTTTCAAAACTTATTTAAAACTGTTCTTAAATTACATAATAATTAAAAGATTTAAATTGAATCATGCTGTCAAGGCCAGTATGATTCAATATGGGAGATCGGTTACTTATCAGAGTGAGAAGGAGTCAGAAAGAGAGTAACCCTACCATGGTGAGTGTCTTACTTGAGTATGGAGGCGAATAGTCGTGAGAGGCGGGTGTCTGAGTGAGTGTCCGGGGCACCTGATTCATACCTGGGGGCAGGCGTCCAGCGCCGGTCAGCGTAACAATGGTCTGAGGAGCAGAGCATAGCTTTCTGAGTACATAGCTAAATTTGTTGGGTGCGCTGCGTATGGTGTTGCACAGACAGGACTGCCAGGTCAAACTCATTCTCAGGAAATAGTGGTGGTTGGTATTCAAGGGTTACCTCAAATGGAGAAAAGCCTGTAGCGGAGGAGGTGAGTCAACTGTGTGAATTCAATCCAAGGAAGTTGCTAGGATAAGGTGGCCGGGTTATGGGAAGTCACATGGAAATTGTACCACTAACATTGACACCAATTGAGGTGCAGAAGGCCTTCCAAGTCTGGAAATTGAACTGTGGCCCTCGATCGCAGACAAGCTTAAAACATGGACAAGCAGATTAGCTGTTTCTGTGGCAGTGGGTAGTTTCTAACCCTATGGTAAGGATTACTGTTTTTCTGAGGACATGGGTAAACCACGTGATGTGAGACCATGGCGTAGATAGTGGTTGAAGGAGGCCAGACGGGCACTGAGTGCTTAATTTGCTGCAGGCGCAGATGGTGTAAGGAGTGACATACTCCCTGGCATCTCATTTCAACATATTCCACCCAAAGCAACGCTTTAGTAAGGAAGTGGTCCTACTTACTCCGGGATGACAGATGAATCTTGCTGTGTGGCCCCAGTGGATGACAGCAGAACAGGCTACTGTGAGAAAATAGCGTCATCTGCGGGGCCGGGTACCAGAATCGGGCTGATCAGTGTCCAGGGGCAATTTCCACCCTGTTTTCCAGGTCCAACGGAAACCAGTGAGCAGGAGGACAGTAAAACCAGAGATATGATTAAAAAAATACACGCGATGTTTTTTTTCTGAACAAAACAGTAGTGTTTTTAGTGGGAAGAATGGTAAAAACTGCATTTTCTAAGGACAGCGCTAGCAAACACTTTCCCCTTGTGAGTGAAAAAAGAAAAAGAAAAAAACACCCTTCCTTATTGGTGTTAAAGTGTACCACATCAACCAATCAAAAATGATATGGCAACATGTGGCACTTGGTTGTTTAGGAAGAGGGGAAAGTTTTAGGAGTGACGCTGTGAGAGAAAGCGGGCGAGCGAAAGAAAGAGAGAGACAGTGTTTTCATATGTGAGACATTAATGACGTTTAGTGTGTTTGGAGGCTATAGTTAGTGTGTTGTGTAGTCGTTGTTTTGTTTTGTGTGTCAGTTATACTAGTGAATGCCACATTTGCTCCAAAAAAGCCATCAAAGGCAGATTCCAGTGTAAACGCTGTTCCCACATGGGAAACAGGACTGATACACCTCCTGTTGTCAGATCTGCAGGGTTTAGGCCTGTGGTATTTTCCTCTATCTTATAGTGGACAGAAACTATTCTTTTGAAGTGGCACAAATAATTTGTGTGCCTTCTTATTTGATGCAGCACACCTGATTGTTCTGTAAATAGATTTAAATGGTTATATAAAAAACACCTGAGGCCTTGGCTGCATTTTTAGGTAAATAGTACCAGATAACTTTGTTGTTTGCAAAACTTGTGCATAATTTTTAGAAATGTAAAATTTCTATTTGCATTTCAAGTTATGACAATGATTTGTTAAACACGTTTGTGGTTTTTACAGTAAAAAATATAACGTTTTTCTACTAGATCAATTGTGCTAATATAGTATGTCAAAATGAAAAAAATAACTCAAATTTCAGATATTTGAGGTTGTGCTGATACCAAACGAAGCAAAATAAACAATGAAATATAGAGGTAGAATCAAAAGTAGTCAAAAATGGCCAATTATACCCTGGACCTCAGAGGGTTAATGAACAGACCAAAACGAAGACACCAGTTGTCCCCCTTTCTGATTTTTTGATCACAAAACTTACAATTATTTGCAACTTCAGATAGTTTGTTATAAAAATGAATGTGATCTGTACCAGCTGTCTTTTAATGGGCCACACAAACAAAACAGAAACATAAATAAAATCATTAAACCAGGAGTAACCTAAACTTAGAGTCAGCCTGAGGATCCAGTCCAACCAATGCTACACAGGTGAAGATGTTTGGACACTTGTTGTGAAATTATTTTTTAATCCAAGTGCAGTAGACAATTCTGGTTCACAGTAAAACATAATGAAATAGTTTCTACCCACTCCTGGAAAAGTGGCAGATAATAATTTGTAAATAATGACACATTTAGATCGTCAGGTCTTTGTCTAATATATGCATTTATATGTTGTGTGTTTATGGAAGTTTTCACTACAAGAACTGAAAAGAAAAGTTTTAAAATCAGGTCTCTACTATCAAGTTAGCACACGTTTAATACAATCATATGTTTGTGTCATTGAGAAAAAGAAGTCAGGACATTGTCACAACTGAATATAAACACCTACATTCAAGCACAGCTCATTACATCTGAATAAACATAATGTCCAGACAATATGTAATAAAAGTAAAAATAGGTGCAGCTCAAATTGATATCTGTTTGGGACAATACCCTGAGTATCTTCTCTCATATTGCTGGCTAAATCTGTGCACCTTAATGTTTGCACCACACAGTTATCAATTACAGACACTTACACCTCCACACTCTGTTTTGCTGTACTTTCCACAACTTTTGCTGCACTTTGTAAATATAGACAACAACAACAACAAACTTTATTTATATAGCACATTTAAAAAACAATGGTGTACCAAAGTGCTTAACATGTAAGAGGGTAAGATGAAGTAAGAGGGAAGGATGGGGGTTATGGCAAGGTACCAAAACATGCTAGCAGGTTAGATGGCATTAAAAAACAAAAGCAAAAGAAATGCATATAAAAGCATAAAAGAGCAATAAGTGTAAGGGATAAAACAGTCAAAAATTTTAAAAATGATTAAAAATAATTAAGAATGAACTGAAGATAAGAATAAGCATTAAGCTAACTAACAAGCAAACGTTAACTGGTAGAAAAGACGAGGCTAAATAAGTGGGTTTTTAACTGCGATTTGAAGGATTGAATGGAATCGGACTCGCGTATAGCGATGGGGAGGTTATTCCATAGATCGGGTGCAGCCAAGGCAAACGCGCGGTCACCTCTAGTCGTGCGGGATCTCGGCAATACCAAGAAAGACTGGGAAGATGATCTTAGTGCTCTAGTAGGGGTGTATAATCTAAGTAGCTCAATGAGGTACAATGAGAGAACCTGAAAAGACATGGAAATAAATTTAAAAAATTGTTTTTTTAAAGTTATTTAATTTCCTTTGTCAATTATTTATTAGATTTGCTTTGTCATCCTGATACTCCACACATATGTTTCTAAGTTTTAGCTCATATAATGACCAATTTACACCATTATTGCTTCTTTGACTTAAAATAAATAAGTAAATAAATAAATAAGATAATTAAAAAAAATATAAAAAACACTGTTTAATCTGCTCTCTCTTTTGTCAGATGCTCAGATAAGATTAGTTAATCCAGATAAGTCTGAGTCAGCTCGTTGCTCTGGAAGAGTTGAAATCTATCACAAGAACAGCTGGGGAACAGTCTGTGATGATGTCTGGGACTTAAATGATGCTGAGGTGGTCTGCAGACAGTTAGGCTGTGGACCGGCACTGGAGGCCCCCCGATCAGCTCACTTTGGTGAAGGAACAGGACAAATCTGGATGGATGATGTGTCCTGTTCAGGAAGTGAAAGTTCTCTAACTGAGTGTCGACACAGAGGATTTGGTTCACACAACTGTGGACATCGTGAGGATGCTGGTGTCATCTGTTCAGGTGAGATGCTTTTTGTCTCATACACAGTATTCAGTAACAAAATGGTCCATGCAGCTATAATCAGGACAGAAATCTGTATGTTAATTATTACAATGTATACAGTGTCGCTTTTTAGCTTCTCTTCCTGTTCTTTCCCCTTGTTTTTTGTTCATGTGTTAATTTTCCTCTATAGAAGCCTGCATCTCATTCCCAATCACTGTCTGTGTGTTTATACTTTATTCTCCCCCAAAGGGAAGGAGTTTGTAATTGTTTCTCTGTCTATTTGTTAGCAGTCAGCGTCCACAGTTTACAAGATATCTTATTAGAATTTTGTGTGATGGTAGATACCAATGACAGCTCGAGCTGATTTCATTTTTGTAAAAATCAGGTCGAGGTCACACCTAATGACTCAATGACTTACATTTCAATACTCAGTTGACGTAGTTGACAGTGTTCAGATGTTGTCATTTGTTTCCTGTTTACCTTCAAATTACTGAGTCAGCACAGAGGATTTGGGAGAAACTACTGTGGACATTATTGTGATGCTGGTGTCATCTGTTTAAGTTAGATGCTGTCATGCTTTTGAGTTTGGGGTTTTCTAGTTTTGTTTATACTAAATTTACTCTATTTTGTATTTTTTACTATCAGACTTTTTTTGTGTGTTTTAGGTAGTTTACCCCCATTCTGTTCCCTCAGTCTTGTCTCTTGTTTTTAGCTTCTGTCTCTATGTCAAGTTTGTGTTTAACTTCCTTAGTCTCCTTACCCCTGATTTGTTCTTGTCTTTCCATCTGTTGCCTGTTCCCTCATTAATGTGTGTGTATGTATTGTCTTGGTTTTTCACTGCTTTTTGACCTTCTAGCTGTGTGTCCTTTTTACCCCCAAAAGGCTTATTAGCTCCAGGTTTCTGCCAAATCATTTAACAGAAACCAGAAGCTAACAGCTCATACTCATAATTAATGACTCAGATTGAGCGTAAATCAGAGTTTTTGTATTTTGTTATTTTGTTCACTTACGTTCAGAATAAAGTTGCCTTTAGTTTTACACTCCTGCTTTCACAGTTCTGGATTTGAGTCATAACCTGCACAGCAAAGCATGAAAGATGCTTTTTTGGATTATAAACAGCATTCAGTAACAAAATGGTCCATGCAGCTGTCATCCAGAGATAAATATATCTGTTACATATTATGCTGTAAAACTGAGGATAACTTTTCTTCAAAAAAGCTGGCATGTGATTATATGTGGCTATTATTAGTTATATTGTATGTTTGAGTCGAGGATAAAAGGATCTAAACTTGAAACCTCATATTCACTGTAAAAATACCAACAGCTTTGTGAAAAATGCTGCTGTGTTACAGTTTCTGCCATGTCCACTTGTTTCCACTGGCTTCTAGTTATTTCTTGCTTTATTTCCTCACTGTGCATCTCCTGTCTGTTTCATCGTGTTCAGTGTCAGTTATTTCTGCTTGTGACGAGGACAACAATGTGACCTTTTCAGGAGATGATAAAATATTTCTTAACACCCCGATAGCTTGCGGAAGAACTCGAGTTTCTTCTCCCCCCCCCTCCATGCTGTCAGACACTTGAAAGTGACCCATGCGTGCTTCTCAGCCAATCACAGCGGTACAGACACCCAGCCTTCCGTTTCCATTAAACTCCTTCCGTTTCCACTATACTCTTTCATTCACATACATTATTCTCTTGCATACATATATTTTCTTCTGACATGTATGCATTCTCTTCTTGCATACATATATTATTTGTGAGATTAAATGCATACTGAATGCATATAAATGAGAGCAAAATGTAGGAATGCATAAATGAAAATGCATGTATGTTAGAGTGAAAATTTGTAAATATGTACATTAAAATACATGTATAAGAGAGCAAAATATTGCAATGTGTGTGTTAAATATGTGTAAACATGAGAATAAAAATATCTAAATATAACAATTTAAATAAAACTATATGAGAGTGAAAGTATATGTATGTGAAAGAAGAATGTATGTGAGTGAGAGTGAAAGAATGAATTTTGGCTTGTACGGCCCCTCATTCTTTGGTTTGTTCTGTCTCAATGACTTACATGTGTGGTTCACACATACATTTCTAAGTTTTAGCTCATTTAGTGACACCTTTACACCAAATGCTTCTTTAACTTAAAATAAAATAAAATAAGAAAAACAGGGTGTAATCTGTTATTTCTTTTGTCAGATGCTCAGATAAGATTAGTTAATCCTGATGAGTCTGGATCTGCCCGTTGCTCCGGAAGAGTTGAAATCTCCTACAACAACAGATGGGGAACAGTCTGTGATGATGACTGGGACATAAATGATGCTGAGGTGGTCTGCAGACAGTTAGGCTGTGGAACTGCTCTGAATGCCACTCGATCAGCTCACTTTGGTGAAGGAACACGACAAATCTGGCTTGATCGTGTGGAGTGTTCAGGAAGTGAAAGTTCTCTAACTGAGTGTCTGCACAGAAGATTTCGTTCACACAACTGTAGACATCATGAGGATGCTGGTGTCATCTGTTCAGGTGAGATGTTTTTTGTCTCATACACAGTATTCAGTAACAAAATGGTCCATGCAGCTGTAATCAGGACAGAAATATGAATGTTAATTATTATAATGTATATAGTGTTGCTTTTTAGCTTCACTTCCTGTTCTTTTCCCTCTTTTGTGTTAATCTTTGTTTATTTTCCTCTATAGAAGCATGCATCTCATTCCCAATCACTGTCTGTGTGTTTATACTTTATTCTCCCCCAAAGGGAAGGAGTTTGTAATTGTTTCTCTGTCTATTTGTTAGCAGTCAGCATCCACGGTTTACAAGATATTTTTTTAAAATTTTGTGTGATGGTAGATACCAATGACAGCTCGAGCTGATTTAATTTTTATAAAAATCAGGCCGAGGTCACACCTAATGTGAAAATCAGTAAAAACTTCATATTACCTACAATTTTTTTATGTCTTCAAACTTCACACCAATACACTAGGCCTTTGGGATCATGAGTATCTAGGTTAGCTAAGCACTTGATCTTGACCTTCACTGTTCAAGTCCAAGGTCAAAGTTGACCTAGAAAGAAAATGTCCAATAACCACATCAAGTAATATATCATATGAAAAGGCCTGAAGAGAGCTGTTACGGCATCTTTGTGAGGCCATAACTGGCCTCACATCATCATAAAGGCAGGCTGATATCAGCATGCCGTGATAAAAACATGTTTCGGTACAGCACTTGTCCATCAGGGGAGATATGCTCAGATTTTTGCAACAGCCAATGAAGGCTCACTTTTTGGGGTTTGTTCTGTCTCAATGACTTACATTTGGATGCTCAGTTGACATAGTTGACAGTGTTCAGATGTTGTCATTTGTTTCTTGTTTACCTTCAAATTACTGAGTCAGCACAGAGGATTTGGGAGAAACTACTGTGGACATTATTGTGATGCTGGTGTCATCTGTTTAGGTACATCTTTCATTATCAAAGCCATGTTGTTATAATAGATTAAACTCCAATTTTGCTTTATAATCACCTGCACAAATAATGAATGACAATCGCTACCCCTAGCTTCCTAGCTCAGAAACAGGAGAAAAAGGTTGGGAAACAAAAGGCGGCTCACCCCTTCGGCTTCAGCCTATGCACACATAAGCACTGAACCTATTTACACAAATCTGGCGGCTCTCAAAGAGGGCACGCTCACACGTACACGGAGAACACGAAAAGTTTGGAAGCCAGGGCTGGGTCTGAGTCAGCTGTCAATCTGATCACTCTCGCACTCGCTCGCTTCTCTCTCTCTCCTCTCTCGGCAGCTGTTGGAGCGGCTTCAAACCCAGTCCATGATCCATGAACCAATCAGCAGCCCATTGCTCTTCCTCAGAGAAAATATCCTGCAAAGGTTCTTAAATCAAAGTACATAAACACACAGGAATAGGTAACACAGACTTCTTATGGCCACGGGCCGTAACACCCACACCTCTCAAGTCCCTGAAAATTGTGGGTACAAAATGTTAATTCCTTCACAGCACAATGAATACTTTTGTTGAATCTTTCAAAATCAAGCAGAAACTCACTTTAAGACCATTTACATCATATAACTGTGACTAAACTGCTAAAATAACAAAATATTGTTTGACTGTCTAAAGATTCCCAAACTTATCTGTAGGTAGTTCATTAGTGGCTGCTGTTCAGTCTGAAGCAATGTGGCCACTATATTGGTCAGATGGAGCCACGCCTCCTAAACGCTACGTGTATGGAGTGTCTAAGTGTGATGTAGTAAGGTTATTGGTGGGTGGGGTGACTTCTACACGCAATTCACTGGCAGCCCATTGTTTCATAATCTGTTCATGTTAACATGGATGATTCATGAGGAGGTTTTTCACATAATTTGTTTTAAGTTTTTTAAAACCAGTGATGTTTGTTTCATGATGACTGATCTCTTTCCACAGATCCAATCATTCCAATCCTGAGATATGTTTTCCTGCCACTGATTCTGCTTTTGGAGAACATTGCCCTTCAATTCTACTATAAGGTACATCAGAGTAAATAAAAGCATGTATGAAACTGAGTAGTAGCTGAGAAGTGTAGGAACAGTAACATGGATTGTGTCCCGTCTCTCCAGGTCATCAAAAAGCAGAAATCAGACAAAAAGGAGAACGATGAGACGGATGTTTCCAGAGCTGAAGAAGTGGAGGCCGATGAGGAAGAAGTCAAAGAAATAGAATCGAAACATATAGAAACAAACACACAAGTCAAATTTTTTGTTGGAATTTAGATTAAAATTGTTTAAATACTGTTTAATTATGTTTATATTTTAAATGTCTGACACATTACTGCAGCGACTCTATTTAACCTGCCTTTACTGTCCAGTATAAACTCTTAATAGCATGACTGTGACTTAAGTTTGAAAATAACCCTTCATCCTCTCCAGTCCTCACTTTCTTACATCTTCCTCCATCTCTGCCAGTGAAGTTTTCACACATTAAGTTTCTTACTTCTCACTAAACTGTATCTTTGGCTAACAGACAGAATGTGTGTCAGTCTGCACATAAACATGTTTTTATGTTTGGTGATATTTTTGAAATTCTTTCAATTTATCTGCCACTTACAAAAAAATTCCTGCAATTATAGCATCCTATTCTGTACAACAATATATTGGCAGAGAAAAAAAACAAAAGGCAGTAAAAAGTGTTGTTTATGCTTTGAATCGTCATCATGGCACCTGGAGAAGTTTTCCTGGAGACTACTAAAGAAGTTGGAAGAATGCTGGCAAAGAGAGTTCAGGCTGTGTTGATCAATAAAGTTGAATGTTGCATGTTAGAATTGTATAAACTATTTTTTCCTCATATACTGTGTTTGTATAAAGAATACAATTGACTTAAGACTTTGCACAGTACTGTAATAAGGAAATGAAGCTGTCTCACATTCATGCAGCTGACAACAAAGTACATAAAGTGTGAGAACAGAGCTGACAGCAGACACAGGAAGTCAGTGAGAGAGATAAGGGTATGAACGGCTAATAAACTTGAGATGTTGTGATTGTGTAACGTTGGACAAAAAACAGACTAAATGCTGGACCTGAATTTGGTTACATTTGGTTACATTACATTCATTTTCATCAAAGTAACCTGCAGGAAATTTTTGTATTGTTGTTGGCACTCTGATTTTATAAAAATATATGTTTGTTTTATATTTTATTCTAAAATCAACTTTTTTTCATTCTTAAATTTTGGGGGGGACAAATTTTATCTGAGACTGATGGTGGAAAAATATACACAGATATATGACAATTTTAAATCACCTCTCACCATCAGTAACACAAAATCCTCTTTGACCATCCTTTACTTTGTTGCGATCTAAACACTTCAGGCTGGAGGAGGTCAGTGGGAACCATTAAACCCCCTGTTAGATTTGATCAACCCTGTCTTTGACTCAGTCCTTGTGGTTCACAAATCCTGGTGGGACATATGTGGTGTTTTTATTCCACAACCATCTGCAAAGGAAAGAAATTAAGAAAAATTTATTTCTGAGAGCATGTCAGACACCACTGATCCAACATGTGGCTGGAGGCTGTGCTGATTAATTCTGCCACAGTATAGGATCAGTGAAATTTCTCTCGTCATGTTCCTACCAAACAATTTATTTTGTTGTACTTCCTGTGTTTTCCTGCTGCTGAGCTCTCTCACCGCTACTGCTATAAAATGGCAAAGCCACGCCCCCTGCTGTTCAAGATCAACACTGACAACAGCAAAAGATCAAAACTACGCTTCACATAAACATCGTCATGAATTCCCTCTTTTGCTGTTTTGCTTCCTCCATGATAAAAATCACACTTCCTGCAGAGCTCTCTCTCTCTCTGTACTTTTTTTAAAAATTGACTTCCGATAAGAAAGTCTCATTTCTGCTGTTCAATACCGAAGAAATGTAAACTTTTTAAAATTATGACAAATTGTCTCTAATAAAACTTCTGTAACTTTGCTCTGCTTCACTTCAGCAGCATCAGATAATGTTTTAAGTCGATCCGTGTTTTTTTTTTTTTTTTTGGATCTACTGCAGAATATTTTTAACGTTACCTGTTATAAAAAGCCAGGACAGGAAAATCTCCTTCATGTTTTTATGTGTTTTATTCTCAGTTACATTAACACAAAAGGCATCTGCTGTGATGCTCACACCTCTTATGGAGTCTAAAGTCTAAAGACAAGTGTCAGTACTAAATGACCAGAATTATGATATTTCTGAATGTCCGAGGCAAACTTTTCCGGATCAAATCGAATCAGGACCTTGTGAATCGGGATCGAATCGATTCTAGAAATCAGTGACGATAACGTGGAGCACTATGTTCATACGCTTAGGGGCTTTAAACTAGATTGTCCCAGAACATGAATGGTGGTTGATGGGACTCGGCAAGGGGGAACAGTGGTACGGGAGTGGGTGGTGGAAAGGCACTGGAAAAACAGAGTCAGGTTGGTCCTTGGGGAAAAGACTGAGTTAATCCAAGCTGTGAGTCTGAACAGTCTTACTTGGTTGCAGGTGGTGTCATGCGAGAGGGAGGAAGCAGGATGAGGCCCGGGTGAGTGCAGTGAAGTAGTGATCCGTGATTCCAAAACAGAGGAGGGAGGCAGCCAAGTGAGACTGGAGAAAACTGATTGAGAGTTTTTATCAGCTATTTGGACTCCATATGGAGTCCAGCATCCAGGCAAGCGAGGCTATTGCAAGTTTGTAATGCGAGTCAAGAAACAAATGGAAAGACAAGAACACAGTAGTGAGTACCAGAACAATGAGCGCTGCAAGATACATGAGGCCAAACACTAACGTGGGTTAGTGAAGGCTGGTTGTGGACGCTGGTCTGAAATACCAAATACAGATGGCTTAATCAGTCGCAGGTGGCACTCTGGGGAGGAGCAGCTAAGGCTCCGCCTAAAGGCAGAGAACACTCACTGTGGAAATTTACTACGATTCACCCAGACCATGACACACAGGCTGATCTTTGTCTAACAATTATCCAGAAAATATTCATGAAAATGTCAGGGCTCGAATTGAAGTATGGTATGTTTTTAATATTACATGGTATCAGAAAGACATGGATATGTTTCAGCCCATTTCCTCACTGTTTGTGATACACATTTGGGTGTGACCCCTTTTAAACACCCCTTGGTTCTAATCTATGGTGGATAAAATTTAAAAAAAATATCAAATTAAATGATAAATAGAAATATTCACAGCATGAGTTCCTTACTAAGTTGGTAGTTAAGTAAAAGAAAAAAAGATATCTGTCTGTAAAACAGCAGTGTTTGTTCCAGCAGAGCTGTGCTTTCATAAATATGTACTTAAGTAGGGTTGCAACATCTGATCAGACATTTGATAAGACTGGTTTCAGGCCCCTTTTTTCAGCTCTCACCAACAAGTATCACTGAGGCTGGAACAAACTGTCAGCGGTTAAAACCTCTGAGGCTGGTGTGAAATGTTGACTTCCCCTTCATGCGCTTTACCCTCATAGTATATCTCTTTATCTTTGTTGATGCAAATTCTGCTGCAAGCCTTTGGATTTCTTCGTGCGTTCCGGAAACACTGTCCAAAGTGTAGCTAAACTCATTTTCGGTTAGTATGTTTAATTATTTTATTTTAAAATATATATATTTTTAAAGACCATTGTTGGTTTTAATCTAATTTAAACCAAACCACTCCACTGGATTTAGCTACATTTTGGACAGTGTTAAGCTGCTCTTCACTCAAAATAATTTTCTCCTCAAAATGCAACATTTGTACTTGCAAAAATCATTTACGTGCGCTCAGAATAGAGGCACAAAAATAACGCCATACAGCACTAGTTTGTACCAGCATGTCAGTATGAGTTTTTAATGACATGAACTCAGTTCGATACAATTTTTTGGGTCAGTCCAGACATTTAATGATCTCATCTCATATTGTTGTTGAACATGTTAAACATCCTGTAGTCATCATGTTTTCTGTGCATGCTTCGCAATGATTCAAACAAATTTTTTTGGTAGGTTACATTCAAATGTTTTATTTGTGAATATATTGTTGTGGAAACCTAGTTTTCTGTTTGGGACTGTGAGAGAAAAAAGAGAAACAGATGCTCCTGAGGTACTTCCTGCAGAGGCTTTAAGTGAGCTGCACATTTGCATTGTTCAGATTAAAGTGTTTTCAGCGTGGAAAGATACTTGAAATACTGAGCTACATCACACATTGAGGTTTCTATGGTTGTTTACAGCAGATTGTCAGAAATATCAATCAGAGGATCTAATTTCTTCTAATCTGTGTAACTGTGGTTTAACAGCACGAAGCATCACATCAGTTTGAGCCTGCAGGTGGAACAAATACCAGCAGCCTTCCCACGTCTGCAGAGACCTGCAACTATCAACAACTAACCTTCACTTTAGCTTTCTAACTGTTGTGGATTACAGAACTGGCAACAATACTAATTCATTAATTTCACATAGACCACATTTTGAGCCTCAGCCATGTGGACACAGCAGAGAAACTTCTATTTGGCCATCGGTGAGATGAACTTTACATCAATTAATTATTTTCTTTCTTTGCTATACTAACGGAGTTTGTCAGAGGACTAATCTGTGTTCAGTTCAAGCTCCACAAAAGTTTTCTGTTTATTGTATCTAAATTAGAAACAAGAACAGCTTTATATTTTAAAATGATACGTTATATTTTCTTTTCTACAGTCTCATGTCTGTCTGCATCTTCAGCTGCTGCAGGTCAGTCAATTTTTCTGTAAATAGTGTCATGTTTTAAAAATAAACTGTACATGGTTCAAGGCATTACTGAAAACATCACACTGACAAATATTCCACCAACCACCACAAAAAAAAAAATTGGTTTGGTATTGTTTGCATTAAATATTTTTTTCTACTCTCTTTTGTTTATATGATACATGCAGTGTTTTATCTGAATGTAATTATTCTAAATAGATTAATTCTGCAATTTTATTTGTCTTTATTGTAATTTCCAGTCATGCCATAGCATGTTGTTGTGGTTTTGAAACTGCTATTTTTTTTTAATAATTAAATGACTTGGTTAGAATGTAAAACCCAAATATCTAGTGAATATTTTAAAATGTGTTATAAACCTAATTCTAATAAATGTGAATGTACTGAAAGCAAAGCACATAGCACAGTACTGGATGCATAATTGGATTAAAAAGGATAATAAAGCAAAAAATAGAAATAGAAAAAATATAATAAAAAGAATAGTAAACAGCTGCAGTCTGCAGCATTCATATTTTATGAAAAAAAATGTCTTTAAGCTTTTTAAAAAAAACTAAATTACTGGCAATATAATGTAAATGTTATAGAACTAATTTAAATACTTCAGAAAAATATAATTATTACACAATCCTCCAACTCATTTATTACAAATATGATTTTTCTTTTTTCTTTTTTTTGTCTGTCCCATTTGGTTCTTTAGCCGTCAGAATTGTTGTCTGAAGACCAACAAGGATACCAAATGGATTTATTTTGCCAAATGGATCATCATGGCATTGCCGTATTGGTCCATTTGATCAAACTTTGTTGTTATTATTTATTTTATTTTCAGTTGTTACAGATGGGACAGACATGACTGGGGGATAGGAAAAGGGGAAAGAAAGAGAGGAAGGAAAAGAAAAACAGAAGGGAAGAGGGACAGTGAGAAAGGGCACTTACAAAGACAAAGAGAGAGAAAAAAAATCTCCTGGATCACCTGTTGAGAGAAAAAGAAGAGAAAACAAGCAAAAAAAACAAAACAAAGCAACATACTAAACACAACACCATCACGTTAATCTAGCTAAGTGTGAACAGGAGTAAATACTAAATATTGAATGTTGTTGTGCAGCACGCAGGACAGACAGCGCACAATGTGCTTTGAAGTAGCAGCTAAGAAAGGTGTAGTTTATGTCTACGAACAGTGAACACCTTTGTGCACACCTGTGTGGATCGGCGCGCTTGTATACAAAAGGTTTCTCCATGTAACGGTCTGCTAGAGGGTGTGGAGGGCCATAGCCCCGTCCCCCAGGGCATGAAGCAGGCATGGAGGAGATCCAGGCTCCAGACATCCAGAGGCCCCAGAGTGCGAGAGCCCAAGGAGTACCACCGGAGGGGCATCCGTGCCACCCTCCTGGGAAGGGCTGAGGAGATCCCCAGACAAGGGGTCACCCAGTAGCCACGGAGCAGAAGCCAGAGGGGGCTGCACCGGCGTGCCCGCCGGCTCTGCCGGCAGCCAGCTGTGCCAGAGTGAACCGAGCCGCAGACCCTGAGGCCGGAGGCCCGAGGGCCCCCTTTGCCCCGGAAGAGGCCTGACCGAGCGACAGGCACCAGGCCCCGCCAAGTAGCCACCGGGAGTGAGCTGGTGCATACCTGAGCGCCCAGCCCCGGACACCCAGAACCACCAATGCACCGACCCCTGAGGGCATCAGTCGCCGGCAGGGAGTGTGGTGAGGGGAGATAGGCCTCCACACTTTGGAGGGCCTGGGAGTTCCCAGGGAGGTGGAGTCTAAGACCTGACCTGACATATAGACACAGACAAGCAGGCACACACAGACACAAACATGCTTTCCCACCCTCATGCACACATATACAAACACTCAGCACTCACCCGACGTAGGGATAGACATACATGGACATGTACACACAATCATACTCCCCAAACATACTCTATACCCCGGGTCCAGGTACCCTTGCCCCCAGAGGGGGAAACGGCACCCAGACCCAAGAGATGTGACCCTTTCCCCCGGGGTGGAGGCAAGCAGACCGCCCCAGGCTCCGCAGCTGCAGGAAGGCCAATCGGACAGCCAACACCTCTGCCCAGTCCCCCGCCCTGATGGCTAGCAGAGAACGGGGGTGTGTGAAGACCCCATACCTCCCGCTCATGTGTAGTGTTGCTGCGTGTTGTTCTAAAGTGCATTTAAAACAAGGGAGGGCATGGTGCTGCTGCCGGAGAGCAGCAGGTGTTAGCACGGCCCCTCCCGAGAACCCTCAATGTCTACATGGATTTAAAATTGAGAGGTGGGCACCGGCGCCAGAGGTAGGTTTGAATACACAGACCGTCCACTGGACGCCGTTAACGTGGCCACCCTCAAGGCCCTATATATATGTGTGTGTTATGAGAGTGTGAATAATGTGGATGTCTAAGTTGTGGAATAAAATTGAGGCACAGGTGGCCAGAAGGGGACAGAGGGGGGGGAATGCCTCCCCTGCACCCTGGTGACACACCCGCACCCCAAGGCCCTACCTGTGTGGGTGGGTGTGGTGGAGCAGGAAGAGGGAGGCAGCTGGGGATGGGGAGGAAAAGAAGGGAGGGGCAAGATGCCCCTCCTTAGGGCCAGCTCCCCCGCTGACCCCAGTAGGCACCCCCGTCCTCTGGTACCCACCAAGGCAAGGGAGCCCAGGCCCATCCAGACCGGGGCCTACGGCAGCAGCACCGCCAAGCCCCACAGGAGGTGGGGAAGCCCACCCTACCCCACCGCAGAGGAAACTGTACCCACCCCAACATTCAATCATCTCCAGACTACACAAGACAACAGACACCCAGGTTAGGTTTATTCTCCACCTCTCCTGTGTCTCTCCCCCACCTGCAGAGTGGACTTCTGCAAGGATGGAACAACCTCCCTGCCAGTTGAAGAGCCCCCCAGTTAGGCCGATGCACCAGAGGCCCCCTGCGCCAGGGCTGAGCCCCCGTGCACCCACCCGCCCACAACCTCGGCGACACACCGACGAGGACCGAAGCCCCAAGGACCAGCCAGAGCCCTATCACGGAGACGAAGCACCCCCGAACCCCAAGCCCCCACGCCTGCCCCGGATCCACTCAGGGGCAGCCAGGCTACCAGGCCAGTAACCTATGTCCGCCAGTACAGACCATCCCCCAGCCCCGCTGCACGCAGCCACGAGGAGAACACCCTCTAAGAGCGACCAGAGCCACTAACCAGGTTATGACCACAACCCCCCGGGTTGAGCCCTCCAGGGATAACGTCTCTAGGGGTTCTCCTGGTGCCCTAAGCCCGTCCCAACCTCCACATCAACCACAATAGCAAAGGCAGGACCAAACCATGACCCCCCACCCCCTCTAGGTGACGGAGCCGATCAAAGGAGCCCAAAGGGATTGATCAAATGTGGTGGCAGAGGCTGTATCAAGACTAATGTGATCTATTAGATGGTTTTTATATTGATTAGAATTAAGATTATTTTTATTTTTCCAGTTAAGGAGGACCGTTTTCTTGGCAATGCATAGGGCTGTAAAAACAATGTGGGCTGTGTTTATTTCTGCAGTGACCTCATCCAAGTTGCACAGCAAGCATACTAAAGGGGAGGCTGGAAAGTTACATTTCAGACACTTTGATAAGTCTTCACATATCTCGCGCCAAAACTTCTGCACTGGTGGACAGAACCACAGTACGTGGATGTAATTGTCTGGTGTATTGCCTTGACAGTGTGAGCAGTTGTTGGAAGATGTAAAGCCCATCTTGAACATCCGATGACCAGTATAGTGCACTCTATGTAGTAATTTGTATTGTATTAATTGCAGACTGGGATTTTTAATCAATTTAAAGGTTTTTAAGCAAATCTGAGACCAGAAGTTTTTGGTCTAAGCTTACTGATAAATCTGCTTCCCACTTTGCAATAGGAAGGGATATTGATTCATCTATTTTAGAAAGTGTTCTGTATATTTTAGATAATAATTTGGGGGATTTAAGAGTAAGAAAGTGTACCGCACTTGGTGGTGTTTGTAATTCAGCTTGACTGAGGTAAAATTTCTTTTTTACTATGGATTTAATTTGTTGATATTCTAAAAATCTTTTCTTGTTGATCCCATATTGTGTAACTAGTCTGTCAAATGGAATAAATTCTGTTCCCTCTAATATATGTTCTAAGTATTTAATTCCTTTACAACTCCATTCTGGAAAATTAATCATATTATTGTTTTGTAATATGTCAGGATTGATGATTTTTTAACTTAAATCATCCATCCATCCATTTTCTTCCGCTTATCTGGGGCCGGGTCACGGGGGCAGCAGCCCAAGCAGAAAAGCCCAGGCCTCCCTCTCCCCAGCCACCTCCTCCAGCTTGTCTGGGGGAACACCAAGGCGTTCCCAGGCCAGCCGAGAGATATAATCTCTCCACCGTGTCCTGGGTCTGCCCCGGGGCCTCCTCCCGGTGGGACATGCCTGGAAAACTTCACCCAGGAGGAATCCTTGTCAGATGCCCGAACCACCTCAACTGGCTCCTTTCAATGTGGAGAAGCAGCGGCTCTACTCTGAGCCCCTCCCGAATAGCCGAACTTCTCACCCTAAACTTAAATCATAAAATTATTATAAAAATAATGCAAAGCAAAAAGAAATAAAATATCACATGAGCGGGACTGGTTGTCTGGTACCACGCTATTAGATCATTTGAGGACGAAAAACTGACGGAATAATTCCAGACACAATTGCCTAAAATTTAGCAAAAGTTTAATTTCACCACCATTAAAACTTGATTCTGCATGGGAAATCATAACCAAATAAAAGCACAGCATAGTCATTACTCTGTAAAATAAATAAATAAATTTTTATTTATATAGCACCTTTCAAGACAGAATCACAAAGTGCTGCACATAAGATTACAAGTCATAAAAAGATTTAAAAAAGAGAAAATAAATCAGGCAAAAAAATTAACCAAAAGCAGTTTTAAAAAGGTAAGTTTTGAGTTGTTTTTTAAAAACAGCTACTGAGTCCGCAGTTCTTAATGTTTGGGGGAGAGAGTTCCACAGTCTAGGGGCCACAGTGGCAAAAGCTCTATCACCCTTAGTTCTCCTCTTAGTATTTTTTATAGCAAGTAAGCCCTGATCAGATGACCTCAAGGACCTGCTGGGGACATAGGGCTGTAGCAGATCAAAGATGTAGGCTGGTGCCAGTCCGTGCACAGCTCTGTAGGTCAAGACCAGGATCTTAAAATTGACTCTAAATTTAACAGGAAGCCAGTGTAACTGAGATAACAACGGTGTCACATGTAAGTACTTGGAGGATTTTGTCAAAAGCCTAGCTGCAGCATTTTGCACAACCTGCAGACGATCCAGAGAACCTTTGCTTAGACACATAAACAGCGAATTACAATAATCCAAGCGTGAGGAAATAAATGTATAGAAATCTCCAGTTCAGAGCGAGATAAAATCGGGCTTAGCTTAGCCACATTTCTTAAATGATAAAAACAAGACTGAACCAGAGATTTCACATGCCCATCCAATGTGAGGGTCGAGTCCAAAGTGACACCTAAATTCCTGATAGAGGATTTAACATAGAGTGAGAGAGGACCAAGGGCTTTCACTATCTGCGATACAAATCTATCAGGGGCGCATACGAGGACTTCGGTTTTCCCCTCGTTGAGTTGTAGGAAATTTGCAGCCATCCAACATTTGATCAAATCTAAGCAATCATTCAGACACTGAAGCTTAGATAAATCCTCGGGCTTATAAGAAACGTACAACTGAATATCATCAGCATAACAGTGATAAGAAATGTCTTCAAAAGAGCCCATTATATGCTGGAGGGGGAGAAGATATATTAAAAACAATAAAGGCCCCAAAACTGAACCTTGAGGGACACCATAAGTAAGGGAGGTAGAGGATGACCTAAAATCGGAGACTGCCACAGAAAAGGATCGGTGATCATCATCGATGATGAGGAGAACCACCCCAAGGCAGTTCCAGATACACCAACCCAATTTTTCAGCCTTTCAATAAGGATGTGGTGGTCAACTGTGTCGAAAGCTGATGTGAGGTCCAACATGAGTAGAACAGAGCATTTTCCTGCATCATTATTCATCAAGATATCACTAGAGACCCTAAGAAGAGCTGTCTCCGTGGAGTGAAATTAAAGTGTAATGTAATGGTGCTAAAATATTAGCAAACTGACTTCCAAACAGACTTAGATATGGCCAAATATTATTAGCCAAATACATGTGGTGTCCTTACATGCATTAATTTAATAACGTGGTTAGCCTACTCAACGTAAATTGCACACAAACAACATTAAGCTCTTCACGCAGAGAAGAACGCTGCTGCCATCATCATCCGTCATCATTTCTGCTACACTGGCAGGGCTAGGACCAAGACTCTCCTCTTCGGGTTCTTGGTGGATGTTGCTAACTCCGGGTTCGATAACAGGCACCACACCCGCAGTAGATGTGCTCGGTTTGAGGTCTTGCAGCAAGCTATCAAATACGGTGCATTTCTCGGCTTTTAAAAAAACGCTATGCGTCGCCAGGTGTTTCATCAGATTCGAGGTGTTACCTCCTTTACACAGTATCACCTTAAAGCACTTGTTGCAGGCTGCTGAGTTTGCATCTTTTGCTGTGAAGTACAGCCAGACTTTTGACCGCTTCGCCTTGGGCATTTTTAATCTGTAGCTCTGCTCTAAAAGAACGTACGTACCTGGGCCCGCCTACTATCCTTGGAAAGGTAAAATGATTGGCTAGAATCCAAAGTGTATGACATCTCAGGGAAAAAAAAGCACCGAAATAAAGCACCGAAATAAAGCACCGAAATGTGCGCTGCTTTTCGGTCTGGTTACTACCGTTTATGTCAGAACCGGTGCCATCCTAGCCATAACATGTTGACATCATCATATTGTAATAAAAGCAGCCTGATGTCAGCATGTTAAGGTAATAATGCTTTTTTTTAAATTGTTTTTCAAATAGTTTTTACTAGTACAGCCCTACAGCCTTTGTTTGAGTGTCTATATGAGCTTATGTATTCTCCCAGTGTTACTTTTTCTCCTTGTTGCTGTTTTGGATTTTTGTTTTTGTTTTCTCATTTTGATTTTTGCAATAGACAGTAAAGGCTCACTTTTTCATGTTTGCTCTGTCTTTGTGTCTTACTTCTGGATACTCAGTTGACTTGGTTGACAGTGTTTAGATATTGTAATTTTTTCTCGTTTAAAATTACTGAGTTTATTTAAACAAATGTATCAAATACAAATGTTGAATTATTCACCTTCAATAAAGTCACTATCAAGTATATGCTTTATATTTCTTTGCTTAGAAATCAGATTAGCTGGGACTCAGTCAGCTCGTTGCTCTGGAAGAGTTGAAATCTTTTACAACAACAGATGGGGAACAGTCTGTGATGATGGCTGGGACATAAATGATGCTCAGGTGGTCTGCAGAGAGTTAAACTGTGGAACAGCCCTAAGTGCCACCCAGCCTGCTCATTTTGGTGAACGAAGAGGAGAATTCTGGCTTGATGATGTGTCCTGTTCAGGAAGTGAGAGATCTCTGACTGAGTGTCAGCACAGAGGATTTGGGACACATGACTGTACACACAGTAAAGATGCTGGTGTTGTCTGCTCAGGTGAGAAGTGATTTTGTTTTGTAAATAATAAACAATGAAAATCATGAATATAATCAAGTAAAACTTTCGTCATTATAGTTACACATGCTGTCTCACAGTGACTGCTATTTCCTCAGAGATCCTCCCAAAGCCCATAATCTTCATGATTCCTGCTGGTAAAGTTGACCGGAGAAGTCATGTCAGCATCACTTGTTCAGTATCACCTTAAAGCCAACAGCTTCTACAAGGAGAATTTACTCTGAAGCACATTTCAGGCTCATTCAGTCAGACAAAACTATCAACTACCAACTCTGCTACATTCAAGATCCTCCAAGTAGATTTTGACAAGGATGGATTGTACCAGTGTGATAAAGAAACAGTGAAAATATTGTGTTTACTTGTTACACCCACTACAGGTTATTATAATGAAAATATAACATATTATAAGAAGTAAAGTATTTATTTCAATGATTTATCAATCAATTAGTACCAGCAACACTGAACAGTCACCTCCTAGAGTACACACACACTAAGTGAATAAACACATTATATTTATAATAACTGCTAACCATGAATCTATGCAGGAGTTTTGTGTCTGACTGGAGTCTGACCTGAGTTTGCTTCAATAGATAATTGTTAAGCAGAATTTAGTTCCAAACAAAGGTGGGATTAAGTGTTAATAAAAACAGAATGCAATGATCTGTGGATCTCATAAACATAGAAAACACATCACATGTTTACACTGAGACCATTTTAATAAAAAATATTCACTCAGTCTGAATTTGATGGCAACAAATCTCAAAAACATGGACAGGGTCGTCTTTACCACTGTGCAGCATCCACTCTTACTTTAACAACAGTCCATAAACAACTGAGGAGACCAGCTGCTGGACTTACGGGAGACAAATGTTGTCCAGACTGAAGATTCAAGCTGCTCAACAGTCCCGACTCCTGTTTATCATGCTTTTATTTGACCCGTCAAAAAAGTCTGAACTGCAGAAACCCCAGTTCACCACCAGGACTCTTCTACTATGAAGCCATGTTGTTACAATAGATGAGACTCGCTCCCACTGGGCAAAGTGACGTCTTTTATAAGTCAGTTTTGGACTTCCAATTTTGGTCACCTGTAGGTGTTTTTTAACACCAGGCTATGTTTTTTTTTTTTTTTGACCTCTGATGAACGCATAGATTTGTCTCCATGTACAGGCTATTTATAGTCCAAATGTGATCATTGTGGACATCTTTTCAAAAACAAACTTAGACTCAGTGTCATTTTTATAATGCTTCTACATGTATAGCCTCTTTAGTCTCATGTTTGGGGTGGAGGGTGGAGGGTATGCTTTCTGTACAGAAACAGTTATATGTGAAGGAATGCAGAGTGATGAGTGGACATCTGAAAGATGGTGCAGGCTCCTGAGCTAAAACAAAAGTGAGCAGCTGCACGTTGGATTTGGAGCAGAAATGTCCCAGCTTCTCACAGAAACTTTGCAAAATGTGCGCATTGTTGAGCGGACAGTTCACATACAAGTGATGGCCTGTTTCAAGCTGACGTTCCAGTGTTCCAGATTAACTGGTGTCGCGAATTGTGGTATTGCATTGCACATGATGGTATTGCATGTCGCCGGCTGAAACGCCACAAAGAGCAAACTGAGCTTTGACGTGCATGGACCACGAAGGAGGGTTGTGAAGCCAAAAATCCGGCAGCTTAACCGCTGATAGGTTTGTAGCTTAACCCTATTCGCTGGAACGTTGAAGACAATGTAATTACACAGCAAAGCAAGACACAAGTAGGCAAAGTTCTTTGTGTTACTCATGCATGAGGAGGCCTGTCTGGAGCCAAGTGTCGTTCCACCCACTTGACCACTGTCAGACTCTCAGCCAGGTTCCCCATAGCACTCCTTTTATTGTGGTTACATGAATATGCATAGGTTCATTAACATATAACATCTTACATAGGTATACATGTGAACAAAGAATACTGTGTGTGTGTGTGTGTGTGTGTGTGTGTGTGTGTGGGGTCAAGATGTGACCCCAGGAAGACTCCCCAAAGCTGGTGCCAGGAGTCTAGCAGTCCATCTAAACAAAAGGCTCTTATACTTAACCAAATACAGAGTAGGTGTCCTCCTATACCATAAAACAATAAGACAAGGCCTCTCCCATGCTCCCCGAATGTGGGTGTGAAAGCCAGAGTGCTCTGGAATGCACACAACGTGTCTCTGCAGACTACTAAGGATCAAACCTCTATTAATCTACAACTAATTATAAAACTCTAAGCATATATGAGTAGATATTTCTAAGCATAAATGACAATCAACAATACAAAACCTAACAACCGCCACAGCAAAAATTAAAACGTACAGCTCTGCTATTCATCCCGATTGCCAGTCTCGGTAGCCGGGCATCGGTCCTCCAGGACCTCCACTTCTGGCTGCAACCCGGCTCACAATGCACCCGACCCCTACAGTGCCTCCTCCGGGTGGTGGGCCTGCATTAAGATGGGCCCATGTCCCTTTTTCAGGTTGTGCCTGGCCAGGCCCTGACAAGGATGCCTCCTGGGCGCCTCCTGGGTGAGGTGTTCCGGGCATGTCCGATTGGGAGGAGGCCCCAGGGCAGACCCAGGACATGCTGGAGCGATTATATCTCTCGGCTGGCCTGGGAACGCCTTGGTGTTCCCTCAGACAAGCTGGAGGAGGGAGGTCTGGGGAAAGGGAGGTCTGGGTTTCTCTGCTTGGGAATAAAACTGTCACATAATGTCCAAAAAATGACAAAGTCTAAAGTTCAAATCAAATCAAATCAAATCACTTTTATTGTCACATCACACTGGTACAGTACATGTGAGTGAAATTCTTGTGTGCGAGCTTCACCAGCAACAGAGGTATGCAAAAATACAATAACATAAGAACAAGCAAAATATAAGAATTGCTAAACCTGAGAATTATATGAATAAATATATGTACAATATAAGAGTGTATGCATATTACTGAATGTGTATACTAAATATGTATATCTACGTGTGTGTATATATGTGTGTGTGTGTGTTTGTGTGTATACATATTTTACAAATTAAATAGAGTAAACAATAAAATAAAATATATAAAATATACAGAGGTTGGTAGTTGGATATTGTGCAAAACATGTGGCATTAATGTACAGTATGGAGTGCATAACGTTGAAGTTCCAGTAGTGAGGGTGAGGTGTCTATGAAGTGTTCAGCAGTCTGATGGCCTGATGGAAAAAGCTGTCTCTCAGTCTGCTGGTACGGGACCGGATGCTGCAGAACCTCCTTCCTGATGGAAGTAGTCTGAACAGTTTATGGCTGGGGTGACTGGAGTCCTTGATGATCCTCCCCGCTTTCCTCAGGCACCGCTTCCTGTAGATGTCCTGGAGGGAGGGAAGCTCACCTCCAATTATCCGTTCAGCACACCGCACTACTCTCTGGAGAGCTTTGCGGTTGTAAGCGGTGCTGTTGCCGTACCAGGTGGTGATGCATCCAGTGAGGATGCTCTCAATGGCACAGCGATAGAAGGTCCTGAGGATGCGGGGGCTCATGCCGAATTTTTTCAGTCTCCTGAGAAAGAAGAGGCACTGTTGTGCCTTCTTCACTGTTTTGTTTGTGTGTACTGACCATGTAAGATCCTCAGCCAGATGTACACCAAGGAAGCGGAAGCTGCTCACTCTCTCCACAGCAGAGCCGTTGATGGTGATGGGGGTGTGTACTTCTCTGGACCTCCGGAAGTCCACTATCAACTCCTTTGTCTTTGCAACGTTGAGGGTGAGATGGTTGTCTTGACACCAGTGGGTCAGGGCGCTGACCTCCTCCCTGTAGGCCGTCTCATCACCTTTGGTGATAAGACCCACCACTGTAGTGTCGTCCGCAAACTTCACAATGATGTTGGAGTTTCTAGTGGCCGTGCAGTCGTAGGTGTAGAGTGAGTACAGGAGAGGGCTCAGTACACACCCCTGTGGAGCACCAGTGTTCAGTGTGATGGGGGACGAGGTGGTGCTGCCCAGTCTGGCCACTTGGCGTCTGTCAGACAGGAAGTTAAGGATCCAGCTGCAGAGGGAGCTGCTCAGTCCTAGATCCTGCAGTTTCCTGTCCAGCTTCGAGGGAACGATGGTATTGAATGCTGAGCTGTAATCTACAAACAGCATTCTCACATACGTGTCTCTCTTCTCCAGGTGTGAGAGAGCAGTATGTAGTGTCAGGGCTATGGCATCATCAAATTGTAGAGGGTCCAGTGAGTCGGGTAGTGCAGAGAAAACAAAGTCTCTGATCAGCAGCTCGAAGCATTTCTGGTCGCCAGTCGTTCAGTGAGTAGATGGTGGAGGATTTGGGTACAGGGACGATGGTGGCCATTTTGAAGCAGGCTGGGACTACAGACAGAGAGAGGGAAAGGTTGAAGATGTGTGTAAACACTCCAGCTAGCTGAGCCGCGCATGACCTGAGGACGTGGCCGGGAATTCCGTCCGGACCAGTAGCTTTGCGTGCGTTCACCTTCCTGAAGCACTTCTATCTGACGTCCAGTGTTTAGTGGGCTATTTTTTACTACAGTGCCACATGCACACATTGAAAGTAAATTGTCTTGACATCACAACTGTGGTATAGAGTTTCTTCCTGCTACCAGGTGGTTCCTGTTTTACTTACTATAGCTTTCTTATTTGTTCTTTCTTTTGTTCTCAGTGTCACTGCAGCGGCCCAGCATCTCTGTGACATCTCCAGATGGAGGACTGGTCAGGGTTCCTGATGGTTCAGAGATCATCAGCGGTTACAGCTTCATCTTCACCTGCACAAATAATGAACACTATCCTGGAGGAGTTTTCAATCTCATCTTCTAGGGCTCCAATATGAAACGCACCAAACACACAAAGCCATCTGTCAACAACTCAGCATCCTTTGGTTTCCCTGTAGCTGACTTTGGACATGACGGCCGCTACAGCTCTGTCAGCAGGAACGTTCACTTCTCCTGAGGCATCCTCGATTCATATTATCATTATATGTAAGCAGACAGCAAAACATTTCTACTTGCTGAGAGCAGTAATCGAATGACATATAGATCAATAGATTAACATCCACATATTGAAATGGATGTTGTTAAACATCACTGCAGTAATCCCCCAAAAGTTTATTCTGTTCATCTGGACGTAGCGTTTTCAGTGGAAGAAAAGTTAAGTCACTCAGTACATTTGCATAACGACTGAAACCAGCCCACTGAATGAACAATGGGCTGGGAGGTCAGTTCCTTGATCGTTAATATGCAAATTGTCATGACGATTGATCAAAGCCCATGACTACCATTCACAGAGAGTTGGGGTTCCCCACTCCCAAAGGCCTTTTGATCAGTGGACTAAAGACTCCCAAACTTATCTGTAGGTAGTCAAAGGAGTTTGCGAAGAAAAGCGTCTGGACTTCTTTAAGTTGCTTGAAGACGTTTCACCTCTCATCCGAGAAGCTTCTTCAGTTCCTCAGAACTGAAGAAGCTTCTCGGCTTCTCCTTTGACTACGATGACCTGGATGACTGAGAACCTTCACAGACTTATCTGTAGGTACTTCTTTAGTGGCTGCTAAGTCTGATAATGATGCAATGTGGCCACCATATTGGCGAGATGGAGCCACGCCTCCTAAACCATGTGTGTCTGGAGTGTCTAATGTGATGTAGTAAGGTTGTGGGTGGAGAGACTTTTACATGTCATTCACTGGGAGCCCATTGTTTCATAACATGGATGATTTATGAGGTTTTTCACATAATTTGTTTTAAGTTTTTTAAAACCAGTGATGTTTGTTTCATGGTGACTGATCTCTTTCCACAGATTCAATCATTTCAGTGCTGAGATGTGTTTTCCTGCCACTGATTCTGCTTTTGGAGAACATTGCCCTTCATTTCTACTATAAGGTACATCAGAGTAAATAAAAGCATGTATGAAACAGAGTGGTAGCTGAGAAGTGTAGGAACAGTAACATGGATTGTGTCCCGTCTCTCCAGGTCATCAAAAAGCAGAAATCAGACAAAAAGGAGAACGATGAGACGGATGTTTCCAGAGCTGAAGAAGTGGAGGCCGACGAGGAAGCAGTCCAAGAAATAGAATAGAATCGAAACATATAGAAACAAACACACAAGTCAAATTTTTTGTTGGAATTTAGATTAAAATTGTTTAAATACTGTTTAATTATGTTTATATTTTAAATGTCTGACACATTACTGCAGCGGCTCTATTTAACCTGCCTTTACTGTCCAGTATAAACTCTTCATAGCATGACTGTGACTTAAGTTTGAAAATAATCCTTCATCCTCTCCAGTCCTCACTTTCTTACATCTTCCTCCATCTCTGCCAGTGAAGTTTCCACACATTAAGATTTTTTCTTCTCACTAAACTGTATTTTTCGCTAACAGACAGAATGTGTGTCAATCTGCACATAAACATGTTTTTATGTTTGGTGATATTTTTGAAGTCTTTGAAATTATCTGTCACTTAAAAAAAGTTTTGACATTTGTAGCATCCTATTATTTGGCACTAGCTAGATGCTTCAGTATTGTGACTGCAACTTTACTGACAGGCAGGGGCCAGTGGGACCCCGTCAGCCTCCCAGTAGATACACCTGTGGTATTGTTATGACCCAGAGCTCAACGTATATTTAACATGTATTTCGGTTATTTTCAATGCAGAGTAAGAGAGTGGGCAGCTGTCAAGAAGCAGTTGTTGGAGTTGGGAGGAAAGGCTGACAAATTACACAAGAACTGGACTGAGAATCAGAGGCAACTGATGTTATAAGGTTAGGTCATATTACAACAATATATTGACAGAGACAAAACCCAAAGGGCAGTAAACTTTTATTAATTATTAAATTGGGGGGGGGGGGGAAGACAAATTTTATCTGAGACTTTCTGATGGTGAAAAAATATACACAGATATATGAAAATTTCAAACCACCTCTCAAAAACAGGGCTGATTTGATCAGATAAACACTGATCCAAAATGTGGTTGTATTGCACTCAATAATTCTGACACAGTATAGGATCAGTGAAATTTCAAATTTCTCACATCATGATCCCACCGAACAACATCTTCTGTTGTACTTCCTGTCTTTCCCTGCTGCACGCTGAGCTCTCTCACTGCTGCTGCTGTAAAATGGCAAAGCTACACCCCCTGCTGTTCAAGATCAACACTGACAACAGGACTGTAGAGACTTTTCATTAGCGGTTTTATTTCCTAGAACATTAAACACTTTTTCTTTTATTACCTGGTTAAAAAACAGTTTATTAACTTTATGACTGCTTCCGGCGCCCCCCGTGCGTGGCAGTCTGTTACAGCAGTTACGCTCATTCTGAGCTACTTTCTTATCTCCTCTTTACTTTCTCGTAATTTTAACAATTTTCCCACGTGTGGGACTAATAAAGGTTATCTTATCTTATCGTTTGCTACCTGTCGAAGTTCAGGGTCTGTCTGCTTGGCTCGGGTCAGCATTCACTCAGATTTAACTCTGGGTTCTTGGCTAGCTTAGCATCAGCATGCTGTCTGTGCTGAATCTTCCAAAGAGTCAAAGTTGTGTTAGCAGCACAACTCAGCTGTTTTTGTCCTGGGTCCAGTTTTCAGTTTAACATCACGCCCTTGTCATTTTGTGTAATAAAATATAAATAAAATGCTTATATTTTGCTTATATTTTATAGACTGTGTGTTTTGTAGACTGTGCCATTATTTTTCACCTAATGACACACAAACTGAAATCAGCTGATTGTGATGGAACCAATAAGCAGAATCGCAGATAACATTCCCAAGGAACTACTGGGAACCAGTTCTCTGCAAGAAGCAGTCCTCATTTCCCATCTCGAATCATGAAGAAAGTAAACATGAGAAGACTTTCAACAGCTGTCTGAGCTGTTTGAGAACCAGATGTAGGACCTCCAGTGACTTCATGCTAAATCCACACTGACTGGTTTTGTCAGCTCAGTCAGCACTTTTACATTTTCATTGTTCCATGAAGTTATGTATAATTTAAACCCATTATACTAGGATTTGGGGAGTGTTGTCTTTCCTGCAAAGAAACAACTACAGTGGGGCAAAAAAGTATTTAGTCAGCCACCGATTGTGCAAGTTCCCCCACTTAAAATGATGACAGAGGTCAGTAATTTGCACCAGAGGTACACTTCAACTGTGAGAGACAGAATGTGAAAAAAAAATCCATGAATACACATGGTAGGATTTGTAAAGAATTTATTCGTAAATCAGGGTGGCAAATAAGTATTTGGTCAATAACAAAAATACAACTCAATACTTTGTAACATAACCTTTGTTGGCAATAACAGAGGTCAAACGTTTACTATAGGTCTTTACCAGGTTTGCACACACAGTAGCTGGTATTTTGGCCCATTCCTCCATGCAGATCTTCTCGAGAGCAGTGATGTTTTGGGGCTGTCGCCGAGCAACACGGACTTTCAACTCCCGCCACAGATTTTCTATGGGGTTGAGGTCTGGAGACTGGCTAGGCCACTCCAGGACTTTCAAATGCTTCTTACGGAGCCACTCCTTTGTTGCCCGGGCGGTGTGTTTTGGATCATTGTCATGTTGGAAGACCCAGCCGCGTTTCATCTTCAAAGTTCTCACTGATGGAAGGAGGTTTTGGCTCAAAATCTCACGATACATGGCCCCATTCATTCTGTCCTTAACACGGATCAGTCGTCCTGTCCCCTTGGCAGAAAAACAGCCCCATAGCATGATGTTTCCACCCCCATGCTTCACAGTAGGTATGGTGTTCTTGGGATGCCTGCCGTTTTAGTGTGTTACTGATGGTGACCTTTGTTACTTTGGTCCCAGCTCTCTGCAGGTCATTCACCAGGTCCCCTCGTGTGGTTCTGGGATCTTTGCTCACTGTTCTCATGATCATTTTGACCCCACGGGATGAGATCTTGCGTGGAGCCCCAGATCGTGGGAGATTATCAGTGGTCTTGTATGTCTTCCATTTTCTGATGATTGCTCCCACAGTTGATTTTTTCACACCAAGCTGCTTGCCTATTGTAGATTCACTCTTCCCAGCCTGGTGCAGGTCTACAATACTTTTCCTGGTGTCCTTCGAGAGCTCTTTGGTCTTGGCCATGGCGGAGTTTGGAGTCTGACTGTTTGAGGCTGTGGACAGGTGTCTTTTATACAGATGATGAGTTCAAAAAGGGTGCCATTCATACAGGTAACGAGTGGGGGACAGAAAAGCGTCTTACAGAAGACGTTACAGGTCTGTGAGAGCCAGAGATTTTCCATGTTTGAGGGGACCAAATACTTATTTGCCACCCTGATTTATGAATAAATTCTTTACAAATCCTACCATGTGAATTCATGGATTTTTTTTCACATTCTGTCTCTCACAGTTGAAGTGTACCTCTGGTGCGAATTACTGACCTCTGTCATCATTTTAAGTGGGGGAACTTGCACAATCGGTGGCTGACTAAATACTTTTTTGCCCCACTGTATACTGACACATCAGTGCAGAAGGCTGGCATACGGGGCTTCTCAGGATGTCTGGAGCATGCCAGTGTCATCTGACACCAGATTCAAACGGCTAAGAAAGAACAAAGAGACCTTCATGTGGACTTTTTAGACCTTGCCAACGCGTTTGGGTCAGTTCCGCACAAGATCTTGTGGATGGCAACTATTTCAGCCTACCAAACCACATCACAGGATTGGTCAAGACCTACTTTCAAGATTTACAGTTTTGTGTGACAGCTGAGAACACCACCCCAATCTGGCAGCACCTGGGAATTGGAGTTATGGCAGGCTGCACTATTTCCCCTCTGGCATTTATCATGGCTCTCCTCTCTGCTCTCTCCTATCTTATCTTACTTACTTATCTCACTCCTCTCTGTCACCTTTTCTGTCCCTTCGAAGAAATGAGGCTCCATAAATGCTAAAGAGGTAAGTATATCTCAGTTGCAGTGAATAGATAGAATAAACAGTAGAAAATTAAACAGGAGAAAGAAGAAGAGAAAAACAATTTTAACATAAACCAGTGACACACTCCGGGGCCTGATCAACCCTGGCAGGGCCTCCTTGGATGAGGGTGTCTAGTGATAATGGCTGAAACACCCGATTAATCCAAGGTCCACTACTGACGATGTGTCCCAAATTTTAACAATTTAGATCAGATCTCTAATCCCTAAACCTGACCAGGGAAAATGGCAGGTTAGCTTAGGTAAAAGAACGAAAGTTGAGGCACACAACGATGTGTGCTGCTGGTAAAGTTTCTGGGCTGCTTTTCCTCATAACAGCCATCCCTCAAGACTTTCTCCATTAAAAGCAATGCATTGTCCGGGATTGTAACATCTAGTCCTTTACTGAATCAAACCCATTATGCTGGGGAGTGTTGTCGACAAAAGGTGAATGGTATACTTGTTAATCATATAACTTTTGAGCCATGGGTCACATATTGCTTCAGTAGGTGGAAAAGGATCCACTCAAAAATATTCACATTTTCACTCAAGTGATATCTAAACTATGACAGGAACATCTTATCATTGCTGTAAAAGAGACACAGGAACAGGGAGAAGATACAAACACCTCAGAGAAATCCATCAGTTGATAAATGGTTTAAAACAGCAACCATCTGTGAGGAAACACCACTAACCACTGAACCATCATACCATCCAGAACAATATTTTGTTGGTCGCCAGTGTGTTTAAACCAAAATAGAAAAGATGTGTTGGTGCTTTTTAACCATTTGCAATCATAAAAGGAGGGACCTGGACAAATACACAGGGAGTTGGAGTTCTTTCAGCCATAAGCTTCAGGTCAAAGTGTTGAACCAGCATACGTATTATTCCTGTGACGTCTGCGATGGCACGAGATAAGGGGAAGCAAAATGCATTACAGTGAACACAGGACAAGGGACTATCAAAATAAAACAGGAAGCATGACATTCATAATGACTGAGACACTTGTGGGACTCATTTAATGGGTGGACACAGATGGATGTATTGTAATAGATACTGTCCCCCCTCCATAATGTTACCTTTTTGGAGTGCTTATTGTTGTTACTGGGTGCATTCAGTTCTTTATTACTGTATTTGTGACACATACTGTCACGGACCCGGCTCTGGGGACTCGGGGGCCGTGGGCAGTGGGGACTATGACTGTTGTTATTATTATTATTTTCATTATTATTATCATTTGGTGTGTCGTCTGCACTGCCTCTTATCTCTGTCCACATCCGTATGTAGGCAGGTGTGTGTGTGCTGCTGTTTTCTGTGGCCATGTTACAGGCACCTTCAGGCCTGAGGGGCGTGGCCTGGCTTGAGGACTGGCCACACCTAAAGTCCTTGCCACACACCTGCTCCTCATCTGGGCTCGTTGGGGGAGCTATTTAGAGGAGCGATCGAGCTTCCACCGACGCTGGTTAATTGTGTTTGACTTCACGTCAGTCTTCTAGTATAGTCAGAAAGTGTGAGTGCATGCCTGCTGGGATAAAGTGTGTAACGGCTGCCTCTATTGTTTTCCCTCAGGAGGAATGTGGGACGAGAAGGAGCAGTGAGCACAGGGAGTGCAGGGACACTGGAGCAGAGAGCACTACACTGGGACTTTTCTGGGAAGAAGACACAACACGGGAGTCTGGGACACTGGGGAATTTATTGTTGCTTACTTCACCACTCTGTAAATAAACACTGTTGCACTGAAGAGTCCGGCGTTTGGGTCCTGTGTCCCCACCTCCCCACGGTCTGCCAACACAGACCGTGACACATACTGTGCTCACTGGCAATCCAGCTGGAATATTTTGGTCAGTGATGATTCTCATGGGTGATGCTCACACAGGTACGCAGGACAGCTTTTGGGGTCCTGTGTGTTAGACTGCAGCTACGCTAAACCAAAGTGCTTGTGTTTTTGTATTTGCAGAGCAAATGAACAAGTAAAGAGAAATGATTCTAAACTCACCCATATGGAAAAGAAATAGAAAAAACTTATAAAAGACTTGCATCAGATGTGGCCTACTTTATATAGTAAATCACACAAGGCTTATATGATTTACTCATGAAAGTGGCCACTTTCTCGTTACTTTCATATATTGTTTTAGTAAGTATCCAAAACATACAAGTTTCATTTATATAATTGTTCAAGGGATCTTATATCTGTCTTCCCTCTTGTATGCCTTCCATACAAGTTTCACACAAGACAGATACAAACTTTATAAGATTTATATATATCTTTTCCATATAGGCATGCACGCCTGGAAGTGTCATTTGTCCAATATTTGTCCACATAAGAAACAAAGATAATCAAAACCAGGAATAACAATAATCAAAGAATATTAGGTCATAATCAAAAACACAATTACTGGATCGCAGACCCAGTACTGTGACAATTCCACCCATGGTGACCCTTACATTTTATTCAAGAACACTGGTTAAAATGTAACAGATAAAATGCTTACAAACATTTGATGATTCAACGCAACAAGATTTTTTTTACTAAGTAACTGTGTGGAGGGTTGAGCTTGGTGGCGCGACTTCAGTGGAGGACTGGAGCAGTGGATTCAGATGTAGTGGTAGGGAAGGCTGGGTTTTGCAGCTGGTGAACATCTTCTAATCATGCCTTCCCTATTTCAGTAGCAGCTGTAGCAGAGAGTCGGAGCTGGGAGCACTGCAAAGTACCAAACCATAGAGTATTAATTACCGAAACAGTGTGAACAAAATAAAAAACCTGAAAGTGAGATTCCTGAGTTGTGTCGGATTCTTCAGGGTTACAATATGAAAATAACCTTTCATGAAATATCAATAATGAAGTTGTCACTGGTACATTTGTCACTGAACTAATGAAACCATAGGCTGATCTTTGCCTAACAACTACCCAGAAAATATTCATGAAAATGTCAGAACTCAAATTGAAGGATGGTGTGTTTTTAATATTACATGGCATCAGAACGACATGGACATGTTTCAGCCTGTGGCTTTCCTCACCGTTTCTGATACACATTTGGGTGTGACCCTTTTAAACACTCCTTGGTTCTAATCTATGGTGGATATAATAAAATAAATATCAAATTAACTCATGAATAGAAATATTCACAGCATGAGTTCCTTACTAAGTTGGTAGTTAAGTATAAGAACAAAAATCTGTGTGTAAAACAGTTAGCAGTGTTTACCCCAGCAGAGCTGTTCTTTAATAAATATGTACTTAAGTAGGATTGCAACATCTGATCAGACATTTGATAAGACTGCTTTCAGAGAATTTTTTTTCAGCTGTCACCAACAAGTATCACTGAGGCTGGAACAAATTGTCAGTGGTTAAAACCTCTGAGGCAGACATGAAATGTTGATTTCCCCTTCATGTGCTTTCCCCTCATATATCTCTTTATCTCTGTTGATGCAAATTCTGCTGTGAGCCTTTGGATTTCTTTTCATCAGTCTTGACAAACAAAAAGGAAAAAAATTGTATTTTTACATGTGAATATTAATATTGTCACTGTGAGGAATTTTGCATTTACCTCAAAACAATTTTTAAGAATAATCTGCAGCTGATTGCAGATCACAGTGAAAAATACTTGGATATGGTCAGTTGAGCATGACAGTTGAACTTGTTAGGCAAACATGGCAAATGCATTCATTATTTTTAATACCATGAAACACTGAGCTGTCCTCACCACTGACACTGCAGAGAGTTTACAAGGACTCGACTCATAGAAGTCAAACCATACCTGATTTAAAGTGGGCCGATCTCCCTTCTGAGTGTTTCAAGTTATTGTAAACCAATGGTGCATTCCGGTCACATCCTGCATTTGTAAACCAAATGCAGGATGTGACCACTGGTAAAAGATTTATTAAATGAAGTAAAATCATGCGAACGGGGTGAATCCAGGTAGATTTTGTATCCAATATTGATTGAGAAAGATCGGCAGGCAACGAGCCCCTGGATAGTACTGAGACACTGACTGATACACTGAGGACGAACGACATCAACATGAACTTTAAATCACTGAGGTAACCAAGAGCCTGAGTGTCACTAACACATAAGCAGACAGGAGTTTGATTGCAGGTGTTTCAGAAAGCAGAGTGCAGGAAACATGTGAAGGCCACAGTTTGAGCACGAGATAAACAACATCGAAAGAGAGAGAGGGAAATATAGAAAAGAAGAGTCAGTGGTGGAGGACAGGACGGACCATGACATTAATGTTTCAGGGCTTCCAGTGCTGCAGTTTTAAAATCACTCAAGACACAAACACATTTCTGACTCCCCTAACCCTAACTCAGAGACTGCAGTTTGTCTGACAGTTTGAATTTGGTTTAGAAAGAAGATTTAAGTAAACTGCATGGTCTGCATGGTTCAGATTAAAGTGTTTTCAGCGTGGAAAGATAGTTGATGTACTGAGCTACATCAAACACTGAGGTTTCTGTGGTTATTTTGCAGCAGAGTGGCAGAAATATCAATCAGAGGATCTTAATGTGTCTTAATCTGTGTAACTGTGGTTTAACAGCAACAGTTTGAGACTGCAGGTGGAACAAATACCAGCAGCCTTCACACGTCTGCAGAGACCTGCAACTATCAACAAGTAACCTTCACTTTAGCTTTCTAACTGTTGTGGATTACAGAACTGGTAAGAATACAAATTCATTTTTATTCCATCTGTCATAAAACTTCAAATATTAGCTTCGTATGTCATGGTCATGCATATTACAAAACTTTAAGAAACAACATACTGTACAGACAAGTCGTCCATGTACAAGTTTAGGAAAAACACCTGCTGTGTAAAAAACCTCAGATTATTTGAACAATTTCTGAATTCTAGATATAGAAGAACAGTTTATAAACACACATCAGTTTTTTCATGTTCCTGGAAGTTGTAGCTGGAGATGTTATCCAGGAATTTTGTAATAATGAAGCCAACTTCCTGTCAGTAACTCTTAAAATGAACACAGTTTGAAACACAATCCTTCATTCAACTCACTCTATTGCTGCACTTACATATTTCTCTCATTTCATTTAGGTGCCAAAGTAAACTTTATTTTTGAATTGCTTTAGAGTGAGTTGTCTTGATGCATTCTCAATCATCCAGGAAAGTAAATCTCCAAAAGTTGATTCTGTTCATCTGGACGTAGCGTTTTGTGAGAGAAACGTTTCGTCACTCATCCAAGTGACTTCTTCAGTCTCAGCTGACTGCAGGTTTCCCCAATCTTATAAACAGTACATTTGCATAATGACTGAAACCAGCCCACTGAAGGAACAATGGGCTGGGAGGTCAGTTCCTTAATCATAATTATGCAAATTCTCATGACCATTGATCAACAACCACTGACCAAAACCCACTAATCAAAGACCACTGACCAAAATGATCCGCTCCTCACGTGTTAACCTCTTCGACATGTCAATGGCTGTGAACAAAGAGAAACTTGTAAATAACTCATGAAAGAATAAAGTTACGTTGAAACCAAGCACACCATTGTTTTTCTTGTGACATTACCAATAAGTTTGATGTGTCACATGGCCCTCTTTCTATTGAAAAAACAAAAGTTGTATCCAAGATGGCCGACTTCTAAATGGCCACCATGGTCACCACCCATCTTGAGGAGTTTGCCCCCTCACATATACTAATGTGCTACAAACAGGACTTTAATATCACCAACCATTCCCATTTTATTACGGTGTATCCATATAAATGGCCCACCCTGTAGTATGCCAAAATGAAAAAATAACTCAAATTTCAGATATTTGAGGTTGTGCTGAAAATAATGATACCAAACAAGGCAAGATAAACAGTTTTTAAAGGTGAACTATAGCGGTAAAATCAAAAGTAATCAAAAACGGCCAATTATACCCTGGAGCCCAGAGGGTTAAATTTCCCTGCAAATAAGCCCGGTGCTTGTGCCACCTATTTAAACCCTGCTGTCAGCGCTAGTCATCCAATAAAAGAAAAGGTTTTGGCGTGCCTCCATATGCCAGTTGCCAGTTGCCAGTGTCCTTTTTTCTCTAATTAATTTGTCAAAATCCTGTCGGTTACGACTGTGCAGAAATTGAAAAACTGCTGCAACAACACATACTAGCTCTGTAGCCGCCATTTTTACTTCCGTATACAGAGCGCGTTGTGTGTGACGTCTTCTTTTGCGCATGCGGGCCGCTTTTAGGGCCGTGAACCATTCAAACTAGAGCACGTTTGCTGTCACATTTTATTTGTAGTGTGACCAACCAGACAAAAAAAATCTGATTTGATCAAAAAATAGGAATTTAGCATTAAGACCTGTGTGAACATACAGTCTGCATAAGAGTGGTTAATTTAACAAACATTTGTAAGGTGATGGCAGTTACTGTGAATTTACAATCTCATCTCCAAATGAACGACTGGTCAGGTAGGGCAGGGCGATATGGCCAAAAATATTTATAACGATATAGATTTGAAAATTTGCAATAACGATATGACTGACGATATAATTGATGCGAGACAGAATACAACTCCACAACTTTATTAGTGTAAAAAACCATCAATTTCTTTTCGCTTAAACAAGCAGCTGTTTTTTATGTGCATTACAGCTACATCAAATTCAACAGTGGTTATCCTGTTATATACATGTTTATCCATAACCATGTATATCCACAAAACTTAAAAGGTGCTTTGCAACAAAATTGCAGTGTGCAAAATCAATTAAGTCAAACAATAATATTGCACAAACTCTTGAGTAAAAAGAAAACAAACAAACGCATGGATAAATTATGCTACTGCTCCTGCAAGTTTTCTACATTTCAGGTTTTAACATTCTTTGTCAGAAACACTAACATGTTCACAGATTTGGGCTTAAGGGAGGACTTTTGACAAGTTACAACATTTCCACCAGTGCTGAGCAACCTTTCAGATGCAGAGCTAGTTGCTGGAATGCAGAGGTATTTCCTAGCTAATCTGCTGATGTGGGGAAAGTTTACTGTGTGAACTTCCCACCACAAAAGAGGATCACACTCACTGTCTGCTGGTGGACTATTCACATAACTGCTCAGTTCAGACAATAAGCTTTCTGCAGTTACATCTATCTTGCCACTAACTTCTTCTTTGGCTTTTTAACAGCTCCCTGACTTGTTTGGTCTCCAGGAGATGTATGAGGTGTTTCTGAAAAACCTGTGGCTGTGCTACCCTGTGTTAGGATGCCTGGGTCGTTGACCCAGAGGTTTTTGAGTTTATTATATGATTTATCATTTCTGGGTTTCTTTGAGTTCTGCCTTTTGGTTTATGTCTCGGTGTGATCCTTAGTTGCTGTCTCCCCTGTCTGCTGTATCCCCACGTCCAGTCAGTGTCTGTGTCTGCCCTGGTCCCACGTCTCTGTTCCCTCTGGTGTAGTGCCTGCATGTGAGTCTGTGTCTTTTGTTCAGTCTATGTTATGTGCTTCCTGTTTTACTTTGAAGGTCTCTGTCTTATCTCAGTGTGTTCAGTTTACGCTTCCTTGTCTCGTCAGTTCTGATTTGCCCCAGCTGTGTTTCCCTCCTGTTACTCATTCCCTGATTGCTCCCTCTGTGTATTTAAGCCCTGTGTTTCTCTGTGTCCGTGTCGTGATCTACCCTTATCTTGCTGTGTGTTCTGTCTGAGTAAGTTTATTTTGTATTTTTGGGTTTTTGTTATGTTTTGCCAACCAGCAATAAAAGCTGAGTTTTGAAATACGCTTTTGCCTGTCGAGGAGTCTGCACTTTGGGTCCTTTTCCTGCCAACACACAGCCATCACCTAACACCCTGGTGTGACACAAGATGCTCTAGTTCACTCATGCCTTGAACTTTGACACTTTCACTCTCACTGAAATATTCTGTATGAAAACATGAATCAAGGAAAGAAGTCATGTTAACAAGCCTCTCTGTGACACTGTCTTTGTAGATTTTGTTCATGTAATCAAGTATTGCTGTTTTGATGTCTTTGGTCAGCTCAGTGTCACTCTTTTACTTTTAACATATCATTGGTAAACATCTGAAGAACAGGCTTAACACATGACATGGTTACATACTCTTCAGCAGAGAAAGCATCTGTAAACTGTAGGAGTGGGCTCAATGCAGTGCTGACCGAGTCAAGCACCTCAATGTCTTTCCATGTCAACATGAGGTGCCTTGTGGTTTTATCAGCAGCTGTGTTATAGCCTTTTGTTGTTCCAGCAGCCGCTGGATCATTCTCTGCTTTGAACCCCAACAAGTGCAACATTCAGTTATGAGTTTGTGTTCTGATAGGCCCAGTTCTTTTTGGGCAGCCTGCAGAGCTCACTGGCACTTCCAGCTGTGGCCAAAAGCACCAACAATCTTCTTTCCCCAATCACAACTGCTTGTTCGATCCTTGGGTCCTTCACAATTCTTTCTAAAGGACATACATTTAAAAGGAGACAAAGTTCATTACTCAACAGCAATATTAATGCAGTGTGAAATGTGTGATATTTAAGTTTTATGTATCTCTCACTCACACACACACACACACACACATATATATATTCACACATACACAGTGAGGTCAGTAAGTATTTGATCACCCTGTGATTTTGCAAGTTCTCTTACTTAGAGAACTTGCAAGGAGGGGTCTACAATTTTCAGCATAGGTGCATTTCCACTGTGAGAGACAGAATCTAAAAAGAAAAATGCAGAAATCACATTGTATGATTTTTGAACAATTTATTTGTGAAATACTGTGTCAAATAAGTATTTAATCACTTATGTCAAAATATTTTAATATTTGGTACAGAAGCCTTTGTTAACAATTACAGAGGTCAAACGGTTCCTGTAGTTCTTCACCAAGTTTGCACAGACTGCAGGGGGGATTTTGGCCCACTCCTCCATACAGAGAACAGAGAACTTGCAAAATCACAGGGTGATCAAATACTTATTGACCTCACTGTGTGTATATATATATATATATATATATATATATATATATATATATCTTGCAGTACAACAACCCACATCCAGACAGAGATTAATAACACAAACAGTATTATTACCATCATTTAAACTGATACAATAGGTGCTTAATCTGACGTTATAATTAACTTATCTATTGCAATGTGCAGGCGATGTCCGAAGCATGAAAGTCTGGTCCAGTTGTTGAGTGCGACGGCTTTCACAATGTTGGCCCCATTGTCTACCGTCACACACACTTGTTTTTCCTCCTGAAGATTCCACGAGATGAGGAACTCTTTTAAGACTTTGGCTATATTTTCCCCAGTATGTACGGTGTACATTTTAGGACATCGTCAGGTCTCAGGAAAAAAATGTCAGGTCTCAGTCTCAGACAAAAAAATGTCAGGTCTCAGTTCTCAGGAAAAAAGTCGTCAGGTATCAGACAAAAAAATGTCAGGTCTCAGTCTCAGACAAAAAAATGTCAGGTCTCAGTTCTCAGGAAAAAAGTCGTCAGGTCTCAGAACACAAGGTATTAGACAGAGAGAAAATCTTCCTGCAGGTGGCGCTGTTGTCATGTCCCACCAATGACTGTATAAAAGATGGACGACGCCACACCGCCTCCTCCCATTGCGCAAAAATGAAGCCACAATAGGGCTTTGGAGTTGACGTCACACCGCAGTGCATTGTGGGATCGCGGCACCATGTCAGAAGGCCATAAATCAAAACAAACACTGTGTTGGAAGCAGGACTGCCAGAACCACGCTTAAAATCAACGCAAAAGACAAAAGGCTGTATCGCGACCAATTGCGCCCAGACGCTAAGAAACGGTACATGGAAAAAATAGCGTGCATCGGTAATGTGGACCCGTATGAAAAAAGGCAGTGGAGCGGAAACCCAGACAGCCTACCGCCGTTGTCCTATCCCGATATCGTCGCGTACCTTGTCTGTGGAGTCAGCGCATACACGGCGAATCATTTTCGGAATTATAAATTCCTGGAGGCGCACATCTAATTCACAAACGGTTCATTACACGATTTGGCCGTTTTTAAGCCTCCACGTTGTGAGTACGTTGACCATTTGACCAAGATACAGCCAGAGGTTGCCAGCTGTGCGTTGCCATGTAAATCGTTTGCATTTCATGTGTATGTACTTGCTAAGTACATGTCAACAGATCTTGAATAAAAAAAATAAACATACTTTTCTGTTTCATATTTCATATGCTGGTTTGCCTGCAATAATGCCAAATAATACGCTACTCCGTCAACATGACGTGGTTCTGCAGCATCACACATTACGATGTTTTATCTAATTATCTATGACCTCAGCGCATTCAAAATAACACGAAAAGCCTATTAAGAGAGATATGAATTTATTTAGAACTCACCGGAAAGAAAATGCCTCGAGCAAACCAACCAAAAATTTGGGATGGCAGAGAACTCGATATCCGCTCGTCTGACCGCTGCAATCCAAGCCTGACGTCTTCGTTTAGTAATATCGGATACATGAGATCCCTCCCGTTGCCTCCAGGAGGGGAAACGATGAAAAGAGAGCCAATTTTCCAGCTTCTTGCCTTCCTTATCGTGTGATCTAACGTTGCAACACAGCACGTACGAACCATAGCTGACGCTTCCGTGTGCTTTCCTTGGCCTTCTGTCATGGCGGGAGGGGGCGTGGCCCCGCTCCCGTGACATCACGCTCCAAAGCCCCATATCCCGCTTGTGGAGGCTGCCATCTTGCAAATTTGGAGCCAGAGTCTGCGCATTAGTGACTTGAGGTGGAGCGACTGTGTAGTTCTAAAATCACTCTGTTGTTAATTCGTTAGCTAGATTAGCCGCTAGCATACGCACTGTGTTGGAGGCTTGTTGCTAGCTAGTTAGCATGCTACACACCTAATACTCTAATAGTCTGTGTTATTGAAGGATTCAGCACTTCTTATGTTTGTTTGTTTTTTATCCATTTTTAGACAGGGGTGAGATCATCTGCACACTCTACAGAAGCCCAGAGTTACTGTTAATATCAAAAATATAATGCTGTCCTTTTAGATTTTAACATAAGACTGTGAGTGTAATGGATCTAAAACTGTTTAAATCTTCAGAGCCCTCTACATCCTGGTAACATGGAAACTTTAAAAACATCAGCAGAACGTTTCAGTAATGTAGTCTAATTTGTTCTTTTCATTTAATAATAGAGTCCATATTATATCCACAGCTACATACACCCTGGAGAGAAACTAGTGAGGGAGACCATCAGGACCAAGCTGGGTTTCCTGGGTCCAGAGGTTTGGAGAAACTTCTTCCCTTTCTTTCATCACAGCTGTCCTGTGCCAGAAGTTCTGTTGACCCACTCAAAAAGGCATCATTTAAGAAACACCAGGAACACTGAAGTTCATCGCATTGATCAAGCAGGACTCATGATCTTCACCAGCAGCTCCCTCACAGGGAAATCTTCAGCACTCCTCCATAGGCCCGCCCCAGGAGATGGATAAACCCAGCATTTCATGAACACTGTGATGGAGACCTTTGGTTTGTGTAATGTTATAAATACTCGGATACTCCCCAGAGGCTCCAGACTTTTACATAAAGATATTATATTCAGTCCTGTAGAAAGTTATATATTTAAAAATATATGATCATCTCTGGTTACTCTGGTATGAATAACTCTGAATCACTTTATGGTAAATAACACACTATCTGCAGAAAACTGTGAAAGAATTCCAGATGACAAGTTTGTAGTTCAACATACAAGTGACGCCCTTGGACCTTCATCAGGTTTTATTTAATTGTGTTAGACAAAATCTCATATGCTCTTCATGCAGCTGAGTACATCAAGTGTTTAAAACGGAAGCTGTGCAGGTCTGAGATACAAACTGAGGTCCTGTTAATGCTGATATATAGTGACACAGTTACATGAGTGATTAATCCTTTTGGGTTTTTTTGTCTTTAACTTTATCAATAAAGCTACAGCCTTCACTACAGCACATGTGGTACTTTAACCTTTGCACTGTTTTCATCAGTTCATTTTGCAGTTAACATGTTAACATGTTGAATGATCTGTCTGCTGTCACTCGATGGGGCTGAGGTCTGAATCTGAGGGCAGCTCCTGTAATCACAAAGAGAACAGAACCATCAAACTCAGATATAAATTTTATCCCTCAAAATTGAAATAAAGCTGATTCTTCTGTCCTCAAACACTCAGGATCTGAAGTTCTTCTCTTACATTTTTTCAGTATTACAGTACACTACAGTACTTCATTCCATAATTCCTGATTAATGAGGAGTTACTGAAGTACAAGCTTTTAACAAAGATGTTACTGTCTTTACAGATCAATCAATCAATCAATCAATCTTTATTTATAAAGCACTTTTCATACAAACTGTAGCACAAAGTGCTTTACATGGTTAAAAGCAGCCCACCTCACCCTCCCACTCATTCCCCGCACTGTCATTAACAGAAGCGGTCATGATACACACATCCCCCCACCCCCACACACACACATACACACACACACACACACACACACCTAAAGAGTAAAATTGGGCTGGGTCCGTATTATGCCGGGCTCACACTGTGCGATTTTTGGCCCATTTTGAGCCGATTTTTGAGTCGTGCGACCGTTTTGGTGATCGGCCCGAGTTTGTCCTTCATCGTGCGTCGTGCATCGTGTAGTGTACGTGGGGTAACGAGAAACGATTAACACCTCACGACCAGCTCCCGATCATCAATCGCTTGGTCGGGAGGATTTCAAACATGTTTGAAATCCTCCCGACCGTCGGGAGGGTGTCACTGCAGCTTCTCACACTGCGCACGCGCAAACACAAATGTCAGCGAAAAAGACGGCGCAGCACGGCAGTGCAGCGTGTGATCTGGACACAAGCGATGGAGGCACAACTTGTAGAACTTTGGAAAGCTCACCCGAGCCTTTTCGATGTGGCCTCACAAAATTATCACGACCACAACAACCGTGAAAATAGTTGGATTTACATTGCTGCTCAATCACAGCTGCCTGATCAATGTTTTTCATAAAGTTGATGGTGGTGGTGTGCGTGTCTGTGTGAGTGAAAGACAGAGAGGGAGAGCGAGCGACAGATTTTCTGTTATAACCTTCATTTTATGGACGCACAGTGTGAGCACTCAGGTCGCATCAGAGCATCGGGCCGTATAGTGTGAGACCCTGCATCGTGACCTATGAACTTCTAACCCCTGCGAGTCAATCGTACAGTTTGAGCAGGAGCTGAATCGCGCGACTGAAAAAATCGCACAGTGTGAGCCCGGCATTAGCCAAGTGAGGAAACACTATCACAGGGAGCTGTCTGCACCGGGAGCCGGTCACAGACCGCAGCCTCCAGGCTGGGCACACAGCAGGAGGGCGGCTAAGAAGCCCCCCAGCCAGGCTCAGAGGACCCACAGGGCCCCAGCAGACACGGTCGATCACAGCCCCGGTGCAGAGAACCCCCTCCGAGGAAACACTGGAGATATGACCTAATAAGAATATAAACAGGATAAAAAGATAAAATAAATAAGAGTGGGATATAATATAAATATAAGTATAAACAGAGTAAGAAGATAAAAAATGAATAAGAATAAAATCAGTAAATATTAGGTAAAACTAAATGAATAATATAAATAGAATAACAGGATAGAATAAATAAGCATTAAATAAATAAGCGTTAGTTAAAAGCTAAATTAAAAAGGTAGGTCTTGAGCCTGTTTTTAAAAACATGAACGTTCTCTGCGGCCCTGAGCTCCTCCGGCAGGCTGTTCCACAGTCGAGGACCATACCACTGAAAAGCTGCCTCTCCGTGAGTATGTGTCCTGACTTTAGGGACAATCAAAAGGCCAGTACCAGAGGACCTCAGGGTCCGCGAGGGTTCGTATGGTAAAAGCAGATCTGAAAGATAAGAAGGCCCAAGACCATTAAGACATTTAAAAACCAATAAAAGAACTTTAAAATCGATCCTGAAACACACGGGGAGCCAATGCAGCGATTGTAAAACCGGTGTAATGTGGGCCCGCCCTCTGGTCTTCGTCAGCACACGAGCTGCAGAGTTTTGCAAAAGTTGCAAAGGTGAAATATTCTTTTTGGGGAGACCAGAGAGCAGCGCATTACAATAATCAATGCGACTGGTAATAAAAGCATGCATCAACATCTCCGTGTTGGCCCGAGAGAGAATAGGGCGGACTCTGGCTATATTTTTTAGATGATAAAATCCAATTTTGGTTACATGTTTAATATGTGGGATAAAACCAAGCTCAGAGTCAAAAATAACACCCAGGTTTTTCACTTGTAGTGAAGGGCATAGTGAAAATGCCTGTAATTTAGACAAGAGTTTCTCTCTCTGAGCCTCAGGACCGATGATTAAAACTTCAGTTTTGTCCTGGTTAAGCTGTAAAAAGTTTTCTGCCATCCAAGATTTTATATCTACAATACAGTTAAAAAGGGCATCCATTGGTCTGGCGTCATCAGGAGACACGGAGATATACAGCTGAGTATCATCAGCGTAACTGTGGAAGTTCACTCCATGCCTCCTGATGACGCCGCCAAGAGGGAGCATATATAAATTAAAAAGTACAGGGCCTAAAACCGACCCTTGAGGCACACCACATGTCATTTTATGGATCTTAGAGGAGCATGTATCCATACTCACCATAAAAGTTCTGTCTGAGAGATAGGAAGTGAACCAGTTGTGTACAGCACCAGAGAGGCCCACCATGTGTTTCAGTCTGTTTAAAAGTATAGCGTGGTCTACTGTATCAAAGGCTGCGCTTAGATGTGGCAAGAGACTGAAAACATCCTGTTGTTTGCACATATTTAATATTCAGCTCTGCACAGGAGCTGAAGCAGGGTGCAGCCTGTTGCTTTTACAGTATAATAGTTGTAATAAAAGTGCAGTAACAGTAATTAGTGACTGAGTAGCCCGGGGCGTTTCTCTTGATTTCTTTAGTAAATTCATTCACCTGCACAGATTAGCTAAACGAACCCTGACAGCCGAGTGCTCATTTTAGCTAGCTAGGTCTCAGGACCTAGCTAAGGACGGTAGTTACGGATTAGCTTACAAACACGTTTAACTTACCGAAAAAGTGCAGCGGGGCCTCGGGTCCTTCTGTCAGGTAGTCCAGTTTACTGAAGAACACCTCAGGCTGTCAGGTTAAAACACTCGGTCGTGTTTTCGTAGCGTAAACGCTGGCCCTCCTCTCAGAGCCTACGCTCTATCTGCTATTCCCGAACAGAGATACGCAAGTCTCTCCGTGACTGCAGCTGTCACTACAGTCATTGGGTGGGACATGACAACAGCGCCACCTGCAGGAAGATTTTCTCTCTGTCTGATACCTTGTGTTCTGAGACCTGACAACTTTTTTCCTGAGAACTGAGACCTGACATTTTTTTGTCTGAGACTGAGACCTTACATTTTTTTTGTCTGATAACTGACAACTTTTTTTTCTACGGAGCCCCGCAGGGGACATGGGAGAAAAAAAAATTACGATGAACAAACTAAACAAAACAAACTCGGGATCTCGCAAAACTTTTGCGAGATCTCGCAAAACCATACACCTCCAAATCAGCACTGAAACCTCAGAAACAACCACAGCGATGGAGGACACACACCCATTTGAGCGATTCATAGATTTTTACTTTGAGCTTGGACTAAACTATAAAGACATTAAAACTGTGCTTTGCAGTAGACACAGTTTTCATATAAGCGAAAGACATCTGAAGAGAGTTCTTAGCACAAGGGGACACACTCGTCACAAAGCGTACTCTGACCTGGCCGTCTTGGTTGAATTTATTGACAACCAACTGCAGTACTCTGGGCAGCTTCACGGATACCGATGGATGTACACTAAATGCAGGGAACATGGACTACGCGTGAGGAAAGAGGATGTGCGCTTGGTGTTGAAGGAGCTGGATCCCCGAGGCGTCGCACTGAGGCAAGCAAGACGTTTCAGGCGAAGGAACTATTTTTCAAAAGGGCCGAACTTCATCTGGCACATGGACTCATACGACAAACTGAAGCCATATGGCATCTGTATCAATGGTAGTATTGACGGTTTCTCGAGAAAAATAATCTGGCTTAATGCGTACACAACAAATAGTAATCCGAAAGTGATCGAGGGGTATTACATATAAGCGGTGCAGCGTTTAAAGGGCTGCCCTAGAGTTGTGAGAGGCGATCTTGGAACTGAAAATGGCCATGTTAGAGGCTTTCAGCGTTTCCTTGTGCCCGTGGCTCCTAACGACACCCTTGAGAGTTACTTGGAGGGAGCAAGTACCGCCAATCAAAGGATTGAATACTGGTGGTGTTTTCTTCGCAGCCAGTGTCTAGAGTTCTGGTTATCCTTATTTGCAGACATCAGAGACAACGGGTACTTTGATGGTGGGTTTCTGGACAAAAACCTCCTCCAGTTTTGTTGCATGGGACTCATCCAGGTGAGTTAATAAAATATGTTTTGTTGCGTGTATGGATGCATGCGTGTGTGAGTGAGAGATAAAGGAAACCGAAGAAGTGATAGAGAGGTAATACACGAAGTATTGTGAGAGATGAGATCTGTGCCAGGTTTAGGGAATGGAGAGACTTGCAGGAAGAAAGAGACAAGACAGGGAGAAGAGGTTGACAGGAGCAGGGAGTAAATGAAAAATTGTGTAAATACTATAATTTAGGCTTAAGCAATTGGCCACCTTAAGGCAGAGCTCAACAACCAAGACTACAGTAACATCTATGTTGAAGATGTTGACATGGCATATGAAAATTTCTCATCTATAATATTAACTATTTACAATTTGGAATTATTTTGATTGGAATATCCAAATAACTTTCAAATACAAAATACAATGATCAGTGACATAAAACAAATTGATTATTATAAGGGGAGTAGATGAGCCAAGCAGGTAGTAATAAGACCAATAGTACTAATGTAAAATATCACAGCATAACAGTAACAGGAGTTAGTGTGTGAAACACTTGTACAGATGACATTAGGTAAAGTACATGATTACAAAAATACACATGATTGTTTAAAAATAATAAATTGCATAAATATAAGAAACCTTCCTCTAAGTGACTGAGTTCATCGTGATCTGCGTATATGTATATATGTATATACATACATGCGATCGCATTTCTTTAATTTCTGTATTCTTGTCAACAGGATGAGCTGGATGACACTGCACAGGTTTGGAATGCACACTCCATCAGGCCATCAACAAACATCAATATCCCCAGTGGGCGACCTAATGTAATGTATACATTACTCGGTCGTGTTTTCGTAGCGTAAACGCTGGCCCTCCTCTCAGAGCCTACGCTCTATCTGCTATTCCCGAACAGAGATACGCAAGTCTCTACGGGACAAGAGACTTCCTTTGCCCTACTGAAGAAGAACATGTTGAAATGTGTAAAACTGAGTGTGTTTTCCGACTAACCAAACCATGTGACCCCGATGTGTATGAACTGTGCAATATCCTCATGACTGAGTCCCATCTGACTCCACCAACAGACCCATATCAGGCTGTAAACTTGTACATGCATCTAAGAGAGAACATCGTGGCATTAGTGTAAATTCCATACACTGCAGCTGAGAACGTTTCTCAAAATTGACCTGTGCTATATGTGAGAAAGCTAACTTCTGGATATTTAACAGACTTTAAACTTTAAGCTTTCTAGTACACAGTCATTTATGAGAATATCTTATATAGAAATATTTATAATTGTGTTCCAGGAGGGTCAGTGAACTAAAGTATAAAGGGAAGTCTCTGCCTGTTAATGATATTCTGAGTGTTCTTTAGCACAAAAACATTGTAATTTTCTGTCAAATGTTATCAAGTTCTATGTCTATGTGTATTACTTCGGATTACTTTACCTGTCTATTTGGCTTGATACATGGATCAAAACATAAGAGAAGTATTAATTTAATGTGTTAGGAGTTTTAATGTACAGTGTTTACTAGGATAATGGTGGTTTATGTTGAGTATTTTGTAATAATTTTTAAATGGTGAGTTGGTATTTACACCATCTCTATTTGTTAATGACGGGAATGTTTAGTTGTTGATGTTGGCTAGAATACAGTTTAAAATCGAAGAGATATTCTATTATGCCTTGTTGCTCTATATATATTATAACGCCCACTGTCACACTGGTAGGCTACATGAAATGGTACTAAGGGGCATTATAATCTGAGGGGGGGCACCTTTAGCATTTTTCTGAACTCAAGTTTCTCTGTCTAAAAATATAATTATTTGATGTAATTTTTGCTATTTTTTTTTTAAAACTATTTACTGTGATTCCAGACGAGCTTTAGTTTTTTAATGTTGGTTAAACAAAACTGAAAAAATAAAGAACTAAATCAAGACATTTTGAACTCCTAGAATTTCAAATAGATATAAACATTCTTTTTTGGCTACTGAATTTAATCTGAAGCTTATTTCATCAGCTGAATAATAAATTCTCTGCACCCACCTATACTGTTGATGAACAGCAATTTCATTCGAATGCTATTTTTGAAAAACTCGCCACTTCTGAAAGGATGATATGTGTTGTTGAACTACCGGACAAATAAACTGAAATCTAATCAATTTCTAATTTTTTGGGGGGGACCATGTAGTACTGACAACTAAAAAACTGCAAATGACAAAAGCATATTGACAACATCTGTGTATTGACTGCCTGTGTTCCCAGGCACTTAAATTTCAGAGAAGGGTAGACAGAAGTGCATAATCTGTCAAAAATGTAGCAATATTTTATAATTAACCATATATACTATTTAATCTAATTTGAAATCCTGGCATACAAACTTGTTTATCCAAGAAAATGTTAAATCTGATAATCATTACTTGTTAATTTGTATTTATATAAGACAGTATAAAGAATTGTGGATCATCTGTATGTCACATTATGGGCAAAGTCCTTTCAAAAAAGAACTTGTGATGGCAATATGCTTTTTAACAAAACAACTAGTAAACATTTTGGAAGCTAATCAAGGGGAATAGGACTTATTGTTACAAGATGATGTTTATAGGCTACATCAGCTTTAAGAATTTGTAAACAGGATCTTATCATTAACTTTCAATAACTTTTTTGCAACCATAGTGACATTATTTGCTAATATTAATGGACCTTTCACCCTAAAATCAAATTTACACATTTTTCTGTTTGCTAGCTGTAGTGTGAGTTACCCAATTTTAGAGATATTGACTGTACAAGCCTACCTTTCTCTTGTTTCACATGGTACCTAATGCTTAGTAGCAATGTCTTTATGTAGACTTTATGTAGCTTCATGTAGTTTTTCAACAAGGAAGAGATCTCTACAGCTAATATCTCACAAAACTAGGCAACTCACAACAAAATATTCTAGATGGATAAACAGCAGGCCAATGTGTGTCACTGCGGGCTATGCAGGTGTGTTGACAGAACGTACCCAAAAGCAGACAATGAGAGAGAGAGAGGACACTGAACTTAAAACAAAAGCGAGCCTTTATTCTGGCTGATGGCAGGAGTAAATGAAAACAATGATAATGTGTACAGCACATTTTGATGTGATCTGTCCCTCTAACAATAAACTCAAACCTTGTTTTCAACAGAAGTTAAAGATGCAGTCATTTTCAAAGAATTTTAAACAATAAAGAGTCCTTGTGTAATCGGAGCTAACATACAACTAAGCCATCAGAAAGTTAAATGTGTGACAGCTTACTATACGGCTGAATATATCAAATGCTTCAATGACAAATGAGAAAAGACAGAATTCATGAACTCAAGGATAATCATACATATAACAATTACAGCTGTAACCATTAGTACACTCATCAGATTCAAATGATGTCCATTTCAAAGTAATTGCTGAAAAGGATATTGTCGAACTTGGTGCGAAATTCAGGATAAGAACTGTAAGTGCATGGCACTTCAAGGGTAGCTCCACAGGTGTGAGCAACAGGCCTTCTGTTGAGCCCAGTTTCAGCATTAAAGCACACCAAAATTTTGTCAACACATATCACAGAAGATCCTGTGCAGAAGCGCAGGATTTTCTCAGCTTTGGTTTCATCAGCGTTTTTAACATAACGCTGAAGATGGTTAAAGGTTGTCTGTTCTCCGTGAGACAGCATCAATTTTGTTGTTTCAAACAGCTGCACTAGTCTTTTGCCTGTGGCCTTCTTTGTCTCATACAGAGACAACACACTTTCCTTGCCTGACAGTTTCAGCTGCAGACGTGCCATGGGTGTGGAGAAGCAATCCATTATATACTTTGGCTCTTGGAGAATGGCCTTATGAGCCATTGTTTCAATGGCAGGCTGCATGTTGTTCTTAGGTGGTAGGAAGTGGGAACCCATCCTTGTAAAAAGATCAAGCAGGTCCTCTTCATCATTTTCATCCATTGTGCCTTGGAGAGCCTTGTTGACAGCAGATCTCTCAACAGGAGGGAGATAGTTGAGAAACGATGCAATCAGAATGTCTACATCAACTGAGTCCATTCCGTGGATGCAGGCTAAAATGAAAGCCTTTGACAGCCTCACTGGAAAGACACCATGGTCTAGTAAGCCTTTCACCCATATCTGCCCAACTGCTTGCCATTCAGCCTCACTAAAGTCTGGCCTCAGCCTTGGAACTCGTTCAGTTTCACCTTCACACTGTTCCAAAAATTGCTCCCAAAATGCAGTGTAAACCTCCCTTGACACCCCAGCATCATCAACAGCATTTTCATTTACAAAGTTCATCTTTAAAGTCTCATTCATAATGCTACTGTCCATAAATACAGCCAAAAGATCATCAACAACTTTTATCCTGTGAACTGATACATGTAGGGGGCTCTGTGGGTCTCCTGAATTTGATGGGGAAAGTTGGCTGCTTGAATCTAAAGGCAAACCTTGTGCGATGAAATTCAGTCCATGGTCCTGAGTAAAAGACAAAATATGCACAGTCCATAAGAAATGTAAATAAATTGTACAGATTACACAATATCAATCTTCTGATAAAGTTTGAAATTTCTTTGTCTAATTTTAGTGGGTTGTACATTCCCAAACCATGTTTGCACTGATAATTTATATATAACATTAACATTTCAGCCTGATGGATCTCCTCGTATGCCTCAGAAAATTATACAAGTGTTCTATACATGCTCATACATGTATGAGAAGACTCACTTCTGTGCAAAGAAGGTAGAGATCACAATAGTGACACCAAAACAATGTGTTGCTCCTGTGTTATGTAAATAATTTGATTTCAAGACTAAATTTCCTGTTTAATCTTATCTTAATGTGAATCACTGGAATTGTCTCTCAACTGACAATATCCTTTTAATTCAAATGGACCCACAAACTGCCATATCCTCGGAAAATAGCATGCAATTTTGCCATCTCTACATTATGTAAAGATAGGTGTTTATGGTTGCCTGAATTGATCCATCTTACCTGTGCAATCTGGGTTGCTTCCTCCTGTATTGACTGCATATGGGATGTGGGCAAGCCATTAGTTGAAGACAATGGGAGCAGGAAACCATCCATAGGTAATCCATTTGTGTCGGCATTCTGAGAAGGAAGTATTGCATTAACTGACAACAGACACCTTAACCCTTCAAGATTATAAGACTCTTCTTCAATCTTCTACCTTGGCCTATTCTAAATCATGAATGTTCTTAAAAAGTCTGCAAAATATGTCAATAGATCTTAAGAAATAGAAAAAAGATACACCTCTTTATTTTCAGCCTACATGTCTCACTTACAAGAGTAAAAAGACATATTACAGTGGAATTCCACAGGTTTTTATCATATCTTGATGTACTTCTTACTACTTAAAATGTTTTATTATTGCTGCAACAAAATCAAGTTTTAAACAAACAAGAGATGAATTCTGATTAATAGAAATCGAGCAAGTGTTTCACAGTACTGTAGGTTATTTCTTTTAAGATCCAAAAGAATAATATTACAGAAAAAAACATACATGCTTAAATTTTGTCAAAGCAAGAATGCATGATCAGCTTTTTTAAAGTCAGAACTATGCAAGTTATTGAATTTGAGTATAAATAAATTTCCATATTTTGTAACTTTTACATAAACCACATCAACCACAACTGTCCATGGTCTTACCTGTCTGAGATCCTCACTGTTGACATAATTCAGGGTTATCACGACTGTGTCATCACCATCTGCTCTGACAAGATCCTCTTCAGGATTCCATAGAACCGTATCCGCTTCGTCTATGTCTGGAAGACGAAATTCCAAATCTTCTGGAAGTTTGTGCCGGGACTCTAGTTTGAAGGATTTGTTAGGAACTATACTGGTCAGATCAATAATTTCAGAGCAGTGGTCAGGGAAATCATGATCACTTGAGTCAGTCTGCTGCCGCTGTCCCACGACAGTGTTTTTAATGTCTGTTGGGGTTGAATGCATATGATGTGATTTTCCTAGACTTTGTGTTGTCACTGCCTCACAGAGTGATTTCAGTTTTTTTGGATTGTGTTCCATCTGGAAATTGTGAATCTGTGAACCAGAACACAAACACAAGAAACAAACGAACATAATTCAATTCTTTTTTCAGCAGCCAATCATTTACTACATGTTAATGAATACAAAGCTGTAAGTCTTTCACAGTTGTATTAAATGTACCTTACCACACAAGTCAACAACAAATTCCTGGAATAATTTCATCCTAAAGAAGTGCAAGTATTCGTAGATGTACATAAAGCACTTGAATAAGACAACTCTTTATTGCCGTTGCACAGTCATACCTAGTACAATAGTACAACGAAATTAGAAAATGTCCCAGGTTACCACCAAGCACTACTAAACAACAAAAAACAACACAACAAAATACAGTAACTTTAAAGTGATCATTATTTGTAATAATATCTTTGTTATTTTAACAAACCTGTTTGCCACTGTCACTGTCAGATGAATCTCCATGGTCAAGTAGATCTGGGACAAAATCATCTGTCTCACTGTCAGATCCAAGTAATGTCACCGGTGAATCTTCTTCAGTTATGCTGACAGAAAAATCCTCTTCAGATGAGGACTGAACTGTTGACGGTGTTTCATCTTTCGTGCAAATGTAAAATCTCAGGAGCTTCAATTTGGTTTGTTCATAAAGTTTGCCAACAGTGTCATCTAAAGGAATCGGATTTCTTTTAAAATCACAGACATCAATGACAAAGTCTTCAACTCTCCCTTTTGGCAAGTTCCCATCTGGAAAAAACAGGTCCTTTCCCATTTCCAAAATCATAGCTACAGTTGTAGTTTTTTCCACAGTTGCATGTCTTGTTCCTCCACCATTTCTGGTTCTCACTTGACGGTATTCATTACTGCTTAAATGAAGCCATCCGATTTCAATTTTTCTGCAGGTCTTCTCTCCTGCAGTATTTCTCTGTCTTGCCATCCCTTCACCTTGCTTGTAGAACACACCTGATGAGCCACACAGCACTCCTTTGGTTTTTGATCTTACTTTCCGTGCCGCAATTTTATCTCTTAGGTTCTGCAGAAGAGTCTCTTTATCTGTGCTGTACTTAGTTTGTTGACAGAAGGACTGGACAGCTACTCTGTCACCATATGTACTTATGTATTGTGCCATTTGTCCATCAGTCATGACGGACAGCACTGCCTTATCCACCTGCAGACATAAAACATTAGAGAAATGCTATTAATGACATCGAGTTTATACTTTTATTCTAGGAAGCCACACTAGCACACATGGAATACTAACTGTATTAGAAATAGAGTTCTTAATCACTGTTCATGATCATTATCAAAAGTTACTTTGTCAATTTGTGTCTTATTACTTTACTGTTGCTGTGTTAGTATTAGTATAGTAATAGTAGTAGATATTTATATACTACGTTACTAAAAACTATTTTGCTAGTAAGGTATAAGTAAGGTAAGTTCCACCAAGTATTTTGTGCCATGGTGTCCATGTTACCATGGTAATGGCACAGCCAGATAACAACATCCAAATTCATGGGCTGCAACCTCTTTTTTAAAAAAAACAAAAAAAAAAACAAAACAAAACTTTATTTATCACATTTTAGACATACAAGCTGTGTCCAAATTCATGGGCTGCATCCTCCTGAAGACGCTTTTGTAGACCGATTACGTCACAGCGATGCGCCGATGGCTGTCCAAATTCGTAGACTCCTCCGAATGCAGCCGACAAATGCGTCCTCCTTTTCACCGAATTTGAAGGATGGGTCGGGCGTGTGCTTCGTGGCCCACCATATCCCAGAATTCATAGCGTGGCCCAGCCAAACTCCAGTTTCCTGCAATGGTGGCCGCTACTAAGTTTTAAAATTACTGTTATTAATCTTTCTGGGTCACAAAATAAACTTTTAACATATTTTCAGGCGAGAACGTGGGTGTGTAAACTTGAAATATCTGCTTGGTTTATCAAGATATCACATATTTGCAAGTGCTTCGACGTTTTCGGAGACGTGTGTTACCCGCCAGCTCGATAGCTAGCCGAGAGCTCGAGGGTCACTGAAGCCACCGAGAACGGCACAACTCCCGGCACATCATTTTCAGATCACCGCGGACTTTTGCTACTCAGGTTAAACGTAATATATAAAACACTTAGACAACCTAAAAATGTTATTGTTGTCTTTTTTCAGTGTTTTATTTGTTTGTGAGTAAACCGGTTTGGCTGAGATTAAAGTTATTAGATTAAATTTGATAAAATAAAACTTTATTAATCCCCCGGGTGGGTTCCTCCTTGGTTTTTACTAGAGATGGCACGATACCACTTTTTTATGTCCGATACCGATACCGATATCAAAAATTTGGATATCTACCGATACCGATATGAATCCGATATAGTGTGTTTTTTAATCAATAAAACTGTTTTTTAATATATTGCTGCATTTTGTATAAGTTTATACTCAAGTTTAAATAAACAACAACACTAAAGCTATTCTGTTATACCTGTATGTAAAAATACACTGCACCCAAAATATTTCATAGTTCAGCAACACTGATCAATCTAATAAACTTAAACCTACTCCATCCTCCCTATTCTGGTATTTTAAAGAGTACGTAGCAGAAATATTAAGCAAACTAACAAATAGGGTTGCAAACTCCCAGCAAAAAAAAATAGGGAACCACCCCCCACCCTCCACCTCATGATGCTTAATCGAAGTAATCAACTTTTATTTGATGCAGTGTGAAAAAAATGCACAGAATTAAATTATTTTTCAAGAATAATTAAATAGATTCAATATCTTTCTTCAACAGAATTGCAAACTGCACAGATGGTATCTTCCCAAAGGAAAAAGTGCTATAGCTTACTAGGGTATATTAGACTTAACAGTTAGTATATACAGTAATGGACTTCTATACATTTTACATCAGATTAAAACTTTGGGTGTAAGATTCAGATAATTATTTATTAAAAGCTAGACATTTTAAATGAGAATAAGAAAGATAAGTATGTCTTTGTGCCCCCCTTTTCCCTGTTCATGCCCTATCGGCCCCCCTGGCTAAACTTTGCTAGATCCGCCCCTGCACAGTTACCAGCCGTCAGCTACGTAGAAAAGGATCCTGGTGTAGAAAGTAATATTAAATAAATTCTAACAACAGCTTATCAAGGTTAAACGTGCTGCTGTTGTTCCGCCGCTGGTTTCCTCTTTCTGGTGCAAAGTGGGCCAAAAACAAAGAAGAGAGACGGACTCGCGACAGAAAAGCCGATCAGCTGATCATTAAGCAGTTTCATGAAGTAGCGGCAGGAGAGGGAGTGAGAGAGAGAGGCAGTCGCTAAATATATCGGTTGTTAAGCTTAATGTGGGAACGCTTTACGAACATTCAGAGATGAACTTACACACTTGCTTTACTTCTCTCTGGAATAACTTCCTCGGAGATGAAATGCTGGTTTGCTAGCGAGGCTACAAATACACACAGCCGCTCTATCACGTGATGCACACTGCTCCGACGTGCTACGGTTATTAGCCAAGTTACGCCATGTCGCAAGTTTTGTGAGGTGTTTTTTGATATTTAATGGATCGGATTACATTTTTTATTTCTCGCCGATATCCGATCCAGTAATTTAGGTCAGTATCGGACCGATACCGATACGTAATATCGGATCGGTCCATCTCTAGTTTTTACACCGCTGAATAAACGTCAAACAGAAAACTGATCAAACAGAAGTGTGAGATGGTCGAGAATTTACTCCAGTGTCCTGTTATATTTTAGATAGCAAGGAGCAGACGGCCGAGTTTATTAAACTCCACCGAGACAGCGATGACGCTAATCAGAAGGCTAGACCGTCCAATTTCCCCAGCCGTTTACTTCCGGCCTACCCGACCTTCTGAGGACCCGGCCCACGTAGACCACGAAGCCCGGGTCCTCAGGAGGATGCAGCCCATGAATTTGGACACGATTTGAAATTTCAAAACATATGTGCACTTCACGAGTTATGTTTACTGAACCTGAACATATTTACAAGAGTTAACATTAAAGGCCTGTATATACAACCGAGGTTTTTCAACAAGTTACTCGCCTTTTGAACCGCGGTGTTTATTGCTTTGTTGTTTATACATACTTTGTCTTGTTGCATGTGCATGATGTCCTCGTGTGGGACCTCTCTTGACCGCAAGAAATGTTCTAAATCCTCCTCCATGTCTGCTCCCTACCGTACCGCACCCTTCAACTGAACCGCTATCAAAAAGGAGCGGGATCTTTTGCGAGATCTCGCAAAACTTTTGCGAGATCCCGAGTTTGTTTTGCGAGATCTCGCAAAAGTTTTGAGAATTGAGACCTGAAATTTTTTGTCTGATACCTGACGACTTTTTTCCTGAGAACTGAGACCTGACATTTTTTTGTCTGATACCTGACGACTTTTTTCCTGAGAACTGAGACCTGACATTTTTTTGTCTGAGACTGAGACCTGACATTTTTTTGCCTGATACCTGACGACTTTTTTCCTGAGAACTGAGACCTGACATTTTTTTGTCTGAGACTGAGACCTGACATTTTTTTTGCCTGATACCTGACAACTTTTTTTCTGAGAACTGAGACCTGACATTTTTTTGTCTGATACCTGACGACTTTTTTCCTGAGAACTGAGACCTGACATTTTTTTTGCCTGATACCTGACGACTTTTTTCCTGAGAACTGAGACCTGACATTTTTTTGCCTGATACCTGACGACTTTTTTCCTGAGAACTGAGACCTGACATTTTTTTGTCTGAGACTGAGACCTGACATTTTTTTTGCCTGATACCTGACGACTTTTTCCTGAGAACTGAGAATGATGTAGAGGGCTCACCGAAGGGGGGGTGTTCGCGTAACCGGCCCTCCGGAGACCTAAGCGTACGCTAGCAAGGAGCATCTGAATGATGTAGAGGGAGCAAGGATGAGGAGGAGGCAAGGAGTGTCTGAAGTCCAAACGGGGGATGGTGTTCGCGTAATAGGCAGGCCAAGCAACTGCTCTTTCACTAGCGAGGCACTTGAGAGCACTGTAGAAGGGGCAAGGAAGACGGGGAGCAACGGAGATCCCAAGGTCTTCACCGAAGGGGGTGGTCGCGAAACCCACCCTCTGCAAACCTAAGCGTACTCTAGCAAGGAGCGTGACAGGGACGTAGAGGGAGCAAGGAGGACGAGGAGGCACGGAGAGCCCGAAGTCCAACTGGAGGGCGGTGTTCGCATAATAGGCAGGCCAAACAGCTGCTCTTTCACTAGCAAGGCGCAGGAGAACGATGGAGAAGGAGCAAGGAAGACAGGGAGCAACGGAGAGCCCGAGGTCCTCACTCAGGCCCATTTACGCGTAACCCAAGGCCCATCCGGCAAAGCGCTCACCTGCGAGGAGCAGGAGAACGGAGCAGAAGGAGGTCGCAGGACTAGGAGGCAAAGAGAGTCCGAGGTCCTCACTTAGGCCGGTTTACGCGAACACTGCCGAGAAGGAGACGACGATGATGATGATGATGATGATCTAAAGTTGAGAGTTGTTTTTCTCCGGCGGTTCGGGGTCCTTCCAGACCCCAGTGTTTGTCATTGTAACTTACGAATGTGCATTGGGGTTGCGAAATACCCCATCGCCATTACTAAGGGGTCACAGTGTACCCACGGAGTAGAGAGCACTACCGGTCCTTACTTAGGCCGGTTTACGCGTAACCCGGGGCCCATCCGGCAAGGTGCTCGCCTTCGAGGAGCAGGAGAACGGAGCAGAAGGAGGAAGGAGGACCAGCAGGCAGGGAGAGTCCGAGGTCCTCACTTAGACCGGTTTACGCGTAACCCGGGGCCCGTCCGGCTAAGCCCTATCCTGCGAGGAGAGGGAGAACCGAGGAGCAGGAGGTAGGAGGACTGGGATGCAGGAGGCGTCCGAGGTCCTCGCTTAGGCTGGTTTACGCGAACACTGCCCTCTGCAAAGCTAAGCGTACTCTAACGAGGAGCGTGACAAGGATGTAGAGGGAGCAAGGAGGACGAGGATGCACGGAGAGCCCGAGGTCCAACTGGAGGGCGGTGTTCGCGTAGTAGGCAGGCCAAACAGCTGCTCTTTCACTAGCGAGGCGCAGGAGAATGATGGAGAAGGAGCAAGGAAGACGAGGAGCAACGGAGAGCCCGAGGTCCTCACTTAGGCCCATTTACGCGTAACCCGAGGCCCATCCGGCAAAGCGCTCACCTGCGAGGAGCAGGAGAACGGAGCAGAAGGAGGTCGCAGGATGGAGAGGCAGGGAGAGTCCGAGGTCCTCACTTAGGCCGGTTTACGCGAACACTGCCGAGAAGGAGACATTGATGATGATGATGATGATGATCTGAAGTTGAGAGTTGTTTGCTCCGGCGGTTCGGGGTCCCTCCGGACCCCAGTGTTTGCCATCGTAACTTTCGAATGGCGGTTCGGGGTCCCTCCAGACCCCAGTGTTTGCCATCGTAACTTACGAATGTGTATTGGGGTTGCGAAATACCCCATCATGGGTACGCTTTGACCCCATAGTAATCGTGGAGTAGAGAACATACCTGCTCCTGTCGAAGGCCGTTTTACGCGTAACCCGAGGCCCATCCGGCTAAACGCTCCCCTGTGAGGAGCAGGAGAACGGAGCAGAAGGAGGAAGGAGGACTTGGAGGCAGGGAGAGTCCGAGGTCCTCACTTAGGGCCATTTACGCGAACACTGCCGAGAAGGAGACGACGACGATGATGATGATGATGATCTAAAGTTGAGAGTTGTTTCCTCCGGCGGTTCGGGGTCCTTCCAGACCCCAGTGTTTGCCATCGTAACTCACGAATGTGTATTGGGGTTGCGAAATACCCCATCGTGGGTACGCTTTGACCCCATAGTAATCGTGGAGTTGAAAACATCCCTGCTCCTCTCGAAGGCCGGTTTACGTGTAACCCGAGGCCCATCCGGCTAAACGCTCCCCTGTGAGGAGCAGGAGAACGGAGCAGAAGGAGGAAGGAGGACTTGGAGGCAGGGAGAGTCCGAGGTCCTCACTTAGACCCGTTTATGCGAACACTGCCGAGAAGGAGACGACGATGATGATGATGATGATGTGAAGTTGAGAGTTGTTTCCTCCGGCGGTTCGGGGTCTCTCCGGACCCCAGTGTTTGCCAACGTAACTTACGAATGGCGGTTCGGGGTCTCTCCAGACCCCAGTGTTTGCCATCGTAACTCACGAATGTGTATTGGGGTGGCGAAATACCCCATCGTGGGTACGCTTTGACCCCATAGTAATCGTGGAGTAGAGAACATCCCTGCTCCTCTCGAAGGCCGGTTTACGCGTAACCCGAGGCCCATCCGGCTAAACGCTCCCCTGTGAGGAGCAGGAGAACGGAACAGAAGGAGGAAGGAGGACTTGGAGGCAGGGAGAGTCCGAGGTCCTCACTTAGGCCGGTTTACGCATAACCCGGGGCCCATCCGACAAGGTGCTTGCCTTCGAGGAGCAGCAGAACGGAGCAGAAGGAGGTAGGAGGACTAGCAGGCAGGGAGAGTCCGAGGTCCCCACTTAGGCTGGTTTACGCGAACACTGCCGAGAAGGAGACGATGATGATGATGATGATGATGATATGAAGTTGAGAGTTGTTGCCGTGGCGCTTGGGGGTCCTTCCAGACCCCAGTGTTTCCCATCGTAACTTACGAACGTGCATTGGGGTTGCGAAATACCCCATCGCCATTACTAAGTGGTCACAGAGTACCCACGGAGTAGAGAGCTACCCCAGTCCTCACTTAGGCCGGTTTATGCGTAAACCGGGGCCCATCCGGCAAGGTGCTCGCCTTCGAGGAGCAGGAGAATGGAGCAGAAGGAGGAAGGAGGACCAGCAGGCATGGAAGGTCCGAGGTCCTCACTTAGGCCGGTTTACGCGTAACCCGGGGCCCGTAAGGCTAAGCCCTACCCTGCGAGGAGCAGGAGAACCGAGGAGCAGGAGGTAGGAGGACTGGGATGCAGGAGGCGTCCGAGGTCCTCACTTAGGCCGGTTTACGCGTAACCCGGGGCCCGTAAGGCTAAGCCCTACCCTGCGAGAAGCAGGAGAACCGAGCAGAAGGAGGTAGGAGGACTAGCAGGCAGGGAGAGTCCGAGGTCCTCACTGAGGCCGGTTTACGTGAACACTCTCGAGAAGGAGACGATGATGATGATGATGAAGATGATGATGTGAAGTTGAGAGTTGTTGCCTTGGCGCTTGGGGGTCCCTCCAGACCCCAAGGTTTGCCATCGTAACTTACCCGATCGATGGAGGGTTACAGCCGATTAGGTGCCTTTGTCCGACGCTGTGACGAGACCCGCTATAGCAGGGGGTCCACCTGACCCCCATCCGCCCCCACCCCGAGCCGGGGCCCTGTTTCGCGACGAGACCTGGGTCTGCGCTGCCGGGGTCTGTGTGACCCCCCCCCTTTTGTTTTTTTTTTTTGGTCCAGGCCGCACAAGGGTTAAACAAATAAGCAGGCAACACGCCCACCTGGACGGCGTAAACTGCACGCCAGTCTCCCCACACATTCCTCTCTCTGCTTCTCAATAATTCTCCACTACACACCTCTTACTCTCTCTCTCCTTTTTTAATTTTATTTTTTATTTTTATTACACCACAGAGTAGTACACCCAATTATGCCCGTCTATCTCTATGTGGCTCCAAATTCCCTCTTTATTTAATTTCACACTCGTCAGGGGACAGGCACACAACAATTTCAACCACTGAATCGAGGACTTTCACACTTTTTATCTTGACTACTATAGAACTCAACCTTAGATTTCAAAATATTCTCTTGTTCTATTCCAGAATAAATGTAAACCCGTGATTACACGGCCGTTCCAGTGTTATTCTGTAGCTATGCGGGAGTCCTCAGTTCCCAAGTCGCCACCTCGGCACCCAGACGACGCTGGACCGGCCTGTGCGTCCACAGACAGGGGGGTCACCACACCATGAACCAAATTAATTTCCACAGGTACACTAGGCGTCAACCTTTGATCTTAAAGCATTTTCTTCGCACTAATGTCCTCCTATTCACACATCAACCGTCACTGTCACTGTGTTCACGCTTCACACACAAAAACACACAAAGAGCGCATCTCACACACAGAAACACACCCAGAGCGCGTTTCACCAGCAGTAAGACACACAGAGAGCACTTTTCACCAGCGGAAGCTTACACAGAAACCTCTGAGCTCAATTTTAAAACTATTCAGAAGCACAACCGCATCATAAACCAGGTACCCCTTTCACTGCACTTATGGCCGCCACAACGGGGCAAAATCGCATCATAAAACAGAAGTGATGCATACGTCCCCGAGGCTCAAAACCGCACCATAAACCAGCGTCTGCTTTACCTTTAATCGGGGTGAAGTAAATATTTTACTTATAATTTTATGACCGCAGCCCTCGAGGCACAACCTCACCATAAACCACCGTCTAGCCTCTATTCAATGTGCTGAAACCAGCCACCACTCATGCTGCACTTATGGCCGTATCACCAGAACACGGCCGTATCATAAACCAAAACCTACGGAACGCGTCACTCGCGCACAACCGCACCACAAGCCAGCATCTGCTTAACCTTAATTTTATACTAATTTTATGGCTGTATCAACGGGGACTCACCGACACCATAAACCAACTTCAAAACCTCTATTCAATGTACTGGACTCATGGCCGCATCAACGAAAAATTCTAATATCTATTGCTACAGAAGCCAGTCTTAGACAAAGTTAAATGTGGAAGGTAAAGTGGGCTGCAACTAGCTCAACGTAGTATATTATTAGTTTCTTGGTAGAAGCAGTTTATCTGCAACTAGCTCAACGTAGTATGTTATTAGTATCTTGGTAGAAGCAGTTTATCTAACACACTGGAATTCAGCCTCAACTTATGTTGTTAGTATCCTGCGCCAAAAACCAGACACCGACAAATTTAATGTGAAAATACGTGTAACTCAGCGAACAGATTAATTTGGAAAGCCCAATATGCACATTTGGTATTTATAATACAACAGGCTGTGCTTACCTTTCTGTCTAGGCCGGCCCTCTGTTCGCCTCACCCCACGATCTCACCACAGGCCAAATCTGCACCTCCTCAGCACACCAAAGATCCGGGTCACGGCACCAAGTTGTTAAAATCTCCCAGTTGTTTTAATCTTTGGGCTGAAGGAAGGACAATACTCGGTGTATAAATGCTCAATCAACAATCATTTATTTCCATACAATTCAACACTTAAGAGCATAAGAACCATCATGATGGGGAGAGATGCTTGAAGAGGGTCACAGCATGTCTCAAAATGGTGACGGGTTACTCAGCCTTTTATAGCCTCTAGTAGCCCCCACCTAGTCGTAAAAGCCTAAACATTCACGTTTTCTCTCTTATGGCGCCTGAGTCATGACCTCGGCTCCTTGTGTCTCTGCTCTCTGTAAAGGTGGGGGTATGGAATGTGGTCTATCTTCTCCTATCCTAGACACAAGGTCTCCTGCATACAACATTTCTTTTTATGATTCAGCAGTAAAGCATGTCAAGAAAACAGTGTAACACATTCACAGCAGATCAAGGATACAGAGTGATGCACACCTATCTAATGAACTACAAAATGATTATGTTCTTTTAACACAAAAGTATAATGGGAACTAAACTATATACACAGCACACAATCTAGACTAAAGGATATTATATGATCTACAGCAGTTAACATAATTGAACTACTTTAACTACAGATATAACATAGCCTATAGCATAATAATCTCACACCATCACCAGTGTGTGAATGGGTGGATGGCTGAATGTGGTGTAAAGCACTTTGTGGTCCATATGGACTAAATAAAGCGCTATACAAATACAGGACATTTACCATTTTACCATTATGATCTCTCAGTACAATCATATTCTGGTTAGAACTGCATTAAAAACTATTGAGCCAATATTTTCAGCTTATATGGCTGAAACATTTTCAAATGATGAGTGAAACAGTAAGAGCATGTGGAGATTTTGGAAACATCCCATTAAGAAAGAGAAATCAAACATTTGAATTCATTTTAATGAGCTCAGACTTGTTGAAAATGCAGATGAGCTGGTTGTGAACTGAACTTCAGAGAAACACAACATACTGAGATTCACTGTGAAGCTTTGAGTGGAAAAAGCCAGAAAAACAACATGTGGATCCTGGAATAATGGGAGCTTCCATCTTTAAAGGACTGAAGAGGAAGAAGTTTACAAGGAATCATTTAGAAGAGTTTCAAACATCAACTGATTGAATCCATGAATGTGAAAACGTGTTTGTGAGTGAAAGAGACAGACATGTACAGACTGAACTATCTGTTCAACAGTCAGAGTGTTTCTCTAACAGGAGACACTCTTTACACTCAGCAAAGGGACACTGAGGAACCAGATGCTAACCAAAATCCAGCATAAAGAGTTTCAGTGAATGTGGTGTTGAAGGTGTGGAGGTGGATCAGAGTGTCAGAGGAGACTCCGTAAAAGGACAGAGTGCCAGCAGGACAGTCCACATACACTGCTACTCTGTTAGAGGCAGAGGAGGAGGAGGAGGAGGAGATGAGTGTTTCGCTGTTATTGTGCCAGACGGAACGCGGGCCATCATCAGAGCAGGTCAGACTCCAGGACTGCTCATTGTGTCCAAACCAAGAGTCCTTACCCTCTCTTTTCCTTCTGATTCTTGTGTAACTTGCAGATATATAAATGTATCCTTTCCACTCGACCTCCCAGTAACAGCGACCAGTCAGACCATTTCCACACAGCAGCTGATGACAAACATCAAATCTGTCTGGATGATCAGGATATGACTGAACCTCCTTCACACGTGTCACCTTCCTGTTGTTGTCAGACAGTTTGAGGTTTGTGTGCACTGTGTTTGTGTCGATTGTGAGTTGACAGGAATCTGATGGAGAGAACAAACACAATCCAGCTGCAGTTATTGATCCATCATCTGTTCATTGATTGACACTTTGATGATGACTCCTGACATGATGAAGATGGTTGAATGTGTGCTGCTTTGTTTTCATGAATCAAATTAAAAACACACTTACACTTCCTCAGACCTGGTCTCAACCATCGGACTCCAGCAGGCTCCACCCTGAAAGGAGGAGGGGGGTCAGAGCAGCACAGTCAGCATGCACACATGGACATTACATGGCTCTCATACACACACTGTTACACACTGATAAAGGAACAGTCCAACATTTTTACAAATAAATATAAATAAAGGAGCAATCCAAAATTTTCACAAATACACTTCAATCCATATGTGGATTAAACTGCTGATGATTTCAACTGATCCTGGATCTGTCAGTACACCACTGTATTGAATGAAATATAACTGATTCAAACTGTACATCGTGAGAGTTGCAAAGCCGTTGCAATTTGGGAACATTGCATACAAAAATTGTCAAGTCAAGAAATACACTTTCACAGATTGGAGAGTGTTACGACCCCTGGCCTCGGAAGAAGTGAGCCAGCCTTCCTCCAAGCTACTTCAAGCGTGCCAACACCCACAGACGATTGGCTGGGACCCTGTGGTTTGCACCTCTAGGGAGAGGGACCAATCAGCGGCTGATTGGTAACTAAGTAAGTAAGTAAAATTTATATAGCACTTTTTGCAGATAAAAATCACAGTGCTTTACAACAAAGAAAATGAAAAATGAAAAGAATGTGAATACAGCAAATAATGTAAAACAGTAAAATACAACAAATTAATTAAAAGCTTGCCTACGTAAAAATGTCTTCAGCTGCTTTTTAAAAGAATCAATTGCTTGCTTTATTGGCCATATGTAGGTTGCCCCACAGAGGAATAGAAGGAATAGTAGTCCGAAGGAAAACACAGCAGTCGTCCTGCACAGCGCTACCATTCCAGCGCGGCGCGCAGACCCGCCGTCTTCCCCCACAGGAAAAAAAAAGCATCGAAGGCGTTTGGAAAGGGAGGGGGATGAATGCGTGCTCATCAGTGTAAGTGTGTGTGTATGCGTGTCCAGAGTTCAGCGGAGACAGTGTCCTTCGCCCTGCCAGGCCAAGTAAACAGTCTACCAGCCAACCCAGGTGGCCTTGCATGGAATGGGGAGGAACAGTCTAAACACAGTCTTATCTGGGATTGTTTTGATCGGCTCCAGCCTTGAGCCCGCAGCTGGCGCCGGAGGGGTAGCCGCATTAAGATGGCGATTTCTTTCCAACAACTCATGAAAATTTCGAGCTGTTTTAGCTTTAGCACCTCGACACCGACACTGGTCTCTCCATCTCCCGTTGGATAGCCGCCAGTTTCTCCATGATGTTGTTTACCTGCAATTCCGTGGTCTTGTCAATCCTTTGCTCACAAAGCAGATTCTGAGACCTCACGACCACAGCCAACTGATCCGTGATGTTTTCCAGCTTCCGCCCATAGTTGTTGATTTGAGCTGATTCTTCCCTGATGTGTCCCAGTATCCGCTCAGAGATGTTATTCTGAGTATTCACTGCAGCCGCAATAGCCTCCAAGCTTTTGACCATGTCCCCGTCTGTGAGCCTTTTCTGAGAAGCCGCGTCTCGTCCAGTCAATCCAATCTCAGCGGGCAGCTTTGTGGGGGTTTGAGCAGCCGGTTCCGCTGTCTTAATTCTCCGATAAGCCAGGGCCAAGCCAGCTCCGATCAGCAAGAACCCTGTTATCATGGTTCCGAATAGGTAGATATCTTCAGCGTCCTCGATCGACAGTCCCGCCAGGCACACGATCCTCCATTTCTGCCACCCGTCCATCGTGTATCCAGCAGGGAAAGTCCCTCCAGGGCACTCAGGCTCTCCCGAGCCCAAACTTCTCGTTGAGAAGAGGGTGTCAATAGCATTCAGAGACCAGTTGATCAAATCCATAGTTCTCTTTAGGTTTTAGACACAGACTGTGAGAGAGTGTTCCAGGGAAGTAAGAAACTCAGACAAGACAAGGACACAAGAAGCTAAGCAGGGAAGATAAGGGCAGGAGAGGAGAAAAGTGCGACCGCCTTCGTTGAGAGCTGAGAGTCAAGATGGGGTCTGTACAGCATAAAACCAGTGGGAGAGAATTCCACTGACTGAAAGGCCCAATCACAACGAGTTATAAATCTAGTGCGTGGGGTCACCAACAGTCTCTGACCTGATGACCTTAGAGCTCGGGAAGAAGAATGCGGTTTCAGCATGTCAGGTATGTAATGGGGGGATCTTCCATGTAGGGCCCTAAAGGTTAAAACTAAAATTTTAAAATGAAACCTAAAACTTACAGGCAACCAGTGAAGGGAGGCCAAAACTGGAGCGATATAAGATCTTCGCTTGGTGCCTGTTAAAAACCATGCTTGCAGTGTTCTGCACAGTCAGGGATCCAGGGTATAATAATAATAATCCATATTATATCCACAGCTACTTTCACCCTGGAGAGAAACTAGTGAGGGAGACCATCAGGACCAAGCTGGGGGTCCTGGGTCCAGAGGTTTGGAGAAACTTCTTCCCTTTCTTTCATCACAGCTGTCCTGTGCCAGAAGTTCTGTTGACCCACTGAGAGAGGCATCATTTAAGAAACAACAGGAAGACCGAAGCTCATCGCATTGATCAAGCAGGACTCATGATCTTCACCAGCAGCTCCCTCACAGGGAAATCTTCAGCACTCCTCCGTAGGCCCGCCCCAGGAGATGGATAAACCCAGCATTTCATGAACACTGTGATGGAGACCTTTGGTTTGTGTAATGTTATAAATACTCGGATACTCCCCAGAGGCTCCAGTTTTTTACATAAAGATATTATATTCAGTCCTGTAGAAAGTTATATATTTAAAAATATACGATGCTCTCTGGTTACTCTGGTATGAATAACTCTGAATCACTTTATGGTAAATAACACACTATCTGCAAAAAACTGTGAAAGAATTCCAGAAGACAAGTTTGTAGTTCAACATACAAGTGACGACCTTTGACCTTCATCAGGTTTTATTTAATTGTGTCCGAGAAAATCTCATATGCTCTTCATGCAGCTGAGTACATCAAGTGTTTAAAACGGAAGCTGTGCAGGTCTGAGATCAGCAGCTTTGTGAAACACCAAACTGAGGTCCTGTTAATGCTGATATATAGTGACACTGTTACATGAGTGATTAATCCTTTTATTGATAAAGCTAAAGACAAAAAAACAAAACAGCTGCAGCTTTCACTGACAGCACATGTGGTACTTTAACCTTTGTACTGTTTTCATCAGTTAATTTTGCAGTTAACATGTGAACATGTTGGATGATCTGTCTCACTTGGTGGTGCTGAGGTCTGAATCTGAGGGCAGCTCCTCTAATCACAAAGAGAACAGAACCATCAAACTCAAATTTTATCCCTCAAAATTGAAATAAAGCTGATTCTTCTGTCCTCACACACTCACGATCTGAAGTTCTTCTCTTACATTTTTTCAGTATTACAGTACACTACAGTACTTTTATCCATAGTTTCTGATTAATGAGGAGTTACTGAAGTACAAGCTTTTAAAAAAATGTTACTGTCTTTACAGATGTGGCAAGACACTGAAAACATGCTGTTGTTTGCACATATTTAATATTCAGCTCTGCACAGGAGCTGCAGCAGGGTGCAGCCTGTTGTTTTTAAAGTATAATACTTGTAATAAAAGTGCAGTAAGAGTAATTAGTGACTGAGCAGCCCGGGGCGTTTCTCTTGATTTCTTTAGTCAGGGTAAATTCATTCACCTGCACTGATTAGCTAAACGAACCCTGACAGCCGAGTGCTCATTTTAGCTAGCTAGGTCTCAGGAGGTAGCTAAGGACAGTAGTTACGGATTAGCTTACAAACACGATTAACTTACCGAAAAAGTGCAGCGGGGCCTTGGGTCCTTCGGTCGGGTAGTCCAGTTTTCTGAAGAACACCTCAGGCTGTCAGGTTAAAACAGTCGGTCGTGTTTTCGTAACGTAAACGCTGGTCCTGCTCCCAGAGCCTACGCTCTATCTGCTATTCCCGAACAGAGATACGCAAGTTTCTCCGTGACTGCAGCTGCCAGTCAAAGTTGCTATGATGACGTTTCACCCCAATTTAACATCACCGCGGTAGGAATTAGAATCAAACTTGTGGGAAAGGAGACTCCTTGGACATCAATCAGCGTGATGAGAACTATTGATAACAGAATCTTTGGAAAAAAATTATCAAAGGAGAATAAATTAATTTTAGTCTGACCCCAGTCCCATCCGCTGTCGCGTCGTCCATGTGTTATACAGTCAATGAGTGTAACCCATATCAACTACACACTGTCACATGACCCACGTCAGCTGATTTGAGGTCCCGCTCCTTCCAGGTTCGACTCCTGCTGTGGCTGTAAGCTTATGGCGTTTAGAACGGCGTTGGAAAACAAAGCGTTTTCTCCCCTCAATTTGTATATGAAATCTTTTCACCTCACTGGTAAGTGTCTTTAACATCTACCAAAACCAACCTTTTAGTTGTCAGTAACGTGTCGATTGTTTCTGCAATTAAAAAAATGACTTTGTTCGGCGGAGTTCCCATCGTGAGTATAACTCCTGTTCAAAAACTTCTGTTTTTGAACACTTTTATTTATTTAAGCACTAAAATGGGCTTTCTTTGAAACAAAGTGCAATTGGCTGATTATTGGTATGTGTTGCCTTGAATTCGGCTATGCTTGTTTTTCTTTATTGTCGTTTTGTACTTGTTTGTAGTGAACGCTACTGGAATGTATAGATTATGCTACGTAGCCAAAATGATTAGTAACTTGTACCTTTGTGAAATATGATGATGATGATTCTTCACATTGTTGCATAGAATTGCAGAAAACTGTATTTGTTTACCGGTAAACTGAATTGAACTTGATGTGCTAATGGACATTTTTCTGGCCAACAGGTCAGATTTTTTTTCACCTTGAATTGATCTTCTTCATATTGAAGTGGCGAGCCCGTAGGACCATTCTTTTCCCCTCTTTTCCCCCACTTTGCAGTCTTTGGATTAGGGACATATTTCCCCATTACATGAAGCTGGAACCTAAGGAGGAATTCCTTAAAAGCCAACTTTAAAAAGAAACTTTAAAAAAAAAAAAAAGGACGAAAAGGACTCTTAACAAAAGGACTCTTGCACAGAGAATCACAGCATTAATTTATTAATTAATTGTGGGTAATTATGTTGTGTTTTGTATTTATTATTTTTGTTCCATTTCCCATTTTTATTCAATATATTTTTAGTTTTTCCTAAACAAGAATTTGCAGTCTCTGGTCTCGTCATTCACACCATCTAGCCCTTAATAACTTTGTGTTACACGTGGCGAGCCAACCAGGAGCCTGATGTGTGAATGAGTGTTTTTTGTGTTATTTGATTTAATTGAATATTTGGTATTTTCTGTAGTTTTGAGAAGGTCCGCGACAAGCAAAACATGAAGTTTATTCAGAAAATTGGGGTCAATGTTGCACATTCTGTCATTGTTTCTGGTGCCACAAACACTGAGAAAGATGAGGAAATTCTTAATTATTTGAAACAATATGGTTGTATAAAAAAGGTTATTTTCATGGATGACACGAATAGCGTGTTTTACAAAAACCTGATCGTTGAATATTTTGATAGTTCTGTGTTAACTGCTCTCAATACATTTTTCCCGTATACTCATCAGTCAAAGAATTACTCTGCTTTGATGTTTTGTGTAAAATCGCTTGCCGCGGAATGCACAGCCACAGCGGGAGTCCAGACCCCTGCAGATTACCTCGGCGAGCTCAAGCCACTTGCACGCCACAGTGGCAGGGATTTTGCAGATATTCTGAAGGAAATGATGGGACAAATCAGTGAGCATCTGGAAGGAATGGAATAAGACAGTGACTTAGAATCATGGAGCCTGCACCATCTCTGCCTGGGCAGCAGGGGTTGCCAATACTGATTGGTGCAAACACACTGGACTTGGATTATGAGAAAGCATTCTCAGACCAACAACCCTCCTTTCCAGCCCCACACGAAGGAGCGGGGGGGAAAGGAGGGGTGCTGAAAATTCTCGAGCAACGATGACGGACCACAGACCATCCCAGCTGGAAAAACTGTTGCCTTGGAGGGGTCAATTTTCGGACATTGCCTCCAGGCCGAGAAGGCTGTTTTGGTGGAACATCTGACTTCGTTGCCTCTGCCAGGTGGCTTAATGGTCCCGTCTTGTGTCATGGATTTCCCTTCTCAACAGCCATACCACTTACCTGTGGTAATCTGCAGCCAGTCTGATCATGATGTAACCCTCCCAACCAAAGTCATCATTGCTGAGATCAGTGCCATTCAGTCCATTCAGTGTCAAAAAAGGAGTCATGACAGTATGCCTCCTAACCCTGTAACTTCTGGATTCAACTTCAACTTTGTTAACTCCCCCTTAACATCGGAATGGAAGAGTCGTATTGCTGAAAAGTTAAACGCCCTCCATGATGTCTTCGCCAAACACAACCTTGACTTTGGGAAAACCGACAAAGTAAAACATCAGATCAAGCTCTCTGACCCTACTCCCTTCAAACAGCTCCCAAGACCAATCCATCAAGATCTAGATGTCGTGCGCCAAAACCTGAAGGAGCTGGTTGAACCTGGGGTCATCAGAGAGTCAGACTCACCCTTTGCATCACCCATTGTCGTGGTACGAAAGAAAAATGGGAGTGTGCGGCTCTGCATTGATTACTGGAAACTAAATCTGCAGACCATCAAAGATGCATATGCATTGCCAAAGTTGGAGGATACCTTTACAGCTCTCTCTGGATCAGAATGGTTTTCAGTCCTTGACCTTAAATCTGGTTATTATCAGATTGAAATGGAGGAGGCAGAAAAGAGCAAAACAGCATTTGTATGTCCACTTGGATTCTATGAGTTCAACAGAAAGCCCCAGAGAATCACAAATGCACCCAGTACCTTCCAACGACTAATGGAAAAGTGCATGGGAGAAATGAACTTGAAAGAAGTCTTGGTCTTCATTGACGACTTGGTTATTTTTGCACCAACGCTTGAAGAGCATGAGAGGAGACGACTGAAAGTTCTTCCGTGTCTGAAGGAATTTGGACTCAAGCTCTCAGTTGAAAAGTGCATGTTCTTCCAGAAATCCATTAAATACCTGGGGCATGTTGTGTCAAAGGACGGTGTGCAGACAGATCCAGATAAAATCGAGACCCTTAAGTCCTGGCCAGTTCCAAAGAACCTTAAAGAACTCCGCTCTTTCCTGGGTTTTGCAGGATTTTACCGCAGGTTCATCCAAGGCTACTCCAACATCGTCAAACCTTTGCATGACCTTACTGCTGGATATCCTCCATCTCAGCTGAAACTCAGAGCCACCATCAAGTGAGACCAATATCTGGATCCTAATGAACCACTTGCCAGTCGCTGGACTCCTGCATGTCAACAAGCCTTTGCCACCATTATCAAAAAACTCACCACAGCACCAGTACTTGCTTTCGCCGATCCCCAGAAGCCTTACCTCCTCCATACAGATGCTAGTTCTACTGTGCTGGGAGCTATTCTGTACCAGGAGCAACAAGGACAAAACCGGATGATTTCCTATGCAAGTCGTGGTCTGTCGAGGTGTGAGTCAAAATATCCAGCTCACAAACTGGAATTTCTGGCTCTTAAGTGGGCTGTTACGGAGAAGTTTCACTCCCAGAACTGCCCCTTCTACTCCGAGACCAACATCGCCTGGAGCTCCAAAATGCCATTGTCGTGAGAAGGAGGCAAGTTGGGGATCAGCTCTATTACCAGCTAGTGTTAGAACTGCATGACAAGATGGATCATTTGGGCATCGAACGTACACTCGTCCTCGTACGTCGAAGATTCTACTGGCCAAAAATGGCCAATGATGTGTGGAACAAAGTGAAGACATGTGAGAGATGCACCAAACAGAAAGCCTTACCTGAAAGAGCAGCACCCCTGGTGAACATTCGAACTTATCGAAATTTGGAACTGGTTTGCATGGATTTTTTATCACTGGAACCTGACAGGAGCAGAACCAAAGACATCCTTGTAATAACAGATCACTTTACCAAGTATGCTGTCGCTGTCTCCACTCCAAACCAAAAAGCAAAGACTGCCGCCAAATGATGTCTCTGGGACAATTTCCTGGTACATTATGGTATCCCAGAAAAGCTCCACAGTGATCAAGGACCTGACTTTGGGTCACGCACAATAAAAGAACTCTGCAAAATGGCTGGAATTCACAAAATCCGAGCTACACCATACCATCCACAAGGTAATCCAGTCGAGCGTTTTAACAGAACACTCCTGAATATGCTCGGAACGCTCACCACTGAAGAGAAAATTCAATGGAAATATTTTGTTATGCCCTTGGTCCACGCATACAACTGCACCCGGAGTGATATTACTGGCTACTCACCATATAAGCTCATGTTTGGTCGACAACCTCGCCTCCCGACTGACCTTGTCTTTGGTCTGCCTGTGGACGATGATCAGCCCACTCATTCACAGTATGTCCAGAACCTGAAGTAAAATCTAGAAAACAGCTATGCCATTGGAAATGCAGAGAAGCTCATGGGAAGAAACAAGAGCCGTTTCGACCAACATATCACCCCCCCCCCCCCCCACCCCCCCGAACTAGATGTTGGTGACAGGGTGCTGGTACGTAATGTGAAACTCTGGGGCAAACACAAAATTGCAGACAAATGGGAACCAGACATGTACATGGTGGTAAAAAGAGCAGACAATCTTCCAGTGTACACTGTCCGACCAGAGAACAAATCCAAACCAATTCGTACTCTACACAGAGATCTCCTCTTACCCATGTGGATCCTTGCCGGATTCCGCTGGAACCAACCGAACAACTGTAAAACCAACCAGTAAGCAGTCACTCAACCTTTCTGATGAGGACCGTGCACAACCTCAGTCAGAACATGAGGACGACATTATACCGCATCAATGGTTTGATCCTGTCTCAGAGCCTTTGCAATTCACCACTCTCAGCAATCTGCCAAAACCTTCCTCTACCGTTCCAGCCACTGAAACTTTACCATCTGATACGCCATTCAGTGAACCTGCTACGCTCCCTTTGCCTCCTGTTGAGCCAGCAGAGAGCGAGACCCCTGACTCAGAAACCCCTGTCGAGAAGGAAGCTCCTGATACTGTGGAATCAGAGGAGAGTCTGTCCTCTGCTGAACCTACCAATGTTGAATTGCCAACTGAGCCCAATATGTCCTCTACTGCTGATCTACCACCTGCTCTGAAGTAGAACCTGTGAGAACATCAACTTGGACCAGGAAACCACCAGACCGGTTACAATACTCTAAGCTTGGTCAGCCCATCTTTAAGACTATTCAGGCACTAGTCCATAGCTTAACCACCACCTTCACTCATGCACTGGAGGAGGAAGATGACCATCTACTTGCTGCCACTGAGCAACCTGTCATCCGGAACTAGCCACCATGTACAGGGACGTACATGAGATCGAGCCCTCATGTACGTCCCTGTACATGATGGCTAGTTTTTTGTACAGCATACACCACATTGTTAAGTTTGTGTTTAGGAGTTTTATCTTTGGGATGAACCAGTTTCTGTCTGGGTGTGTTGCTGGGTCTGAAATGCACTGTGATGTCGTGCTTGGAGAAAACTCTCCTAAGTTTTTCTGATACACTGGCTACATAGGGGATGACAATGTTGTTGCGTTTGTCCTTCTTATCCTCCCTAGTTTGTGTCTGATCTTCTTTTCTGGGAATCTTTGCAGACTTGATGAAAGCCCATCTAGGATAGCCGCATGTTTTAAGCGTTTCCTTTACACGTGTTCCTTCTTTTTCCCTTCAGGCTTAGAGGGAACATGTTCTGCCTGGTGGTGTAGGGTCCTAATTACTCCAAGTTTGTGTTCCAGAGGGTGATGAGAGTCAAAGAGGAGGCACTGGTCCGTGTGTGTGGGCTTCCGGTAAACTTCAATGTTGAGGGTTCCATTCTCTTCACTGCGCACAGCGCAGTCCAGGAAGGGCAAAAATTTCTGCATGTATGGTTGTTCATTTCATATCTCCATGAAGCAAACAGGAAGTGAGTAAAAAACACAAGAAAATATTTCCAGCTCTTTTATTCGACATTCTCTCCATACCTGAGAGTGTCCAGTCTCCAGCGTGGATCCTTCAGTCCAGCTGAAAGCAGCTTCATTCCTGAGTCTCCTGGATGATTGTAGCTCAGGTCCAACACTGTAAGATGGGAAGGGTTGGAGCTCAGAGCTGAGGCCAGAGAAGTACAGCCTTCCTCTGTGATCAGACAGCCTGACAGACTGCAGACACACAAAAACACTTCACTTTAGGTTTGTGTTTTCTTGTCCTTTTTTTCAGATATGACCCTCATTCATTGCATCCATTCAATTCAAGTTAGCTTTATAAAGCAACAACTGACAGCAGTGGTTTCATGTTGTACAGAAGTAAACTCTACAATATTACAGAGAACACCCATACAATCTGACATTTTCTTAGAGCAGCACTTGGCTTCAGTGGGAAGGCAGAATTGCCTTTAACCACAAAGAGACCCCCAACAGAATTAGGATGAGGGAAAAGAGAAAAAGAAAAAAAAATAGATTTGTTCTCTTTGTATATCAGTGCTGACCTCAGGAAGAGTTTACTGGTGACTAGTGGTGCAACGGATCACAGTTGATCTGTAATCCAAACCGATCCCACTCCACGGTTCGGCACGCACATGAACCGAAGATTTGAAAAAGAAGAAAAAAAAAGTATGTGTATGGTGCGCGTGGTGGGTCTGTCAAGCGATAGTTATGGCCAGCGCTAACGGTCCAAGTGGAGGAGCAGAGGTGTTTGCGGTATTTAAGCAGCCCTTTGCTGCCCGATCTGACCGGGCTAAAACTATTACAAAAGCTATTGGGGTGTTTAGCTGCAGACGGGAGGCCGTATTCAGTTGTGCAAAACAAGGGGTTTAAACTATGATGAACGTGCTTGAGCCACGCTATGATACCCCGTTAGCATCCACTTTAGTGGCAAGATCGTTCCAAGCATGTATGAGTAGGAAAAGATTTAAGTTGTGGCTGAACTGTCCCAGGCATCTTCTGTTTCCCTAACTACTACAAATTGGTGGACCTCCAGGGCAAGCTACGTGACCGTGACAGCTCATTATATGACAGCAGAGTGCGATATAATGAGCGGTATGTATTATTGTAGGGTCTACCTTACAATATAAAGCGCCTTGAGGCGACTGTTGTTGTGATTTGGCACTTTATAAATAAAATTGAATTGAATTAAATTGAGTGGTAGATACAAAGACTGTACTGCCCTATATTGTACCATAATTTTTTTTTTAAATAATTGCGTGGAATAAGTCTTGAGTTGAATGTTTTTAACAGGCAAAAAATACTTCAAGAAGTAAATAAGTAAATGTTAAATTTGTCTTTTTTCTTTTTTTGCTGATCCGAAAATTGATCCGATCCGTGATTTAAAATTAAAACCGCAGCTTTACGTGTTCACTTTTTTTTTAAACTACTGGTCATACAGACAATATTGATTTGTAAATGATTAACTAACAATCTTGTCAACACAGAGTTCTTTATTTTGAGCTCATTTCTACAAGAAAGTTAAGTTACCGTATTTTTTAGACCATAAAGCGCACCGGATTATAAGGAGCATTAAGCAAAACAAAACAGTCAGATAAGTCAAACTTTACTCAACTCATCCTTCTTCCTTCCTCCACTTCCATACCATTGAATTATTAATTTTGAATTCTCTCGTAGCTGCTATATTCCCATGTTCTACTGCGTGAATGATACAGTTTCAAATCTGCTTCGTAAGCATGTCTCTTAACAGGTGACATTTTGGTTTCCTTATAATATTACCGTATTGTGTGTGTATGTTAGAGCACATTACATATTATTCAGTTAGGTTCCTGACTACAGTAGCCTTAATGCTCCGACAATCCATCAAGGGGTGTGGCTTCATACCTTACCAAAGTCGTACTAAAACATTTTGACAGATTTTTGAGCGCCGTGTACCACATAAAATCGGTTCGCGGTCAGTAAGCACAACCAGAATTCATACATATGGCGCACTTTTGAGAAGATTAAAGGATTTTAAGTGCGCCTCATAACCCAAAAAATACGGTACTGAAAAAGTTCTTGTGCTTAAAGTGCTTCACTGAGCTGAAATTTAAGCTTAAAATATCTCAAGATATATAAAATAAAAAGAAAGTCTGAATTAAAAGTGCCTCAAAGGCTTTGAACTGAACATCTCAATATCTGAACATCTTACCCTCGGCATGGGCATCTGAGAGGTTTGCCCTTGACTATCTCCGATTGGTTTAAACCATGATATCGGCATAATGTTGTCTGTTGTTGACTACACAGAGACTTTCAGAGTTGCGGAGACAGTTTTTTTTTGTTAACTCGAACGGCTGGTAGTACCGGTGCAAACTAGGACTTTTAGGGGAGGAACATTGGCGTAATGTGCAGGTGTCGCCTCGTGCTGTTGGACTACTGTGGGTATTCCCTATATCCTTCCCCCTTCTGCACGTCTGTGCAGAGACAAGTGCGTGACACACAAATCTATAGAACAGCAGCAGAGCAGAGTCGGTGCATTTAGCTACTCTAAGCAACACCTTCATGATTGGTTTAGGCCACGATATGGGCATAATGTTGTCTGTTGTTGACCACACTGAGACTTTCAGAGTTGCAACCTAAGTTTTTTCTTCACACCATTGAGAAATAAGGGTCGCATATTCGACCAAATTGGTCGCACTCTATTGCCTTGTGGTATCATGATATCTTTAGCATATGATGGAGCATAAATAATTCAATTCAATTCAATTCAATTTTATTTATACAGCGCCAAATCACAACAAAAGTCGCCTCAAGGCGCTTTATATTGTACAGTAGATCGCACAATAATAAATACAGAGAAAAACCCAACAATCATATCATATGACCCCCTATGAGCAAGCACTTTGGCGACAGTGGGAAGGAAAAACTCCCTTTTAACAGGAAGAAACCTCCGGCAGAACCAGGCTCAGGGAGGGGCGGCCATCTGCTGCGACCGGTTGGGGTGAAAGAAGGAAAACAGGATGAAAGACATGCTGTGGACGAGAGACAGAGATTAATAACAGATATGATTCGATGCAGAGAGGTCTATTAACACATAGTGAGTGAGAAGGTGACTGGAAAGGAAAAACTCAATGCATCATGGGAATCCCCGGCAGCCTACGTCTATTGCAGCATAACTAAGGGAGGATTCAGGGTCACCTGGTCCAGCCCTAACTATATGCTTTAGCAAAAAGGAAAGTTTTAAGCCTAATCTTAAAAGTAGAGATAGTGTCTGTCTCCCGAATCCAAACTGGAAGCTGGTTCCACAGAAGAGGGGCCTGAAAACTGAAGGCTCTCCCTCCCATTCTACTTTTAAATACTCTAGGAACAGCAAGTAAGCCTGCAGAGCGAGAGCGAAGTGCTCTAATAGGGTGATATGGTACTACAAGGTCATTAAGATAAGATGGGGCCTGATTATTTAAGACCTTGTAAGTGAGGAGCAGGATTTTGAATTCAATTCTGGATTTAACAGGAAGCCAATGAAGGGAAGCCAATACAGGAGAAATATGCTCTCTCTTTCTAGTCCCTGTCAGTACTCTTGCTGCAGCATTTTGGATTAACTGAAGACTTTTCAGCGAGTTTTTAGGACATCCTGATAATAACGAATTACAGTAGTCCAGCCTGGAAGTAATGAAGGCATGAACTAGTTTTTCAGCATCACTCTGAGACAGGATATTTCTAATTTTAGAGATGTTGCGCAAATGGAAGAAAGCGGTCTTACATATTTGTTTAATATGTGCCTTGAAGGACATGTCCTGGTCAAAAATGACTCCAAGGTTCCTCACAGCATTACTGGAGGCCAAGGTAATGCCATCCATAGTAAGGATCTGCTTAGATGCCATATTTCTAAGATTTTCAGGACCAAGTACAATAACCTCAGTTTTATCTGAATTAAGAAGCAGGAAGTTAGCGGCCATCCAGGTCTTTATGTCTTTAAGACATTCCTGCAGTTTAACTAATTGGTGTGTGTTACCTGGCTTCATGGATAGATAGAGCTGCGTATCATCTGCATAGCAGTGAAAATTTATGCTATGTCTTCTAATGATGCTGCCTAGGGGAAGCATGTATAATGTAAATAGAATTGGTCCTAGCACTGAACCCTGTGGAACACCATAATTGACCTTAGTGGGTGAAGAGGACTCTCCATTTACTTGAACAAATTGGAGTCTATTAGATAGATATGATACAAACCACTGCAGTGCAGTACCTGTAATACCTACAGCATGTTCTAATCGCTCTAATAAGATATTATGGTCAACAGTATCGAACGCAGCACTAAGGTCTAGCAGGACAAGCACAGAGATGAGTCCACTGTCAGAGGCCATAAGAAGATCATTTGTAACCTTCACTAAAGCTGTTTCTGTGCTGTGATGAGCTCTGAAACCTGACTGAAACTCTTCAAATAAGCCATTCCTCTGCAGATGATCTGTTAGCTGTTTGACAACTACTCTTTCAAGGATTTTTGATATGAAAGGAAGGTTGGATATTGGCCTATAATTAGCTAAGACAGCTGGGTCTAGAGATGGCTTTTTGAGTAAAGGTTTAACTACAGCCACCTTGAAGGCCTGTGGTACATAGCCGATTATTAGAGATAGATTGATCATATTTAAGATTGAAGAATTAATTAATGGCAGGACTTCTTTGAGCAGTTTTGTAGGAATGGGGTCTAAAAGACACGTTGATGGTTTAGAGGAAGTAATTATTGAAGTTAACTCAGAAAGATCAATTGGAGAAAAAGACTAACTTAACATCAATGGTACTAAAAGTAGCTGTAGATAATATTACATCTGTGGGATGATTATTGGTAATTTTTTCTCTAATGATAAAAATTTTATTTCTGAAGAAGTTCATGAAGTCATTACTAGTTAACGTTAAAGGGATTGTTGGCTCAGTAGAGCTCTGACTTTTTGTCAGCCTGGCTACAGTGCTGAAGAGAAACCTGGGGTTGTTCTTAAAGGTTAAAATATCAATACTACAGTCTAAATATCAGGAGAGCAAATCAATATGCTTTCAGATGTGTGGCTACATGTTGGTGACCTTTTCCTGGATTCTGGAATCCAGGAAAAGGAGGGGATTAACAACCCCAGGGATTAATAAGCAGGGCTTTGTATATGGGAAAAATTATTTGAAATTTAACTTTCAATTAGATGGTGAATCAATGAAGAGAAGCTAACGTGGGAGAAATCTGGTCACTTTTTCTAGTATTTCAGCACTCTTGTTGCACCATGTTGGATGAACTCAAGGTTTAAGCCTGTGAGTAACAAGTGTATGAGTTTCTCAACACCACTCTCAGAAAATATTTTTACATTTTTATCAAAACTGATCACAGAGAGAAGAAATTACTAGTTTTTATCTTTAATGTGCACATTAGATGACATAGCATGATCAAAAGGACCCCAAGATTCATGGACTGTTATGAGAATCTTCACAGAAAACAACAACAACAAGTTTTCAATAACAAAATAAACATGAATAAAAAGAAGGAGGGTGTGTTCCAACTACAGGAGAATCACACTCCTCAGCCTCCATGGGAAAGTCTTTGCCAGGGTGCTGGAAAGGAGAGTCTGTCTGTTGCTCGAACCTCAGATACAGGTGGAACAATGCGGTTTTCGTCCTGGTCGCGGAAAACTGGACTGGCTCTTTATCCTCTCGAGGATACTTGAGGGCGCATGGAAGTTTGCCCACCCAGTCTACATGTGTTTTGTGAACTTGGAGAAGGCATTCGACCGCGTCCCTCTGGGTGTCCTGTGGGAGGTGCTGCACGAGTATGGGGTGTCTGGCCCATTGCTACGGGCCATTCGATCCCTATATAACAATTGCAAGAGCTTGACAACAATAATTTGGACTGGTTCATGGTGGGTGATGGGTTCCGCCAGGGCTACCCTTTGTCACTGATTCTGTTCATAACTTTTATGGACAGGATTTCTAGGCACAGCAAAGTGGTGGAGGCCTTTCACAAAGGTAGCCTCAGAATCTCATCTCTGCTTTTTCGCGGAAGATGTGGACATGTTGGCTTCATCTGGTGATGGCCTCCAGCTCGCATTGGAACGGTTCGCAGCCGAGTGTGAAGCAGCGGGAAAGAGGATCAGCACCTCCAAATCTGAGGCCATGGTTCTCAGCCAGAAAAGCGTGGAGTGCCCCCTCTGGGTCAGGGACGAGTTCCTGCCCCAAGTGGAGGAGTTTAAGTATCTTGTGGTCTTGTGCAAGGGAGCGGGAGATCAACAGACGGATTGGTGCTGCGGCTGCAGTGATACGGATGCTGTACCAGCCCATCGTGGTGATGACAGAACTGAGCATAAAAGCTAATGTCCCTACTGTCACCTATGGTCACGAGCTGTGGGTAGTGACCAAAAAAAACGAGATTGTGGATACAAGCAGCGGAAATGTGCTTCCTCCGAAGGTTGGCTGGCCTCTCCCTTAGAGATAGGGTGAGAAGTTCAGCCATCCGGGAGGGGTTCAGAGTAGAGCCGCTGCTCCTCCACATTGAAGGAGTCAGTTGAGGTGGTTCGGGCATGCGCCCAGGAGGCATCCTTATCAGATGCCTGAAGCAAAGAAGCCCAGACCTCCCTCTCCCCAGCCCCTCCCTCTTGCCTGGCCTGGGAACGCCTTGGTGTTCCCCCGGACAAGCTAGAGGAGGTGGCTGGGGAGAGGGAGGTCTGGGCTTCTTTGCTTAGGCTGCTGCCCCCATGTGCGAGCCCAGATAAGCAGAAGAAGATGGGTGGGTGTTAAAGGAAGCTGACAATTCTGTAACCTTTAGCCATTCATTCAAAATGTAATACATATTCTAAATAATACTGAGTAAAAAAGACTGATCTCTGACCTCAAAGTTTCCAGTGTACAATGTGGACTCTTCACTGTGGCAGACAGAAGCTTAACTCCTGAATCTTTCAGGTCATTGTCACTTAGGTCCAGCTCTTTCAGACAAGATAACTGGGAGTTGAGAACCGAGGACAGAGTGTCACAGATTCTCTTTGAGAGGTTACAAAGAATTAGCCTAGAAATATGAAAAAGACACACATAAATAGGTGAATGTAAAGTATTGATAGTACATTGATGAGTTACAAGGTCTGGCAATATTGAAATGGTTCAGGACTGACTGGAATTGCTGTCTATATTTTAAAGACCTAAGAAATGTGACAATTTACTGTGATTTAAAAATTACGAAAATACTAAAACAACAAAAAATGGATGTCGCTAACATTTATTAGCTAAAAGGTTTGATTGGTTACTTCTGTAATTTGACGAAAAATAAATATCCATTTGTTTTGACCTCAGAGTTTTCAGTGTACAGCGTGGACTCTGCAGTGCAGCAGACAAAAGAAAAACTCCTGAATCTTGTATGTTGTTGTTACTCAGGTCCAGCACTCTCAGGCAAGAGACCTGGGACCTGAGAACTGAGGACAAGGCTTCACAGCTTCTCTCTGACAGGAAACAGCCACTTAGCCTAGAAATAAAGAACACAAAATCACACACACGCACGCACACACACACACACACACACACACACACACACACACACACACAGATAGACAAGGCCAAATTTAAATTGTATTCATGGTGCACTGATGAGTTACAAGGTTGGTAAAATGTAGTAGTTTTTCAGGACTAGCTGGAATTGCCATTTTAAATGCCCCACAAATGTGATGATTTACTGTGATTTAGAAATTAGGATAAAACAAAAACAGATTAATGAAATTCCTATTCATAAGCTAAAGATTTTAAGTGGTTAATTATGTAATTTGATAAAAAAAAAAAAATTTAAATATCCGTTTGTTTTGACCTCAGACTTTCCAGTGTACAGCGTGGACTCTGAAGTGCAACAGACAAAATATTAACTCCTGAATCTTGTAGGTTGTTGTTACTCATGTCGAGAAATCTCAGGCAAGACACCTTGGACCTGAGAACTGAGGACAAAGCGTCACAGCTTCTCTCTGACAGGAAACAGCCACTTAGCCTAGAAATAAAGAAAACACACACACACACACACACACACACACACACACACACACGGCCAAATTTAAATTATATTGATGAGCCTGGTAAAATGTAATGTTTTTTCAGGACTGGCTGGAATTGCTATCTTAATTTTAAATGCCCCACAAGTTTGACAAGGACAGGACAGGAAACAGCCACTCAGTCTAGAAATAATAAACACACACACACACACGTTTAACTTGAAGAAAACTAATATCAGAGTGTAGTGCAATTCATAGTTCACAAAATAGCTTAAAATTTAAGCAGAGAACAAATAAAACAACTTAGAAATTGCTCAGTAAAATCACAATTGTAGCTCTTAAAGGAAATCAGTAAGCAGCTGATGCATTTAATGACACTAGTTCAGTACCTACTGGCACAGACACACAGGACTCTTGGTCACTCATCTGTGATTATTGTTGTTAGATACATTTCAAATTAATCCTGTTTTTATTTCAAATACTGGACCCTAATGCAGACCCTCAGTTCATCCTCTATCTGAAACAAGTTTTAGCTCCTTTCCCTTTAAGCCCCACCCCCTCCAGTTGCTAGTTTAGATATTCTGTAAACCTAAACTTTAATCCTACGAAAAACAAAATTTCTAATTTCCTGATAGTCAGATCTATCTGTACATTTTAGCAGCAGGATTCACTGTGGTATTGTTTCAACAAGCTTCTGCAATGTCACAAGATTTATTTGTAATTTATTAGTAATTGTCCAATAGACCCTGTGGACGAGAAAATGCTAACTTCCTGTCTTAAGACCGGATGTTAGGGCTGCCACAAACTACTATTTTGATAGTCGACGAGTCACCGATTATTTTTGCGATTAGTCGACTAATCAGATCATGCATCCATTGGACGTACAACGTACAGCTTATTGCACCAGTATGCATCTGCTCTTATATAACTATCATTAGCTTTCAACTGTGTTTAAGGTCTATGCTAACTAAAAATAAAGACAAGACGACAGTTTATTAAACTTTTAATGAAATTTGCAGTTTGTTTCGGTGGAGTTAAATAAACTCAGCCGTCTGCTCCTTGCTATCTAAAATATAACAGGACACTGGAGTAAATTCTCGAGCATCTCACACTTCTTATAATCATTTGTATGCTTGACGTTTATTCAGCTCTGTAAAAACTATAACTTTAATCTCAGCCAAACCGATTTACTCAGGAACAAATAAAATACTGAAAAAAGCCAAACAATAACATTGTTATTGTTAACAACACAGCATGTCAACAAACCGTGAAAAAAAAGCCACAGGATATTAAAAAAAAAAAAAAAAAAAAAAAAAAAAAAATAATACATGAATGACTGCTGGTAAGGGTCTTCTATATGTTAGTATTTAAGAAGGGTATGTTGTGACTTATCTTCACAATTACAGTGGTTCCTGATAGGGCTGTTCGATATAACGATATATATCGGGTGACCATATAAAAACGTCTATCGTTTCATTTTACGCTATCGTTTGTTTCGTGGTATCGCAAAATAAACTGTTTACCGCAATATTTTTTCATCATTTTGATGGTCACTGTAGTGGCTATTAATTTCTTAAAGTTTTCTCTTTCTCTTATATTTAAAATAACCACACTACGGACGGACAAGCGCTTGTTTTTATACGTTTTCGTTAGCAACAACGACGGTAAAACCACGGCGTGTCCGCTTGTTTATTTTCCACATAAACCTTTCACAATAAAGCTCAAGAGCCTGTTGAGACTTTTCAAAATAAACTGAATCACGTGAAAGACGCAGAGTATTTACGGATGAGAAGCAAAAAAGAGCCGTCAGGTGCTAAAAAATAAACCTTAGACTCAAACGTTAGAACAGGCTTTTCCCCGCAGCACGCTGTGTAATAAATACTCACAAAGAAAACGGCGGCCGTTACAACTTATGTCTAAAAATGTATCGTTTCATGCATCAGTTAAAACACTCGACTCCAGGTACGCGACGCCCAGCTGGAAACACTTCACGCAAGTCGAGATGCCCGAGATTCACAGAATTTACAGAAAATGTTACATTTTTGTAATTTATATCGTTATAAATTAGATGATAGATGTCTTAATATCGGGATATGAGATTTTGGTCATATCGCACAGCCCTAGTTCCTGACTATAACACGGTTCACCTTTTGCAGCCTCAAAGATTCTTTTAGTGCAATTTTGCATGCTGTGTTTTTTAAAGCACATTGTTTTCTACGTCCTGATCGGCTGTAGACCATTGTTGATCTCCTCCGTGCCGTCTCTCCTGTACAATACAGAATCGCTACATCAATCGCTAGCAGTGTGACTCTGACGTGCTGTATGTTTGCAAGTTTTCTCCCCAACAAACACAACAATGTCGACAAAACCTTTTGCACTGTCATAGGCATCTGCGGTAGCACCCAAAAGGCAGAGGAAGATGACCATCACACAAAAAATGTTGGACTTCTGGGACCATACGGTGCACCGGATTATAAGGTGCATTGAGCTTAAATTAAGCAATTAAGCTTAAAGTTAAATTTATTAGTTCTAAAAGCCGTCATTATTATTTATAGGAAAACAAATATACTGTATGTTTATTTTTCAAATAAATGTTTGGGACTGAAAACAGTTTTTGATCTTCGGTTTCAATCTATAATACTGGACTTTTTTTTTTTTTTTTTTTAACGAAGGTTTGAACTTTGAGAGTGTTTAAACGAGAGAGAAAAGTGGGAAAATGTTGATGCCTGTCTGAGAAAAGTGTATAAAGTGTGTAGTGAGGGGTTTTAAAACATATAAAATGGTTGTTAAAAAAAAAAAAAAAAAAAAAGATAAAGTTGGCTACTTTGCGGATTTCACCTATTGCTGGTTATTTTTAGAACACAGCACCTGCGATAAAAGAGAGAACACTATATACAAATACTGAGAAATATAAAATTTGAATCCTTTCTCAATTTTGCTCTGAGGCGAGGGGGAAAAATATCGACAAGTCAATGAACATCATCTACAAATATATTCAGTAAATGCTCAAGACATCTTGAGAAATGTAAATCACCGCTTGATTCATCCATTTGGTTGGCTTTTTTTGGAAAACCCCACCATAAACAAGGTGCCAATATCACATCGGAAACGAAGCGCCTTACAGGAGTTTCCCCACCGGAAGTAGCATATGCTAAGGTGCACATAGTCTATAGGAGGCTTGTGCCTATTTGCTTAGTTAAATCCAGGTGGTGACTCTTTTTTTGGCCAGGCAGCGTATATGTGTGAGGAGCTGTGAGGGCACACACAGCACGCTCTGATCAGAATCAGAACCAAATGTCTGACTTTTAAAGTGTATGATTTAGTAAAAAGGGGGATTATATTAAATATATATGAATAATTTATGACTGAAAGTTTTAAAAAGAAAAGTATTTGGATTAAAAGGGATTATGCCAAAGTTAAGTGTTAATGAAATCAGAAATGAATGAAGACATGAAATGAAATAACCTTTGTCTTAATTGAAGCTGGTGAAAGTATAAGTATAATTTGGGATGCCTGGAAGTGCCTCCGTCAGTCTCTGACAAAGTACACAGAAAAGCAGAACTGGCCACCTCCTGCACATGTGAGTAGCCTTATTAGCTGATCACTTATCCCTGACTCTTATGCTGTAAATTAGAGACTCCAAGGGATCAGCGAATCAAGAAGACAAAACACTGCAACTAGAAGTGATTAGAATTGGAAGGATGACTTCTAGTGGTAGAGGTACTTGTCAGAGGAGGGGGGAGCTAAAGAAATCCAGTGAATGAGTAGTGACTTCATCTTCACTGACTGATGGAGCACAACATGAACCTGTGGAGGCTGAAAAACTGTCCTATCAAACATCTCCCCGTCAACACTCCACTTCTGTCAGCCTTTAAATGAAATCTGCTGAAGTCTGTCACGTTGTTTCCTTTTGGAGCCAAAAGGAAAACCTGTTGTTCAGTCATTCGGAAAGAGACAATATTTCTGAAAAGCACTCAAACTCACCTCAGAGTCTCCAGTTGACAGTTTGGACTCTCCAGTCCGGCACACAGAAGCTTCACTGATGAATCCCGCAGGTTGTTTCCATTCATGTCCAGCTCTGACAGATGAGAGGGATTGAACTTCAGAGCTGAGGCCACAACTTCACAGTGAGTCTCTGAGAGTCCACACAGAGTCAGTCTGTGATTGTAGAAAATATAAAATGTTTTATTATAAAAGCAGAAAATCTGCATTATAAACACAGACTGAATGTATATGAAGACAAAACAAAGTGCTGTCATAATCTGATGAACATCTTCTCTTCACATCTGTGCTTCAGCTCCTCTTACAGTGTTTGACATAACACAATGATTGAGTCTCTCTCACACCTGCAGACTTTTAATGAGAATCTTTGTTTTGCTTTAATCTGCAGATGAAGGAGGAAGATGGGATCACATTTAGGCTTCCATAATGTCCACAGTCTGTCAGTGAGATCTGATAAATCGACTAAGGAGTTTGGAAAGAAAAGCGTCTGGACTTCTTGAGTTGCTTGAAGACGTTTCACCTCTCATCCGAGAAGCTTCTTCAGTTCTAAGGGTCAGTGGTGGAGAGTCCCAGATTTAAACCTAGTGGGAGTTTCCCCCCCAAAGAGGGACAAAGGACCCCCTGATGATCCTCTACCTAATCACATGAGCCAAGGTGTGAAAGTGGGTGTGGGTCCTAAACAGCCAGAGTTTCGGGTGAGCTCATTGTGAAACCTGGCCCCACCCTATCATGTGATTTCCTGAGGTCAGATGGCCCAGGATGTGAGTGGGCGTTAAGGCGTCTGGGAAGGGATCTCAAAACTGGATTATAGATGGCAGACAGTTGGTGTCGTAAACCACCGCCTCTGTTCAAAGATGGTCGCTCACAGTAGACGTAAATGGCTTCTTTCACTCCTCTTTCAAACCATCTGTCCTCTCTGTCCAAAATGTGAACGTTGGCATCCTCGAAAGAGTGACCTTTATCCTTTAGATGCAGATGAACTGCTGAGTCTTGTCCAGTGGAGGTGGCTCTTCTATGTTGTGCCATACGCTTGTGAAGTGGCTGTTTGGTTTCTCCGATGTAGAGGTCTGGGCATTCCTCGCTGCACTGTACCGCATACACCACATTGTTAAGTTTGTTTTTAGGAGTTTTGTCTTTCGGGTGAACCAGTTTCTGTCTGAGTGTGTTGCTGGGTCTGAAGTACACTGCGATGTCGTGTTTGGAGAAAATTCTGAGTTTCTCTGATACACCGGCTACATAGGGGATGACAATGTTGTTGCGTCTGTCCTTATCCTCCCTCGCTGGTGTCTGACCTTCTTTTCTGTGCCTCTTTGCTGACTTTATAAATGCCCAATTAGGATAACCACATGTTTTAAGTGCTTTCTTTACATGTGTGTGTTCCTTCTTTTTCCCTTCCGGCTTAGAGGGAACATGTTCTGCCCGGTGGTGTAGGGTCCTGATTACTCCAAGTTTATGTTCCAGAGGGTGATGGGAGTCAAAGAGGAGGTACTGGTCCGTGTGTGTGGGCTTCCGGTAAACTTCAATGTTGAGGTTGCCATTCTCTTCAATGTGCACGGCACAGTCCAGTAAAGGCAAACAGTTATCCTTTGTGTCTTCCCTGGTGAACTTGATGTTTTTGTCCACGGCGTTAATGTGCTCCGTGAAGGATTCCACTTCTTGTCTTTTGATTTTGACCCGGGTGTCGTCTACATATCTGTACCAGTGGCTGGGTACTCTCCCTTTAAAAGAGCCAAGAGCCTTTCTTTCCACTTCCTCCATGTAAAGGTTGGCTACAATAGGTAACACGGGGGAGCCCATGGCGCAGCCATGTTTTTGTCTGTAGAAACCCTCGTTGTATTTGAAATATGTACGTCCACTGTGAGCGACCATCTTTGAACAGAGGCGGTGGTTTACGACACCAACTGTCTGCCATCTATAATCCAGTTTTGAGATCCCTCCCCAGACGCCTTAACGCCCACTCACATCCTGGGCCATCTGACCTCAGGAAATCACATGATAGGGTGGGGCCAGGTTTCACAATGAGCTCACCCGAAACTCTGGCTGATTAGGACCCACACCCACTTTCACACCTTGGCTCATGTGATTAGGTAGAGGATCATCAGGGGGTCCTTTGTCCCTCTTTGGGGGGGAAACTCCCACTAGGTTTAAATCTGGGACTCTCCACCACTGACCCTTAGAACTGAAGAAGCTTCTCGGATGAGAGGTGAAACGTCTTCAAGCAACTCAAGAAGTCCAGACGCTTCTTTATTTTAATTCTTTATTTCGATGTACATGGCTCTTGTTGTCCTCCATATGATACACACTAATTACTGTAAGCTTAATTACCTATTGGATGTAAAAGAGGTTAACAGTGACTGATTCCAAATGACTACATACTAAAAATTAATAAACATGTGTGATGACAAAAGGGACACAAATACATGAAAAACTAGTCATAAAATGTATCTTAATGCTATGTATTCATATAATGTGAACTCACCGAGCCTTTCTGCAGTTCCTCACAGCTGGAATCAGTCTCAGTCGTCCCTGCCATGATGTGTTGTACTTCTGCAGGTCCAACTCATCCAGAACCTCCTCTGACATCTGCAGCATGAAGGCCAGAGCTGAGCACTGGATCTCAGAGAGTTTTTCAGATCTGTTCTCTGACTTCAGGAACTCTTGGATCTCCTGGAATAATGAAAGGTCATTCATCTCCATCAGACAGTGGAAGGTGTTGATGCTTCTGTCAGGAGAGATTTCATCACTGTTCATCTTCTTCAGGTTGTTGATGACTCTCTGTATGATTCCTGGACTGTTCTCTGTCTGACCCAGCAGACCTCTTAAGAGTGTCTGGTTGGACTTCAAAGACAGGCCATGAAGGAAGCGAACAAACAGGTCCAGGTGGCCATTTTTACTCTGGAGGGATTTCTCCATGGCTGTGTTCAGGAAAAAAATCTGATATGACTCATTGTAGTCTATCCTAAGGAAGTCCACCACCACCTTTGCCTTTGTGTTGGTGTGACAGTGGAACATGTAGACTGCAGCCAGAAACTCCTGAATGCTCAGATGAACAAAGCAGTAAACTGGTTTCTGGAAGATCACACACTCTCTTTTGAAGATCTCTGTACAAACTCCTGAGTACACCGAGGCCTCTGTCACATCCAGACCACACTGCTCCAGGTCTTCTTGGTAGAACATGATGTTTCCTTTCTCCAGATGTTCAAACGCCAGCCTCCCCAGCTTCAGAAGAACTTCCCTGTCAGCCTCCGTCAGCTCCTGTGCACTCGTCTCACGTACCTCGTGGTACTTGTTCTTCTTCCTCTTTGTCTGAACCAGCAGGAAGTGTGAGTACATGTCAGTCAGGGTCTTGGGCAGCTCTCCTCTCTGCTCTGTAGTCAACATGTGCTCCAGAACTGTAGCAGTGATCCAGCAGAAGACTGGGATTCTACACATGATGTGGAGGCTCCTGGATGTCTTCATGTGGCAGATGATTCTGCTGGACAGCTCTTCATCACTGAATCTCCTCCTGAAGTACTCCTCCTTCTGGGCGTCAGTGAAGCCTCGTACTTCTGTTAGCCTGTCGACACATGTAGGAGGGATCTGATTGGCTGCTGCAGGTCGGGAAGTTATCCAGACGAGAGCCGAGGGAAGCAGATTCCCCTGGATGAGGTTTGTCAGCAGCTGGCTGACTGATGACTTCTGTGTGACATCAGACAGCAGCTTCCTGTTGGTGAAATCCAATGAAAGTCTGCTTTCATCCAGGCCGTCAAAGATGAACAAAAGCTGAGAGACAGCCAGCTTCTCTGCTGTGACCTTCTGTAATGTTGGATGGAAAACATGGAGCAGCTCCAGAAGACTGTACTGCTCATCTCTGATCAGGTTCAGCTCCCTGAATGAAAGCAGAACCACCACACTGACATGTTGGTTCTCCAAGCCCTCTGCCCAGTCCAGAGTGAACTTCTGCACTGAGAAGGTTTTTCCAACACCAGCGACACCGTTGGTCAGAACCACTCTGATGGGTCTCTGTTGGTCAGGTAAGGCTTTAAAGATGTCCTGGCACCTGATTGGAGCGTCATGGAGGGCGTCCATCTTGGAAGCTGTCTCCAGCTGCCTCACTTCGTGTTGGGTATGAACCTCTTCACTCTGTCCCTCTATGATGTAGAGCTCAGTGTAGATCCCATTGAGGAGGGTTCTACTTCCTGTTTCATCACTTCCTTCAGTCACACGTTCACATCTCCTCCTCAGACTGATCTTATGTTCATCTAAAACCTCCTGCAGACCAACATCTGCTGAAAGAAAGAAAAACAATGAGACTAAAGAGAAAGAAAACTCTTCAATGTCTGAACAACACAAGAAGTCCAGTTTTCAGAAATGAGTCCATCAGCAGACAGATGTTCAGTCTTACTTTGTACACAGCTTGTCTGACTGGCTGTCTGCAGTCCAGCTCTGCTTCTGGATCTTTCTCCACACTGGGGACAGGACGAGTCTCCTGATGAAGCAGACTGGTCCCAGTATGAGCAGATGCACTGTCTGCAGAACCAGTGTCCACAGCTGGTAGAGACTGGATCCTTCAGGACGTCCTGACACGAAGCACAGCAGGACAACTGCTCCTCCTCACAAGCACCACTCCTCTTCCTCTCTCTGTGAACACATTTCTTTATCACCAAAATCATCTACTGACTGTTGCTAATGTGGCAGCACGAGGTGTAAATAAAGTAAATACGCTTCACAGTTTAAAAGACAATGCCACCCTGGGAATTTCACCCAGAGAATACTGGAGGTAACACTAATCACCAAGAAGGCAGTTAGGTTTGTTATACTCAGTACAGAGACGAGGTTCAATGATAAAATAAGTTGACAATTTATTAATTATTTAAAACAACGTATAAAAACACATCGAAAAAAATTAGTGTACAAATATGCTTAAAAAAAGGTATTCAGAGCTGAGGCTTACCAGTGGAGGGGCAGGGATGCCACGCACAAACTCAAAAAAAAGAGAAAAGAAAACACAACAAGACACAAGTGCATCACACTATCACACACTCACGCTAATAAACTAAGAAAGGCAGGTGTATACACACAAAGGATCCCACCACCAAGGCACCCTAGTCTCCTCCACGTCGGCACTCCGCATCTGAATAAAAGAAACAAAGAAAATTTAATATATTACAACAAAACTAATATTCACACGCTGGGGATAGCCCAACTGCAGGAACACACTGGTGATCCGCAGCTAGAAAAAAGGGCCTCCCACCAGTGGCGTAACAAAAACCCAAACTACAAATCAAAACAACGAAAAAAAAAAGAACAAACATACAGCCTAAATAAAACTTTAAAATATGGAGCAGATGGAATCGCTGTAGTACTCCAACTGGCCGTCTGCCCGACTATAAGTTAATCTTCCAGTCAGTCAATCAGTATGCACGCCAGCCGACTCGCGTGGCATGCATATGGCCGTTGTCCACGCCGACGTCCACTTTAAAGGCTGGCAGCAGTAGGAAAGAAAACTCACAGCCGGAACAGACAGTAAAAGCAAAGCAAAACAAAGCAGCAGCACTTCAGCTAGCGTAGCGTGGCGTAAAACTAAGGCCCACACTTCCTGCAAAGCATAATAAGTAATTACTATAAAAGAAAAATAAAAAGGCAGAGATCGTAACAAAATTGAATTACGTACCGAGTAAGCCGCGTCATGAAACATGAGCAGAATGGCTCAACGAAGGCTTCTACAGCTACGACCTACCTACACACAATGTCTGTTTACCACCAAGTAAGGTAATATACGCACTACAATGAGTAAACACCTACCAGCTGCGATGGAGGCTTCAGAAGTGTAACCCGCAAATGATCGCGGCAACCCCAAAGGGAAGTCAGGTGACCAAAAAGGAGATCACAGGTAAGCGATCCAGGGACGCTCAAATGGCCACTATTTATACTAGCGCCCCCCTAATGCGCCAGGCTGAAAGTGGGTTGAACCGAGGAATAACATTCAGCCTGCCACACTAAAATATCCAAATGTAAAAGATGGTGCAAAAGTTGTGATGAGAAGAATATATATGATACCTATTTGGGGGGGGGGGGGGGGGGGGGTCAGTTTCTCTTTATAGATGTCATAATGAACCTGGAGGTTTGTTTTTCTCCATCTGCGCTCAGCTTTCCTACACTCTCTTTTTTCATTTTTCACCAGTGTGGAGTTTCTCCATGGAGACTTCTTCCTTCCAGAGATAACCTTCACCTTAATGGGAGCAATAGTGTCCATTACATTTAACATTTTAGCATTGAAGCTAGTGACGAGCTCATTGACTGAACCTCTGGACAGGTCAGGTGTTAATGGGAAGACCTGGTTAAAGATCTCACTACTGTGTTCAGTTATACACCGTTTTGTGATCACTGCTGTTGATATATTTGTGTGGGCTGGGATTTTACTTTCAAAGAAAACACAGTAATGATCAGACAGGCCCACATCAGACACAGTAACCTTTGAAATGCTCAGGCCCTTGGAGATCAGTAGGTCAAGAGTGTGTCCTCTATTATGTGTGGCCTCTGTTACATGCTGAGTCAGCCCAAAGTTGCCCAGAGTGTTACTCAGGTCTTTAGTCCCTTTAGTCCCACACACACTCTATCATTCAGCTCAACTCAACTACCTCAAAGCATTGAGACTGGACTTACACATCAATCTGAAAATGCTCTTTTTGCACAATATTTTTTTATGTTTACTGTTGCTGCACTACCTACATACCAAGTATGTTTACGGTTTCCTTTGCACTACTTACCTAGTTAGAATAGTTAGTTGTAGTTAGATAGTTAGTTTTTGTTAATTTATGTTGTAATTTATGTTAGGTCAGTCTGCCCTGTCTCGAGTTAGCTAGTTTAGTAATTTTTCTGTTAATTTATGTTGTAAATTTATGTTGCATGTAGCACCTTGGCCCTGGAGGAACGCTGTTTCGCCTCACTGTGTACAACTGTATATGGCTGAAGTGACAATAAAGCCAACTTGACTTGACTTGACTTGATCTGCAGGTTTTACACGCTTACATATATACACACAGCTACTGTCCCTCTATTTAGAAAGGCAGAGGTGTCACGGTGTAATTATTTTACATGTAGTTGTTTTTTTTCCCTGTGTAATAATATTCAACATTGCTATCAATACATTTTTCAATCTGCAAAATCGGTTCAAAAACATAAACAACTGTTGGATGCTGTTTGTCCGTGATTTGAACAGGGGGAACAAATTGTGGCAGGATCAGCCTGATGTTATTTGTATCCCGCTGTAACTTTACTGTATAAAGAGCTAGCATCTCCAAAATGTCAGGAGTAGTTAGTCATTACAAAAAGTGTTTGTGAACTAAAAATCAAGAATGTGGGATACTGTTTGTCCGTGATTTGGAGAGTTTCATCTTCTGATTTGCGTTTGTGGAGGCACCCCATGCTAGTGTAACGCTTCCAGCTCTTCATAAATCACAGACGCTCAGAAAGGTTGGCTTTTCACGGTTTATTCTGCAGAAGACAAAGAAAACACTTAACATGTGTCTTCTGGTTGTACCCGCAATTATAGCTCCTACAATGTAAAACAACATCAAAAAAAGCACAGAAAAATAGTAAGTCCAAACACATTTCCTGCTATGCGCAGCAACCACTAGGGGGCCGACAAAAGCTTACTGCCAGAGAGCATAAATACAGCAGAAACACTGTTTAACAGCAACCAGCCATTGTTTCAGTTACACAGTAACATTCTAACATCAATATAAACCTATATACATCGACATGTACAAGTTAAATAACAACATTTACACCAGAAGCCATAAAAATGCCAGAGCCTTTCATTACAGAACTTACCCTCATAGTGCAAACGCGTGCTGTGAGGAGCATCCTCGAAAGAGTGTCCTTTATCCTTTTGCATCTTAAGGATAAAGGACACTCTTTCGAGGATGCCAATGTTCACATTTTGGACAGAGAGGACAGATGGTTTGAAAGAGGAGTGAAAGAGGCCATCTATGTCCACTGTGAGCGACCATCTTTGAACAGAGGCGGTGGTTTACGACACCAACTGTCTGCCATCTATAATCCAGTTTTGAGTTCCCTCCCCAGACGCCTTAATACCCACTCACATCCTGGGCCATCTGACCTCAGGAATTCACATGATAGGATGGGGCCAGGTTTCACAATGAGCACACCCGAAACCCTGGCTGATTAGGTCCCACACCCACTTTCACACCTTGGCACATGTGATTAGAGGATCACCAGGGGGTCCTTTGTCCCTCTTCGGGGGGATACTCCCACTTGGTTTAAATCTGGGACTCTCGGCCATTTGACCTTAGAACTGAAGAAGCTTCTCGGATGAGAGGTGAAACGTCTTCAAGCAACTTAAAGAAGTCCAGACGCTTTTCTTTGCAAACTCCTTTGACTACGGTGACCTGGATGACTGAGAACCTTCACAGATATGAAGGATATAAGCAGCACCCTCTGATGGAAGGCTTTTACTGTGAAGTCTTTCTAGGAAGTGTGTATTCACAGGGGGTCAGGGGAGGGGGGTTTTGCCTGTGGGCATTGCCCCCCACACCCCCTTTGCCGAGCTTAAAAACTGACATCTTGTGCACGTACGAGCACGCGCGCATGCACTCTCATGTACGCGCTTTCACTCTTCCGAAAAGGGACGCTTCCTGCGGTCCCACTGCGCATGCTCTGTCTCCTCCTAGCAGGGTGTTTTTTTAATTAAAGGTTCATCAACCGCTGTAGGCATTTCGGGCTTTTCACGGTAAATTTACACAAACAGGAATGACTTTGTCTTTTATTCTATAGAAAGACTTTTGTTGTCAGAAAATCAAGCTGAAACGTCAGTGTGTTTTATAAGCAGATTTTCTACAGTTAGTAGCTAGTTAGTTGGCTGTTTCAGACTTTAAGACGCTGTTTATCTCAAGAAATGGTGAATAAGGATGTGGAGAGAGACCAAACTTTTATAAGATAAGATAAGATAAGATAAGATAAGATAACCTTTATTAGTCCCACATGTGGGAAATTTGTTTTGTCACAGCAGGAAGTGGACAGTGCAAAAGTTATGAAGCAAAAATTAGAATAAAATAAAATAAGAATAAATACAGTATACAACTGTACAGAATAGAATAAAATAAAATACTATATACAGTAGAATAAAATAGAATAAAATATGCAATAAGATAAAAATAGAATACAAGTGCTATATACAACTCAGTAAAAATACAACGATACCAGAAAAGATTATTGCACATGTGTGAATGTGTGTGTTGATCAGTTGGAGTCTTTGTTGTGCAGTCTGACAGCAGTGGGGAGGAAAGACCTGCGAAATCTCTCTGTCCCACACCGTGGGTGCCGCAGTCTCCCACTGAAGGAGCTGCTCAGTGCTGTCACAGTCTCATGCATGGGGTGGGAGATGTTGTCCAACAGGGATGACAGCTTAGCCACCATTCTCCTGTCACTCACAACCTCCACTGGGTCCAGAGGGCATCCTAGAACAGAGCTGGCCCTGCAGATCAGCCTGTTCAGTCTCTTCCTGTCCCCAGAAGAGATGCTGCCGCCCCAGCAGACCACACCATAAAAGATGGCTGAGGCCACCACAGAATCATAGAAGGTCTTCAGGAGTCGGCCCTCCACTCCAAAAGACCTGAGTCTCCGCAGCAGGTACAGTCTGCTCTGCCCTTTCCTGTAGAGGGCGTCTGAGTTATGAGTCCAGTCCAGTTTGCTGTTCAGATGAACACCAAGGTACCTGTAGCTGTCCACAGCCTCAATGTCCATACCTTGGATGTTCAGTGGTTGCAGTGGAGGATGTTTGTGCCTGCGGAAGTCTACCACCAGCTCCTTTGTTTTACTGGCATTGATCTGGAGGTAGTTCAGCTGGCACCAGTCCACAAAGTCCTGAGTCAGTCCTCTGTACTCCTTGTCGTCCCCATCAGTGATGAGGCCGACTATAGCAGAGTCATCAGAGAACTTCTGCAGGAAGCACTGGGTGGAGTTGTGGGAGAAGTCTGCAGTGTAGATGGTGAAGAGGAACGGAGCCAGAACCGTTCCCTGTGGGGCCCCCGTACTGCAGACGACCCTGTCCGACACACAGCCCTGAGTCCTCACATACTGTGGTCGGTCGGTGAGGTAGTCCAGAATCCAGGTAGTGAGGTGATGGTCCACTCCAGAGTTCTCCAGCTTGTCCTTCAGAACCGAGGGAAGAATAGTGTTGAAGGCACTGGAGAAATCAAAGAACATGATTCTCACAGTGCTTCCAGCGGTCTCCAGGTGAGCGAGGGAGCGATGTAGGAGGTGAATGACGGCATCATCCGCTCCAATGCCAGGCTGGTAGGCAAACTGAAGTGGATCCAGTGATGAGCTCACAAGGCGCCGAAGCTGAGCCAGGACCAGCCGCTCCAGGGTCTTCATCTTTATCCCTTTCATTAAATAACTGCATCCCCCCAAAAAAAACCTTTCACCTAAGAACAGCGCCGTTAGTTCGCATTCATTTTCAGTTAAAATTTAAAATAATTAAAACAAAAATAGGCGAGGGCTTTCCCAGACATTCTTTAAAACACAGATGTGCAACGCATTATTTAATTAGTGTTTATCAGCCGATGCGTTTTAGTTTTCAGTGTGAATATATACAAACAGGAGTTACTTTTGCAATAGTGTTTTACACACTCTAACCGAAATGGTAGATTTTGTGTGTTTTTTAACAACTGCACTTTGGGGAGGGGGATAGTTAAGGCGAATTTGAGGTCTGTGCTTTGGGGTGGGGGAAGAGGCATAAAGGTTTATAAAAGCCAGCAAACTCTATCCTTGAGCCTGACACCCGCACGTTAGTTTGTGTATTCGACCGTAAATTTTTAGAGAAAATACGCATTGAATTTTGATGCAATTTTTAAAACATAGATGTGCAATACATTATTTTAATGTCGTTTATCAAACGCTGTGTGCGTTTTGGTTTTCACTGTGAATGATTTACTTTTGTAAATGCAGGATCACATTTTTTTAATGGTGCTTTTGAGACACTGATCTGAAAGATAAATGCTTTCGGTAGAAGCAGCTTTGCTGGATTTGTTTTTTAACTTGGTGAAACATAGTGCGAAACTTGTAATTTAGTATTTTTACAGGTTTTAACTGCGTTGTCTTTCTGTCTTTCTGGAAAATGTTGGTAAACTTGTGACATGAGAGCATGCACCGTACTCTTCAGACCTGTCAGCTTTGCTCGTTTCATAGATCCTCTGTTGATAAAACTGATAAAACTCTAGATGTAAAATTTTAAGGCTACATATTATTTATCTCGCACTAAGTCTGCTTGGCATATGCTATGTATAAAGGCTCTTTCCAAAAAAGTGTAGAGGCGACTTTAGCGTGATTAATTTATTACAATGTCAGTTTTCCCTCCTTTGTCTAGCTGGTGCAAGTTTTTTGTTTATTTGTGAAACTGAGCGCGGTTGTGGACAATTCCGACTGTGCTGTTTGATTTGTGTTTCGTGCTGGATCACTTTCTTTAATTGTTACTTCTCTGCGAGCAGTGAAGAACCAAACTAGTACTTCAAAGTTTAGAATCAGTTTTGCCCCAGTGGCCAGTGCGAAGTTGTGCTGCAGATCCCAGTATGAAAGCTGAGGGTCCAGCCAGCCGGCAGAAAGGCCAGTTGATGCCTCGATGGGCATTGGAACCGGTTTTGCCCGCACAGAGCGTTTCTGACATGCTGGCGTTGCTTATGCATAAGAGAAAAGCAACAATACAGCGTGTTCTCTGCTCCAGGACATCCTTTCACACGGTATGTATGTATGTCTGTCTGTCAGCGCTAATTATTCAAACCCTGTTTAAAAGGCGACTCATTTGTTGTCCAAAAACATTTCCTCTAAATTTGCAAAGTTACTGATTTAAAAATATATATTTTCGATTTTAGCTGGATGTCACACTCTAGACTCTTGAGCATATTTATATAGCAAAATTCACAATGGTATAACCATGTTAAATAAAAGATGCCCAAGTGTCCACCAATGCACTCTAATGCATGCCATTAATTACCTCTATAGCTGAAAAGAGTCTGTATCTATAATTTGTGGATCTGCTGATTTGTTTTTAATGTGGCACTTTTTTTTCCACGAAATGCAGATGATGAAATCCTCTTTATTTGAGAAAGTGTCCCTAAGCTATTGTTGTTCATACTTACTGAGTTCCCTAACCACTTCTTTGCTATGTCAGCAAACTTTCTGAACAGGAAAGGTATCGTAGATTTAAAGACACATCTTCATTGAAGCAAAGGCAAAAAATTGGAATGAATTTTATGTTCATATTAAAGAGTGAAAATCCAAAATCTGCTGCAATCTTTTGTATTAATGATCTCTCTCTCTCTCTCTCTCTCCCTGTGTGTGTGTGTGTGTGTGTGAGTGAGTGAGTGGGTGTGTATAATGCTGCGTGTGTGTGTGTGTGTGTGTGTACAGGAGAAAGGTGATGCCAGGAGCTTTTTTAATGCATTTCGAATCAACTTTTTTTTTTTTTTTTCACAAGAAGTGTATTTCATACATTGGAACAAATGTAATCTTTTCTATACTTTATAACTATGAAACTCTAAAGATTTTAAGTTCATGCACATTGTGAAACAAGAATCTAAATCTTTCTGTCACAATGATTTCTATAAACGCATGATGTTTATGGGGATAATGTGAAAAATCTTTTGTGGGCTCTAATAATGATCAGTGGTGATTGAAGAGGAAGCTTGAACCCTGGCTCTGGAGATTTTCATGACAAGTGACAGTGCAGACATTTGTTAATCAGAGAACATGTTTTATCATCATAACGACTGTGAATTTAAGCGTCGTTAAAGTGTCACTTCAGCAATGCTGCCAGGAGAAAGAAGTTTTGACTGATGTTTTTTTAATAGAAGACTTAAAACACTAAACTCTAATTTCTGGGGTTTATTTTAAGTTTACAGAATATAACGTCTGGTATGACAATGAGTTTTACTCCTCACTGTCTGTGTTATGTGTATCCATTTATCATGTATGCTACTTTGCTCTGTGGACTAAAATGTTTCATTGTATTCATGAAATAAACCAGAATTTCAATGTCCGAATCTTTTTACTGTTTTTCTGCTTTTGTTCACTCCAAGTTTGACGAAACCCACAGCTCACTAACAATGTGGAGCAGTCTCAGTGTATTTAGCTGCTTTTTCCCTAAACACAATCAGTTGACTGGGAGAAATGCCTGTAGTCCTCACTTTGGTCATTGTGAATGTTGAAGGAGATTTGTTTCATAGACACCTTATGCTAGTGTTTCCTACACTTAATCCAACACTACTATGTTCTATTTAAACCCAGATTCCTTTTATAGTTTGCAGTGAAATTTGTTAAACCGTTGCTTAATGGGACAGCAGTACAAGTCACTCTTTCCTAACACATTGTAGATAAGTTTATCGCTGGACAACACAGCTAGCAGTCTCACACACTCTTTAGGTTTTTGAAGTTTTGTGTGTAATGGTTTAGTCTATCACACCTTACCCTTTTCTCCCAGTATCACAACAGTATGACTCCCAAAGTACAGAGCAGTAAACAAGCAAGGACTCTGAAGTCAGAACAGAAAGATACAGTTGGAAGATGAATGATTGTGTTTTTATGATGCGTAGTAAACTACCCCGTCTTCTTTTTCTCTGTGTTGTTGTTCTTGTGTGTGTGTATGCTTTTAAAAGTCAAAGTATACATTAGCCACACTTACAAAAAACATTTTGAATTTCATTTAGAACTGAGATTCTACGTTGTAAGCAGAAATCTTATGCTCAGCCAGAAGCGTGTTTCCCCACTTTCACAATGCTGAGGTGTCAAATCCACAACCCCCAACAGATGGTTTGTCACACACTGGGTTCAAACACTCAAAAAGCAACACAACAGCAGGTTCATGAAGGACAAGCCCCCCTTTATTTGCACAGCCTCACACACTATAGATTTTTAAAGTTGTGGTGTACAATGGTATAGCCACAGATGTGACTTCTACTTTTGATAAAGATCACTCCACATGCATATTTCTTAAGAAATGAAGCGTCTTTATTAAGCTCTTATTTATACATGTCTACACAATAATAGACACCGTGTGCTCTGTGACATTATAGTCTTCTACTTCTGCGTCCATTGGTTTGCATTTTCAACTCCCAACCTTTCAGGTTGTTATGAACGGCTTATATTTCTAACATTTTGTGATGTAAAAGTGAATCATGCAGCTTTTTTATTTTCTGTCTGATGGAAGGACTTAAGACACGAGTTATTTAAACAATTCTAAATGACAGTGTGACGGCCATAGTACTTTATGCGGGTGAAATATGTTAAGGATAATGTTTCTCAATGTAACATGGCAAAGAACTTTTGGTTAGGATACAACATTTTGTAAACAGTTACCTCAGAAGCTGTACTGTCAGATCTATGTATGTAAGGTTAAACTTTCCACAGTACATCCACTTAAGTAAGTAACCAAACACATAAAGTCACCCTCACCAATAATCAACTGTTCCTTGAAAAAGGTAGCACAAACAGACAACTGACTCAGCAATGATAAGTAGAGCTACCCGAGGCCGATACTCAAGCAGAAGAAAATTAAAAGTTGTTTTGGCTCGAAAGATTGAAGAAAAATATGTTTAATAATTCAACAAGACCCTGCACCTTCAACACATGTGCATTCAAATTTTGGAACAGGCTCAACATTGCTGTTGTTCAATAGTTTTTATCCACTTTCAAAAGTCATTTTATGGTTTTAATATTTCCAGCTGATAAGGAGACTTACAGCATTTCAAATGCCCGTCCAAATGCTTTAAACATCCGCATTGTCTGTAACAACAGCATCAAACTGCAGAGCATTGTTTTTACTCAAATTCAGCATTTTCTGATGAAAATTTAGCTGCTTTTTTTTTTCACTGTAACACCCCCTCAGTGCCATTTTTTAGGATGATATTCTTGGAGATTCATTTTTTATATATATACACTTATGCTTTGGGAGTGAGGGTATCTAATACGCACGTTGTCACTGTGTTTTGTACTACCAACTGTGAGGGCTCTGCTTTTACTTTGAGAAGTCTGGTTTTATTTTGTCTCGTGAGTGTGTGTGTTTTTCAAAGGAGATCTTCATCAGTTTCATTTTGTTACCACAAACTTTGTGTAAAGTTCACAACAGAGGTAAAGAGATTTAAACACACCAGTTTAAGGAGGCATGCAGGGTTTTGGACCAGTTGCACAGGAGAGGTGAAGAAGAGAGTGTCAGCGGAGATGTGCAACAGAAGCAGAGGGAACATTTTACAAGATGATAAATGGCAGATTTAGATGATTACGAATTATGTTGACAAGATTAAAAGACACGTCCGTCAGAGTTCAGCAACATTTCAGTTTGATTAAATTAAAGTTGTTGTTTTTTTTTTGTTTGTTTTTTTTAACTACACAGGGTTTATTTTCTCCTTTGATAGTAATCATATTGAACATGTCAGTGATGGAAACAAAAATATAAAGAAATGCTAAACGTGTGTCTAATTAAACTGTTCCTGTGAACCATAAATCATCCTTTAGTATGTTCGGTGTTACAAACTTGAAAAAGCACAGAAAAGATCATCGGACATTAATCTAATCAGTTTTCAGCCTTCATTCATATTGAAATGTTGAAATCTTTCCTGCTAGACCGAAGTGTAGCGTTTGATACCGTTGGCCATTACATTTTATTACATCTATTATTAAATGGAGAGTCCTCTTCACACACTGAAGTCAATTATGAAGCTCCACGGCTTCTGTGCAAAGACTAGTTCTGTTTACATTATACTTGCTTTAGAAGGCATAGCATATATTTTTACTGCTATGTAGATGATACCCGCTTTTATTGGTTAAACTGCTGGTATGTCTTAGATACATAATGAGCTTTAATTTTCTGCTTCTAAATTCAGATAAAACTGAGGTTATTGTAATATGGCATAAAAATCTTAGAAACACTGTGGCTAACAAGATCCTTACTCTGGGTGGGATCGTCTGTTGTAGGGATTAGACACATTATAAGTAAAATTGAGGCACACAATCCCGTCGCACAACATCAACATTTATTTATATACAAAAATAAAAATGCTTTTTTTACATAAAAGAATTGTAACTTTACAATTCATCACCGATTACGTGGGTACATAGTCCTCATCCTTAACCCATAGTGGTAGTAAAATAGTAAAATAAGGCGGGCGTGGTCTGGAAGTGGGATGTTCTTAGAGGGGCAGGTAGGAGTGGCAGCGATTTTTAAAACCGGAGAGCTGGCCGTCAACTTTAGAAAAGAACAGTAATGTCCTTTCTTATCTGTTGGGGTTGAATATCTCCATGAAAAAATGACACCTTGCAGCCCTTCTGCTCAATCAACCATCAAAGTGGCAGAACTTGGTACATACTTGGTACTTGGTACTATCAGGGACGCTGGGCAATCTTTAGTCTCTGAAGATCCATCCACAAACCCTACATTTGAAGATTGGAGTGAAGACGCACCGTATTCACCAGTATCAGAGTTGAGCCCACCCCCTTCACCGCCACAAGTGTGGACTATGGACACCGACGACGAGGAAGATTTTTTGTATTTCGGCGACTCTCCCGACATTGATGAGATAGACTGGGCATGGCCGCCCTTCCTAGGCCCTGAGGAATTACCCGAACCACTATGGGTTAAGGATGAGGACTATGTACCCACGTAATCGGTGATGAATTGTAAAGTTACAATTCTTTTATGTAAAAAAAGCATTTTTATTTTTGTATATAAATAAATGTTGATGTTGTGCGACGGGATTGTGTGCCTCAATTTTACTTATAATGTGTCTAATCCCTACAACAGACGATCCCACCCAGAGAAAGGATCTTGTTAGCCACAGTATTTCTAAGATTTTTATGCCATATTACAATAACCTCAGTTTTATCTGAATTTAGAAGCAGAAAATTAAAGCTCATTATGTATCTAAGACATACCAGCAGTTTAACCAATAAAAGCGGGTATCATCTACATAGCAGTAAAAATATATGCTATGCCTTCTAAAGCAAGTATAATGTAAACAGAACTAGTCTTTGCACAGAAGCCGTGGAGCTTCATAATTGACTTCAGTGTGTGAAGAGGACTCTCCATTTAATAATAGATGTAATAAAATGTAATGGCCAACGGTATCAAACGCTACACTTCGGTCTAGCAGGAAAGATTTCAACATTTCAATATGAATGAAGGCTGAAAACTGATTAGATTAATGTCCGATGATCTTTTCTGTGCTTTTTCAAGTTTGTAACACCGAACATACTAAAGGATGATTTATGGTTCACAGGAACAGTTTAATTAGACACGCGTTTAGCATTTTTCTTTATATTTTTGTTTCCATCACTGACATGTTCAATATGATTACTATCAAAGGAGAAAATAAACCCTGTGTAGTTAAAAAAAACAAAACAAAAAAAAAAACAACAACTTTAATTTAATCAAACTGAAATGTTGCTGAACTCTGACGGACGTGTCTTTTAATCTTGTCAACATAATTCGTAATCATCTAAATCTGCCATTTATCATCTTGTAAAATGTTCCCTCTGCTTCTGTTGCACATCTCCGCTGACACTCTCTTCTTCACCTCTCCTGTGCAACTGGTCCAAAACCCTGCATGCCTCCTTAAACTGGTGTGTTTAAATCTCTTTACCTCTGTTGTGAACTTTACACAAAGTTTGTGGTAACAAAATGAAACTGATGAAGATCTCCTTTGAAAAACACACACACTCACGAGACAAAATAAAACCAGACTTCTCAAAGTAAAAGCAGAGCCCTCACAGTTGGTAGTACAAAACACAGTGACAACGTGCGTATTAGATACCCTCACTCCCAAAGCATAAGTGTATATATATAAAAAATGAATCTCCAAGAATATCATCCTAAAAAATGGCACTGAGGGGGTGTTACAGTGAAAAAAAAAAGCAGCTAAATTTTCATCAGAAAATGCTGAATTTGAGTAAAAACAATGCTCTGCAGTTTGATGCTGTTGTTACAGACAATGCGGATGTTTAAAGCATTTGGACGGGCATTTGAAATGCTGTAAGTCTCCTTATCAGCTGGAAATATTAAAACCATAAAATGACTTTTGAAAGTGGATAAAAACTATTGAACAACAGCAATGTTGAGCCTGTTCAAAAATTTGAATGCACATGTGTTGAAGGTGCAGGGTCTTGTTGAATTATTAAACATATTTTTCTTCAATCTTTCGAGCCAAAACAACTTTTAATTTTCTTCTGCTTGAGTATCGGCCTCGGGTAGCTCTACTTATCATTGCTGAGTCAGTTGTCTGTTTGTGCTACCTTTTTCAAGGAACAGTTGATTATTGGTGAGGGTGACTTTATGTGTTTGGTTACTTACTTAAGTGGATGTACTGTGGAAAGTTTAACCTTACATACATAGATCTGACAGTACAGCTTCTGAGGTAACTGTTTACAAAATGTTGTATCCTAACCAAAAGTTCTTTGCCATGTTACATTGAGAAACATTATCCTTAACATATTTCACCCGCATAAAGTACTATGGCCGTCACACTGTCATTTAGAATTGTTTAAATAACTCGTGTCTTAAGTCCTTCCATCAGACAGAAAATAAAAAAGCTGCATGATTCACTTTTACATCACAAAATGTTAGAAATATAAGCCGTTCATAACAACCTGAAAGGTTGGGAGTTGAAAATGCAAACCAATGGACGCAGAAGTAGAAGACTATAATGTCACAGAGCACACGGTGTCTATTATTGTGTAGACATGTATAAATAAGAGCTTAATAAAGACGCTTCATTTCTTAAGAAATATGCATGTGGAGTGATCTTTATCAAAAGTAGAAGTCACATCTGTGGCTATACCATTGTACACCACAACTTTAAAAATCTATAGTGTGTGAGGCTGTGCAAATAAAGGGGGGCTTGTCCTTCATGAACCTGCTGTTGTGTTGCTTTTTGAGTGTTTGAACCCAGTGTGTGACAAACCATCTGTTGGGGGTTGTGGATTTGACACCTCAGCATTGTGAAAGTGGGGAAACACGCTTCTGGCTGAGCATAAGATTTCTGCTTACAACGTAGAATCTCAGTTCTAAATGAAATTCAAAATGTTTTTTGTAAGTGTGGCTAATGTATACTTTGACTTTTAAAAGCATACACACACACACAAGAACAACAACACAGAGAAAAAGAAGACGGGGTAGTTTACTACGCATCATAAAAACACAATCATTCATCTTCCAACTGTATCTTTCTGTTCTGACTTCAGAGTCCTTGCTTGTTTACTGCTCTGTACTTTGGGAGTCATACTGTTGTGATACTGGGAGAAAAGGGTAAGGTGTGATAGACTAAACCATTACACACAAAACTTCAAAAACCTAAAGAGTGTGTGAGACTGCTAGCTGTGTTGTCCAGCGATAAACTTATCTACAATGTGTTAGGAAAGAGTGACTTGTACTGCTGTCCCATTAAGCAACGGTTTAACAAATTTCACTGCAAACTATAAAAGGAATCTGGGTTTAAATAGAACATAGTAGTGTTGGATTAAGTGTAGGAAACACTAGCATAAGGTGTCTATGAAACAAATCTCCTTCAACATTCACAATGACCAAAGTGAGGACTACAGGCATTTCTCCCAGTCAACTGATTGTGTTTAGGGAAAAAGCAGCTAAATACACTGAGACTGCTCCACATTGTTAGTGAGCTGTGGGTTTCGTCAAACTTGGAGTGAACAAAAGCAGAAAAACAGTAAAAAGATTCGGACATTGAAATTCTGGTTTATTTCATGAATACAATGAAACATTTTAGTCCACAGAGCAAAGTAGCATACATGATAAATGGATACACATAACACAGACAGTGAGGAGTAAAACTCATTGTCATACCAGACGTTATATTCTGTAAACTTAAAATAAACCCCAGAAATTAGAGTTTAGTGTTTTAAGTCTTCTATTAAAAAAACATCAGTCAAAACTTCTTTCTCCTGGCAGCATTGCTGAAGTGACACTTTAACGACGCTTAAATTCACAGTCGTTATGATGATAAAACATGTTCTCTGATTAACAAATGTCTGCACTGTCACTTGTCATGAAAATCTCCAGAGCCAGGGTTCAAGCTTCCTCTTCAATCACCACTGATCATTATTAGAGCCCACAAAAGATTTTTCACATTATCCCCATAAACATCATGCGTTTATAGAAATCATTGTGACAGAAAGATTTAGATTCTTGTTTCACAATGTGCATGAACTTAAAATCTTTAGAGTTTCATAGTTATAAAGTATAGAAAAGATTACATTTGTTCCAATGTATGAAATACACTTCTTGTGAAAAAAAAAAAAAAAAGTTGATTCGAAATGCATTAAAAAAGCTCCTGGCATCACCTTTCTCCTGTACACACACACGCAGCATTATACACACCCACTCACTCACTCACACACACACACACACACAGGGAGAGAGAGAGAGAGAGAGAGATCATTAATACAAAAGATTGCAGCAGATTTTGGATTTTCACTCTTTAATATGAACATAAAATTCATTCCAATTTTTTGCCTTTGCTTCAATGAAGATGTGTCTTTAAATCTACGATACCTTTCCTGTTCAGAAAGTTTGCTGACATAGCAAAGAAGTGGTTAGAGAACTCAGTAAGTATGAACAACAATAGCTTAGGGACACTTTCTCAAATAAAGAGGATTTCATCATCTGCATTTCGTGGAAAAAAAAGTGCCACATTAAAAACAAATCAGCAGATCCACAAATTATAGATACAGACTCTTTTCAGCTATAGAGGTAATTAATGGCATGCATTAGAGTGCATTGGTGGACACTTGGGCATCTTTTATTTAACATGGTTATACCATTGTGAATTTTGCTATATAAATATGCTCAAGAGTCTAGAGTGTGACATCCAGCTAAAATCGAAAATATATATTTTTAAATCAGTAACTTTGCAAATTTAGAGGAAATGTTTTTGGACAACAAATGAGTCGCCTTTTAAACAGGGTTTGAATAATTAGCGCTGACAGACAGACATACATACATACCGTGTGAAAGGATGTCCTGGAGCAGAGAACACGCTGTATTGTTGCTTTTCTCTTATGCATAAGCAACGCCAGCATGTCAGAAACGCTCTGTGCGGGCAAAACCGGTTCCAATGCCCATCGAGGCATCAACTGGCCTTTCTGCCGGCTGGCTGGACCCTCAGCTTTCATACTGGGATCTGCAGCACAACTTCGCACTGGCCACTGGGGCAAAACTGATTCTAAACTTTGAAGTACTAGTTTGGTTCTTCACTGCTCGCAGAGAAGTAACAATTAAAGAAAGTGATCCAGCACGAAACACAAATCAAACAGCACAGTCGGAATTGTCCACAACCGCGCTCAGTTTCACAAATAAACAAAAAACTTGCACCAGCTAGACAAAGGAGGGAAAACTGACATTGTAATAAATTAATCACGCTAAAGTCGCCTCTACACTTTTTTGGAAAGAGCCTTTATACATAGCAGACTTAGTGCGAGATAAATAATATGTAGCCTTAAAATTTTACATCTAGAGTTTTATCAGTTTTATCAACAGAGGATCTATGAAACGAGCAAAGCTGACAGGTCTGAAGAGTACGGTGCATGCTCTCATGTCACAAGTTTACCAACATTTTCCAGAAAGACAGAAAGACAACGCAGTTAAAACCTGTAAAAATACTAAATTACAAGTTTCGCACTATGTTTCACCAAGTTAAAAAACAAATCCAGCAAAGCTGCTTCTACCGAAAGCATTTATCTTTCAGATCAGTGTCTCAAAAGCACCATTAAAAAAATGTGATCCTGCATTTACAAAAGTAAATCATTCACAGTGAAAACCAAAACGCACACAGCGTTTGATAAACGACATTAAAATAATGTATTGCACATCTATGTTTTAAAAATTGCATCAAAATTCAATGCCTATTTTCTCTAAAAATTTACGGTCGAATACACAAACTAACGTGCGGGTGTCAGGCTCAAGGATAGAGTTTGCTGGCTTTTATAAACCTTTATGCCTCTTCCCCCACCCCAAAGCACAGACCTCAAATTCGCCTTAACTATCCCCCTCCCCAAAGTGCAGTTGTTAAAAAACACACAAAATCTACCATTTCGGTTAGAGTGTGTAAAACACTATTGCAAAAGTAACTCCTGTTTGTATATATTCACACTGAAAACTAAAACGCATCGGCTGATAAACACTAATTAAATAATGCGTTGCACATCTGTGTTTTAAAGAATGTCTGGGAAAGCCCTCGCCTATTTTTGTTTTAATTATTTTAAATTTTAACTGAAAATGAATGCGAACTAACGGCGCTGTTCTTAGGTGAAAGGTTTTTTTTGGGGGGATGCAGTTATTTAATGAAAGGGATAAAAGTTTGGTCTCTCTCCACATCCTTATTCACCATTTCTTGAGATAAACAGCGTCTTAAAGTCTGAAACAGCCAACTAACTAGCTACTAACTGTAGAAAATCTGCTTATAAAACACACTGACGTTTCAGCTTGATTTTCTGACAACAAAAGTCTTTCTATAGAATAAAAGACAAAGTCATTCCTGTTTGTGTAAATTTACCGTGAAAAGCCCGAAATGCCTACAGCGGTTGATGAACCTTTAATTAAAAAAAACACCCTGCTAGGAGGAGACAGAGCATGCGCAGTGGGACCGCAGGAAGTGTCCCTTTTCGGAAGAGTGAAAGCGCGTACATGAGAGTGCATGCGCGCGTGCTCGTACGTGCACAAGATGTCAGTTTTTAAGCTCGGCAAAGGGGGTGTGGGGGGACAAAGGACCCCCTGGTGATCCTCTAATCACATGTGCCAAGGTGTGAAAGTGGGTGTGGGACCTAATCAGCCAGGGTTTCGGGTGAGCTCATTGTGAAACCTGGCCCCATCCTATCATGTGAATTCCTGAGGTCAGATGGCCCAGGATGTGAGTGGGTATTAAGGCGTCTGGGGAGGGAACTCAAAACTGGATTATAGATGGCAGACAGTTGGTGTCGTAAACCACCGCCTCTGTTCAAAGATGGTCGCTCACAGTGGACATAGATGGCCTCTTTCACTCCTCTTTCAAACCATCTGTCCTCTCTGTCCAAAATGTGAACATTGGCATCCTTGAAAGAGTGTCCTTTATCCTTAAGATGCAAAAGGATAAAGGACACTCTTTCGAGGATGCTCCTCACAGCACGCGTTTGCACTATGAGGGTAAGTTCTGTAATGAAAGGCTCTGGCATTTTTATGGCTTCTGGTGTAAATGTTGTTATTTAACTTGTACATGTCGATGTATATAGGTTTATATTGATGTTAGAATGTTACTGTGTAACTGAAACAATGGCTGGTTGCTGTTAAACAGTGTTTCTGCTGTATTTATGCTCTCTGGCAGTAAGCTTTTGTCGGCCCCCTAGTGGTTGCTGCGCATAGCAGGAAATGTGTTTGGACTTACTATTTTTCTGTGCTTTTTTTGATGTTGTTTTACATTGTAGGAGCTATAATTGCGGGTACAACCAGAAGACACATGTTAAGTGTTTTCTTTGTCTTCTGCAGAATAAACCGTGAAAAGCCAACCTTTCTGAGCGTCTGTGATTTATGAAGAGCTGGAAGCGTTACACTAGCATGGGGTGCCTCCACAAACGCAAATCAGAAGATGAAACTCTCCAAATCACGGACAAACAGTATCCCACATTCTTGATTTTTAGTTCACAAACACTTTTTGTAATGACTAACTACTCCTGACATTTTGGAGATGCTAGCTCTTTATACAGTAAAGTTACAGCGGGATACAAATAACATCAGGCTGATCCTGCCACAATTTGTTCCCCCTATTCAAATCATGGACAAACAGCATCCAACAGTTGTTTATGTTTTTGAACCGATTTTGCAGATTGAAAAATGTATTGATAGCAATGTTGAATATTATTACACAGGGAAAAAAAACAACTACATGTAAAATAATTACACCGTGACACCTCTGCCTTTCTAAATAGAGGGACAGTAGCTGTGTGTATATATGTAAGCGTGTAAAACCTGCAGATCAAGTCAAGTCAAGTCAAGTCAAGTTGGCTTTATTGTCACTTCAGCCATATACAGTTGTACACAGTGAGGCGAAACAGCGTTCCTCCAGGGCCAAGGTGCTACATGCAACATAAATTTACAACATAAATTAACAGAAAAATTACTAAACTAGCTAACTCGAGACAGGGCAGACTGACCTAACATAAATTACAACATAAATTAACAAAAACTAACTATCTAACTACAACTAACTATTCTAACTAGGTAAGTAGTGCAAAGGAAACCGTAAACATACTTGGTATGTAGGTAGTGCAGCAACAGTAAACATAAAAAAATATTGTGCAAAAAGAGCATTTTCAGATTGATGTGTAAGTCCAGTCTCAATGCTTTGAGGTAGTTGAGTTGAGCTGAATGATAGAGTGTGTGTGTGTGTGTGTGTTTATCAGTCCAGTTCCTTTTTGTTGAGGAGACGGATGGCTTGTGGAAAGAAGCTGTTGCACAGTCTGGATATGTGTGCCCTAATGCTTTGGTACCTTTTTCCAGATGGCAGGAGTGTGAAGAGTGTGTGAGAGGGGTGTGTCCGATCAGCCACAATGCTGGTGGCTTTGCGGATGCAGCGTGTGGTGTAGATGTCCTTAATAGAGGGGAGAGAGACTCCGATGATCTTCTCTGCTGTTCCCACTATCCGCTGTAGGGTCTTGCGGTCCGATATGGCACAGTTCCCAAATCAGACAGTGATACAGCTGCTCAGAATGCTCTCAATAGTTCCTCTATAGAAGGTGGTCAGGATCGGTGGTGGAAGCTGGGCCTTTCTCAGTCTTCTCAGAAAGAAGAGACGCTGTTGGGCTTTCTTGTGCAGGAAGCTGGTGTTGAGGGACCAGCCGAGGTCCTTCTCCAGGTGGACTCCCAGGAATTTGGTGCTGTCGACGATCTCCACAGAGGAGCCGTTGATGCTCAGCGGTGAGTGGTCGCCTCGTGTTCTCCTAAAGTCAACAACCATCTCTTTTGTCTTGTCAACATTCAGAGACAGGTTGTTGTCTTTACACCAGATAGTCAGATTACCATTTTTTTGTCTCTACCTGCTATTCTGCAATTCATCTCATGTAAGCAATAACGTGCGCACAGTGTGACATGAAAAAAGGCACATACCTTTGACGTTGCGTGACGAACTCTGTATTCCTCGTCCACACGTAAACGCAAAAAAGGAGTTTTAAAAAATTGTTGTTTTCAGTGATTCAAAACGTCGTTTACGTGTGGACGAAACAGCTGCGTTTTCAAAAATACCCGTGTAGGTGTGGACGTAGCGTAAAAGAGTTAGTAGTTTATTTTCTTACTACCTGTAATTTATTGCAGATTACTCATATTTGCTTAATTGTTTACTAAATGTTTGAGGTGTGAAATAAACTGCAATGGAGCAAAATATGGTAAATGGCCTGTATTTGTATAGCGCTTTACTAGTCCCTAAGGACCCCAAAGCGCTTTACATATCCAGTCATCCACCCATTCACACACACATTCACACACTGGTGATGGTAAGCTACGTTGTAGCCACAGCCACCCTGGGGCGCACTGACAGAGGCGAGGCTGCCGGACACTGACGCCACCGGGCCCTCTGACCACCACCAGTAGGCAACGGGTGAAGTGTCTTGCCCAAGGACACAACGACCGAGACTGTCCAAGCCGGGGCTCGAACCAGCAATCTTCCGATTACAAGGCGAACTCCAAACTCTTGAGCCACGATCGCCCGGAGCAAAATATGGGTGTGTGTGGCAGCTACAGCGTAAATATCAGAAATCTGGTTTAACTGTTGATTCAGAAATCTATAAATGCCATGTACTTCAGTATAAAGACTCCATCAGCAAGGCCAAACAAAGCTTCTACTCTGCTATTATCAGTTCTTATGAAGGTAATGCAAGGACTCTGTTTTCAGTTCTCAACAAACTAATTCAACCCCGGTGTGCTTTACCATTAGCATTAGCGCTAGGTGGAATGTACACTCCGATAATGAAAACAGTGGTGAATTCCCGTGGTAAATAAAAAGGTCTGCATCTAACAGTCACAAACTCCACCAGCGATGAGCAATAGCTAGAAACTAGCACAGAGTTCTTGCACCATTTCGCATTGATGTAAATACACAAGCCGCCACCGCGAGTCTTACCGCACAGAGCTGCGTTTCTGTCGGCACGAAACGAGGCCAGCCCGGTCAGCTGAATAGCGGTGTCCGGTACTCTGTCGCTGAGCCATGTCTCTGTGAAAATAAAGACACAGCAGTCTCTAACCTCACGCTGTGTAGCCTGCTGGAGTCGGATGTAGTCCAGTTTGTTATCCAGGGAGCAGACGTTGGATAAGATGATGGACGGGAGAGCCGGCCGGCTAGGGTTTGTTTTTAGCCTAGCACAGACTCCCGCCCGCTTCCGCTTCCTCGCGCACTGCTTCCGATGTCCCCTCCTCCGGCCGCCGGCATCAGTCAACGACGAGGCTTCGAGGCCTGGTTCGCTGAGCAAGCCGAGTTCGCGTAGCGTTTTCCGCAGCCCTTCTTGGATGTCGTTAACCGGGTTATTTAGGTTGCAAAGTGTCTGGCTGTTGTATGTACGGACACCAGTTCCGACGATATCCATACATGGAGTAAAAAATAAAAACACGATACACACAAAAAACGTAAACAATGTAGCACCATTTTTGGCTCCGGAGTGGCCGCTGCGTGCTACTGCCGCGCCGCCATCATCATTACTAACTGATTCAACCCCCCAACACTTTACCACCACATCTATATTCTTCTGAAACCTGTAAATCCTTGATGCTGTTCTGGACTACGAAAATCAATAACATCCACCAGCATCTCAGATCAAATGTTGTGTCTACGCCCTCTCCAGTACCTTTTCTCCTTTTTGAGCCATTTTCCACTTTTCATCTTCCTGATTTATCCGATATTTCCGAGTTCACATGTAAATCAAAAGCCTGCCACATGTCACCTTGACCCCATGCCCACAGGGCTTGTGAAATCCTGCCTCTCTTTTTTACTCCCACTCATCCCTGCTATCATTCACTCTTCTCTCACCACCAGTATCGTTCCCTCATTATTCAAGACTGCTCTAGTCACTCCTCTACTGAAAAAAAACCTTATTTAGATCCCAACAACTTTAACAACCTCCGTCCGATTTCCAATCTACCCTTCATTTCTAAAATGCTCGAAAAAGTGGTTGCAGCTCAACTTCATTTACACCTGGTTAATAATAATATCTATGAGAGATTTCAATCTGGTTTTCGTTCATGTCACAGTACGGAAACTGCTTTACTTAAAGTCACTAATGATCTTCTAATCGGAGCTGACTCTGGTCTTCACACCATTCTCGTCCTTTTAAATTTGAGCTCAGCCTTCGACACCATCTCTCACTCTGTACTTCTAAGCAGACTTTCCTCTCTCGGCATCTCTGACACAGCCCTCGCCTGGTTTCAATCATATCTCCTCGACCGCTCCCAGTTTATTCAACTAAAATCATTCCGCTCTCGTCTATTCCCCGTCACCTCTGGTGTACCCCAAATCTCAGTCTTAGGCCCTCTTCTCTTCATAATATATCCTCCCTCTATGTACCATTGTCCGCAAATTTGATCTTCACTGTTTTGCTGATGACACCCAGTTATATCTCTCTTGCAGACCTGATTCCTCCCTCCCACCTTCCCCCCTTTCAGAATGTCTATCCAAGTTAAAATCCTGGTTTACCTCTAATTTTCTAAAGCTCAATGAGGATAAAACTGAGATCCTCCTTATTGGCACCAAATCCAACCTTTTGAAGGAGAACCATTTCTCACTCACCATCAGTAACTCCACAGTTTTTCCTTCTCAGGTTAAGAGCCTTGGTGTCATCCTAGGCAGTTCACTTTCCTATAAATCTCACATCAATAATCTCATCCGTTCTGCCTACTTCCATCTACGCAACATTAACAGATTACTTCCTTCTCTTTCCACCCAGTCTACATCCATTCTTGTCCACAGTCTCGTTACCTCCCGAATTGACTACTGCAGTTCTCTTTTGCATGGTCTCCCCCAAAAATCCCTCCATAAGCTTCAACTGGTTCAGAACTCTGCTGCTCACATTATCACCAGAACCCCCTCCTACCAGCACATCACCCCTGTTCTTCAGGAACTTCACTGGCTCCCTGTGAAATTCCGGATAATATTCTAACTTCTTCTGCTCACCTTCAAAGCCATTCATTACCTCGCTCCTCCTTACCTTTCTGACCTGTTAAGCACTACCTGTTCTGCCCGTTCACTTCGATCTTCTTCTTCTATCCAGCTTGCTGTACTTTCCTTCCGCCTCACCACCATGGGAAGTAGAGCTTTCAGCTGCTGTGCTCCCAGGCTGTGGAAATCTCTACTCCCAGAAATAAGAAACATTGGTTCTCTCCCCCAGTTTAAATCCTAACTCAAAACCCATCTGTTCAAATCTGCATATTCACTGTGAATCCACTGTTTGTTAATTTTATCTTGTGCTTCTGTTTTATTGTTCTTGTTTTGTCATTGTTCTATTATGTGTTTTATCCTATTGTAAAGTGTCCTTGGGTGACTTGAAAGGCGCTCATTAATAAAATTTATTATCATTATTATTAAAGAAAACGGCAGCCATTACTACTTATGTCTACAAACATAGTTTCATGCATCGGCCAAAACACTCGACTCCAGGTACACGATGCCCAGCTGGAAACACTTCACACAAGTCAATTTACTCGAGATTCACAGAGTTTACAGAAAATGTTTGTGATTTATGTCGTTGTTGGGATGATAGATGTCTTACATCGGGATATGAGATTATGGTCATATCGCACATTCTCTACCTCGTCCCTGTACGCTGTCTCATCTCCATCAAAGATTAGCCCAAACACGGTGGTGACCACCAGTCTATAACAGCATACATGATGATGACATTGGTCGAGTGGTTGGTGTGCAGTCATAGGTTGTACAGGGCATACAGCAGAGGGCTGAGAACGAGCCCTGTGGACATGCAGTCCTCAGCCACAGTGGGGGGAGATGTGGGTGTTGAGTCAGACTGATTGAAGCTGGTTGGTGAGGAAGTCTTAGATCCAGGGGGGGTTTCGGGTAGGATCTGAACTTATCAGAGCTCTGCTGATCAAAATACAAGATTACAACTAAAGACTGATAAATACTATTTTTGGAAACTTGCTCTCAGAGAACAAATTGACAGATTATTGTGATTTTCAAAAGTCTTTTAGTAATTATTATTTATTAATGAGTCATATCCAGGAAGCAGCTAAAAAGAAAACAAAGAAACGAGACAAGAACATTTAACTTAACAATTCATTGTGTAGCCCAGCTAGGAAAAAAAGAGCAGTGGAAAGTAGTTTTTTTGGTGTATGATGTAAACAATTTAGTCATTTCTTTTTCTTTCTTTTTTTGTTTAAAGGAAGATGTGGACAAATAAGATTATCTGTTGTCGTTTAACTTGGCAAATCAGCAATGAGCTCCCAGCGACCCTTGCTGTTAACCTTGATCACATGACTTTCTGTAGTTGCCATTTCGTTCCTGTTCATACAATGCCATGTGCCAGAGAAACCTAATGCTCCTGAAGTCGAATTTCTAGGAGTTAAAAGCCAGTCTGCTGCAGTTGTTTTTGGTCGTTCAGAGTTTCACCCTGTCATCGGTCAGGTTTTTTTTTGTTATCTGGTAAAAGGATGACTCGACAGACGGACCCAGTCTGAAGCAAGCCCCATCGAGGAGCAGTGATTCCACAGTTCCAGTTAACTGGATGGCGAGCCAACCCAAAAGTGAATAGGATTTGCTGAGGTTTTATTGAAGCCAAAGTTTCGTTCCCATTGAGGCTTCAGATACCTGCAGGACTACGAACTTTCTTCCTTCACCGGAGTGTGGTAGGACAAACGTTAAACAAACTTAACGGACCCCAACGATCCAACGTTCACATCAGTTTGAGGTTTTTTGGTAAATCACAAGCATTTTATTACACTGGAGGTGTTAAACGTACGTGTGCATGTGGTTTATTGGTTTATTTCTCGCAGGTTGTTTTGGACATAAGACAGAATACATTTTTTGATCAGAGACACTGACATATTTGCATCATAGTGTCTCAGGCTACATCCCGTCCACACTGAGATGGCATTTTCGCTCAAGGAAAACGCAGTGTTTTGAAAACGCTCTCGAAAACGCATACATCTGAAAACGGAGCTTTCCCGTCACAGTGTGGACAGCAAAAATGCATACTTTCGAAAACTATGCCACATGTTAGTCATGTGATGCAGTCATGTGACCAATTAAACTAAGCTAGCGGAGGGTATTATGCAGTTGTTTTGTTTGCTCTGACAGCCATATTAAAGATTAATATCAGTCTGTACATGGTTCAGATAGCTTCTCTTCGGATTCTTTAATTGTCACTCGCTTTTGCATCTTTGTACCTTTGTGTTACTTGCAGCAACAACTCCCCCTCATTGTTAGTCCATTAAAAAACTTGGTGTTTTTCCTCGACATTTTGCCGCAACATTTCAAAGAGCCGGAAAGTAAATCAGCGGCAGACAGAAATGACGCAGGCCGAATCTTCTTGCGTTTCATGCATGTACAGTACTGGAAAGTAAGTGTTTTTGGGCGTTTCAATGTGAACGCACAACTCTGTGAAATCGACTAAAAATGATAGTGTGGACGCGGAGCGTTTTGAGACGAAAACACCGTTTTCAAATCTATCCGGGCTACTGTGGATGTAGACAAAACCGAATGAAAGCTGTTAGGATTTGGCTTCCTAAGCAGTTGGGATGGACTCTGTGAAATCATTCCTTTTTCCCCCCCTAAACCCACAAACAGATTAAAAGTTTCAATAAAACCAGTGTTAGCAGCTCTGTACTCTGGAGCCAGGTGCTGACACTAAGCAGTCTGCTAAAACACCATCATTCAGAAAGAGCTCTGAGTCCCTCTGTGACAACCACCCAGGACCACTAACGTGGAGGTGTGGAGCAGGAGGACAAGGACAGGTGGAAGAAACCAAACTAACATCAAAGAGTTCATGTTACTAACAGCTTACCTCTCTGCAGCAGACAGACGCTGGGCTTTAAAATGAAGGGGCAACTCTTTAGACGTCTCACTCTTCAAGGACACAGAGCTGGGTCCAGGTCCAGTTTCCGGTTCAGATTTAGGTTTACATTTTCTTTTTCTTCTATGTTTTTTCCTGTGAATAATGATGGAGCAGTGATGTGAGTGCTGAGCTGTGACATGGAGAAGAGTCATGGACAGTTAGAGATGGTCATCTCACCTCTGAGCTTTGGTCTGGCTCTCATGTTCCCCACACAGAGTGCTTTTAGAGGGAGGGACTCCCTCCTCTCTGTCCTCACACTGATCCATGCTGCTCAATTCAGCTCACACACACTTTCTACCTTCACCTGCAGAGGAAACACAAATCATTCATGTGCACATCAACTGAAATCCTCCTTTCCATCATGTGTGCTGTCCAAATATCAGCTGCTTCTTTCCTGCTTCATCTCAGTGTCAGCTGAATGCAGTCAGACAGCAGTGTGAGGCAGAGGAAGCTGCCATCAACTGCTCTGCTATCAGTCCACTAGATGGAGCCTGAAGCACACATGATGAATTCACTGACACACACTGATTCACTGTGACTGCAGGCTTCAGTCAGTCCAACACGTGTGAACAATATTTTAAACATTTCAGCTGATCCATGATTCAAAGAGGATCAGCAGAGTTAAAGCTTCACACTAATTATTCCTGCTGAGTTTGCAGAGAACTGCACACACACTGATTCACTGCTAATGAGAAGCTTCTTCCATCCAGTAATTCATCATCCACCAGCTCTGCTGCTGCTCTCAGTCCTGTATTCTGATCACAAACTAAAAGCAGCTTTTTAACTCTTTAAGAGCTCTTAGCGTTAGCTTGGCGTTAGCATGCTGTGTGGCTCGCTTAGCATCAGAGCTCTGCAGGTGTCTCGTGTGTAAATATTCGTAAAGGAGGTAAAGGGCTGTGACGTCATCACGTACGCTGCGTCCTCTGTGGACTCTGAGTGAACTTACAAAGTACAAACTACAAGTACACAAACACGAACGTAGCTCAGAGTGGCAGACACACTCGGCCTCGTTGGTCCAGCTGTGAGTCCGTTACCGTGAACTATGGAGTGGCAGATTTGTGCTGAACTAAGCTGCACACAGCTGATGTTAGCCAGGAAAACATTACACACTGACTTTAATGGAGAGACCGGAAATACAAACACACACAGTTTTTGTGTGAAGAACTCAAACATGAGCTGAACAAACAGTAAAGTTCCTAAAGACAAACTGTTAAAGGAGGAAACAAAACAAACTTACAGTTTCTTTAAACACACCAACAACAAGCTCCACTCCACAGCTGGACACTAAACACGGACACACAGGTGAGCTGCTTCCTGGAAGGAGGCGGGACTCCACCTGAAGCTCAGCACAGGTGGGAGGGGCTCAGCTGTGTGTGTGCTGATGTGTTAACTTTAAAAATATGCCGTCTGACTGCTCAGACTGAGTCAGAGTAAAGTTCACATGCTGACGTTTGGAGACATGAAACCTTGTTGTAGCTGCAGGTGTGAACACACTGATCCCAGATCAGCTCTGCTGTATTTGTAACATGAACATTTCTGCTGCAAAGCTTCAAATGTTCAGCATGTTTCTCTGTTTCCAGTCTATAGATCCAGTCACACTTTCTACCTTCACCTGTGCACTAAAGACTGAGAGACGAGCTGAAACCCACCGTCCAATCAGTGAGCAGCATCAACACCTGAGCTTCATTCAGACTCTGTTATTGACAGTGATGGGAATAATGGCGTTACAAGTAACTGTGTTACTAACGGCGTTACTTTTTTCAGTAACGAGTAATCTAATTACTATTCCTATTGTTACAACGCCGTTACAGTTACTAACAAGAAAACGTGGTCCGTTACTATTTTTCAACAAACAGACGGTTGAAGCTGTGTTCAGCCTCATCTTATATCAGCTGCAGGAAGTAGCTGTAAGTAATCTGGACGCTACAGCTTTAATTCAATTCAATTCTTTTTTTCTTTTTTTTTCTTTTTTTTTTTGCCTGTCCCGTTTGGATCTTTTGCCATCAGAATTATTGTCTAAAGGCGAAGAAAGATGCCCAACGGATTTACTTTACCAAATGGACCATCCCAGCCTTGCCGTAATGGTCTATTTGATTCCCCTTTAATTGTTTATTTTATTTTCACTTGTTGTATGCGGGACAGACTTTACTGAGGGAAAGAAAGGGGAGAAGGAAGGAGGGAAAGAAAAACAGCTGGGAAGAGGGACGGGGAAAAAGGGCAAAAAACAAAAACCAACAGAACAAGCAGACCAAAAATACATATTGACCACCTGGATCACCTGTTGAGAAAGAAAAAAGAAAACAAGCAGGAGAAAACAAGAGTAATAGAATAAACAACATCACAATGATATATGGGAATATGGCAGTAAATACTAAATGTTAAACGTTATTGTGCAGCACGTAGGATCGACAGCGCACAGTGTGCTTTGAGGTAGGAGCCAAAAAGGGTGTAGTTTGTGTGTGTGATCACCCGTGTGTACACCTGTGAGCATGGACGCGCTTGATTTTTTAAAAGGTTCCTTCATGTAATGATCTGCTAGAGGGTGTGGGGGGCCACTGCCCCGTCCTCCAGGGCATGAACCAGGTATGGAGGAGATCAAAACTCCAGACATCCAGAGGCCCCCAGAACACAAGAGACCAAAGAAGACCAACAGAGGGGCAGCCGCGCCACTATCCCAGAAAGAGCTGAGGAGAGTCCCAGATGAGCGGTCACTCAGCAGCCGTGGAGCAGAAGCCAGGGGGGGTTGCAGTGACGTGCCCGTGAGGGACTCTCGGTCGGGACTCTCGGTCGGGAAAACTTTCTCGGTCGGGAAAAGTCTCTCGGTCGGGACTCTCGGTCGGGACTCTCGGTCGGGACTCTCGGTCGGGAAAACACTCTCAGTCGGGACTCTCGGTCGGGAAAACTTTCTCGGTCGGGAAAACTTTCCCATTTTCATGGATTCTGTGTAATGTACGTGAAATGGCATGGATTTTGTGTGATGCAAAAGAAATAAATGTCAAGTCAAAGTTATACTTTGGATTTCTTTTTTTTTATTATTCTCAACACATTCATCTACATTTTACATCTTTTACAATGTTAAAAACGATACAGATACAAAAGTTGACCATGATTTCCTACAAATGCCTGTGTGGCGTTCAGGACTCATATCTGGCTTAGCAATCATCATTGTGTAAGATGAACCACGGCACTTCACATACCCATGATAAAATGAAACAATGAAAATGACAGCTGATCTGAAAATACCAGCCTGAGTTTGTGAAACACACTGCCTGTTTGAAAACTTCCTCATTTGGACTCTCGGTCGGGAAAACTCTCTCGGTCAGGAAATCTCTCTCGGTCGGGAAAACTCTCTCGGTCGGGACTCTCGGTCGGGAAAACTCTCTCGGTCGGGACTCTCGGTCGGGAAAACTTTCTCGGTCGGGACTCTCGGTCGGGAAAACTTTCTCGGTCGGGACTCTCGGTCGGGAAAACTTTCTCGGTCGGGAAAACTTTCCCATTTTCATGGATTCTGTGTAATGTACGTGAAATGGCATGGATTTTGTGTGATGCAAAAGAAATAAATGTCAAGTCAAAGTTATACTTTGGATTTCTTTTTTTTTATTATTCTCAACACATTCATCTACATTTTACATCTTTTACAATGTTAAAAACGATACAAATACAAAAGTTGACCATGATTTCCTACAAATGCCTGTGTGGCGTTCAGGACTCATATCTGGCTTAGCAATCATCATTGTGTAAGATGAACCACGGCACTTCACATACCCATGATAAAATGAAACAATGAAAATGACAGCTGATCTGAAAATACCAGCCTGAGTTTGTGAAACACACTGCCTGTTTGAAAACTTCCTCATTTTGACTCTCGGTCGGGAAAACTCTCTCGATCGGGAAAACTTTCTCGGTCGGGACTCTCGGTCGGGAAAACTCTCTCGGTCGGGAAAACTCTCTCGGTCGGGACTCTCGGTCGGGAAAACTTTCTCGGTCGGGACTCTCGGTCGGGAAAACTCTCTCGGTCGGGACTCTCGGTCGGGAAAACTTTCTCGGTCGGGACTCTTGGTCGGGAAAACTTTCTCGGTCGGGAAAACGTTCCCATTTTCATGGATTCTGTGTAATGTACGTGAAATGGCATGGATTTTGTGTGATGCAAAAGAAATAAATGTCAAGTCAAAGTTATACTTTGGATTTCTTTTTTTTTATTATTCTCAACACATTCATCTACATTTTACATCTTTTACAATGTTAAAAACGATACAGATACAAAAGTTGACCATGATTTCCTACAAATGCCTGTGTGGCGTTCAGGACTCATATCTGGCTTAGCAATCATCATTGTGTAAGATGAACCACGGCACTTCACATACCCATGATAAAATGAAACAATGAAAATGACAGCTGATCTGAAAATACCAGCCTGCGTTTGTGAAACACACTGCCTGTTTGAAAACTTCCTCATTTGGACTCTCGGTCGGGAAAACTCTCTCGATCGGGAAAACTCTCTCGGTCGGGACTCTCGGTCGGGAAAACTCTCTCGGTCGGGACTCTCGGTCGGGAAAACTTTCTCGGTCGGGACTCTCGGTCGGGAAAACTTTCTCGGTCGGGAAAACTTTCCCATTTTCATGGATTCTGTGTAATGTACGTGAAATGGCTTGGATTTTGTGTGATGCAAAAGAAATAAATGTCAAGTCAAAGTTATACTTTGGATTTCGTTTTTTTTATTATTCTCAACACATTCATCTACATTTTACATCTTTTACAATGTTAAAAACGATACAGATACAAAAGTTGACCATGATTTCCTACAAATGCCTGTGTGGCGTTCAGGACTCATATCTGGCTTAGCAATCATCATTGTGTAAGATGAACCACGGCACTTCACATACCCATGATAAAATGAAACAATGAAAATGACAGCTGATCTGAAAATACCAGCCTGAGTTTGTGAAACACACTGCCTGTTTGAAAACTTCCTCATTTGGACTCTCGGTCGGGAAAACTCTCTCGGTCAGGAAATCTCTCTCGGTCGGGAAAACTCTCTCGGTCGGGACTCTCGGTCGGGAAAACTTTCCCGGTCGGGAAAACTTTCTCGGTCGGGACTCTCGGTCGGGAAAACTCTCTCGGTCGGGACTCTCGGTCGGGAAAACTTTCTCGGTCGGGAAAACTTTCTCGGTCGGGACTCTCGGTCGGGAAAACTCTCTCGGTCGGGACTCTCGGTCGGGAAAACTCTCTCAGTCGGGACTCTCGGTCGGGACTCTCGGTCGGGAAAAGTCTCTCGGTCGGGAAAAGTCTCTCGTTTGGGACTCTCGGTCGGGAAAACTTTCTCGGTCGGAAAAACTTTCCCATTTTCATGGATTCTGTGTAATGTACGTGAAATGGCATGGATTTTGTGTGATGCAAAAGAAATAAATGTCAAGTCAAAGTTATACTTTGGATTTCGTTTTTTTTATTATTCTCAACACATTCATCTACATTTTACATCTTTTACAATGTTAAAAACGATACAGATACAAAAGTTGACCATGATTTCCTACAAATGCCTGTGTGGCGTTCAGGACTCATATCTGGCTTAGCAATCATCATTGTGTAAGATGAACCACGGCACTTCACATACCCATGATAAAATGAAACAATGAAAATGACAGCTGATCTGAAAATACCAGCCTGAGTTTGTGAAACACACTGCCTGTTTGAAAACTTCCTCATTTTGACTCTCGGTCGGGAAAACTCTCTCGGTCGGGAAAACTTTCTCGGTCGGGACTCTCGGTCGGGAAAACTCTCTCGGTCGGGACTCTCGGTCGGGAAAACTTTCTCGTTCGGGACTCTCGGTCGGGAAAACTCTCTCGGTCGGGACTCCCGGTCGGGAAAACTTCCTCGTTCGGGACTCTCGGTCGGGACTCTCGGTCGGGAAAACTCTCTCGGTCGGGAAAACTCTTATTCGGGAAACGTTTTGCCAGTACGTGATGTCTTGCTTTTTCCCATTATTTCTATCAATATCTTTTCTTAGTGAATGTAGTTGATATTATTTTGTCAGTGATCGTTGTAGTTTGTTATATCATTTGTGTTTTCAAACAAAGTGATTAACTCCTGTAACCACTTTCACCCATATGATTCATATTTTCACAGAGTAAATTATCTCACAGTCCACCCCAGATGGATTTTTAAAAACAAATTTATTCTTTGTCATAACAGTTGCAGAGCATAACATACAAGTATGACAAAAGTCAACACCCTGTTCAGTTAGGTTAAAACAACAACTGATTTGAATCTGGTAGAGACATCGCCGCTGCGGTTGCTTACCAACACCCACACCGGCCCTTTGGCGTGAACCCCGCCTCTGGCAGTCAGTAACACGGAAACATTCCCTTTAGATATCACCAAGTCCCCAGGTTCAGGTTGCCCCGAGCCATCTGGTCGTTTAGTGTTCTTCACACTATCGGGAGGTTGAAACCATTGTTCCCTATTGCAGTCGATTACAAACCAAGTCTTATCAGGGGCTCTTTCGTTGACCACGTTTGAGCGCATGTAATAATCCACAAACATGGAGCCTTTCACGTGTATATTCCGTACAGCTCCGTTCTCAGGTTCGATTTTCACACAGCCCGGTCTATCCAACGCTTGGGGTTCATCGCTTATCTCTTCAGGGTCATTTGGCTCTATGAAATTAGACGCCACTACACATGTCCCAAAAGGCAATGTCATGGTATTGCAGGACCCGGACTCATTGGCTGACACCGTACCTGCTCGGAACGGTCTGTATGTGCATCGTGACAAGGACGCATGCTACTGCGTTGTGTACACAGCCGGTGAAGATCCCGATGTCCATTACCATGGTGTAATGTGGTCCCCATCTCCAAAACGCGCACTCCCATCCAAAGCAGATACCACGATGTCAGTGGGTGACGACGTTTCGTTATCGTGGGGCGTGCAAGGGTATGCCTCCAGTTTCTTAAGGTTAGGGTGGATGAAGTATCGCAGCTCACCATCTATTGTTAGATTGTCAAAAACCCTAGTACACAACGTCCCTGGCTCAAACACTTCAGTTAAGTAAACTGAACAATTGTACGTCTTTAGAGGTTCCAGGCACTCAGTCATGATCTCACAGAAGCAGCGCTGAGACAACTGAAACTTTGAAAATGAGAAATGAACAACCAATCTAATTTAAGATGCTGTGTATACGCTAGAGACGCCTTGGTCAGAATATTTAATGTTGGGCGAGCGTTTTATTGCCAGTAGGGAGCTTTAGCCTCAGTTGGGATGCGTGATGTACTCTGATTGGAATCGAGCGTAATAGTACTGTTGGGAAATTATCTGTAAATAGTAAATTTTTGTGTGTGTGTGTGTGTTTTTTTTAATTTTAGACAGTCGATTGAGCTGAGACGTTGCGCACATTCTGTTGTCGCATAGTTCCAACTCATCGTAACAAAAGTAGACAATGTCTGTATTTTCAAGCAACGCGGTCTACGCTCAGACCCAAGATATGCTGTCGATTTCAACTGTTCACCAGCTTGAACAAGAAGTCCACGCGAACCAAGAAGTTGACGCAAACCTATCACATCAGACAACGGAACCCTTCAGGGTGATTGAACTCTTCAGTACACCACACACATTCGAAATCCGCGCCAATGAACATGGATTGACAAGTCAGGAGATCTTCCAGAAACGCTTTCGTGAACAAACAGGTACGTGTTTCGCCTCCACGAACCAGACACCTGAAGTTCATACGATACGGCCACAGCCTGCTGTCGCACGCTCGGAGGGCCAGCGGCTTTACACCGAGTGGCATTACGACCCTTCGGAACAACAGATACTGGACGATCCAGCGATAATGACGCCAATACCGCAGACCTACGACATGTACAGATGTAACGATTGCAACGTTGTTCTCAGCGGATACAAAAAAGGCGCCGTCAATTTAGAGGAACACATATGGAAGGGTTCGGCACGTTGCAGATACGTTAAAGCCAAATTCAAAGATCGCACAAGAGACCTCATTGTCTTGCACGGAAAGATACGATTTTACAAAGGCCTCATGGCGCTACCGGAGTACGTCCTGTCCGCGAAGGACGGCTACACCACAATTTCGAGACACAGGCACTGCGTGGTGTGTTCGGCTCAAGACAGCGAAGGACATTACATCAATTGTGCTGCTATGGCCCAGGTCATCGCCTTGAAGGTCCGAGATCTCAGTTTAGTATCCAGCAACGACAGTCCTTTGTTCTACAATTCACGTTCGAGAGCAGGGAGCCTAGAACGCAACCCGTCGTTTCAGCTATGGGTCGAGTGTGGCTTCAGGAGAGATCCCGCTAATATGCATCACATACTGGGCACCATCGACGAACATCAATGTGCCGCATGCGGCCTAGGAGTGCGCGGGTTTGTGGACAATGACACACTGTTAGGTGAACACATTTACCATGTGTACAACAACAACAAAGCAAGTTGCTCTTACATCGAGCGGAGATTCAGAGAAAAACGGGAGAACGTACGCCTCATTGTAGGATACGAGCGATACAGGAAAGGATACGTGGCATTTCCCGAGGCCCTCACCAACAGCTACTTCGGTTACGTTGAAATCAACGGCCGCTTTCGCTGTGTCGTATGCGGACACACATGTGGAGCGTTCACTTCCCTGAGCAGGCATAGGACTATGTGTAGTGACATAAAAGAGTCTTTGTCTATGAAACTACGGTTTATGTCACTGGTAAACTAAACTTCTGATCGGTAACCCTAGATCATAGCGCTTTTGTGTGTTGTATGTTATTATCATGTGAGCATAATAAAGACACGCTTTATGTATCTGATGTGTTTGTTGTGTGTTTTTTGTTGTCAACAACACCGTTTTGATTGTCACTCGGTGTACACGGTCCACGAAGTATCACTTATCTTTCTTCAAACCCTATGGGCTTAAAGAAGTCCAATATGTGCACACCAGAGACAGTCAGTTTCCCGGAAAACTCCCAGTACCCTTTTTGTGCGGAGGTAACATAAAGAGTTTTGATGTGTTTAGAGATACGGTTTGATTAAAAAAAAACCCACACAGGGTAATATTCTGCAGAAGATATAGTTTATTTAATTAGAAAGCATACATGAAGACACGTGAAGAGACTACAAGAAAATACATTGAAAGACTATGATTATGAAACGTAAAACATCTGTAAAACCATCGAAGCACACCAGTGAGTCTAGCTGTACGTCCCGCAGTCGTTGGTTTTCATGTATCTCTCCTAACATGACTTTTTTTTAGACTGTACAATATCATAGGGACATCAGGTATCAATTTACACTACAATACAAGAAAGGAAATTGTACATCACGATAGTTACTTTTTATAACAACTTAGCTCTCCGTTTTGCGTACAATCTCGATCGAGCCGGTGCTCTCGCGTCCCCACCTCCGCCACAGAATAACACGTAACATATTCCGGCCGAGAGACCCGAGCACCACGCCATGAGTATAGCAACCGAAGTCCAAAGGGCAGCGTCGCTGGCAAACCCAGAAAGCCATCCTCCGAATGTCACCCGACTGGCAGATATCTCCTCGTATCGTTTGTCGAACTCTACCACGGTTCTGGTTATATTTTCCAGTTTGTCTTGGATATTCGGTAGTTGTATGCTGGTGTTTATAGATTTGACTAATTCCATTTCTGGCGTTCCCGGCATTTCCTGCTTGAGCAGGTCCGAGAACGACATCGGGCCATCTGATATATGCGGTCGAGAAAAGGGTCGTAGAGGGGGGGATTCTATCTTGACCGTAGCGGTACCTTCCATCCAGGTGACTTTGTTTTTCTGGTAACATACGCCCCTATGACACGGCGCGCAGATAGTCTTACAATCCTTGGGATCGGCAAGGCATCGCAGGTACCTGTGGTGAAGCTCGGGTTCGTGACAGTACCTTCCGTGACACTCGGAAGGCTCGTAGTATTTCCCATTGATGAGCCAAACGTTGTAGTCAGGCCAACAGGGGATTCCGTCCGTGCTCATTTGCGGCATGGGTATAATACCTCTGACGACCGTCTGCTCCACTGTGCCGGGTACGGAATGCACTATGAACAGTTTCCTGTCCTTGTACAGAGCCGTGGCCACGGTTGGAAATTCTGACAAGCCGGGGTGTTCCTGCATTACAGACATACCACTGGGGCAGCTACCCGAACGCTTAGAGGCAATTTCCCTGAGACAGTTTTCGACCCCTCTTGCCATAAACTTAACGTGCATCGCCGCCTGCATCATTTGATGGGTGACACTTTGCATTTGCCCGTACCACATCTGGTAGCTTGCCATGACAGAAAACTTGGTGTTGGTGTCACGCAACACAGCCTCTGTGTTTCGCATCATCGCGTCTCTGAGTATAGCAAAGTTATTATTCAAGATCTCTGTGTTTCGCTGAATATTTTTCTCCTGTTCGTCAATACGTCCGTTCACTAGGGATATCCTTTCGTCCAGCTTCCTACTGACTTCTACTACTCTATTTGAGATCGTAACAAAGGTGTTCTTGAAATCATCGAGCTGCTCTTCTAACTTATCTACTCTATTAGAAGTGTGCCAGGCTATACCCAGCGCAACGGAACCTGTGGCAAAGGCTACAAAACGTTTATTTCTAGCCTTAGTCCGCTCGAGTACGTCGAGCGACGGAAGCAGCGCCGGGTCGAGTATTTCGTACATTTTAGCTTTCCTCTCCTGTAGCGCGAGCTCTTCGAGTCCTTCCCTCATGAGTTCGCTGGCCCTGTGTGCGTCGTTCACTATCTCGTGGGCGGAATTGGACAGCCTGCCGTAATCCCTTCTGCAGCTACTGTCTCCTCCACATATCGCTATCAGGCACGGTTGCATAGCACTCACGTCGTAGTTGATGCACTGCACATTTAGGTTTATGTAATCTATACCGGGCGTAAAGTTCGACACAAAGTAAAGCGCCTCCACGGGCTTCACTATCACCCCGTGCTCAGACTCTACAACGGGTTTGTCTGTGACGTACCCGTCGTCCACGGCCACTAAGTTCATGCTGTGGGTGGCCTCGCCACTGTTGTACGTGCTGCACACTTTGTTTACCGGAGGCTTGTATTGTACAACTCTGTTGTTGTCTAGTATGCCAACCATGTAGTGATTGCTGTCTCTCGTGGGTATAAGGGTGTGCACGTTGATTGCCGTTTGAGGCGGTCTATCGGATATGACCGCTTGCTTGGAGGGTTCTCCGGGCGTGCACGACTCCAACTTATACAAGTCTACGACGTATATCTTATCGTAGCTTGTGCTGTACAGCTCCTTGTGAGGTTCTTTGAACACACCCAAAGCACCGTGCATCGCTATCAGTCCTGGGCAAAATATCCTATTGCTGAGCCCGATGTTGTATTGCGGATCCAGGCAATTTTTCCATCCCGAGGCGGGATCTTTGTATTCGCCTGCAGTGGCGATCGCTTCGAGGTCTTGCGGTTTTCCGACGCCGGAGTCTACGGATCGTCTATATCTCGCACCGCTGACCCTGGTATCGCTCGAAATCCCGGCGGCAGCTTGTTGTCTCCGCCAGTCTCTAAGTCTGTGCACTGCCGATGTTATACCCATTATGGCAGGGGTGTCAGCGCGAACGTTCTGCTTGAAGTCCGAATCCATGGGGGAAATGACAAACTGGTTTATACCAAATGCCACCGCTATCATCTCGGGGTATCTTTTCAGGGTTTCAAAGGACGTGGAGGTGAACGTAATGTTCACCATCGTGTCCCTGGTCCATATCGTCGTAATTGCTCCAGAGCAACATTTGGTGTTCAGGTCGTCCTCGCATTTTAACACGGTGTTTGTTTCCATATCCGCCAACGAGAGCTCAGTTACGATGGGCTCGAAGCCTGCGGTCCTGGACTCCAATGGTGTAATCAGCACTCCACCCGTGAGTGACAAAGTTACAATCAACTTGTTACCTTTCACACCTCGCCTCATGAGAGTCAATAAGTACGGCATGAGACCCTTAGTTGAATTGTCTCGTTGTATCCACATGTTTTGACAATTTGACAATTCAGGCTCCTTCATGTCAACCGCTCCCTTAGGTGTCACAAATGACTGGAACAGCCCTAGAGTTGAGAAATCTATCGAGTCCAACAGTTTCCTGAACCTCGGCAGTCGTAGGAATAACTTGACGACCCTTAACTTAACGAGAGCTGAAGCCAAATCGTTAGCGACTTTTGCCACGTCGCTGCGTTCGCTCTGCGAGCACACCGTCGCACCCCAGTCACTAGCATCTAGCATAATCGCGGTTGAGTAAGTGGCTATCATCGTTTTATACAGAGCCTCTGCTATGTTCCGTATCATTGAACTGTACCCTGCCTGCCTGTAGGAAATAGGGACCAAACATTCGTCCAGCGATACCCTCATGATAACGTGCCCCAGCTCACTTATGACATGGAATTTTTCCATGTCCAAGTCGAGGGATACGTGACTCGAATTGTACACGGCTTTGTCGACGGGTAGTACGGTAGCATCGCACAAAGATGGCGAGATGAAAGCTCCGATTTCTCTGGCCGTGGGTCGAGACAAGCGGTCTCTGTGTTGCATCTCGGAGGAACTTGAAACTTCGCATATGGCGATAGGAGCCGAAGCGTCTCCGTCTGCGTTGGTGATACCCAGGGTACTGGTGTCGGACTGACTTATGCAGAAATTGTTGCCTTCGGACCCAAAGCAGTTGTCGCCCAGTTGAGTGTAACACAAACTAATGGATTCGCTATCACCTAGGCCTACGTACGTGAGCACACACGCGTACGGTGAATTTCTGATGTTCAACACCTCGTCCGTTGTAGGCCAGGTCCTATTCTGTGGACTCGCGTACAGAGTCCTCCTCAATAGTTTATAGGCTGCACACTGCGGATCCGGATCACACTGAGCCATAGGATCATCGCCAAAATAGTACTCTTTATTTCTCGGACTAGCGTGGAGCATTAAGGATATCTTGTTGATTGGAATCGTCGATACCACTCGATCCGAACACGGAAACTTGCCCGGCACTTCTCTGCAGGAGCTTTTGTCTAACCTAAACACGTATGCACCTAACATCACATGCTCCTTTTCGTATTTACTCAGATCGCCGGCAGAGGTCTTAGAGGGTCTCCAGTAGGCGTAGATTTCGCCAGGGCAATAATGTGTGCACGTGCCATCGGTTGCATGGTCACCTTGAATGTCGACTGTCAGAGCGAAGCTGCCCTTGCTTTTACCTTGACACCAGCCAGTGTGCAAGTTACACTGTGAAACGGATATCCACACGTACGGAGCGTAACCGTACGGCTCGGAGTTTCTTCTGTTATTGTCGCGTCCAACAGGGCTGCACGTTAGCAAAGGTAGCCATATAAAGTATAATCCCCATTTAATCATGTTAACATGCATATAGATCTTACAGCGGTTAAGACACCAGCAAGCAGGTTATTATAGTATGTCGTTATCCCACACACCTTTCTTACAACAAAGGATGCAACGCTCTGCCGTTTGACTCTGCCAGCCTGTGCTTCAGTAATGTCTGACATGTAGACGTGAGCCCTATAAACTGTTTGATGGCGTCGTTGTGAATCTTGGCTACGTCTTGGTCCGGCACCATGTACGTTTGGCCGATATGCGTTGTGACACGATTCATGATGTGCAGCGAGGCGCGGTTCGCCAACACGTACGAGCGACCGATGAGGTCTATCGACATATTTTGCAATACCTCGATCACATTTTCCTCCGACGATACGGTGTGGCCTAGATGGATGTTGACCTCTTCTTCCGTGAACTCGTGTCCACGCGACACCAAAAACGATCTTACTTCAAAGGGTTTCAGTACCTTGATCGCGTCCGTGGTCCTGTTATCCAGCTTACACAAACGACAGTCGTTGGGTGGACAGAGCTCCACGGCTGCGATTTGGGGTTGGTGCTGGGCGTTTAATTTTGCATACAGCATCGGATACTGTTTCTGTACGAAGTGGTCCATGTCTGTGTTTTCGTGACACTCGTTGTCGGTTAGGTTGGACGGTTCTGGGAACATGCTGAACACGGGGTCAGAAGCCATAGTGGCTGAGTAACCAGGATTGTCAGAGGATTCCCTGGAACCGGTTTGACTGGATCGTCGAACTGTCTGGTGTACGGGCGACTTAGATCTACTAAAAGAGGGTCTCGCAATGGATTGTACCGCGGATCGTGTTGCTGTTGATGCTGTGGGCTGCCTGTAATCAGAAGAGGATGCCCAGTCGGCCACGGGCGACTGAGCCGATCGATTGCAGTTTAGAGAGTCGCTCATCGCAGAACGCGGATCTCAGCGTAGCCGGACACATAGAGTGTGACAGGGCGACGGTGTCAGGAGGACTGCTCTCGGTTTGTTGCCGGCTTTGGAAAGGTGACGTTTGCTTGCTTCGCAATTCGGCTGATGACAACGGTATAACCATAGTGAATAGCGAGCATTGTAAATGGTGCAAAGCTCAATCCGTTCGAGGGGCACGAGATAGACACCGGAGTTTCTTTTGCACCGGCGAGTATTTGCGGGGGCTGTTCAAAGTAAAGGTGTCCGAGGCCGCTAAGTTAGCAGAGCTGATCGCGGAACTCACAGACACTCAAGGGTGGACTGCGGACCACAGTGTCATTCCTGTAACTGGAGCTCCCCCGTACTGCACGGTTGCGGACGTGAGGCACATATCGAGCGTCGCGCTTGCGCCATTACTGGCCTTCGACGACGAATTCGTCTGGGGCGATAACCTGACGTTTAACACAAAAGCGCAACAAATTTAACGCCGCCACTCGCACTCCGACATAGCCATAAAGCTACACCGCTGCGTCTCCCGTGTCCATGACGGACCAGAAAGCTCTTCTAAACTGAGAGTCCCGACTGAGAGAGTTTTCCCAACCGAGAGAGTTTTCCCGACCGAGAGTCCCAAATGAGAAAGTTTTCAAACAGGCAGTGTGTTTCACAAACTCAGGCTGGTATTTTCAGACCAGCTGTCATTTTCATTGTTTCATTTTATCATGGGTTTCAGGTTTTCTATGCTTGGATCTGTATGTTACTGAGAGGGGGGTGTCCTTAACCAGATCCTGGAATTTAAGTAACTTTGCCTGAAGAAAGAGTTTGTGTATGATCTAGATAACCAGCCTTGTGAATAATACGCAGTGCTCGTTTCTGTACTAATGGATTAGTTGTATTTTTATATGTGTTTCCCCACACTTCCACACAATATGTAAGATATGGAAGAACCAGGGTACAGTACAGAGTACGAAGTGCATCTTTATCAAGGTATGGTTTCACTTTATTCAAAACTGCGAGGCTTTTGGAAATTTTGGTTTTTATGTGTCTGACGTGGGGTTTCCATGAAATTTTGTTATCAATTACGACTCCCAAAAATTTGTTTTCACTCACATTATCAATTGCTACACCTTCAATGATAATTGGTAATTCTATATTATATTTTAAATTACCAAAAAACATTGCTTTAGTTTTATTTATATTTAATGATAATTTATGTCCATCCATTTTTTTTATTAATTTTAGCTCCCTGTTTACGGTTATTACAAGATCAGTATAATCATCGCTACTGAAAAAAATGTTGGTGTCATCTGCGAACAGTATGAGTTTAAGTACTTGAGAAACATCAAAAATATCATTTATGTATACATTGAAAAGTTTTGGTCCCAACACTGACCCTTGGGGAACACCACATATAAAACCAAGTTTCTCTGAATGGTAATGCCCTATGCTAACATATTGTTCCCGACCCGTTAGGTAATCAACTTTAATTTGATGCAGTGTGAAAAAAAATGCACAGAAATAAATTATTTTTCAAGAATAATTAAATAGATTCAACATCTTTCTTCAACAGAATTGCAGACTGCACAGATGGTATCTTCCCAAAGGAAAATGTAGTATAGCTTGCTAGGGTATATTAGACTTAATAGTTACTATATACAGTAATGGACTTCTATACATTTTACATCAGATTAAAACTTTGGGTGTAAGACTCAGATAATTATTTATTAAAAGCTAGACATTTTAAATGAGAATAAGAAAGAAAAGTATGTCTTTGTGCCCCCTTTTCCCTGTTCATGCCCTATCGGCCCCCCTGGCTAAACTTTGCTAGATCCGCCCCTGCACTGTTACCAGCCGTCAGCTACGTAGAAAAAAAATCCTGGTGTAGAGAGTAATATTAAATAAATTCTAACAACAGCTTATCAAGCTTAAACGTGCTGCTGTTATTCAGCCGCTGGTTTTCTCTTTCTGGTGCGAAGTGGGCGATAAACAAACAAGAGAGACAGTTTCATGATTGAAGCAGCAGCAGGAGGGGGAGAGAGAGGCAGTCGCTCCATTTATCGGTTGTTAAGCTTAACATGGGAATGCTTTACAAACATTCAGAGATGAACTTAAACATTTGCTTTACTTCTCTATGGGATAACTTCCTCGGAGATGAAATGCTGGTTTGGTAGCTAGGCTCCAAATACACACAGCCGCTCTATCACGTGACGCATACTGCTCCGACGTGCTACGGTTATGCGCCGAGTTACGCCGTGTCGCAAGTTTTGTGAGGTGCTTTTTTGATATTTAATGGATCGGATTATATTTTTTATTTCTCTCTGATATCCGATCCAGTAATTTACGTCAGTATCGGACCGATACGTAATATCGGATCAGTCCATCTCTAGTCTGTTTTAGGCAGGTATTCTCTTCCTCATCCCAACATAACACGTCTAGCTCTGCTGTTACAGCGGAATACAAAATATACTGCACGGGGCTCAGCTCTAAACATTTGGGCAGTGAATCACTTCATTTCATGCCTCTAAAAAACTTGTTTTATTCGTTTTGAAGACTTTACACAAATTAAGAACTTATTTAACAGCTTTCTATTTCTTATATTCTCTACAAGTAACAGGGGTAAGTACGGTGTACATGTTAGGACATCGTCAGGTCTCAGGAAAAAAGTTGTCAGGTCTCAGAATCACACGAAAAATTGTCAGGTCTCAGAATCACACGAAAAAATGTCAGGTCTCAGACTCACACGAAAAATTGTCAGGTCTCAGAATCGCACGAAAAATTGTCAGGTCTCAGACTCGCATGAAAAATTGTCAGGTTTTTAAGCTGCATATGTGATATTTTTTTCCTCATATGAAGTTTTTTTTTTTTTTAAAGCTTACTACACATCCTAATAAATCTTCAACTTCACAGCAGGTTTTTTTTGTCATTTCCTACCCCCCCCCCCCCCCCCCCCCCCCCCCCCCCCCCCCCCGCGTGTATTACCCTTTAGGGCTAAGCTCCGGGTGTATACAATGTCTGGCTCTGCCTCTGGAATAATGTCACACAGACTTATTACCCGAACCACTGTTCATGCGGACTAAAGTGCTCATTTTGAGCCTGGAAAACACTACAGTGACCTTTTTGAAGTGGCATATTACAAGTCATAAGGTCTCTATTACGTACTAGAATCATTACACTTGTTAAACAGATATTTTATATGCATTTGCATTTTTTACTATCCAGATTATCTGGACATAAATATCTAAACTTTAATAGCCGGCCTTAAATTACCATCTTAAATTACCATCAATTACCAAAAACAAACACCGCTCATGCTTCACAGATGACAGCTTACAGTTTTGTGTAAAGATGAAGTTACTTCGTACAGCGCCGATTTGCAGACGCTGTGCACACAGGTTCATGAGCAGAAGTCCCATTGTACCATGGCAGACCCGACAATGTTTGCATGAACACGCTTTGAAGCATTACATTATGGACCACTTTTAGGACATCGTCAGGTCTCAGGAAAAAAGTTGTCAGGTATCAGTCTCACACGAAAAATTGTCAGTTCTCAGGAAAAAAGGTGTCAGGTCTCAGGAAAAAAGTTGTCAGGTATCAGTCTCACACGAAAAATTGTCAGGTCTCAGACTCACATGAAAAAATGTCAGGTCTCAGACTCACACGAAAAATTGTCAGGTCTCAGAATCACACGAAAAAATGTCAGGTCTCAGAATCACACGAAAAAATGTCAGGTCTCAGACTCACACGAAAAATTGTCAGGTCTCAGAATCACACGAAAAAATGTCAGGTATCAGACTCACACGAAAAATTGTCAGGTTTTTAACCCTCATGCTCCCCTTCGGGGCAGCCCCAGACCCGGGGGGTCTCAGAGTACCACAACCTCAGTAGAGACCAGTGAATGAAAATGTTAAAAAAAACCAGAATGATCATTTGGGGTCGAAGAGTGCCCCAGAGCGATTCTAATGGGTTCGTCAGGGGATCGGGAAAGAAAACGTAGCACTTGGGGACCACGCACAGAAGCTGCTGTGGCACTATGGGGGTCATTGATACCCCAGTACATGAAAATGAAGCATAATCACAATAATAATAATAATAATGATAATAATGATAATAATAATAATAATAATAATAATAATAATAATAATGAGAAGAAGAAGAAGAAGAAGAAGAATACAACACACAGATGCTTCTGAGTTTTATTTTATTTTATTTGAAATTACACTCACGATACAACTGAGGCAATCTGGAAGGCAAAATAAAAGTCAACAACGGGGTTGAATCAGCCTTTCAAGACAAACGAATCTCAGTAGATATGTCAAGAACAGGTTTACATGAAAAAAAAAGAAGGTTTACATTAAAAAAATATCAACAAACTGTCCGTGTTTCAGGCGCTCGGTGCTGTACAGCGCCTCTGGTGGCTGTGAATACATGATATAAATCTCACCGTAGGATGCGTGCATTGAAAGAATCAGCCTTTTGTTACAAACGAATCTCAGTAATCTCCTTTGTAACACTCTGTGACCAGCCGCAGCTGGCCGATTTTCACCACATCCTCTCCCACCAGTTTGTCGCCCTCTGCCTCTTTTCTGAGACAGCTGTCGGTGAGAGACTCGGGCGAAATGTCCTCTTTGAAAGCGTACGCATCCCCCAGGATGGTGTTTCCGGACGCACTCTTTCTCGAGCCTGTTTTACCGACCAGGAGTCTCAGTTCTTCACGGGTCGCAGAGCCTGTGGGGTTGGGGAAACGATGGTTACATTTGAATCATTCTAGAAAAAAACAAAACAAAACATGAAACACTACGTTACACTAGGCTATTCTTTTGTTATCTTTGTATCGATGTTGACAGCAAGCAGTTTGTCTACATAAAGCGAGTACCACAAGCAGCACACAACCCTGGGATTGCACTTTACCTTTGTATCGATGATGACAGCGAGCAGTTTGCCCACGTAACGCGAGTAGCACAAGCAGCACACGTCCCTGAATCCGGCCTTTGGTCGCCAACATTTTCAGTAAGCTAAAAAAAAGGAGAAAGGAAAAAGAGGTGAAATTAAGGCACATTCAGGGAAAGTCTTTCAGATCAGATTACCAAGTTAAACCACACTGAAAATACGCGTTGAATAAACCATGACCCCAAACTGGTCGGTTGTCCCACGTGTTTCCCCGTAGCTACTCCGGGCGCGCACACAATGAGCCCTGGTTTTGCGACGCAGGCGTAGCAACAACCTCCTTCTCCTCCTCACTGCCTCGTGTATGTGTGTGTGTGTGTGTGTGTGTGTGTGTGTGTGTGTGTGTGTAGGAGGTACTGGGTTCCTCAAAGATGGTGGTGTTCGCGTAACCCGCCCTCCGCAGACCTAAGCGTACGCTACCGAGGCACTTGAGAACGATGTAGAGGGAGCAAGGATGAGGAGGAGGCAAGGAGTGTCTGAAGTCCAAACGGAGGGCGGTGTTCGCGTAGTAGGCAGGCCACAGAGCTGCTCTTTCACTAGCGAGGCGCTTGAGAAAGATGTAGAGGGAGTAAGGAGGACGAGGAGCAACGGAGAGCCCGAGGTCCAACTAGAGGGCGGTGTTCGCGAAACCGGCCATCCGCAGGCCTAAGCGTACGCTCGCGAGGAGCATAAACGGAGGGCCATGTTCACGTAATGGGTAGGCCAAACGGCTGCTCTTTCGCTAGCGAGGCACTTGAGAACAATGAGAGGGAGCAAGGAGGAGGAGGAGACACGGAGAGCCTGAGGTCCAACTGGAGGGCGGTGTTCACGTAATAGGCAGGCAAAACAGCTTCGCTTTCACTAGCGAGGCACTTGAGAACGATGTAGAGGGAGCAAGGAGGACGAGGAGCAACGGAGAGCCCGAGGTCCAACTGGAGGGCAGTGTTCGCGTAATAGGAAGGCCAAACAGCTTCTCTTTCACTAGCGAGGCGCATGAGAACGAAGGAGAAGGAGCAAGGAGGACGAGGAGCAACGGAGATCCCGAGGTCCTCACCGAAGGGGGTGTTCGCGAAACCGGCCCTCCGCAGACATAAGCGTACGCTAGCGAGGAGCATAAACGGAGGGCGGTGTTCGCGTAATGGGCAGGCCAAACAGCTGCGCTTTTACTAGCGAGGCACTTGAGAATGATGGAGAGAAAGCAAGGAGGACACGGAGGCACGGAGAGCCCGAGGTCCAAATGGAGGGCGGTGTTCGCGTAATAGGCAGGCCAAACAGCTGCTCTTTCACTAGCGAGGCGCAGGGGAACGATGTAGAGGGAGCGAGGAGGACGAGGAGGCATGGAGAGCCCGAGGTCCAACTGGAGGGCAGTGTTCGCATAATAGGCAGGCCAAACAGCTTCTCTTTCACTAGCGAGGCGCATGAGAACAAAGGAGAGGGAGCAGGGAGGACGAGGAGCAAAGGAGATCCACAGGTCCTCACCGAAGGCGGTGTTCAAGAAACCGGCCCTCCGCAGACATAAGCGTACGCTAGCGAGGAGCATAAACGGAGGGCGGTGTTCGCGTAATGGGCAGGCCAAACAGCTTCTCTTTTACTAGCGAGGCGCTTGAGAACGATGTAGAGGGAGCGAGGAGGATGAGGAGCAACGGAGAGCAACGGAGCAACGGAGAGCCCGAGATCCAACTGGAGGGCGGTGTTCGCGTAATAGGAAGGCCAAACAGCTTCTCTTTTACTAGCGAGGCGCTTGAGAACGATGTAGAGGGAGCGAGGAGGACGAGGAGCAACGGAGAGCCCGAGATCCAACTGGAGGGCGGTGTTCGCGTAATAGGAAGGCCAAACAGCTTCTCTTTTACTAGCGAGGCGCTTGAGAACGATGTAGAGGGAGCGAGGAGGACGAGGAGCAACGGAGAGCCCGAGATTTAACTGGAGGGCGGTGTTCGCGTAATAGGAAGGCCAAACAGCTTCTCTTTTACTAGCGAGGCGCTTGAGAACGATGTAGAGGGAGCGAGGAGGACGAGGAGCAACGGAGAGCCCGAGATCCAACTGGAGGGCGGTGTTCGCGTAATAGGAAGGCCAAACAGCTTCTCTTTTACTAGCGAGGCGCTTGAGAACGATGTAGAGGGAGCGAGGAGGACGAGGAGCAACGGAGAGCCCGAGATCCAACTGGAGGGCGGTGTTCGCGTAATAGGAAGGCCAAACAGCTTCTCTTTTACTAGCGAGGCGCTTGAGAACGATGTAGAGGGAGCGAGGAGGACGAGGAGCAACGGAGAGCCCGAGATCCAACTGGAGGGCGGTGTTCGCGTAATAGGAAGGCCAAACAGCTTCTCTTTTACTAGCGAGGCGCTTGAGAACGATGTAGAGGGAGCGAGGAGGACGAGGAGCAACGGAGAGCCCGAGATCCAACTGGAGGGCGGTGTTCGCGTAATAGGAAGGCCAAACAGCTTCTCTTTTACTAGCGAGGCGCTTGAGAACGATGTAGAGGGAGCGAGGAGGACGAGGAGCAACGGAGAGCCCGAGATCCAACTGGAGGGCGGTGTTCGCGTAATAGGAAGGCCAAACAGCTTCTCTTTCACTAGCGAAGTGCATGAGAACGAAGGAGAAGGAGCAAGGAGGACGAGGAGCAACGGAGAGCCCGAGGTCCAACTGGAGGGCGGTGTTCGCGTAATAGGCCCTCCGCAGACCTCAGCCTACTCTCGCGAGGAGCATAAACCGAGGGCGGTGTTCGTGTACTAGGCAGGCCAAACAGCTTCTCTTTCACTAGCGAGGCGCATGAGAACGAAGGAGAAGGAGCAAGGAGGACGCGGAGCAACGGAGATCCCGTGGTCCTCACCGAAGGGGGTGTTCGCGAAACCGGCCCTCCGCAGACATAAGCGTACGCTAGCGAGGAGCATAAACGGAGGGCGGTGTTCGCGTAATGGGCAGGCCAAACAGCTTCTCTTTTACTAGCGAGGCGCTTGAGAACGATGTAGAGGGAGCGAGGAGGATGAGGAGCAACGGAGAGCAACGGAGCAACGGAGAGCCCGAGATCCAACTGGAGGGCGGTGTTCGCGTAATAGGAAGGCCAAACAGCTTCTCTTTTACTAGCGAGGCGCTTGAGAACGATGTAGAGGGAGCGAGGAGGACGAGGAGCAACGGAGAGCCCGAGATCCAACTGGAGGGCGGTGTTCGCGTAATAGGAAGGCCAAACAGCTTCTCTTTTACTAGCGAGGCGCTTGAGAACGATGTAGAGGGAGCGAGGAGGACGAGGAGCAACGGAGAGCCCGAGATTTAACTGGAGGGCGGTGTTCGCGTAATAGGAAGGCCAAACAGCTTCTCTTTTACTAGCGAGGCGCTTGAGAACGATGTAGAGGGAGCGAGGAGGACGAGGAGCAACGGAGAGCCCGAGATCCAACTGGAGGGCGGTGTTCGCGTAATAGGAAGGCCAAACAGCTTCTCTTTTACTAGCGAGGCGCTTGAGAACGATGTAGAGGGAGCGAGGAGGACGAGGAGCAACGGAGAGCCCGAGATCCAACTGGAGGGCGGTGTTCGCGTAATAGGAAGGCCAAACAGCTTCTCTTTTACTAGCGAGGCGCTTGAGAACGATGTAGAGGGAGCGAGGAGGACGAGGAGCAACGGAGAGCCCGAGATCCAACTGGAGGGCGGTGTTCGCGTAATAGGAAGGCCAAACAGCTTCTCTTTTACTAGCGAGGCGCTTGAGAACGATGTAGAGGGAGCGAGGAGGACGAGGAGCAACGGAGAGCCCGAGATCCAACTGGAGGGCGGTGTTCGCGTAATAGGAAGGCCAAACAGCTTCTCTTTCACTAGCGAAGTGCATGAGAACGAAGGAGAAGGAGCAAGGAGGACGAGGAGCAACGGAGAGCCCGAGGTCCAACTGGAGGGCGGTGTTCGCGTAATAGGCCCTCCGCAGACCTCAGCCTACTCTCGCGAGGAGCATAAACCGAGGGCGGTGTTCGTGTACTAGGCAGGCCAAACAGCTTCTCTTTCACTAGCGAGGCGCATGAGAACGAAGGAGAAGGAGCAAGGAGGACGCGGAGCAACGGAGATCCCGTGGTCCTCACCGAAGGGGGTGTTCGCGAAACCGGCCCTCCGCAGACATAAGCGTATGCTAGCGAGGAGCATAAACAGAGGGCGGTGTTCGCGTAATGGGCAGGCCAAACAGCTGCGCATTCACTAGCGAGGCACTTGAGAATGATGGAGAGAAAGCAAGGAGGACACGGAGGCACGGAAAGCCCGAGGTCCTCACCGAAGGGGGGTGTTCGCGAAACCGGCCCTCCGGAGACCTAAGCGTACGCTAGCGAGGAGCATCTGAATGATGTAGAGGGAGCAAGGATGAGGAGGAGGCAAGGAGTTTCTGAAGTCCAAACGGAGGATGGTGTTCGCGTAATAGGCAGGCCAAACAGCTGCTCTTTCACTAGCGAGGCACTTGAGAGTAATGTAGAAGGGGCAAGGAAGACGGGGAGCAACGGAGATATCAAGGTCTTCACCGAAGAGGGTGTTCGCGAAACCCACCCTCTGCAAACCTAAGCGTACTCTAGCGAGGAGCTGGACAAGGATGTAGAGGGAGCAAGGAGGACGAGGAGGCACGGAGAGCCCGAGGTCCAAACGGAGGGCGGTGTTCGCGTAATAGGCAGACCAAACAGCTGCTCTTTCACTAGCGAGGCGCAGGGGAACGATGTAGAGGGAGCGAGGAGGACGAGGAGGCATGGAGAGCCCGAGGTCCAACTGGAGGGCAGTGTTCGCATAATAGGCAGGCCAAACAGCTTCTCTTTCACTAGCGAGGCGCATGAGAACAAAGGAGAGGGAGAGCAAGGCAGACGAGGAGCAACGGAGAGCCCGAGGTCCTCACTCAGGCCCATTTACGCGTAACCCAAGGCCCATCCGGCAAAGCGCTCACCTGCGAGGAGAATGGAACAGAAGGAGGTCGCAGGACTAGGAGGCAAAGAGAGTCCGAGGTCCTCACTTAGGCCGGTTTACGTGAACACTGCCGAGAAGGAGACCACGATGATGATGATGATTATGTGAAGTTGAGAGTTGTTTCCTCCGGCGGTTCGGGGTCCCTCCGGACCCCAGTGTTTGCCATCGTAACTTATGAATGGCGGTTCGGGGTCCCTCCAGACCCCAGTGTTTGCAATCGTAACTTACGAATGTGTATTGGGGTTGCGAAATACCCCATCGTGGGTACGCTTTGACCCCATAGTAATCGTGGAGTAGAGAACATCCCTGCTCCTCTCGAAGGCCGGTTTACGCATAACCCGAGGCCCATCCGGCTAAACGGTCCCCTGTGATGAGCAGGAGAACGGAACAGAAGGAGGAAGGAGGACTTGGAGGCAGGGAGAGTCCGAAGTCCTCACTTAGGGACGTTTACGCGAACACTGCCGAGAAAGAGACGACGATGATGATGATGGTGTGAAGTTGAGAGTTGTTTCCTCCGGCGGTTTGGGGTCCCTCCGGACCCCAGTGTTTGCCATCGTAACTTACGAATGGCGGTTCGGGGTCCCTCCATACCCCAGTGTTTGCCATCGTAACTCACGAATGTGTATTGGGGTTGCGAAATACCCCATCGTGGGTACGCTTTGACCCCATAGTAATCGTGGAGTAGAGAACATCCCTGCTCCTCTCGAAGGCCGTTTTACGCGTAACCCGAGGCCCATCCGGCTAAACGCTCCCCTGTGAGGAGCAGGAGAACGGAACAGAAGGAGGAATGAGGACTTGGAGGCAGGGAGAGTCCGAAGTCCTCACTTAGGGACGTTTACGCGAACACTGCCGAGAAAGAGACGACGATGATGATGATGATGTGAAGTTGAGAGTTGTTTCCTCCGGCCGTTCGGGGTCCCTCCAGACCGCAGTGTTTGCCATCGTAACTTACGAATGTGCATTGAGGTTGCGAAATACCCCATGGTGGGTACACTTTGACCACTTAGTAATCGCGGAGTAGAAAGCACCCCCGGTCCTCACTTAGGCCCGTTTACACGAAAACTGCCGAGAAGGAGACGATGATGATGATGATGATGATGTGAAGTTGAGAGTTGTTTCCTCCGGCCGTTCGGGGTCCCTCCAGACCGCAGTGTTTGCCATTGTAACTTACGAATGTGCATTGGGGTTGCGAAATACCCCATCGCGATTCCTAAAGGGAAAGAAGAACTTTTTCCGACAGGAGGAAGTATCTATCACACGTTTCCCCGGGAGGTTTTTCTTTTTTCCATCTTTGGGTAATGTGTGACCAAAGGAACACAGAGCGCCCGAGGTCCCAACTTAGGCCTGTTTACGTGTAACTCGGGGCCCATCCGGCTAAGCGCTGGCCTGCGAGGTGCAGAAGAACGGAGCAGAAGGAGGAAAAAGGAGAGGGAGGCAGAGAGAGTCCGAGGTCCTCACTTAGGCCGGTTTACGCATAACCCGGGGCCCATCCGACAAGGTGCTTGCCTTCGAGGAGCAGCAGAACGGAGCAGAAGGAGGTAGGAGGACTAGCAGGCAGGGAGAGTCCGAGGTCCCCACTTAGGCTGGTTTACGCGAACACTGCCGAGAAGGAGACGATGATGAAGATGATGATATGAAGTTGAGAGTTGTTGCCGTGGCGCTTGGGGGTCCCTCCAGACCCCAGTGTTTCCCATCGTAACTTACGAACGTGCATTGGGGTTGCGAAATACCCCATCGCCATTACTAAGGGGTCACAGAGTGCCCACAGAGTAGAGAGCTACCCCAGTCCTCACTTAGGCCGGTTTATGCGTAAACCGGGGCCCATCCGGCAAGGTGCTCGCCTTCGAGGAGCAGGAGAATGGAGCAGAAGGAGGAAGGAGGACCAGCAGGCATGGAAAGTCCGAGGTCCTCACTTAGGCCGGTTTACGCGTAACCCGGGGCCCGTAAGACTAAGCCCTACCCTGCGAAGAGCAGGAGAACCGAGGAGCAGGAGGTAGGAGGACTGGGATGCCGGAGGCGTCCGAGGTCCTCACTTAGGCTGGTTTATGCGAACACTGCCCTCTGCAAAGCTAAGCATCCCACAGCGAGGCGCAGGAGAACCAAGAGGAAGGAGGTAGGAGGACTAGGAGGCAGGGAGAGTCCCAGTTCCTCACCTAGGGCGGTTTACGCGACCACTGCCAAGAAGGAGATGATGATGATGATGATGATGGGAAGTTGAGAGTTGTTTCCTCCGGCAGTTCGGGGTCCCTCCAGACCCCAGTGTTTGTCATCTTACGAATGTGCATTGGGGTTGCGAAATACCCCATCACCATTACTAAGGGGTCACAGAGTACCCACGGAACACAGAGCGCCCGAGGTCCTCACTGAGGCCGGTTTACGCGAACACTCTCGAGAAGGAGACGATGATGATGAAGATGATGATGTGAAGTTGAGAGTTGTTGCCTTGGCGCTTGGGGGTCCCTCCAGACCCCAAGGTTTGCCATCGTAACTTACCCGATCGATGGAGGGTTACAGCCGATTAGGTGCCTTTGTCCGACGCTGTGACGAGACCCGCTATAGCTGGGGGTCCACCTGACCCCCATCCGCCCCCACCCCGAGCCGGGGCCCTGTTTCGCGACGAGACCTGGGTCTGCGCTGCCGGGGTCTGCGTGACCCCCCCCTCCCTTTTGTTTTTTTTTTTTGGTCCAGGCCACACAAGGGTTAAAATGCATTCTGGGATACCTGGCTGCCCCAAGTCCACACTGCCATCGGTTCATAGCAATTGATGATCTGGGATCATCATTTAATAAATAATGCATTAAATGTTTTAAATGAAATGAGTGGGCATTTAAATAATTATTTAAATGTTTATATAATTAATTCCAATTTTAATTAATTATTGACACATTTAATTATTACATGGTGTATTTAATTCATTTTGGCACTCCACAGAAAAGGCCTTTTTGTGTAATTCTGAAATGTACAATATTTTTTAGTTTTGGGTAACATTGCGGGTTTTTTATTTTTTCTTTAAACCTCTGGCAGTTCACCACCAACCTTTTTTTACCATTTCAAGCTATTATTTGGACTTGAACGACTTATATTGCAATAAATAACTGGGAAAACTTTGGTGTTCTAAAACTTCTGAGCTGTAGTGTGTATATAGAAACAAAAAGTCTAGTTTTTTGTTGGAATTTAAATTATTTAAATGTTGTTTAATTATATTTTGGTTTTTAATATCAGCCACATTACTGCAGCCACTCTATTTAACCTGCATTTACTCTTAAGTAAATCGCGGGCGATCCATGCTCCGTGGGTACTCTGTGACCCCTTAGTGATCATGATGGGGTATTTCGCCACCCCACACATGTGGTGTGGGGTTACGATGGCAAATACTGGGGTCTGGAGGGACTCCGAACAAACTCTCAACTTCACATCATCATCATCATCATCGTCTCCTTCCTCCTTCTCCTCCGTCCTTCTACCCTGCGCTTGCAAACGCTCAGCTTTACAGAGGGTAGTCTTCACGTAAACCGGCCCAAGTGAGGACCTCGGACTCTCCCTGCCTCCTACTCGTCCTTCCTCCTTCTGCTCCGTTCTCCTGCTCCTCGCAGGCAAGCGCTTAACCAGGTGGGCCCCGGGTTACGCGTAAACCGGCCTTCGCGAGGACCGGGGGTGCTCGCTACTCCGTGGGTACACTGTGACCCCTTAGTAATCGCGATGGGGTATTTCGCAACCCCAATACACATTTGTAAGTTACGATGGCAAACACTGGGGTCTGAGGGACCCCGAACCGCCGGAAGAAACAACTCTCAACTTCACGCCATCATCATCATCATCGTCTCCTTCTTGGCAGTGTTCGCGTAAACCAGCCTAAGTGAGGACCTCGGACTCTTCCTGACTCCTAGTCCTCCTACCTCCTTCTGCTCCATTCTCCTGCTCCTCGCAGGCGAGCGCTTAGCTGAATGGGCCCCGGATTACGTGTAAACCGGCCTAAGTCTGGACCTCGGGCGCTCTGTGTTCCGTGGGTACTGTGTGACCCCTTTGTAAACTCGATGGGGTATTTCGCAACCCCAATGCACATTCGTAAGTTACGATGGCAAACACCGGGGTCTGGAGGGACCCCGAACCGCCGGAGGAAACAACTCTCAACTTCACATCATCATCATCATCGTCTCCTTCTCGGCAGTGTTCGCGTAAACCGGCCAAAGTGAGGACGTCGGACTCTTCCTGACTCCTAGTCCTCCTACCTCCTTCTGCTCCATTCTCCTGCTCCTCGCAGGCGAGCACTTAGCTGAATGGGCCCCGGATTACGTGTAAACCGGCCTAAGTGAGGACCACGGGTCCTCTGTGTTCCGTGGGTAGTCTGTGACCCCTTAGGAATCGCGATGGGGTATTTCGGCACCCCAATCCACATTCGTAAGTTACGATAGCAAACACTGGGGTCTGGAGGGACCCCGAACAAACTCTCAACTTCACATCATCATCATCATCATCATCGTCTCCTTCTCCTTGATCCTTCTGCCCTGCCCTTGCGAATGCTCAACTTTACAGAGGGCAGTGTTCGCGTAAACCGGACAAAGTAAGGACCTCAGACTCTCCCTGCCTCCTAGTCCTCCTACCTCCTTCTGTTCCGTTCTCCTGCTCCTCGAAGGCGAGCACTTTGCCGGATGTGCCCCGGGTTACGCGTAAACCGGCCTAAGTGAGGACTTCGGACTCTCCCTGCCTCCTAGTCCTCCTTCCTCCTTCTGCTCCGTTCTCCTGTTCTTCGAAGGTGAGCACCTTGCCGGATGGGCCTCGGATTACACGTAAACCAGCCTAAGCGAGGACCTCGGACTCTCTCTGCCTCCCTGTCCTCTTTCCTCCTTCTCCTCTGTTGTTCTCCTGCGCCTCGCTGTCGGACGCTTAGCTTTGCAGAGGGCAGTGTTCGCGTAAACCAGCTTCCGTGAGGACCTCGGACTATCTCTGCCTCCTAGTCCTCCTACCTCCTTCTGCTCCGTTCTCCTGCTCCTCGCAGGTGAGCGCTTAGGTGGATGGGCCCCGAGTTACGCGTAAACAGGCCTAAGCGGGGACCTCGGGCGCTCTGTGTTCCGTGGAAACTCTATGACCCCTTAGTAATGGCGATGGGGTATTTTGCAACCCCAATGCACATTCGTAAGTTACGATGGCAAACACTGGGGTCTGGAGGGACCCCGAACCGCCGGAGGAAACAACTCTCAACTTCACATCATCATCATCATCATCATCGTCTCCTTCTCGGCAGTGTTCGCGTAAACCGGCCTAAGTGAGGACCTCGGACTCTCTCTGCCTCCCTGTCCTCTTTCCTCCTTCTGCTCCGTTCTCCTGCGCCTCGCAGGCGAGCGCTTAGCCGGATGGGCCCCGAGTTACGCGTAAACAGGCCTAAGTGGGGACCTCGGGCGCTCTGTGTTCCGTGGGTACAGTGTGACCCCTTAGGAATCGCGATGGGGTATTTCGCAACCCCAATGCACATTCGTAAGTTACGATGGAAAACACTGGGGTCTGGAGGGACCCCGAAACATCGGAGGAAACAACTGACAACTTCACATCATTATCATCATCATCTCCTTCTCGGCAGTGTTCGCGTAAACCGGCCTAAGCGAGGACCTCGGACTCTCCCTGCCTCCTAGTCCTCCTTCCTCTTTCTGCTCCGTTCTCCTGCTCCTCGCAGGAGAGTGCTCAGCCGGATGGGCCCCAGGTTATGCGTAAACCGGCCTAAGTGAGGACCTCGGACTCTCTCTGCCTCCCTGTCCTCTTTCCTCCTTCTGCTCCGTTCTCCTGCGCCTCGCAGGCGAGCGATTAGCCGGATGGGCCCCGAGTTACGCATAAACCGGCCTAAGTGAGGACCTCGGACTCTCTCTGACTCCCTGTCCTCTTTCCTCCTTCTGCTCCGTTCTCCTGCGCCTCGCAGGCGAGCACTTAGCCGGATGGGCCCCGAGTTACGCGTAAACAGGCCTAAGTGGGGACCTCGGGCGCTCTGTGTTCCGTGGGTACTGTGTGACCCCTTAGGAATCGCGATGGGGTATTTCGCAACCCCAATGCACATTCGTAAGTTACGATGGCAAACACTGGGGTCTGAAGGGACCCCGAAACATCGGAGGAAACAACTGACAACTTCACATCATCATCATCATCATCATCTCCTTCTCGGCAGTGTTCGCGTAAACCGGCCTAAGCGAGGACCTCGGACTCTCCCTGCCTCCTAGTCCTCCTTCCTCTTTCTGCTCCGTTCTCCTGCTCCTCGCAGGAGAGTGCTTAGCCGGATGGGCCCCAGGTTACGCGTAAACCGGCCTAAGTGAGGACCTCGGACTCTCCCTGCCTCCTAGTCCTCCTTCCTCTTTCTGCTCCGTTCTCCTGCGCCTCGCAGGTGAGCGCTTAGCCAGATTGGCCCCGAGTTACGCGTAAACAGGCCTAAGTGAGGACCTTGGACTGTCCCTGCCTCAGCATCCTCCGTCCTCCTTCTCCTCTGTTCTCCTGCGCCTCGCTTTCGGACGCTTAGCTTTGCAGAGGGCAGTGTTCACGTAAACCGGCCTCCATGAGGACCTCGGACTCCTTCTGCATCCTTGTTCTCCTACCTCCTTCTGCTCTGTTCTCCTGCTCCTCGCTGTCGGACGCTTAGCTTTGCAGAGGGCAGTGTTCGCGTAAACCGGCTTCCGTGAGGACCTCGGACTATCTCTGCCTCCTAGTCCTCCTACCTCCTTCTGCTCCGTTCTCCTGCTCCTCGCAGGTGAGCGCTTAGTCGGATGGGCCCCGAGTTATGTGTAAACAGGCCTAAGTGGGGACCTTGGGCGCTCTGTGTTCCGTGGGTACTCTGTGACCCCTTAGTAATCGCGATGGGGTATTTCGCAACCCCAATGCACATTCGTAAGTTACGATGACAAACACTGGGGTCTGGAGGGACCCCGAAACGTCGGAGGAAACAACTCTCAACTTCAGATCATCATCATCATCATCATCGTCTCCTTCTTGGCAGTGTTCGCGTAAACCGGCCTAAGTGAGGACCTCGGACTCTCCCTGCCTCCTAGTCCTCCTTCCTCCTTCTCCTCGGTTCTCCTGCACCTCGCTGTCGGACGCTTAGCTTTGCAGAGGGCAGTGTTCGCGTAAACCGGCCTCCATGAGGACCTCGGGCACCCCCTGCATCCTAGTCCTCCTACCTCCTGCTCCTCGGTTCCCCTGCTCCTCGCAGGGGAGGGCTTAGCCGGACAAGTCCCGGGTTACGCATAAACCGGCCTAAGTGAGGACCTTGGACTCTGTCTGCCTCCCTGTCCTCTTTCCTCCTTCTGCTCCGTTCTCCTGCGCCTCGCAGGCGAGCGCTTAGCCGGATGGGCCCCGGGTTACGCGTAAACAGGCCTAAGTCTGGACCTCGGGCGCTCTGTGTTCCGTGGGTACTGTGTGACCCCTTTGTAAACTCGATGGGGTATTTCGCAACCCCAATGCACATTCGTAAGTTACGATGGCAACCACTGGGGTCTGAAGGGACCACGAACCGCTGGAGGAAACAACTATCAACTTCACATCATCATCATCATCATCATCAATGTCTCCTTCTCGGCAGTGTTCGCGTAAACCGGCCTCAGTGAGGACTTCGGACTCTCCCTGCCTCCTAGTCCTCCTTCCTCCTTCTGCTCTGTTCTCCTGCTTCTCGCAGGTGAGCGCTTAGGCGGATGGGCCCCGGGTTACGCGTAAATGGGCCTAAGTGAGGACCTCGGGCTCTCCGTTGCTCCTCGTCTTCCTTGCTCCTTCTCCATCTTTCTCCTGCGCCTCGCTAGTGAAAGAGCAGCTGCTTGGCCTGCCTATTACGTGAACACCGCCCTCCATTTGGACTTCAGACACTCCTTGCCTCCTCCTCATCCTTCCTCCCTCTACATCGTTCTAAACGGCCTCGCTAGTGTAAGCGCAGCTGTTTGGCCTGCCTATTACGCGAAAACGGCCCTCTGTTTATGCTCCTCGCGAGCGTAGGCTTAGGTCTACTGAGGGCCGGTTTCGCGAACACCCCCTTTGGTGAGGCCCTCGGGCTCTCCGTTGCTCCTCGTCCTTCTCGCTCCCTCTCCTCCGTTCTCATGCGCCTCGCTAGTGAAAGATGAGCTGTTTGGCCTTCCTATTACGTGAACAACGCCCTCCAGTTGGACCTCGGGCTCTGCATTGCTCCTCGTACTCCTTGCTCCCTCTACATCGTTCTCAACGGCCTCGCTAGTGAAAGCGCAGCTGTTTGGCCTGCCTATACGCGAAAACGGCCCTCGGTTTATGCTCCTCGCGAGCATAGGCTTAGGTCTGCGGAGGGCCGGTTTCGCGAACACCCCCTTTGGTGAGGCCCTCGGGCTCTCCGTTGCTCCTCGTCCTTCTCGCTCCCTCTCCTCCGTTCTCATTCGCCTCGCTAGTGAAAGAGCAGCTGTGTGGCCTGCCTATTACGCGAACACCGCCCTCCAGTTGGACCTCGGGCTCTCCGTGCCTCCTCGTCCTCCTTGCTCCCTCTACATTGTTCTCATGCTCCTCGCTAGCGTACGCTTATGTCTGCGGAGGGCGGGTTTCGCGAACACCCCCTTCGGTGAGGACCTCGGGCTCTCCGTGCCTCCTCGTCCTCCTTGCTCCCTCTACATCGTTCTCAAGCACCTCGCTAGTGAAAGAGCAGCTGCTTGGCCTGCCTATTCTGCGAACACCGCCCTCCAGTTGGACCTCGGGCACTCCGTGCCTCCTCCTCTTCCTTGCTCCCTCTACATCGTTCTCAAGTGCCTCGCTAGCGTACGCTTGGCTCTGCGGAGGGCGGATTACGTGAAGACAGCCTTCCGTTTAGACCTCGGACCCTCCGTGCCTCCTCATCCTCCTTTCCTTTTTTTAAAACATTTTCCTCGCTCTCACGTGCCTCGCTAGCGAGCCCTTAGCTTTGGGGAGGGTGGGTTTCGCGAACACCACCGTCTGTGAGGAACCCAGTACCTCCTACACACACACACACACACACACACAGGAGGCAGTGAGGAGGAGAAGGAGGTTGTTGCTACGCCTGCGTCGCGAAACCAGGGCTCATTGTGTGTGCGCCCGGAGCAGCTACGGGGAAACACATGGGACAACCAACCAGTTTGGGGTCATGGTTTATTCAACGCGTATTTTCAGTGTGGTTTAACTTGCTAATCTGATCTGAAAGACGATACAAAGGTAAAGTGCAATCCCAGGGTTGTGTGCTGCTTGTGGTACTCGCTTTATGTGGACAAACTGCTTGCTGTCAACATCGATACAAAGATAACAAAAGAATAGCCTAGTGTAACGTAGTGTTTCATGTTTTTTTTTCTAGAATGATTCAAATGTTACCATCATTTCCCCAACCCCGCAGGCTCTGCGACCCGTGAAGAACTGAGACTCCTTCTGGTCGGTAAAACAGGATCGGGAAAGAGTGCGTCTGGAAACACCATCCTGGGGGATGCGAACGCTTTCAAAGAGGACGTTTCGCCCGAGTCTGTCACCGACAGCTGTCTCAGAAAAGAGGCAGAGGGCGAAGACGGAAGAAAAATCGCTGTGATAAGCAGAAACCAAGTCGAAAGTCTTCTGGATGAAATAGATGAAATGGTGGATTTCAATGGAGGAAACCACTACACCAACGAGATGTATAAGGCGGCCCAGAAGAAACTCGAAGGAGAAAGGCTGAAGAGGAGAAAGGAGGAAGAGCAAAGAAAAAGGGAAGAAGAGGAGAGGATCGAATTGAAGGAGCGGTGTAAATTCTTCGGCCTCGCTTCCCTGGGATTATTTGGCGCAGGAGCATACTTTACGTCTTATGTTCTCATGGGGCTCGGTGGAGCCCTTGGATATTCTCAGTTAAAGTTTTAAAAACGCACCCCCCCTATGCGCATGTCCCTAAATGGTATGGCCTGGATACCTCATCATTTCCCTCTGTGGCTGCCACTCCCGTTTCAATTTTTCTCCTAGTTTCGGGCAGGCTCTATGACGTTTGTCCACAGGAGGCGCTGTAGAGCACCGAGCGCCTGAAACACGGACAGTTTGTTGATATTTTTTCATGTAAACCTTTTTTTTTCATGTAAACCTGTTCTTGACATATCTACTGAGATTCGTTTGTCTTGACAGGCTGATTCAACCCCGTCGTTGACTTTTATTTTGCCTTCCAGATTGCCTCAGTTGAATCGTGAGTGTAATTTCAAATAAAATAAAATAAAACTCAAAAGCGTCTGTGTGTTGTATTCTTCTTTTTCTTCTTCTTCTTATTATTATTATTATCATTATTGTGATTATGCTTCATTTTCATGTACTGGGGTATCAATGACCCCCACGCTGCCGCAGCAGCTTCTGCTACGTTTTCTTTCCCGATCCCCTGACGAACCCATTAGAATCGCTCTGGGGCACTCGACGACCCCAAATGATCGTTCTGTTTTTTCATTTTCATTCACCTGTCTCTATTGAGGGTGGGGGGGTACTCTGGGACCCCCAGGGTCTGGGGCTGCCCCGAAGGGGAGCACAAGGGTTAACAGCGGCCTCCCATGGACGAACATGATAGAGCCTGCCTGAAACTAGGAGAAAAATTGAAACGGGAGTGGCATTCAGGGAGGGAAACGTGGGCGAGCCAACCCTGATGCGCGGCCTGTGAAATGCGACCCAGGGGTACTCTGGGACCTCCAGGGTCCGGAGCTGCCCCGAAGGGGAGCACGAGGGTTAATAACACTAAAAAATGCTGGTATATTTTCATAACTCAACTTCTGGGCAAAAAGCTTTAAGTTCGTACGTTGGGTTAGTTTGATCAAATATTGGTTCAAAAGTTATGGCTCAGGAGTTGGGTTGGTGATATGCTGGGTTCTTTAATTAACTCAATGGCTTCAATAATTTTGTCGGTTCATAGGTTGGGTAGCTTTGATCAAATATTTGGTCAAAACTTTACCCAATTGTTTGAGTTGAAGACAAGCCTCAGAAGAAGCCACATCATTCTTCACAAACTGCCATTTTCAACTAGACTGTGACCTGATCAGATATTCCTGGACTTCTCTACTATGAAGTAAAACATGCTAAGTAAAAATTAATTCTAACAGTTTACAAATCATAGCGTTATTTTTGATAATTAAAATGTATTGGTTTATTCTAGAACTTTACCTACTCATTAAAGGCCTTTTAACAGATAACACCAGCTAGCTTGTGATAAAGAAAGTTATAGTTATTTCTACTTAAAAATGCTTGATATTGTCTTTTAAAGTTATTATTTGAAAGGAGGCTGAGGTTTACGGTGGCCCTGAGAGGCCAAACGGACTGCAACTTAAGAAAACACCAGCAATAGGAAAAACGCTGCAAAAGCACACAAAATACAACGGAAATAGGACAAAAGAAAACAGAAATAGAAAAAAACAGAAATAGGAAAAAACATATTTCCAAAAGCACAAGGGAAGGGAGACAATAACCTGACGGACCAGTTGCAGGAACCAAAATATGCTAAGAATTGCACTGGGAGACACTTAAAAGAAGTGGAGGATCTATCGGTTTTGTGAGGAAAGAAAAGATGAGAGGTAAGTATGTTCGCCTAACTATTAGCCTAAAAATCCGTCATCAGTATTATATGAATCATGAGATTAAAACACGCTTACCTAGCATATTTTGGTTCCTGCAGCTGGTCGTCAGGTTATTGTCTCCCCAGAAATACTTTCCTTGTGCTTTCGGGAATCTGTTTTTTTTTCTATTTCTGTTTTCTTTTGTCCGTTTGTTGCAGTCCGTTTGGCCTCTCAGGGCCACCGTAAATGGACTGACTCTTATATAGCGCTTTTCTACTCTCCCGGAGTACTGTATACAACATGCCTCATTCACCCATTCACACCCACTCATGCAAGCACTTCTAAACGCAAGTGCAAACTAATCTACATTCACACACAGTCACACTCCGATGAACGCATCGGAGGGCAATTTGGGGTTAGTATCTTGCCCAAGGACACTTGACATGCAGACTGGGGAAGCCTAGGATCAAACCACCAACCTTCCGATCAGTAGCTGATCTGCTCTACCACCTGAGCCACAGCCACCACCGTAGAGGTTGCTCTTTTTGATAAACTATGAGGAGATCACTGTATCTAGAACAAATAAAGTATGAGATATTAGGTGTTGCATTTGTTGAAAAAAAAAGGTAAAAACAAACAAACAAACAAAAAAACAAAACCACAGTCTATCTAAACTATTTCAGTATGTAATTTATCCTAAGTTATCTATGTTGATAACAACATCTTTTCATTTTAAAATGTAAAGGCAATAATAATTCAACCCATTTTAATTAAAAAAAAAATGACTGTGCTAATAGTTTGGCTATGTCCACTTGTACATGGGCATTTTTGAAAACGCTGATTTTTCTATGCGTTTCCACCTTTCATCCACATGTAAACAGTGTTTTCGATCAATGAAAACCAAGTTTTTAAAAACTCCTGCCAGGGTGGAGATTTTCGAAAAATCAGTTTTTGTGTTTACAAGTGGACAAGGAAAACGGAGATTTACTCATGCAACGCCAAAGGTGTGCACCTTTTTTGAGGCGACGCTGTGTGCCACGTTATTGTTTACATGGGATTAATTTCTACAATGGCGGTTATACACAAAATGCTGTTGCTGTTAATCTGACTATCTGCAGTTTTTACACGCTTACATATACACGCGCAGTTACTGTCCCTCCATTTAGAAGGCATTTAGAGGCATCAGAGTGATCTTCTCTATTCAACATAGGTGGTCTCACAACCTAAATCCCGACATCGGTTTTGAATAAATTAAATTTTAATAAATTAAAATGTATGCATGCTGTATGCATTTTGTTTGTTCCTAAGTTGTGAGTCTACACCAGCCAAAATACTTCGGTTATTAACATTTGAAATGATGAAGGCACTTGAAAAGTAACACAAAAACAGCTGCCTTTCCAGAAAAACACAAAAACTTACTTTGCATAAAAACCCTGTTTACCCTTTCCCTACCAGGCTTCTAGACTTCTGATTGGCCAACATTTCTAAACGGCTAGGATTTGGCATGTTCATGACAACGTTTGACTGCGTTTTTTGGTTTTTACGGAGGACAGAGATATTTTTCAAAACTGCTTATGTGGACAGGATTTTTTTTTAAAAAGGAAAACTGAAAATCTCAGTTTTAAAAAATACCCGTGTATGTGTGGATATAGCCTTTGACCCATTTTTTCCCTCTTTCACTAGACTGCGCAAAGGGCACGCGCTAATAATGAAAACATGATGGCGATAGCAATTATACTACCACCACCAATATTTAGCCAACATTTTCGATTGTCATTCTGAGACCTTGGTAGCTTTAAGGTCCGCGACTCTGAAGTGTTAAACCTTTTAAGCCTCTTAGTCAACACACAAGGTTAAGTTGTTAAAGGGTTAACCTGGCGGGGCTGAGAATGTTGTCTGCTTTCGGACACTGCTCGGTCCGGTCTTTAAGTCTTTAAGTGTAGGGTTGCCAACTCCCTGAAAAATAAATAAGGGACACCTCGTGGCCAGGGCCGGGCAACCCAGTTGTCTTCACCCTTCCCAGTGTGGTGAATTTTGTAGCTCTTTTTTTTTGTGTGTGTGAAATTATTTTTTTAACCATTTGATTTGAATTTGATTTAAGTAGATGCATATTCTTTGTGATATGACCATATGGGAAACAAATGATCATTTAGCCATTTATTTTTAGCTCAAAATGACAACATTAACACAATAAAACAGGTCTCTTTCTTAAACAGAAGCCTGTCATGCTTAACTTTTGAGAATATAAGTAAATCTTTCTTTAAAAGAACTCTGTCCTGCTTAACTTAAAATTATATAAATTAATAGAAAACAATAGAATGAAAAACATTCTTGTAACAGTGCACATATAGTGCTTTTAGTACAATTGGCTTCAGTTGAGGTATTATTTCAGCTTTTCTAATGCTAATCAGCTGCTGCCGTTTGTAAACCCGCTTGTTCCCATGATTACGCATCATAACTCATCATCATTATTCATCTATGTATTACTTTTATGTATTAGTCATCTATTTGTTGTAATCATCTATCCTTGCAGTTGTTTATTACACAAAATAAATTATATTATCACACTTCTGGCCACATAGCGCTGATATTCACTGCACATGCCCATATTAACCTTAACCAGAGGGTTTAAAAAAAACAAACCAATGTTTACATACCATATCTGCTTCTGCCGTGGCCTGGTGGACAAAAAATTGGTTAAGGGTTCCCCGAGCTTTCACGCCCCTCATGTTCTTCATGTGCCCACCATTAGAAGCATGCCTATGGAAAAAGTGCACCGGCACACAGTGCGCTTTATAGGTGTTATCGTGCACTTTTCCAGGTGTTTTCCTTTTCCCATTCCTCCCTGTACTTTTGCAGCCTTTTTTTTTCTTTCTCTGAGGGGAACAAACATTGCTGGTCTAATGCTGGGCTTACACTGTGCGATTTTTGGCCCATTTTGAGCCGATTTTTGAGTCGTGCAACCAATTTGGTGATCGGCCCGATTTTGGCCTTCATCGTGCAGTATATGTGGGGTAACGAGAAGCGATTAACACCTCACGACCAGCTCCCGATCATTAATCGCTCGTGAGGGTGTCACCGCAGCGGCTCACACTGCTCACGCGCAAACACGTAAACGTCGGTGAAAAAGACGGAGCAGCACGGCTGTGCAGCGTGTGATCTGGACACAAACGATGGAGGCACAACTTGTAGAACTTTGGAAAGCTCATCCGAGCCTTTTCGATGTGGCCTCACAAAATTATCACGACCACAACAACCGTGAAAATAGTTGGATTTACATTGCTGCTCAATCACAGCTGCCTGATTAATGTTTTTCATTAGCAATTTAGCAAAGTTGATGGTGGTAGTGTGCGTGTCTGTGAAAGACACAGAGGGAGAGCGAGCGACAGATTTTCTGTTATAACCTTCATTTTATGGAGGCACAGTGTGAGCACTCAGGTCGCATCAGAGCATCGGGCGGTATAGTGTGAGACCCTGCATTGTGACCTACGAACTTAGAACCCCTGCGAGTCAATCGTGCAGTTTGAAAATCGCACAGTGTATGCCCAGCTTTAGGTGTACTGTCGTCCGAGACTTGCACCGCAGTGTCGGCATTTGTTTCCCTGTTGGCCATGCTTCTTGTTGTGGTCATCTGTTGTCTTCCGGTATTTTCTCCGTAAGCGACCTTTCCTCGAACAATGAGATAAGCGGTAATCTGAATTGTCATACTCGAATTGTCATAAGTGTGCTGTCAGCTCATTGGTCACAAAGCAGGAGAGGGGCTGGGAATTATGTTTTCAAATAAAGAGTTAATTCCATTAACATTTATAGACTACTTTTGATTCTCACTGTATTACGGGACAAAGTGCGTCCCTTATTAGCTCAATACGGGACGTGTACTTTTGTTTCTAAATACGGGACGATTCTGTTTTTTAAGGGACAGTTGGCAACCCTAGACTGGTGTCATTAGCCGTTTCCAGGTACAAACTCTACTTCAAGTCCAAAAGTCAAACAAACACTGGGCATCACTGAGAGTTAAAAACTGTCTAAATTATTTCATCTTTAATAAAATGATCAGTGTGGCTCCTCTACCAGGTGTAATAATTAAGTTTAACATCCATGCATCCATGAAAACCGAATTTCTGAAATTTAACGGAGTTAGAAGTTAGCAGAGTATTAGCTTGCTGGTTTCCAGCTAAACATAATATACAGTGTTCTGACTGAGGGGTTTCTGAAAAATTAAAACGTACAGCTCTGCTATCATTTCCGACATAAATGAAGGCAAAAACTAAACAGTAGTGACTTTGTGGGGTTATTGAAGTTGGGCTAGCTAGAATATGATGATACTTGGTGGCTAGCTACACAGCTATAGTTGGCATAAGACAGGGGTGTCCAATGTCCGGCCCATTTTTAATTGGCCCTCAAGTAATTTTATAAATAGAATAGAATATGGCCCGCACTTCAACTTTTGCTTGAGTGTATTGCACTTCTTAGTTTTAACACCAGGGGGAGCTGCTGTTGATCAAGGCAGTTGCTCTACCAAAAAGGACAATCACAGAAGAAATTTACCCCAAGTTACTAAACAGGTCAGAACCAAAGAAGCGAAAGGTAGAAAGTGAGTGCAAAAAATTTCAGACACGGTGGGAGAGTGAATATTTCTTCAAATAATTCAAGGGGAAGTGTGTCTGTTTGATCTGCACTGAAACTGTGGCAGTTATGAAAGAGTATAATGTACTAAGTCATTATGAAACCAAACATCAGGCCTATGCATCCTACACTGGTGCTGAGCGAGAGCAGAAATTAAAGCAAATGGTAGCTCTCCTGCGAGGTCAGCAACAGTATTTTTTTCGTGCTCAAATTGTCCAGGAAAAGGCTCCAATAGCAGCTATGAGGTCGCCCAACTCATCGCAAGACATGGCAAGCCTTTTTCAGATGGAGACCTCATAAAACACGGCCTCGCTAAAGTCACCGAAATAACGTGCCCGGAAAAAGTGCAGGACTTCAACAACGTCAGCATGTCCAGAAATACAGTTGTGCGACGCACTGAAGACTCGTCAGCCAACATTAAACTGCACCTGTCTGATAAAGCTGTGCTTTTGATTTTTACTCCATCGCATGCGATGAGAACACCGATGCCACAGACACCGCACAGCTGCTAATATTTTTTTGCGGGGAGTGGACGAGAGCACGAGCGCTTTAGGTGAGTAAAAAATATATTCCACAGTACCCGTGTGTTAATGTGCAGGTACACATGCTTCAAATATCAATAATGCGCATCAATTCTGTCACTACCCTGCTTTTTCGCACCACTTTCTTATATACGTTTTTCTTGTTAACACACAGAGTACACACCGCTGTGCACAGCGCACGCACACGCAAAGTCAGCTGATCTCATCTGATGCAGATCTGCTCCTTGATCAAGTGACATTTGTCCGGATTTTTGGCACAAGTGGCGTACGATCAGCACCGCAGCTGGATGGCCCGATTTACATAGCCAGCGCAGCTGATACTCACCAGAATAATTTACTAAAATTATATGGACTCTTGTTATTAAGTCCAGTTCAGTCTGTTAATGTTGATAACGGTTTCAAACGAACGTTAATAGGTGTGTTGCTAAGCCTAAGAACTTAAATAACAAGCTTGAAATTTGCCCGTCCCATTTTCCCCTTTATTGTTTTTTCTCTGTGCTGTAAATCTTCTGTCCAAGAAGAAATCTGAGGCTGCTGTTCTGAGAATGAGCTATCAAAGCTTTTTCTGAATAAATCAATAAAGATCCATTTATGGAAAGCCGTGATGAAGGCAGTTTTGTCTTTAATTATATTCAACAATATAACACATTTGACCACTTTTAAATGATTTTTCTAACTTTAATACACTACAGTTAAGGTTATATACCTAATTTCTAGTAAGTGGCCCAGCCCCTCCTATATTTTTATGTATGTGGCCCTCAGTGAAAAAAGTTTGGACACCCCTGGCATAAGATAAACAGTAGCTATGACCCAAATCACAGGCTGCATCCTACGGAGGCCGCAGAAGGCCGATTACGTCACAGCCAGTTCAATTGGAATTTATTAATTTAGTGCTGCCCCCCTCAACTCATTTGTAGTATAAGTAAATAAATTTTTCATAATATTAAAAAAGACGCACCAAGTTTGAAAAGCATTTATTAAAACAGTCAGGAACAACAAAACCCCCCCAAAACAATGAACTGATTAACTGATTTTTTTCATAACTTATTTAATTTTCATCTTTAACTGATTACTCAACGATAGATAAACAGATAAATAAAGAAATACATTAAATCACTAAAGGGTGCTACTCCTCTGGCATCGATTACTGTGCCATTTGTGTAATGCAACATAATCGGTGAAGGATGGATTTCTGGGCTGTCTGGGAAAACCTTGAGCCACACAGCTGACGGTACAATATGTGGTATGTTATCGGAGTCAATGGTTCTGTAACCTTTGGGTTTAACCTCATGGACCCCAGATCCAGGCTGTAGATAAGGAAAGAAGACGATAACAAAACTAACCTTTAAGACCAGTATTAAGAGAATCAACACACTGCATAAATTAATTTACTGACCTTAACCACAGTGAGTGAGTTCTTTCCTCAAACATGACTTCTTTCTACTGGTGATCCTACACAGACTGGGGTGAGCACACAGCCTCTCTCCAGAGTGCCATCTTGACCTCTCATTTCATCCTATGAAATTAAAACTTGCTGTATGAAAAGTTTAAAACCTTAAGCTACATCTAAATGTGTTAGTAGTAAATAAATGTGAGCAAACTTACAGCTGTGACCCATCCTTTTACTGTTACATAATCCATCTGAGATTGGCTGATGTTGTTCAGTTACACCAAAGTGGTGGGTGGCCCCAGAAGTAGCCTTGCCTCATCCTCCAGCTGCTCACTGACCTGGATGTGGGCGCTTACATAGATGGCTGTGTCTTTACTGGAAAGCATCGATCTTGCGCTTTAAAATTTGCTCATTCTGAAATTTTTTATGGTGTAAGATTTGCCCTCTTTAATTTGGGAGGCCAAGCTTTCAAATACAACAAATCTGAATAGATTGGTCCCGTCACATACTGCTGCAATACTATTGTTATGTACAGTTTTGGGCCTTGCATGGACATTGGAGAAGTGCCAATCAGTCACTTTTTGAGTTTCTTTAAGACAGATCACTTTTACAGTTAATGGTGGCAGCCTCTTGTAAGGCTCACTGGTGTTACGAGGGCTTTTTGATAAAGCCATTCTGAAATTACAAAGAAACACACACACAGTTTCATGAGACATTATAATGTACGTTTACTCAAATAGGAGAAATACAAAAACCTGATGTTATATATATATATATATATTTCCCTTGAGCCTGTGAACTAGAAATGATCTTGATGTCTGTGTAAGTCTTCATATCCAGGAAAAATTGTGACATTTTAGGTTCACTTTTGCAAACGACTTGCTAACTGGCTCCTCTACTTTACAGTGACTGTGCTAAGCTAAAGCTAATGGCGACGCTGCCAGAGCAGGGCAATGCATGGACTGCTTGCTAGAAGCTTTTTTCCACTTGTTCAACTCGAGGGATGACTGTGAGTGACAATTTCATAAAAAGGTGGTGCATTCCTTTAACCAACACAAATGATTAAATGAAGTGGGGAGGGGAGCGGTGGTAATAGCATTAAATCTGCTCTTCAATTAACTTCCATGTAACAGGATCAAGCTGCAGATATCTTTTGAGGGTCTTTGGCACCTCTGTCGGGCAAAGTACCTGGTTGTCACCAAACCAAATGATGTCCTTCCTTGGGCTTGGCCAGAAGTACTTCTTAATTCCTTTTTTACAGAGACAGTTCACTTCAATGTTCCCATCTTCCAGCTTTGTGATGATGCCGGGGTAATAGTCGTGGTCATATTCTATCACACACCATCTACCAACATGGTCACCTGTGATGACCTGTGATAATCTAGCTGTAGCTCTTTAGCTGATCAACATTTAGCTAGCTAACCTTAAATAGATTAACACGCCTTTAATACCTAAATCCAATATGTTTTTAAAAATATTCTACTTAATTAACATTTTCGATAATTCACCTTAACAGGGTGGAACGTGAGAGTCACCCATACAAGTGTAACATGTTTACGATTAAAAAAAAGCAAAGTGAGAGTGACAGTGGAAGCTGACCTCATTTTCCACAGTTGAATTCCCTCCAAAAACAAATGATGTCACTTCCTCTAAATGGCTGTTATGGAATTGTAGTTTTTTTTAAGGCAATAAAGCACATTCTAACAGGGTGGAAAATTACTACTGGGACAAGTACAGTATGTAAATAAGTTTCACCAGATTCAATTGTATAATAAAATGAAGTTCAGTATAGTCTATCAAATTGATATATATATATATATATATATATATATATGTACAACAATTTATTACATATGCTTCTGGAGCATTGGCGGAGCGAGGGGGTGGGGCTTACTGGGCTTAAGCCCGGGTTGTTTTTTCAGAAGCCCGGGGTCTTTTGGAGTGTAATTTTTTTCATAGTTAGATGCCTGACTGACAACTGTATAAAACAAAAACTACACACAATATTCGAAGCACATAGCGCACACTGTGGGAATTTATGACTGTGCGTAAATTCCCCCCTAATTTTGGTATGATCCGAGCTCAGGCACTGGGCGACTGAGCACCGCACATAAGCATGTGAGCGAGGGGGGAGAAGCCGCTGCCTGCGAGTTTCCTGTAGGATAAGTGCAGACAGGCAGACAGAGGAGAGCTTAAGTTTGACCAGGTACCAAAGCAAATCATTCGTACTGTACAAATAATGTAAATATGACGGTGTATCACAAAAGACTGATATCAAACTGATCACTTGACACATATTACGTTACTTGCTCTTGGAGTGAATCAACAAATGGCAAAATGAAAAGCCGAACAACAATGCTGGTTTTTTTTTTAGAGAGTCTTAGCTTACGTGTGCTTATTTCATATTTTCAGTTGTTACCCTCCATGGCTAAACAAAGCACTGTTATGTACTGATGAACACAACAATGGACATAAGGGGCTTCTTTCAAAGAAAAAACTCAGGTAGATGTTATTTTATATAATATGCTTTGTATGTTGTTCAATATATTTCTATGCAAAACAAGAGAATTTTCAGTACACAGCAGTATATTCACAGTTGAAACCAGATATTTACATACACTTTATTTTTTTTACTGTTACTGTTAAACATCAATTTAGAGTAAACTTTTTTGTTTTGGTTAAATAAATATTGAAATATCTTTTGAATTAGTTAAATGTCAGAATAAAGAGAGACAGAGCTGTCTATTTTTATCACTTTCATCAAATTTAGGAGTACATATACACTAAGTGTATTGTTAATTAATAAGAAAACTCCAGACGATTCCATTCTGAGCTGAAGAAGCTTCTGATAGGTTAGTAGTCCATGTGAGTAAATTGGTGGCACACCTGTGGATGCATATAAGGCACCCCCAAAACACAGAGCCTGTTTCTTTGACATGGGAAAACCAAGAGATATCAACCAAAACACCAGGAAAAGAGCTGTGGACCTCCGTAAGTGTGGCTCAATTTTAAATACAATTTGGTGCCATTTGCAATTAAGAAATACAGACAATTTCTCTCTTTACTCTTAAATTTAACAAATATTTTTTTTATATTTATCAATCTAAAAAAAATAAACATTTAGTCTGATTTGATGTTACAATTAAAAAAGTGATTGTGTTTATATCTGAAGAGTATGTAAATATCTGGTTTCAACTGTATATTTGATGATGGTGGTGTTTGGCTTGATTGTCAGCATAAAGAGGGAGAGAGAGGAACAGAGAGAGAGAGAGGAGAATGAGGACAGAACAGAGATGGAACGACAGCCAGGTGAGACAGACCTGTTAGTCAAATGGTTGTTTGCGAAAACTCATCAGAACATGTATCTAGTACCTGGTGTTTCTTTTTAGGTTTGTTATTTTTCAAATTCTATATTTATTAAGTTATGCAGGCTTGTTTGCACAACAAGGCTAAATAGTTATATAAACTTTTCTGAATCTAAATAGTGTACTTTGGGAGAATTAAAAAAATAAGTGTAGTGCAGGTCTATGATGATTTTTAGTGTTTTGATTCTGGTTCTGTCTCGGTTAAGTCCTAAAGTAGTCCTGTTTTAATTCCCGATCAGTTCTGGGTCTGGCTGAATTGGGGTTTAGTCCCTGTGTCCTGATACAGCCCTGATTTTGTTCTGCCTTGCTGCTTAGTTAACTCCGCCCCCCCAATCCCACATGCATACTACCCTTTAGGGCTAAGCCCCGGGTGTATAAAATGTCTGGCTCCGCCTCTGTTCTGGAGAAGGTTGATTACAGCACTGTGGGATACAATGAAATTTAGTGTGTGAACTGGATGTAGCTCTGCCTAAACCTGAAAATTATTTGTCACTGCTATGTTTACAGTGGCTGGTGGTAATGAAAATATAAGTATAGCTGAGTAACTACATCTAGGGTAAATACATCTGTGAGTAAAAGATAAGTCTGTCATTAAGGAACAACCTGAAAATAACCTTTCATAAATACTGTCATTGGTACATTGCTCACTGAACTGATTCATGACAGATCTTATATATATACAAATACTATTACATGGAAGTAGAAAGAAATTGATGTGTTATTATTATAGTCTTATAGACTTGCTATTATGGTGGATGTGTCAGTGATCAGCTGAAATGATATATCATCAAATTAAATAATAAACCGAAAAATGCACAGCTTTTTAAAAGTTAATAATTTCCTGGGTAAGTGATAGAAAAATATCTGTACAAAAAACAAAAACAATTATCAGTGTTTCTGTAAACAGAACTGTACTTTCATAAATATTTCCATCAGTAGGATTGCAACATTTGATCAGACATTTGATAAAACTGGTTTCATACAACTTTGTGCTGTCACCAACAAACATCACTCAGACTAGAACAGGCTGTCAGTGGTTTAAAACTCTGAGGTTCGTATGTGAGTGTGCTTTACCTCCATAGTATATCTTTTTATCTCTGTTGATGCAAATTCTGCTGTGAGCCTTTGGATTTATTTGCTCTAGGCTTGGTAAACATAGAAAAACAGTTTTTTCTTTATTATTGTTCATTAATTTAACTGTGATCTATTTTGCCTTTAGCTAAAAATTATTTTCATAAATAGTATATTTTCATAGATATTCTGGAGCACAGCACATACTTGCATGAGTTTTTTAGACAATGATGGCAAATGCAGACTGAGCATGACCACTGACACTGGAGACTTTATAAGGACTTGGGCTATAAAAATCAAACCATACCAAGTTGGCTGATTTTCCTTTAAGCTGTTAAGTTTCTCTAATTTGGTGCCAATGCAGGAGACGACAACTTGTAAAACTTTAGGGAATTCATTTTATTAACAGAAAGGAAGCCATCCAGGTGGATTTTGCAAAGACTGGATGTATCCAATAGTGATACACTGAGGACTGGTAGGAATCAAGCCCCTGGATAGCACTGAGACACTGGCTGCTACACTAAGGAGGAATCTGTGACAGAATAAAAGAGAGGGGTTCAGTCACAGGCATTAAAAATGACATCAACATTATAGTTTTAATATTAGACATAGCTGCTACAGACAGATAACGTTACTATCGGGTAGTTGCAAATAATTTACAACAACTGGTGTTAATTTATGAAAAGTACCTGTTTCAACAGCATACTTTAATGTTGTGAAAGACATCTCGTTCCATCCTTCATGAAGAAAGATGTCAGCTTAAAACATGCTTTGCTAAGTTTATTGTGCAGTATGTTACTGAGCTGCTCCTTTGGGAAAGTAAATACTTACGTTATACTACTCTTTATATTACCTTCTGTGTAAATATACACAATAACATCTCATAATAACAATGTAAACCTATCCCATACACCACACAAATCATTATCCTAATAACGACACACATAAACTCTCATGAAACGAGGGACCTGGACTCAGCGAGTTAGAGTTCTTCCAGCCATAAGCTTCAGATCAAAGTGTTGAACCAGTATTCAGATACAGCCTCATCTCTGACATGACCATAATGTAATCCTAAACAACTGCAGGCTGATAGATGACCGTAATGATGTCCCCCACCTGTGATGTGGATGATGCAACTATGAGTAGTAACGCACCTAAGGAGGATTCAGGAAAAACCAGTGGTAATGTCTTATGTATCCACCAGGGGGAGCAGTGTGGCAGCACATTAATTTACAGGCTTGCTACATATTTACACCCCAATTGTGCAACAATATATATGCATGTGTATTTCTGCCAGAGATATTGGGGGCTTTGTTCTACACATTTCGCATGATTAATAATGTCAATCAAACACTCATAGTGAAGAGAAGCACAAAACTCAAGCACTGTGCTTAAAACTACTGGTAATCCTCGATGGTCATAGTGGTAAATATCACAGTCCTGCCTGCTTACTGAAGTGGTCTGCTGCTTATTACGTCACTTTTCTGATTCATTTTAATAGTCAGCTTCACAAGTTTTTTAATGTGTCCCAGCAAAAAGTGTTCAAACCACAGTCTTTATTTATTTATTTAGCCTCTATAAAACTCAGCCCAAACAGCTGATAAATTACACAACACACATGTATCAAGTTAACATCGATCCAGTATGTTTTAATTTGTATGGTTGCAAGGTTAACATAGAGGTTAAAAAACATAACCCCTCTAAGGTATGAGGACAGGACTGAAAATAATTTAAAACAAGAAGAACAACTTAAAGAGCCCTTAAATAAATATAGAACTATGTGAAACTAGGTGCAAAACATAGAAAAATTATGGGTCGCTCAAGACTTTTGCCCAATTTAAGGGCTTAAAAAAATTTGAAGAATACATCAACACAAGCTGTAACCTAACAGAAAAAATGAAGGACATGCTTATAATACAAACAGAGATCTGAAGAAGTAACAACCCAGCAAACAATAGGCTAAATGAAAAATTCAGTTCTATCGATCTCAGGAAAAACCTCAATATCTGGTTTGGAATCTATGAGGAAGCTTGTGTAAAAGAATATTGTTTTTCTGTTTTAAATTTTCTTTTAAATTGTATCTGTTTATTAGATTGGATTGAAATAGATGAATGAAGAACTTTACTGGAAATACTTTTGGTGATTTGGAGCGTACAATGTCTGAATGTTCAGACGGGCTGTAAACTTTCATCCATTTATTTTACGAAAAATGGTGAAGAGGTTTACAACCAAAAGCTATCAAAAGGATGTGAAATTCAATTCAGTTTTATTTATATATTTAATATTCAATCAAAACGATGGGCTCAATGTGCTTTGTATTGGAAGGTAAAGACCCTACAATAACACTGACAACAACAAGTTTTTTAGGAGAAAACCATCCTTGGTGATACTGGGGATGGCATTTTTTATAGTGGAAAGCACATATGTCCAAGGGAAAGAGGGGGAACTCCCAGTGGCTGACTGCTTGCTGACAACTAAGAGTCAGCCAGCTGACCTCTGGCTGAAATCGGCAATTTTGATTGGCTGTATCTGTAAATATTTTGCCACCAACAGTGAACTTTAAATTTTATGTTCCAAACAGTGCTTAAAATGTATAATAATGCAGTATGTATGCTTTATATGCTTTTATTATCACATGGTATCTGAAAGAATTGGACGTGTTTCAGCCTGTGGCTGTCCTCGCTGTTTCTGATAAACATTTGGGTGTGATCTTTATTTAAACACCACTTAGTACTAGCCTATGGTGGATGAAATAAAATTATGTCAAATTAAATAGTGAACAGAAAAGTTCCCAATGTTTGTTCCTTACTAAGATGGTAGTTAAGTAAAAGGAAAAAAAGTTATATGTCCAAAGAAATAACTAGCAGTGTTTGTTTCAACAGAGTTGTGCTTTCATATTTCCATCAGTTACAACATTTGATAAGACATTTGATAAGACTGGCCTTTTTTAAACTGTCAACAACAAGTATCACTGAGGCTGGAACAAACTGTCAGTGGTTAAAACCTCTGAGGCTGGTGTGAAACGTGAACTTCCTCTTCATGCGCTTTAGACCCACAGTTCGTCTCTATAATTCTGTAGATGTAAATTCTGCTGTGAGCCTTTGGATTCCTTTGCACTAGTCTTGACAAACAAGGGACAATCCATGTAGATTTTACAGAGGTAATAATACACTGAGGATGATCAGGCAACACACCTCTGGAAAGCACTGAGACGCTGGCTGATACACTGAGGAGAAATCTATGAGTAGAGAGTAGAAGAGAGAAGTTAAGTCTTAGATGGAAGCACTGACATCAGCTTGAACTTTAAACACTGAAGTAACTAAGAGCCTGAGTGTCACTAACACTAAACAGACAGAAGAATCTAAACTTTTAAACTGGTGGTAAGTGGAGTTTGATTGCAGGTGTTTCAGAAAGCAAAGTGCAGGAAACATGTGAAGGCCACAGCTTAAAGAAGAGACAACATAGAAAGAGACAGAAAGAGACAGAAAAGACTACATGACCCCTCCTGTCCTCTAGCCGTGAGCCAAACATGACATTAATGTTTCATGGCTTCCAGTGCTTCTATTTTAAAATCACTCTAAAAATGTATACAGAGACAAAACAGCAGTTTTCAATGTTTCACAGTTTGAATTTGGTTCATCAGGTGAACGGGAAATTTTATTTTACTTTTTTTGTACATATGTTAAGTTTTGCACTGTGAGTTTGGACCCCGAGACTGTCAACACAGTATTCTCTTGTAAATGCCTCTCATGAGACATTTCAGGAAAAGCATTTTGTGCAAACTAAACTCTGGTGTGTACCAGCATGCCAGTGTGAGCTTTTGACTACACTAACACAGTCCAGTACAATTTTGGGGTAAGTCCAGACACTTAATGACTTAGATGTCAGACCTGTTAAATGTTCTGTTGACATCATCTTTACTGTGCAGGCTTCACAATTATTAAAATACCTTTTTTGTAGGTAATGATCAAATGTTTAATATGTGAAAATATTGTTAGGGAAAAATGGTTCCCAGTTCTTCTTCATTGGGAGACCATAAAAAAGAGCAGATGGTCCTGAGGGACTTGATTTAGAAAGAAGGTTTAAGTGATCTGCACATTTGCATGGCTCAGATTAAAGTGTTTCTAGCATGAGAAAATGTTTGATGTACTCACAAACATTGCGGTTTCTGAGGTTATTTTGCAGCAGAGTGGCTCAAATATCAGTCAGAGGATCTGTGTCTTAATCTGTGAAACTGTGGTTTAACGGCACGCAACATCACATCAGTTTGAGACTGCAGGTGGAACAAATACCTGCAGACGTCTGTAGAGAACTGCAGCTGTCAAGAAGTACCCGTCACTTCAGCTTTCTAACTGTTGTGGAATACAGAACTGGTAAGAATACTAATTCATTTTTATTCTGTCTGTGTATTCTGTAAAATTCATGTATTTTAAAACATTTTTTATTATTGTTTTCTGCCACTCATGACTCATTTAGACAGAACACATTTTGTGTATCAGTTATGTGGACACAACAGATAAACTTCTTCTATTTGGCCATCGGTGAGATGCATTTCATATCATTTAATTATCTTCTTTATTTGGTATACTAACAGAGATTGTCAGAGGGCTGATAATCAGAGTTGAGTTCCTGTTTTTTAAATTGTATCGAAACAGGAACAATTTATTATTTCAGCATAACAAGTTAAATTTTCTTTTCTACAGTCTCTTATCTCTCTGCATCCTCAGCTGCTGCAGGTCAGTCATGTTTTATTAACATATTATTATATCGACTTTAACAGCCAAGTGTTTTCTGTAAATAATATCAAATGTTAAACTGTACATGGATGGAGGCATTCCACAACCACCGTGAAAAAAAAACATGTTTGTTTTTATATTGATTACATGCAGCTACATAAAATTTGTTTTTTCTGTTTGTTTTGTTTGTTTGTCACTCCTATTATACATGCAGTACTTCATGTTAGTGTCATTGTTTTAATTAGATTCATTTTGTGTTTTTATTTATCTTTTTTGTCATTTCTATTCCTGCCATTAATGTGTTGTTGTGATTGTTAAACTATTATTTTTTTAATAATCAAATGAATTTAAAAAAAAATATAAAACCCAGTGAATATCTTACAATTAGTTTTGAAGTACATACAATATTTTACAAACTGACTATATAAAGCATAAGGTTATGATGTAATCAAACCAAAAGATAAAAAATGACTACCACTAATAATAATAATTATTAGTATTATTATTATGATTATATTATATTATATTATATTATATTATATTATATTATATTAAATTATATTATATTATATTATATTAAATTATATTATATTATATTATATTATATATTAAGCAGTAAATATGAAAAAAATATTGTATTTAAAATGCATGTACCCTGTGTTCAGGTACACACATCAGATTAGCTGGGTCCACTCAGTGCGCTGGAAGAGTTGAATACTACTATAGAAGACAATGGGGAACAGTCTGTGATGATGACTGGGACATAAAAGATGCTGAGGTGGTCTGCAGACAGTTAGACTGTGGACCAGCACTGAATGCCACTCAGTCTGCTCACTTTGGTGAAGGAACAGGAGAAATCTGGCTTGATGATGTGTCCTGTTCAGGAAATGAAAGTTCTCTGACTGAGTGTCAGCACAGAGGTTTTGGATCACACAACTGTACACACAGTAAGGATGCTGGTGTCATCTGTTCAGGTGAGATTGTATGTTAAACCTGCAAATAGCTCTGTCTAAAAAACTATAGTGTGACTATGTTTTGGCTTTTCTCATTTGTGTGTTTTAATAAATTTTATGTTATTTAAACATCAACATGTTCAAGTAGTTGAAGTCATAGAGAAAGTTTTACAAATATACTGTGTGGTCTGTTTAAAGTGGATGTTCCTTCTTTTGTGTGTTTAGGTCCACTCATCAAATTAGTTGGTTCTGGGTCCACTCGTTGCTCTGGAAGAGTTGAAATCTCCTACAAGAACAGCTGGAGAACAGTCTGTGATAATGGCTGGGACATAAATGATGCTGAGGTGGTCTGCAGACAGTTAGACTGTGGAACAGCCCTGAATGCCACTCAGTCTGCTCACTTTGGTGAAGGAACAGGAGAAATCTGGCTTGATGATGTGTCCTGTTCAGGAACGTCTTGATGCATTCTCAATCATCCAGGAAAGTAAATCTCCAAAAGTTGAATCTGTTCATCTGGACGTAACGTAGACGTAACGCTACGTCCAGATGAACAGATTCAACTTTTGGAGATCCTGTTCAGGAAGTGAGAAATTTCTGACTGAGTGTCAGCACAGAGGATTAGGGACACATGACTGTACACACAGTAAGGATGCTGGTGTCATCTGTTCAGGTAAGGCGGTATGTACGCTACCAGTCAAAAGTTTTAGAACACCCCAATTTTTATTTAGTCCAGTTTATAAAGTCCAGTGAATAGCTTGAAATTGTACAAAGTTAAGTGGTGAACTGCCCAAAACTTAAAAAAATAATGTACATTTCAGAATCATACAAAAAGGCCTTTTTCAGGGAAGACAAAATTCAAAGTTCACAATTTAACCTCCTAAGACCCGAACTCTCCCACAGCATGCATTTTTAATTTCTCTTTGATATTTGGGCATATTGGGGCCCGATGAATGTAAAAACAGAATTACCAGATTTTTTTACCTGATTTTTGTTTCTAAGAAAAAATGAGAGACACATATGAGAATGTTCGTGTAAAATTTCGATAGAACAGTAACAGTATAATGTCCTCGTACGTGGATATCAGACCCTTATAGAGCAAAATTGAGTATTTTGGTCTAAATAACTCCAAATGTGATGTCCACATATGTGGACGCCAGGTCCTAGGAGGTTAAAGCTGTTCTGCAGCTGATCAAGGATTGAAAGCTGGTGCTACTAATTCCAACAGGTGTTCCAACTTCTCTGGATTACTTACAACCCCCTCTGTCTGCATGAAAGCTGTGCTGGAACACAAGGTGGTTAGGGGCGGATTTACAGGGGTGGCATGTACCACCCTAAATTAATCTCTTGCCACCCCTAGTCTTGTTGTTTATTAAAATAAGCCAGTATTTACAGCCTCTGTGTTCAACAGTTGCGCCATACCTCCAAATCACATGACTGATCTAAGACTCATATGATTCAGCCACGCTGAATCTCCATTTCAACTTGTGTTGAAAGTTTGGACTTCAAACTTTACACCAGTTTTTACATTTTATTGATAGGCTGCTAAAACCAGAGTTATCATCATAAAAATATGCCAATGCTTTTTTCGGAATACTATCATCACGTTTAGTGAGGAACAAACGGTAAAAACTGTGTTTTATAAGGACAGCGCAAGAAACAAAAGAAAAAGAAAAAAATGCCACCGCTTTCATATTAGTGTTAAAGTGCATCATGTCAACCAATAAACAACAGGTGAAATTTGGTTATTTAGGAATTGGGGACAGTTTTGGTAGTGACGACTGTGGGCAAATCAAAATGTTTTTTGTAGTTTAATTATCTGGGCTAAAGAAATTAAAGTTATAGACTATATTTATATGAAATTTCACATTATTTGAAATGATACTTATTTTCTATATTTAAATAATTTTCTTGGTTTGGTCAACAAACCAAACTTCCTTTATGCAAGCTAAAGTTTGTGTGTCATTTAAAATCCAACTTCTGTAACACATTTATTTTGCTTCCATGCTCACAGTTCCATTTTTTTTTCCTGTGTGCATATTTTTCTTGTTATTTATTTAACATTCCTCACAGCCTGGCAAACAAACTGCTGGAGCATCAATAGTGTATATTTTACTGAAACATCTTATAGTAGCATTTAACAATGCAATGTGAGCTCAGCATAAAGTATAGAAATAAAACAGTCAAATTTAATTTCAATTTCAAAAACAGTTGCCTCACGGCACTTCACACTATAAGGGAAAGACCCTACAATAATCCTGTCACGGTCAGTGAGGCGAGCCGTGTGGAATTTATTAAAGGACCCAAGATGCAGGCATAAGTGATGTGAGTGGGCTTTTATTGAGAAGGAATACAAACAGAAAAGACAAAGGTGTGGACGGAAACTAAGCAAAACCTAAACTGGAGAAAGCTAACAAAACACAGACCTGAAATGGCTAAGCAGGGAGACGCAGATAGATGACACAGAATGAAACAGGGAATGAACACAGATGACAGAGGGAGATAACGCAGATGAACCGGCAACAGGCAAGAGAACACACTTGGCTTAAATACACACAGCAGTAATCAAGGGATGAGAGACAGGAGGGGGAACACACCTGGGAGAAATCAGAGCTGATGGGACAGGGGAAACGTGACCTGAACACACTCACATGAGACAGAGACCTTCAGAATAAAACAGGAAACTCACAGACACAGAGAACCAGACAAGACACTGAACTTAACAGACAGATTCAGAAGCAGACAGTGTGACACCATAGACAGACAGAGGGAACACAGAGAAGTGGGAGCAGGCAGGCATAGAACAAAACCCTAACAAATGGAAAACCTTAACAAAAGATATAAAACAATAAACAAGAACATAGAATAATATAAAGAAACACAAAACACTGAGTCGTCAGACTCAGGACCATGACAAATCCTTTGTTCCCTTTGTTTTTATGGACTGTGAGCAGCTTTATTAAGCAAAGTATTGAATGCAGTCATGAACTACTAACACACTGAATAACACACAGTCTAATTAAAATGATTTTCATTTTTTAATTTATTATTATGTTTCCTGTGCCTAGGTGTGCCAGTCAGATTATCTGGAAGCACTTTGTGCTCTGGAAGAGTCGAAATCTTTTACAACAACACTTGGGGAACAGTCTGTGATGATAACTGGGACATAAATGATGCTGAGGTGGTTTGTAGAGAGCTCGGCTGTGGAACGGCAGAGAGTGCTGGTGTATCAGCCCGCTTTGGTGAGGGAAGTGGATCCATCTGGCTTGATGATGTGGACTGTTCAGGAAGTGAGAGATCTCTGACTGAGTGTCAGCACAGAGGATTTGGGACACATAACTGTACACACAGTAAGGACGCTGGTGTTGTCTGCTCAGGTGAGAATTTTTTTTATGTAATCATAATTATTTATAATAATAATAATCTTTATAATTTATAATTCTTAATATAATAAGGTAAATGTTTTGCCATTTTTAATTGAATCCTCTCTCCATGACTGCTGTTTCCTCAGTGATCCTCCCAAAGCCCAGAATCTTCATGATTCCTGCTGGTAAAGTTGAGCGGAGAAGCGACGTCAGCATCACTTGTTCAATATCACCTCAAAGCCAACAGCTTCTACAAGGAGAATTTACTCTGAAGCAGATTTCAGGATCATTCAGTCAGAAAAAAAACATCAACCACCAACTCTGCTACATTCAAGATCCTCCAAGTAGATTTTGACAAGGACGGATTGTACCAGTGTGAATATTCACACGACTCCGGCATCTCCACAAGTGACTCTGTCAACCTCTCTGTTATTGGTAATAAAATGTACCATTTTTATATTACAGTGATAAAGTGACAGGAAAATACAGTTTACTTGTTATTCTATGACACTGATTTCTATGACAGAACTGTGCCTAATGATTCTGTCATGATAATGCATGGGCCCAAAGATCACGGGCATCCAATGTGGATTTCCAGCCTTGTCCCTTGAACACAGAGATTACTCCAGATTCTCTGAATCTTTTTCATGATATTACTGATGCTGTCATGGTCCTGGGTCTTTAGACCCAGTGTTTTGAGTTTTCCTGTTTTTCTTGCCGTTTTTGTATTATGTTTAAGTCCACTTGTTGTCCTAAAGGTTAATTCTATGGTTCCTAGGTTATTCTGTTTAGATGTTGCTTATAGATTCCCCTTGTGTCTTTGCCTTCTGTCTCCCTCTGTGTGTCTGTATTTATTTAATTGTGAGTTCTTGTGCCTTTTTTCCCCTCCTCGTGTTTTATTCCATCATGTTTCCCCAGCCCGTCATGTCTGTGCTCTCCCTCGTGCTCCTCTGTGTTCTCTCTCTCCCTCAAGTCCGCATCTCTGTGTACTTCCTGTTTTACTTTGACAGTCTCCTGTCAGTTTACATCATGTTGTTTTGCTCCTGTCCTGTCACGTCATGATTATTTGTGTCAGCTGTGTTCCCCGTGTGCTCCCACGTCCCTCGTTATCTTTCTGTGTATTTATGTCTGCATCTCCCTCAGTTCCGTGTCCCGCCCTCCCTCATAGTTTTGTGCGTCTCCCTGTGTCTCCAAGTTTAGCCTTACCAGTTTAGTTTTTGTATTGCGTTTTTGCCGTTCAGTAAATAAAGCTGCATTTTGAGTTTAAGTTTTGTTTCTGAGAGTTTGCATTTGGGTCCTTCTCCTGCCTGCACACAGCCAGTTTATGACAGATGCAATTATGTACTCTAGGTGATGAGATATTTAGTCTTCACAATTTTATGTTGAGAAACTATTGTGAAACAGATGCCTTTTATTAGATGCTTTTTTTTGCCGATGGACAGGTGAATCTCTGCCCATCTGAACTTCTGAGAAATTCTGTCTCTAAGATGCTCTTTTCATACCAACTCATATTACTGACCTGTCAATCTGCTTGTCTCGTTGTCCATAAGCAGTTCATTTTCCAGGATAGACTGAAAAAATATATATCATCCAAAAGCAGGAGAGGCTAAAAGAAAACTGATGCCTGGTCCGGATGGGCCTGGGCCCCCTTTCCCTGGCGGGTTGCAGAGTATGGGGGTGCCTACTGGGGTCAGCGGGGGAGCTGGCCCCAGGGAGGGGTCACTTGCCCCTCCCTTTCTTCCCTCCCCATCTCCAGCTGCCTCCCTCTTCCCGCTCCACCACAATCACCCACACATGCAGGGCCTTGGGGTAGGGGTGTGTCACCAGGGTGCAGAGGAGGCATCCCCCCCCCTGTCCCCTTCTGGCTGCCTCTGCCTCAATTTTATCTCACAACTTAGACATTCACATTACTCACACTCTCATAACACATACATATAGGATCTTGGGGGTGGGCTCACAACACGGACTCCAAATTACCATCAGGGTGTACACCTCACCCCTGGCGTCGTTGCCCACCTCTCAATTTTAAATACACGTAGACATTGAGGGCTATCAGGAGGGGCTATGCGCTTACCTGCTGCTCTCTGGCAGGTAGCTCCATGCCCTCCTGGGTTTTAATTGCACCTTAGAACACATATACATCAACACTACATATGAGCGGGTAGAGGGAGGTTTGGAGTCTTCTCACACCCCCGGTCTCTGCGGCCTGCTGGAGCGGGGGGGCTAGGAGGAGGAGTTGGCCGTCCGACTGGGGTCTGGGGTGTGGGGCCTCCCTGCTGCTGCGGAGTCGGGGCAGTCTGCTTCTCCCCACTGCAGGGAAAAGGGTAACACCACCTGGGTCTGGGTGCAGTTTCCCCCTCCAGGGGCAAGGGTACCTAGACCCGGTTCTTAGAGTACGCTTGGGGAGTGTGATTGTGTGTACAGCGTCTCTTTATGTCTGTCTCCACGTTGGTTGAGTGTGGAGTAATTGCCTATGAGAGCATGAGGGTGGGAATGGATGTTTGTATTTGAGTGTGCCTGTATGTCTGTGTCTATATGTCAGGTTGGGTATCAGACGCCACCTCTCTGGGGACATCTCAGGCCCTCCAAGGTTTGGAGGCCTATCTCCCCCCACCACTTCCCCTGCCGGTGGCAGACGCCCTCAGACATTGATGCGTTGGTGGTTCTTTGTGTCCGGGGGTGGGCGTCCGGGTACACACCGGCTCACTCCTTGGTGGCTGCTTATCCGGGCCTGGAACCTGGGGCTCGCTCGGGCCACTTCGGGGGTGGGGTGCCCTCGGCCTCTCGGCCTGGGGCTCGGTCACTCAGGCACAGCTGGCTGCCGGCGGAGCTCACGGGCACGTCACTGCAACCCCCCCTGGCTTCTGCTCCGCGGCTGCTGAGTGATCCCTCATCTGGGACTCTCCTCAGCTCTTTCTGGGACAGTGGCGCGGCTGCCCCTCTGTTGGTCTTCCTTGGTCTCTTGTGTTCTGGGGGCCTCTGGATGTCTGGAGTTTTGATCTCCTCCATACCTGCTTCATGCCCTGGAGGATGGGACTGTGGCCCCCCACACCCTCTAGCAGATCATTACATTAAGGAACCTTTTAAATACAAGCGCGCTCATGCTCACAGGTGTACACACAGGTGATCACACACACAAACTACACCCTTTTTGGCTCCTACCTCAAAGCACACTGTGCGCTGTCGATCTTACGTGCTGCACAATAATGTTTAATATTAAGTATGTAGTGTTATATTCCCATATATCATTGTGATGTTGTTTATTCTATTACTCTCGTTTTCTTCTGCTTGTTTTCTTTTTTCTTTCTCAACAGGTGATCCAGGTGATCGATATATGTATTTTTTGTCTGCTTATTTTGTTGGTTTTTGTTTTTTGCCCTTTATCCCCGTCCCTCTTCTCCGCTGTTTTTTTTTTTTGTTTTGTTTTGTTTTGTTTTTTCCCCCCTCTTTCTTTCTCCCTTTTCTTTTCCCCTGTCCCGTATCTAGCAAGTAAAAAAAAATAAAATAAAATAAACAATAAAAGGTAAATCAAATGGACCATTACGGCAAGGCTGGGATGGTCCATTTGGTAAAGTAAATCCGTTGGGCATCTTTCTTCGCCTTTAGACAATAATTCTGATGGCAAAAGAACCAAATGGGACAGGTTTAAAAAAAAAAAAAGAAAAAAAAAAAAAAAGAAAACTGATGCCTGCATGAGAACAAGTGCACATTGTTAGAAAAATTGTAAAGAGAATTTATTCCATTTGACAGATTAGTTACACAATATCGGATCAAGAAGAAAAATTTTTTAGAATATCAACAAATTAAATCCATAGTAAAAAAGAAGTTTAACCTCAGTCAAGCTGAATTACAAACACCACCAAGTGCGGTACACTTTCTTACTCTTAAATCCCCCAAATTATTATCTAAAATATACAGAACACTTTCTAAAATAGATGAATCAATATCCCTTCCTGTTGCAAAGTGGGAAGCAGATTTATCAGTAAGCTTAGACCAAAACTTCTGGTCTCAGATTTGCTTAAAAACCTTTAAATTGATTAAAAACCCCAGTCTGCAATTAATACAATACAAATTACTACATAGAGTGCACTATACTGGTCATCGGATGTTCAAGATGGGCTTTACATCTTCCAACAACTGCTCACAGTGTCAAGGCAATACACCAGACAATTACATCCACGCACTGTGGTTCTGTCCACCAGTGCAGAAGTTTTGGCGCGAGATATGTGAAGACTTATCAAAGTGTCTGAAATGTAACATTCCAGCCTCCCCTTTAGTATGCTTGCTGTGCAACTTGGATGAGGTCACTGCAGAAATAAACACAGCCCACATTGTTTTTACAGCCCTATGCATTGCCAAGAAAACGGTCCTCCTTAACTGGAAAAATAAAAATAATCTTAATTCTAATCAATATAAAAACCATCTAATAGATCACATTAGTCTTGATACAGCCTCTGCCACCACATTTGATCAATCCCTTTGGGCTCCTTTGATCGGCTTCATCACCTAGTGGGGGTGGGGGGTCGTGGTTTGGTCCCGCCTTCGCTATTGTGGTTGATGTGGAGGTTGGGACGGGCTTAGGGCATCTGGAGAATCCCTAGAGACGTTATCCCTGGAGGGCTCAACCCGGGGGGTTCAATTCAATTCAATTCAATTCAATTCAATTTTATTTATATAGCGCCAAATCACAACAAAAGTCGCCTCAAGGCGCTTTATATTGTACAGTAGATAGCACAATAATAAATACAGAGAAAAACCCAACAATCATATCATATGACCCCCTATGAGCAAGCACTTTGGCGACAGTGGGAAGGAAAAACTCCCTTTTAACAGGAAGAAACCTCCGGCAGAACCAGGCTCAGGGAGGGGCGGCCATCTGCTGCGACCGGTTGGGGTGAAAGAAGGAAAACAGGATGAAAGACATGCTGTGGAAGAGAGACAGAGATTAATAACAGATATGATTCGATGCAGAGAGGTCTATTAACACATAGTGAGTGAGAAGGTGACTGGAAAGGAAAAACTCAATGCATCATGGGAATCCCCGGCAGCCTACGTCTATTGCAGCATAACTAAGGGAGGATTCAGGGTCACCTGGTCCAGCCCTAACTATATGCTTTAGCAAAAAGGAAAGTTTTAAGCCTAACCTTGAAAGTAGAGATAGTGTCTGTCTCCTGAATCCAAACTGGAAGCTGGTTCCACAGAAGAGGGGCCTGAAAACTGAAGGCTCTCCCTCCCATTCTACTTTTAAATACTCTAGGAACAACAAGTAAGCCTGCAGAGCGAGAGCGAAGTGCTCTAATAGGGTGATATGGTACTACAAGGTCATTAAGATAAGATGGGGCCTGATTATTTAAGACCTTGTATGTGAGGAGCAGGATTTTGAATTCAATTCTGGATTTAACAGGAAGCCAATGAAGGGAAGCCAAAACAGGAGAAATATGCTCTCTCTTTCTAGTCCCTGTCAGTACTCTTGCTGCAGCATTTTGGATTAACTGAAGACTTTTCAGCGAGTTTTTAGGACATCCTGATAATAATGAGTTACAGTAGTCCAGCCTGGAAGTAATGAAGGCATGAACTAGTTTTTCAGCATCACTCTGAGACAGGATATTTCAGGTTGTGGTCATAACCTGGTTAGTGGCTCTGATCGCTCTTAGAGGGTGTTCTCCTCGTGGCTGCGTGCAGCGGGGCTGGGGGATGGTCTGTACTGGCGGACGTAGGTTACTGGCCTGGTAGCCTGGCTGCCCCTGAGTGGATCCGGGGCAGGCGTGGGGGCTTGGGGTTCGGGGGTGCTTCGTCTCCGTGATGGGGCTCTGGCTGGGCCTTGGGGGCATCGGTCCTCGTCGGTGTGTCGCCGGGGTTGTGGGCGGGTGGGTGCACGGGGGCTCAGCCCTGGCGCAGGGGGCCTCTGGTGCATCGGCCTAACTGGGGGGCTCTTCAACTGGCAGGGAGGTTGTTCCATCCTTGCAGAAGTCCACTCTGCAGGTGGGGGAGAGACACAGGAGAGGTGGAGAATAAACCTAACCTGGGTGTCTGTTGTCTTGTGTAGTCTGGAGATGATTGAATGTTGGGGTGGGTACAGTTTCCTCTGCGGTGGGGTAGGGTGGGCTTCCCCAGGTCCTGTGGGGCTTGGCGGTGCTGCTGTCGTAGGCCCGGTCTGGATGGGCCTGGGCTCCCTTGCCTTGGTGGGTACCAGAGGACGGGGGTGCCTACTGGGGTCAGCGGGGGAGCTGGCCCTAAGGAGGGGCATCTTGCCCCTCCCTTCTTTTCCTCCCCATCCCCGGCTGCCTCCCTCTTCCCGCTCCACCACACCCACCCACACAGGTAGGGCCTTGGGGTGCGGGTGTGTCACCAGGGTGCAGGGGAGGCATTCCCCCCCCCCTCTGTCCCCTTCTGGCCACCTGTGCCTCAATTTTATTCCACAACTTAGACATCCACATTATTCACACTCTCATAACACACACATATATATAGGGCCTTGAGGGTGGCCACGTTAACGGCGTCCAGTGGACGGTCTGTGTATTCAAACCTACCTCTGGCGCCGGTGCCCACCTCTCAATTTTAAATCCATGTAGACATTGAGGGTTCTCGGGAGGGGCCGTGCTAACTCCTGCTGCTCTCTGGCAGCAGCACCATGCCCTCCCTTGTTTTAAATGCACTTTAGAACAACACGCAGCAACACTACACATGAGCGGGAGGAGGGAGGTATGGGGTCTTCACACACCCCCGTTCTCTGCTAGCCATCGGGGCGGGGGACTGGGCGGAGGTGTTGGCTGTCCGATTGGCCTTCCTGCAGCTGCGGAGCCTGGGGCGGTCTGCTTGCCTCCACCCCGGGGGAAAGGGTCAGATCTCTTGGGTCTGGGTGCCGTTTCCCCCTCTGGGGGTGAGGGTACCTGGACCCGGGGTATAGAGTATGTTTGGGGAGTATGATTGTGTGTACATGTCCATGTATGTCTATCCCTACGTCGGGTGAGTGCTGAGTGTTTGTATATGTGTGCATGAGGGTGGGAAAGCATGTTTGTGTCTGTGTGTGCCTTCTTGTCTGTGTCTATATGTCAGGTCAGGTCTTAGACTCCACCTCCCTGGGAACTCCCAGGCCCTCCAAAGTGTGGAGGCCTATCTCCCCTCACCACACTCCCCGCCAGTAACTGATGCCCTCAGGGGTTGGTGCATTGGTGGTTCTTGGTGTCCGGGGCTGGGCGCTCAGGTATGCACCAGCTCACTCCCGGTGGCTACTTGGCGGGGCCTGGTGCCTGTCGCTCGGTCAGGGCTCTTCCGGGGCAAAGGGGGCCCTCGGGCCTCCGGCCTCGGGGCCTGCGACTCGGTTCACTCTGGCACAGCTGGCTGCCGGCAGAGCTGGCGGGCACGCCGGTGCAGCCCCCTCTGGCTTCTGCTCCGTGGCTACTGGGTGACCCCTCGTCTGGGGATCTCCTCAGCCCTTCCCAGGAGGGTGGCACGGATGCCCCTCCGGTGGTACTCCTTGGACTCCCACACTCTGGGGCCTCTGGATGTCTGGAGCCTGGATCTCCTCCATGCCTGCTTCATGCCCTGGGGGACGGGGCTATGGCCCCCCACACCCTCTAGCAGACCGTTACATGGGGAAACCTTTTGTATACAAGCGCGCTGATCCACACAGGTGTGCGCACACGGGTCTTCACTGTTCGTAGACATAAACTACACCTTTCTTAGCTGCTACTTCAAAGCACATTGTGCGATGTCTGTCCTGCGTGCTGCACAACAACATTCAATATTTAGTATTTACTGCTGTTCACACTTAGCTAGATTAACGTGATGGTGTTGTGTTTAGTATGTTGCTTTGTTTTGTTTTGTTTTGGGGTTTTTTTGCTTGTTTTCTATTCTTTTTCTCTCAACAGGTGATCCAGGAGATTTTTTTTCTCTCTTTGTCTTTGTAAGTGCCCTTTCTCACTGTCCCTTTTCCCTTCTGTTTTTCTTTTCCTTCCTCTCTTTCTTTCTCCCTTTTCTATCCCCCAATCATGTCTGTCCCGTCTGTAACAACTGAAAATAAAATAAATAATAACAACAAAGTTTGATCAAATGGACCAATACGGCAATGCCATGATGATCCATTTGGCAAAATAAATCCATTTGGTATCCTTGTTGGTCTTCAGACAACAATTCTGACGGCTAAAGAACCAAATGGGACAGACATAAAAAAAATAAAAAAAAAATAAAAAATTGTAAAGAGTGAATGTCAGTGAATACAAATTCTTCATTAAACATGTGATGGTAAAAAAAATATATATATATATATATATATATTTTTTTTTTTTAAACTATTCCAGTGTCCACGCATACATCTATCTGGCATAGATATGTGCACCTGCTTCACTACACCAGGCTGAACCAACCTCACAAACATCTGTCCCCCCCTTGGTTGGTTTTATATGTACAGGACTCCCTCTTTTTTCCTCCAGTGTCACCTGCACAGACTGAAAGTTTCTTTATTTGTTGTTTATTTTGTTCTCAGTGTCACTGATGCGGCCCAGCATTTCTGTGATGTCTCCACATGGAGGACTGGTTGAGTTTCCTGAAGGTCAGGAGATCATCCAGGGTTACAGCTTCATCTTCACCTGCACAATTAATGACAGCTATTCAGGGGGTGCTTTCAGTCTCATATGAGATGACTCTCCCAGCAGGAACATTCACTTCTCCTGAGGCATCGTCAGTTCATATTATCATTACATGTAAGTAGACAGCACAACATTTCTAATTGCTGTGAGCAGTAACTAAATAACTAGTAGATTAACTGAAATGGATGAAATGGATGCTGTTAAACATCACTGTAGTAAAAGATAAAGAAAGAACCTTGAATCAAAAGTAAGAATTTGACTTTTTTGGTTTGTTTTTTAACTATACAATTAATTTCACTAACTATTCTCTGTAGTATGAGTAATTGATGAACAAAGAAACAAACCACACCTGCTGAAGACTGTGGGTATAAAATAGTATTTCCTTCACAAGCACATTCAATATTTTTGTTGAATCTTTCAAAATCAACCTGAAACTCTCACTTTAAGATCATATAATTGTGATGCAGGTAAAATAACAAGAATTGTTTAAGTAGCTAATGACTTCCAAACATGGTTTATTAGTGGCTGCTGTTCAGTCTAATAGTGTTGCAATGAGGCCATCATACTGGCCATCATTAGCCACGCCTCCTAAACCATGTGTGTCTAGGATGGAGAGCTATTGATGGTAAGGAGACTTTTGCAATCATTTTTGCGTTAATGTTAACGTAAATGATGAATGAGAAGTATTCATGTATTTCATGTCAAAGCTTTTAAAACCAGTGATCTTTGTTTCATAATAACCGATGATACAAAACTCTTTCCACAGATTCAAAAATTCTAGTGCTGAGATATGTTTTCCTGCCACTGATTCTGCTTTTGAAGAACATTGCCCTTCATTACTTCTATAAGGTACATCAGAGTAAAGAAATGCATGTATTAAACTGAGTGGTAGCTGAGAAGTGTAGGAACAGTAACATGGATTGTGTATCGTCTCTCCAGGTCAACAAAAGGCAGAAATCAGCCAAAAAGGAGAACGATGAGACGGATTTTTCCAGAGCTGAAGAAGTTCATGCTGAGGAGGAAGCAGCAGAAGAAATAAAATAGAATCTTACACATGACCACTGTTCCCTCTAAGCTGCACGCATGCACAATATTTCACATATTCACTTTCTATATTATTCTTGCTATAGCCAAAATGCAAATTTATATAGCAAATTTGTAAATGTCTATAACATTACAGGCTTGTATTTTTGTAGTTAATCTTTTGTAATCGCTTAGATTTTTAAAAATCATTAGGAAGTGAAAGCATTAAATAAGGGGCCATTCAACAACAAATCAGATTTCACCTTTTAGTTTTAAAAGAGAAACAAGGGCTGTATGTCAGGCACTCTGCAGTGAAACTTTAGAGGCAGTTAACTTTCAGCAAAGCAAGGAAACTGACTTTACACAAAGAGGCCATTTTGGATTATGGGACATTTGCAAGGCCACAGTTTGGAATATTCAACCTTTTGAAATGAAGTTCAATACTTTTCTCAAATAGCCAGCGACAAGGGAAAAATGTATCTCTTTTTAATTACAGGGTCTTTAGACTTTCTGCTATTGTCTTAACGTATGGTCATCAAGTATCTGTTACTGGCAATGGCTATCCATCAGAGTTTCACCTTTTTCACTCTTTTTGTATTCTCTGCCCATGCAATCGTTACCGTTTTCTGATTCTGAGATTTGGTATGAGCACTGTCTGTAAACAATACTTTCTTCCAATTACGATATCCAACAGCTAAAGTAAATACACTTTTGGGAACATCAGAAAGTGAAAAATGCCAGCAAGCAAAACAGTAACAAAACTACTCTGGGAATATTCCAGCCAAGGGTGTATTTTGTACCATTCTGGGCGGAAGCTTCTCCTGCTGCAGCCTTGATATGTCTTAGGAAACCTCAGATCATGTGGCTGTGTGGGGCCGTCACTTTTGAATTCGGTAATGTCTAAATTCACAAAAAAATAAATAAATAAAAAGATGAGCTTCAACAGTGTCTTGAAAAAACCTTTTTGTTCAAATGAATCTCATAAGCTCAAGTTACTTCACTGGATTTTTAATGCAATACATGTCAGTTATATAGCATTTTCTTTTTCAACATGTCTTCAAATTCAGATAGACATCTTACAGGGCTCTAGACTAACATTTTGCCATGGTTGCACTGGTGCGCCTAAGAAAAAAAGCACAAAATTTAGGCGCACCCAAATTTTCAACCGCAACGCTTAACCTGAATCTGATACATATCTGATGTTTTAGAAAGCGACTGCTGTTTGAATGGTCATGTCGCATTAAATCTGTCTTTTACGTCACAAGACAGAAACCAATTATCAGTCCCGGAGAAGCGCTCGAGACGACATCGTGAATGCGTCCAGGCCATCCAGTGAAACTGTTGGGATGGGCTTATACAGTACAAATTTTATTTGTACTGTATAATCTGCAGATTCTGACAGAACTCTGCAACTATCCTTTGAAGCACCGCTCCTCTCTAAAACAGCAATAAGGATAATTATAAGGCCATATGTAAATGACAAAATAACTTTATAACTTAAAGCAAAATTGGGAAACGTAAAGTCTGAAACAAGTCTTTATATTAAGGCCATCAGTCAAACAATACTGTTTGGTCTTGTGTGTGACGTCTTCTTTTGTGCATGCGGGCCGCTTTGAGGGTTCACACTAGAGCGCGTTTGCTGTCACATTTTATTTGTAGTGTGAACAAGCAGACAAAAAAATCGGATTTGATCAAAAAATCAGAATTGAGCATTAAGACCTGCAGTGTGAACGTAGCCTAAATGACTTAAAAGGGTCAACACATTCCTTAGACACCCACACAACTCACACCATTCTGAAGCTTAGAAGTCCACTGTTGATTGATTTCTTTAACCTGCGCTCTCTGGCCACAATGGAGCCACACGCACATTCGAAAGCTTGTCTAACAACAGCCTTATCCTGTTCACACTCTCTCCCTCACTCTTGCTCTCTCGTGTAATAGTCTGTCCCCTGGTGTCTCTACCACATTCTTGAGATAAACAGCAAACTAAACCAGAACTGCACCTATCGACATGCCATCCTGGTTGAGCTAGACTCACTGTGCAACCTGAAATAGACTGATTATATCACTTATTCTACCAGTACTGACAAAGACTCTGCCAAGAAGAAAAATGAATTCATTAGGAGTGAGCCCTGGTCTTTAGATAACTTATCTTTCCTTGAGGATGGGCAAGAATGTCATTGTGTTCACAGCAAACTTGAACTGCGCCTATTGTCAGCTGCACCTGGATTGAAACATTACTGTTTACAAGTATCCAAACTTGTTATATTTAGTATGATTCTAAATTTAGTGTATCCTTGGCTTAATTGCTACATGGTTTGATTTTTTTGTTTCTAAGTAAGGTTCAGTAAAAGTCATTTGGAACAGAATTCTTTTATTTTTTTATAGTAAACTGTTAAAAGTTTTCTTTTGTGTTCTATTAACAGAAATTGATGTTAAATAACCATACCTGATCACTGAGTATGTACTTGATAAGAGTTGTAATTAACAATATTTTGTAATTACAGTAACATTTTTCCTAAAGAATAAGCCCCTTTTACTTTGTCAGAATACATGTAAAAACCCATTACACTTGATATAATCAAAAATGTAAAGTAGAAATAATTATAAATCCTGTTAATAGTGTAACAACAGTACTGTGACTTTTCATGGATTGTATATCATTTTATTACATTAATCATGGACTAAAGATTTGTCAACAGTGAAGTCTGATTACTTGTAATATAACAGTGTTCAACCATATTTTCATTGTTTTTACAAATGTAAATTCTTGAATTTACAAACAAAATCTGCACTTATACACAAGTTGTTAATAAAAAATTGTATTTTTCATAATGGTAAGTTTCTGTTAATTTACAGTATTTCTCTGGTGTCCCAGTGAATATTATGTTCTCCTCATTATTTTTCTATTTTCTTAACAGTTCAGTAATCACTGAATGAGAGGTACATGTACTTCGACTGACAGCATCAGAAATAAACTGACAAGTTGATGAGTTTCAGTCTGTGGTTTTCCTCACATGAAATTAAAAGCAGAAATATGCACCGCTTTCTTTCCTTACTAATAACTTGCCAGATAAGTTAAAAAATAATAAATCTGGGCAAAATATAATTGTGCCGTAATTGGACATTTGGCTTTCTGGTGCAAGGTTTGATGCAATGCATCAGCAGTGTTGCAACATTTAGTGGTTTTAGATATCTACCACTTAAAAAAAAACTGTCAGTGGTTAAAAACTTTGAGGTTGGCGTGTAAAGTGCTTCGTTCGTCTTCATGTGCTTTACCCCCAAAGTATATCTCTTTCTCTCTGTTGATGTAATTTCTGCTGTGAGTCTTTGGATTTCTTTGCACTAGTCTTGGCAGACTGAGACCTTGTGCTGCACTTATATGTTAAATGGTCTGTGGTCATCATGTTTGTTGCTCATGCTTTCCAATGATCCAAACGCCTTCTTTGTAGATTATATTCATAAGATTTTTTTTATGTGAAAATATTGTTGAGAAAAGATCATTTCTTGCTTTATCTTCATCAGGAGAGACAAAAACAGGTCATGAGGGGCTGAGTGGAGAAAGAAGCTTTAAGTCAGCAGTCATTTTTTTAACAGTGTAGCACAAATATCGATGTGTTAATCTGTGTAACTGTGGTTTAGCATTTTGCACTATCAGAACTGTTTGAGTCTGTAGGCGGAACAAATTCCTGCAGCCTTCAGACGGCTGTAGCGAACTTCAACTATCAAGGAGTAACCTTCACTTCAGCTTTCTAACTCTTGTGAATGCAGAACTGGTAAGAATACCAATGCATTTTTATTCCATCTGGCTGACCACAAAATTAAATTTTAAATATGAACTTTTTTTCTGTGTGATCGCTTGAAGAATAAAACTGGAAGAAAAGAAGCACCAAAGATGGTAGCGCCTGTCAGTAACATTTAATTAATTTCATTTAGATTCAGGTGTTCAACTCGATCTAGTGCCGCACATACTTGTTTCTTTTATTTCATGCAGGTGCCAAACTGTATGAAATAAACAAAGTTTTTTCTTCTCCTGCTTTGTTAGATGTCTTGCCAGATTTGATTTAGTTGTTCTTTTTAATTTGTACTTTTAAAAAAATACTAGAAATGAACAGATGTTTCAAGGGAAAACCAGTACAGTCTGAAGCATTTGCATAGACCACAGATTTAACTTCAGTTGTCTGCCACACATCATTTTACACAGAAAACATTTTGTCGCTCAGCCATGTGGACACAGAGCAGCGTCTTCTATTTGGCCATTGGTGAGGTGCATTTTATATAATTTTATTATTTTCTCTCTTTGGTATACTAACAGTCAATTTAAGTTTCTTAACGATGTTCTGTTATTTAATGTATCCAAAGAAGAAAAACTAATTATTTTAGTCTTTTTTACAGTCGCTACAGTCTCTTATCTGTCTGCATCTTCAGCTGCTACAGGTCAGTCTCTTTTACCATTAGAAGTTTTCTGTTGTTTCTGTTGTTTCACATGCAAAGATTTTCTCTACGTAGTATCCACACAATATGAATAGAATAAAATGAATGAATACAATATGATCATTTAAGAACAAAAATTTACCTACTATTTGTTAATTCAACAGAGAATAACAGAAAGGTAGCTGTTAAGAAAAAACTGTACTTGGATGTGGGCATAGCTTAAAGCACCACACTGAGCTTTCTCATAATTAAAGAAATGTTAATGCCTTTCCCCCCGTTTTTTAAAATGTTATATCTATGAATAGTCAGTTTAACATACAGTTGTGTAGGGCATCAAACTGGTTAAGGTTGGGACTGATCATACCACTGATCACCACTGTAAATTAAAGAAACTCAACCTGGGTGTCTATTGTCGTATGTAGTCTGTAGATGATTGGATGATGGGGTGGGTGTAGTTTCCTCTGTGGGCAGGGTTGGGTGGGCTGCCCCAGGCTCTGCATGGCTTGCCGATGTTCTGGGAATCCATTGTACCTGACAAACCATCCTACCCGTTGTTTCTACGCATGCACACAACACGAAATTAAGTGGCAAACCATCCTACCTTTGTGAATATAAGCTACATACTCTAACGGTTAAAATTAGGTGCCAAACCGTCCTACCTTTGTAAATGTGACATACAAGCATACTTTACCAGCTAAAATTAAGTGGCGAACCATCCTACCTTTGTTAATATGAGCTAGAAGCATAATTTTACAGGTAGAATTCAGTGGCAAATCATCTTACGTTTGTTAATAAGACCTAGAAACATACTCTGACGGGTAAAATTACGTGCCAAACCATGCTACCTTTGTGAATGTGACCTACAAGCATACTTTAACGGGTAAAATGAAGTGGCAAACCGTCCTGGCTTTATGAATGTGAGCTACAAGCATACTCTGATGGGCAAAGTTAAGTGGCAAACCGTCATACCTACTTCAATTTGTGCTGGAATTACTCTGTGACAGCAGAAATGTGCATAAACTACTTACAGTAGGACGTTTTGCCAAAGTGGGACGTTTTGTCAGAACACCGGACCGGTGCTGTGGGCCTCGGTCCGGATGGGCCTGGCCTCCCTGACCTTGGTGGATTCTGGGGAGCAGCTACTGATTCTGAACTGTCTCCCCAATGTGTTGTTTGTGTATTGTTTGTATGGTTGGAAGAGGTCCAGTTTTGCTGCAGTCAACTGCAAGTGACAAATAAAGGCTTCATCATCATCATCATCATCATCATCATCATTGCTTTACTCATGTCTAACAAGGCAGAATATATTTTAAACCAATTTTTATTGAAAATTCTAATGGTGGAAAAAACAAATATAATGTTTAAAAAGTGTTCCTACATTATTATTTCATATTTTACTAGTTAAAGTAAATGGAAAAAGAGATTTACAGAAAAAAGTAAACAACCGAGAACAACTTCTTTAAAAACATCTGAATTCAAGAATTTTAAAAGAAAAAATGTTGTCATATTTTCAAAGAAATTTAAGAAGACACAGGAAGCAACAACAACTGGGAATACAATTTTCCATTTCCTCACTGCATTTCCTTATTTAAGTCGGGTTTGTTTGTTTTTTTTACTGTTTTTGCTTTCAGCAACATTATTACTTCTTTGATTTTAAGTAATCAAAAACTAATAAATATATTATATAATTATCTCTTTCTCTTGTTAGATGTTCAAATAAGATTAGTCAACCCACTTGAGTCTGAGTCAACTCGTTGCACTGGAAGAGTTGAAATCTATCACAACAACAGCTGGGGAACAGTCTGTGATTATGGATGGGACATAGATGATGCTGAGGTGGTCTGCAGTCAGTTAGATTGTGGACCGGCACTGAATGCCACTCAGCGGGCCTTCTTTGGAGAAGGAACAGGACAAATCTGGCTTAGTGAAGCGTCCTGTTCAGGAACGGAAAGTTCTCTAACTGAGTGTCAGCACAGAGGATTTGGTACACACGGCTGTGCACATCATTGGGGTGCTGGTGTCATCTGTTCAGGTGAGATAAATTCAGGATTATTCATCACCATCTTATTATTTTTACCATCTAGAAGTGTTGTTTGTTGTTGGTGTAAATTTTGTGTTAAAATTCAGGGTGAGTGATCAACCTGAGCTCATACATGAGCTTAATGTGCAGTAATGAGCAATTATATGATTCAGTATGAATGTAGGTGTGATACAAGGAGAAATATGTTCTTTGTTCATCACACTTTAAAGCTGCCAGTGTCACACCACAGTGGGATTATGTGGATTTTTTCATTTGTGTCATTAACTGTTTGTTTGTAAAGGTTATCTAATTGAAACACAAATGAGTCTAATGAAACTACCATCATTATTACCATCATTAACAAGTAATCAAAACTCAAAATATACTGTATGCTCTATTTAAAATTAAATAGGTTTGTTTGTTTTCTGCATTTAGGTGTGCCCATCAGATTAGCTGGTTCTGGGTCCACTCAGTGCTCTGGAAGAGTTGAATACTACTATAAAAAACGTTGGGGAACAGTCTGTGATAATGACTGGGACATAAAAGATGCTGAGGTGGTCTGCAGACAGTTAAACTGTGGACCAGCACTGAAAGCCACTCGATCAGCTCAATTTGGTGAAGGAAAGGGAGACATCCTGCTTGATAATGTGGCCTGTTTAGGAAATGAAAGTTCTCTAACTGAGTGTCAGCACAGAGGATTTGGGACGCACAACTGTGGACATCATCGGGATGCTGGTGTCATCTGTTCAGGTGAGATGTTCTTTGGATCATGTAAAATACGACTTAAAGGCCGCTGTGCACCTTACAACCACTAACAGTAGCCCATTATTTAATTTTCATTACCGACGTTTCCTCAAACAAATCTCCTTACGCAACCAGCCCCTCCCCTACTTTCCCTGTGTTGTCATGCACTTTGTAGAACAGAGTTTAGTGTGGCAGATGTAGTTGATGATGGACAAAGAAGGTGAAACGGTGGATCTGAAAAGTTACGTGAGAAAGAGAAAAAAGAAATGCAGTAAAATGTGTCAAATTGACGGACATGTTAACTGTTGGGGCTGCTGCTGCAACGTCAACAGTAGTACCAGCAACAACTAGTAACAAGCAGCCGTCCCAACAACAGAGTGAGGAAGTGACAGAGAGGAAGGTCTAATTAACAAGTACAAAAAATCCCAATAATATCAAAATAAAAAGTAGATGGAAGTATATAATTAGGAAGGGAGAGATTCAAGTAAAATGAAAAACTTCGACCATGAGCCACTGCTAACAGCCAAAGTGAACCTTTGAATTGTCACTTGCCACCTGCAACATGACATATCATTATGTTTAGTGCTAATTGCTTCTTCTTTTTTTTACTTCCTGTTTCCTGTTTTACTTTGAAGGTTACTTTAACCTTGTGATGTGCTTTGGAATTGTTAGCCTGTGTCCATCTGTCATTGACGACTGCATTTCGTCCTCAATAACATGTGTGTTTATATATAGTGCTGTCTTCTCCTTGGTTTGACTGTGTTCTCCCAGTGTAATTTGTTTTTATTGTTGTTTTGGTTTTGTTTGTTTGTTTTTGTATTCTCTTTTGGATTTTTGCAACAGCCAAAAACTTCTCACTTTTTGGTATTTCACCGCTCTTGCATTTGGATACTCTCTTGAGCTTGTGTAGCTATTGTGTTACTATTGCCATTTTCTTTCCTGTTGAACTTCATATTACTGTATTTTCTTTGATAAATGTATCTGACAGATGTTAAAATTGTTGCCTTCATTAAATAACACTAAACTTTACAATCATAATCAAGTATATTTTTTGTGTTTAGGAATCAGATTAGCTGGATCTCAGTCCCCATCCTCTGGAAGAGTTGAAATCTATCAAATGAACAGCTGGGGAACAGTCTGTGATGATGGCTGGGACATAAATGATGCTGAGGTGGTCTGCAGACAGTTAGTCTATGGGACGGCACTGGCAGCCCCTAAAGAGGCTCATTTTGGTGAAGGAAGTGGACCAGTCTGGTTTGATGGTGTGGTCTGTTTGGGAAATGAAAGATCTATAACCCAGTGTCAGCTTGGAGACTTGAGGAGCAGCTGTAGACACCATAAAGATGCTGGTGTCATATGCTCAGGTACAGCTCTCATTAGTTCTTCACACGTTGTTTTATCAGCCACTCAGTTTAGATGTGTCAATGTGTGTTTTGTGCCAAAATTATAGGTAAGCAGTGGAAATGACTTCTTATACTAAGTATATTACGTCATATTCAGCAATGAAATGCACTGCAGCTGTAATCCACAGAGAAATATGTTGTTCATCATCCTGGTGAAACGAAAATGTGGGTCTTGTCAGTTGTATCTCCAACTTTGAGTCTGAGTGAACTTCAGATGATTAAATCTTGTACAGAAATGACTAACAAAGATTGGCAAATAGCTGCTGCCGTAAACCAGCAATAAACATGACAGTTTTTATTTAAAAGGCGTATTCTATGTGTTCAGGTGTAGCCATCAGATTAGCTGGTTCTCTGTCGACTCGTTGCTCTGGAAGAGTCGAAATCGCCTACGAGAAAAGATGGGGAACAGTCTGTGATGATAACTGGGACATAAAAGATGCTGAGGTGGTCTGCAGAGAGTTAAACTGTGGAACAGCCCTGAATGCCACTCAGTCTGCTCACTTTGGTGAAGGAACAGGAGAAATCTGGCTGGATGATGTGTCCTGTTCAGGAAGTGAGAGATCTCTGAGTGAGTGTAATCAGAGAGGATTTGAGAGACACAGCTGTACACACAGTAAGGATGCTGGTGTTGTCTGCTCAGGTAAAAAGAAATAATCATTATAAAGACATAATCAACATATTAGAATATTTTTACAGTATTGCAATCATTTCATCATCTTATGGTGTGTGTCTCATACTGCATTTGTGTGAAGAGGTATATTTAAATGTTTCTGACATGTTTAGCAGAAAAGTAGCTTCATCACATTTTTCTTTGTCAAAATCTTGCACGGGTTTCTCCCAGCTTTTTGCTAAGCAAAAAGAAAACTTCCTTCATGAAACTTAAAGCTTTTCCTGTGACACTTATGATGTAGCAGTCCAACTTTTGTACCAAGTTAATTTGCTTTGCTTCCAAGTTGCAATTCTGAATTTCTTTTTTGTTTTTCCTTTGTAAATAAAAAAAACAAAACAAGAATACAAAGCTAAGAATACTCTTAACTAAGAATACGTGATCGCAACTCAAAACACTGGGACGAAGATCCAGGACCATGAAAAATATCTGGCAAACAAACTGCTGGAAAGCAGCAACATCATGAGTGTGAACTGTCAAAACAATAATATTTTATCTCATTGGAACATCTTATGATAACATTCAACACTGAAGCACATAAATAAAACTGTTCTTAAGTAGTTTTTCATGATCAGTGAGCAGCTCAGCATGCAGAGTGAGCAAATGAGTGTAGTAATAAACTAATTCCACACTGAATAACACTCAATCCATAAAAAAAAGTTTTTGTTTTATATTATGCTCACTGTGCCTAGGTGTGCCAGTCAGATTATCTGGAAGCACTTTGTGCTCTGGAAGAGTCGAAATCTTTTACAACAACACTTGGGGAACAGTCTGTGATGATAACTGGGACATAAATGATGCTGAGGTGGTTTGTAGAGAGCTCGGCTGTAGAACGGCAGAGAGTACTGCTGTATCAGCCCGCTTTGGTGAGGGAAGTGGATCCATCTGGCTTGATGATGTGGACTGTTCAGGAAGTGAGAGATCTCTGACTGAGTGTCAGCACAGAGGATTTGGGACACATGACTGTACACACAGTAAGGACGCTGGTGTTGTCTGCTCAGGTGAGAAATTAAATTGTTTCTTATTATATTATCAATATAATAAGCTAAATGTTTTACCATTTTTAATTGAATCCTCTCTCTGTGACTGCTGTTTCCTCAGTGATCCTCCCAAAGCCCAGAATCTTCATGAATCCTGCTAATAAAGTTAATTGGAGAAGTGATCTCAGCATCACTTGTTCAATATCACCTCAAAGCCAACAGCTTCTACAAGGAGAATTTACTCTGAAGCAGATTTCAGGCTCATTCAGTCAGAAAAAACCATCAACTACCAACTCTGCTACATTCAAGATCCTCAAAGTAGATTTTGACAAGGATGGATTGTACCAGTGTGAATATTCATACGGCTCCAGCATCTCTACAAGTGACTCTGCTAACCTCTCTGTTATTGGTAATAAAATGTACCATTCTTTATATTACAGTGATTTCTTTGACAGGACCAATACTGTGTACTTGTTACACCCACTACAGCTTATTAGTATGACATCACAAGAAATACCAGCAACACTCACTCCCCAATCATCTCTTTGAGGGCATGAACTAAATTTCATTGCATGCCAATGTATACTGCGACCAATAAATAAATATTGACATGATCTTAATCATATTCATGTGACTATATTATCTGCAAACCATGAAAATATTCATCTATGCAGGAGTTTTCCTGAGTGAGCTGTAATAGACAATAGCTATGGAGAAACAAGTACAACACATTTCCAAAAATGTTGGGCTGCTGTGTAAAATCAAACTAAAAACAGAATGCAATGATTTGCAAATTTCATAAACCAATATTATATTTACAATTGAACACTGAAAGAGTGTTTAACCTGAGAAAATATACGATTGTAAGAAAAATACGAAAATAAGAAAAATAGTTTTCATTTTTACTTCCTAAAATCTGGGTCATGTTTACCACTGTGTAGCATCCCCTCACCTTTTAACAACAGTGTTATGTCCCCGAAATGGAAGTCTAGGGGACTGTATGGAGTGCAACAACGAATAAAGCCTGGAGAGAAAGAAAGAAATGAAACCATGCAGAAATGGTAAAATCATAGACTTTATTCTTAACACAAAGAGACCCCAGTGCTGTTATAACAATATCAAAACAAGAAAGGAAAACCACAACACAAATTTGCCTATCCAAAGGGAGGGAAAAGACAACGAGCAGCAGCTGGGTCCTGGAGAGAGCAAAGGTCACACAACACAGGTGTGTTAGAGCTGTAACTGACAGCCTGTAAATATCTGTGAACTGAGGAGATCAACTGCTTGACTTTTTGGAAAAGGACTGTACTGCAGGTAGTCAGCTCCCGGACTCCTCTAACATGAATAGTATTGTCTTGCTGAAATATGCAAGTCCTTCCCCAACCTCACTCCCTCTTTTTCCTTCAGTGCCACCCTCACAGGCTGAAAGTTAAGACATTAATCAGTGGTATTGAGATTTTCTGCCATTAGTTGGTGCCTCTTTTTCACTATAGTTCTTGTTTTCTTGTATTTGTTGTTTCTTTTGTTCTCAGTGTCACCGGAGCGGCCCAGCATCTCTGTGATGTCTACAAATGGAGGACTGGTCAAGGTTCCTGAAGGTGCAGAAATCATCAAGGGTTACAGCTTCATCTTCACCTGCAAAACTAGAGTACACTATCCTGGAGCTGTTTTCTTTCTCATCTTCTCTCGCTCTAATATGAAACACAACATGACATCTGTCAACAATTCAGCCTCCTTGAGTTTTCCTATAGCTGACTTTGAACATGATGCCGACTACAGCTGTGTGTATGAGATAACGCTGCCATCAAGGAAAATCACTGCTCAAGAGGCTCGGTGGATTCGTGCCTTTGTGATATGTAAGCAGACAGATGAACTCAACATTTCTATTTGCTGTTTAATGGCAGTAAATGAATGACATAGATCACTAGATTCACTGCAACATATTGACATGTTTTTTTTAAACATCACTCCAATAATGCAGTAAAGAATAAAGAAAGTTTCTGGAATACAAATAAGATTTATTCCTTTTCTATTTTTTAATTGTATTTTTTGTGAGTACATGATTGAACTCAAACATAACCATGTCAAATGTTATGAGTGGCTGATGAACAAAGAAATAACCCCTGCTGAGAACCTGAAAAATTGTGGGTATAAACTGGCAAATACATCTAATAAATGTTTTTTTTTCCAGTCCTTTAAAATCAAGCTGACAGTCTCACTTTAAGACCATATACATCATAAAACTGAAGCTAAACACCTAAAACAACAATCTAATGACTATCTAAAGCTTTCCAAGCCTATCTGTAGTTCATTAGCAGCTACTGTTCAGTCAGTGATGCAATGTGGCCACCACATTGTGTCTGGGATATTTAAGTGTGATGGGGGTATGGGTGGGTAGAATTTTTTATGCCACTTACTGGTAGCCCATCATTTAATATTTATTTTATGTTAAATAGCAAGATTTACAGGGAGTTTTATATATATATATATATATATATAAAATTTGTTTTCTAAGGCTTTTAAAACCTCACTCCCACTGATGATATACTGATGATACAGATCTCTGTCTACAGATTCAAGAACTCCAGTCCTGAGATATGTTTTCCTGCCACTGATTCTGCTTTTGGAGAACATTGCCCTTCATTTCTACTATAAGGTACATCAGAGAAAATAAAAGCATGTATTAAACCAAGTAGCAGCTGTGTAAGAATAGTAACATGGATTGTGTATCGTCTCTCCAGGTCTCCAAAAAGCACAAACCAGCCAAAAAAGAGAACGCTGAGACGGATGTTTCCAGAGCTGAAGAAGTTCATGCTGAGGAGGAAGCAGCAGAAGAGATAGAATAGAGTCTTACACACACACACACTTTCATCCAAATATTATTTCTCACAGGTTGATAAATAAATACAATCGGAAAAGAAGAAGAACTGCTCACTTTGCTCTTTAGTGACAAGGTTCAACTATAGAGCACACAACAAGGTGAAGAATAGTAAAAAAAAAAAAAAAAAAAAACATGATGCAAATGTGTGTTTCTTATATAAATTTGTGGAATCTTGAGGCATGTTAAGACTCATGTATATACTGTATGATTTCCTTTTACATATATACCCTAAAAACCCCTAAAACTAGAAGTTGCACTGTAAGCACTGATGTTACTATGTGTCAAATCTCTATTTTGAGAACTGCTTAAGATAAAATGGAAGCAGAGACATATATTTTTTTATGTTCTTTGAAGTTTGATTGCAAGATTGACATGATTGACAAAGACATTATAGATAATAAACAGTTGAGATGACTACATAGTAAAAGCACATTAAAACAATGCCTACAAAGAAAATGATGGTCTTGTATGAAGATCTACTCGAAACAAATTCTTCATTCTGTAACTTGGAACTGAATAAAAATTTGTCTCACGTTCATGCAGCTCACAACATTTAATGTATAAAGTGTGAGAACAGAGCTGCCAGCAGAAACACAGGAAGTCAGTGTGATCAAGATAAGGGTATCTTATAACTGCTACTGCTTTAAAAAATATAATTCAGAACAACAAAATAACTGTAGTAAATTTATTAGTCAATATGAATTAGTTTTTAGCTGATATTTTCTGTATTCAGAAGTCTTTGCACCTGCTCTAAAGCTATATCTCTCTGTATTAACATTCACCTGATAAACCTGTCATTGAGGACTCTGTTCTTCATGTCCTGTTTGTGAGTTATATTTTTGACACTTTTTTTTTCATTTAAAGGATATTTTTGCTTTCAAAAATCATTCATTATTTACTGTTCTCAAAAACTCATTTCAACTACACTAGTGTGACTGGGGACCTTATGTCCTGGTTAACATGAGATCCCCTAACACTTCACCCCACATATTAATACAGAATGGAGGAGGGAAGATGGAGTGATGGTCAGAGTGGCTGTAACACCTTTTTTTTGTAAGGCATAAACAGCATGAGGCACGAAGGCTCAAACTGTGAGTGATAAAAGCCTCAAGGTTGGAGTGTGAAATGTCAGCAAGTTTCACTGTAATTGCAGACCCACCCCACCCCGACCAAACCACTCTTGCTCTCAGTCATCTGCTGTAAGTTAGGTGATCTCACACAGATTATCAGATGTATATGTTCTTTCTTCAGATAAATGTTAGTGTTACACAAAAAAGCAGTTTAGCCTTCAAAAACCAACATGAAAAAAGAAAAATATGAGAAAAGAGATTATGTCAATTTATGACTTTTTTGTATGAATATTTACTGAAAAGAAAACATGCTGTTAAATATACCTGAATATAAAGCTGTCTCACATTCATGCAGCCTAGAACTTAAAATATATCGAGTGTAAGAACAGAGCTGACAGCAGAGACACAGGAAGTCAGCCAGAGAGATGAGGGTATGAAAGGCTAATAAACCAAAATTATGTGGTTTTGTGACGTTTGACTTTGATCAAAAGATTTCTTGAGCTAAATTATCGAAGGTCATTAATCTGAAGAAGTGTCTTGTTACAGTGACTGTGCTGCCCTGCTGCATATATACAGTATAAATAGAGAATAATAAATCAAGCTTATGCATAAGTTCAGTAAGAAAGCTCTGTAAACACTCATCTGCCTGCTTTCTTGAGTATTAGGCTGCATTTTTGTGTTTTACATCGCTATCACGTTTCCACACTGTTAGTCTGAGCACTGGCATCGTTACTCTAATCCAAACATCTTCTTGCCTTTCTTCCTTGAGCCAATCCCCTATGTGTGGTTAAAATCTGTGCTCTCCATCATTCTCCCTTTCATTCATGCAACCCACCTCCTCCCCATCTCCACCACACAGACACCACGGTCCTCAGTTTTCATGTTCACCATCACCAGCGTCTATAACACAGGTGTCAAACTCCAGGCCTCAAGGGCCGGTGTCCTGCAGGTTTTAGATGTGTCCTTAATCCAACACAGCTGATTTAAATGGCTAAATTACCTCCTCAACATGTCTTGCAGTTCTCCAGAATCCTGTTAATGAACTAATCATTTGATTCAGGTGTGTTGACCCAGGGTGAGATCTAAAACCTGCTGGACACCGGCCCTCAAGGCCTGGAGTTTGACACCCCTGGTCTATAATCTGGGGGTTCCTGTTCAGCTGATACTAAGCATCAAACACAATAGTAATTCTGATATAGTATAGAATCAGTTAAATTTCTCACTCCACCTTTCCACCCAAAAACACCTCCTAATGTACCTCCTGTTGTAGTTGTAGCTCACCAAAAGTACACATTACTCATTATTTTTCTTCAAAGTATTGCAGTACGTTACTTAATTATTCACTGAAGAAAGTAAATAATTACATTACTTGTTATAGTACTTTCTCGTTACTAATAAAATGACCTGAAATGCACTGTCACATAATTACCACTTAATAATACAAACTGGTAATTATGTGACAATGTTAGCCCTGCGACAGACTGGAGACCTGTCCAGGGTGTATCCTGCCTCTCGCCCTAAGACAGCTGGGATAGACTCCAGCCTATCCCAGCTGTCCCTGAACAGGATAAGCGGAAAAGGATAAGTGGAAGAGAATGGATGGATAATATAAACCTTAGGATACAGTCCTACACATGCAGTCTTTGAGTTTTATGTATGAACATAAAGCCGACAACAAACAGGTGTGGAAGTGGTTCTGTGAAACCAGCTCCCAGCTTGGATTCTGGACACAGACACGATCTCTACCTTTAAAATTAGGCAGAAGCTTTTTGATAAAGCATGTAGTTAGCACTGGATCAGGTGCCCCTTAATTTTCCCTTAGTTATGCTGCAATAGGCCTAGGATCCTGGGTACTTGTCATGATCCACCGAGTATTTCTTCCCCTCACCCTCAACTGGCAAATGCTGCTGGTTCTGCTGGAGGTTTCTTACTGTTAAAATGCAGTTTTTCTTTCCCACTGTCGCTAAGTACTTACTCATAGGGAGACTTCTCTCAATGAGTATTTGTGTGTGGCTCCTGTGGAACATTATTGAGGGTGGGTGGTTGTTACTCTCACCAGAAATGGGCATTTGCTTACTTACTTTGCCATGGTTAGGGGGTTCTGGTCCTTGGTGGCTTGTGCCTCTGTGCTTTGCAGTGGGGCTCCACTGAGTGTCAGGCAGTTTTCAGGCGCCTGGAGTCCTGATGTCCCACTCTCAGCTTTATATATCTTATATATCACTTATCAGCCAGTGTCTCGGGGGTATCTATGTGCTTGTTGCCGGCCTAGCCTCCCCAGTCACAATTGAATACCTACCTGTGCAAAATTTACTTGTTTTCCTGCTTGCACATTATTTTACTTCCCTCAAAAAATCCTTTAACTTCTATAAGTTGTCACATCCTGCATTTGGCACCACTGGTTTAGAGAAACTTTACAGGTGACAGGAATCTTGGCGAACTTCAAATCAGGTATGGTTTGATTTTTATGAGTCAAATACTTTTAGGCTATGTCCACACCTGGATACATTTGAAAACGGCGTTTTCGTCTGAAAACGCTCCGCGTCCACACTATCGTTTTCAGTCATTTTCACAGAGTTGTGCGTCCACATTGAAACGGCCGAAAACGCTTCTGTTCCAGTACTGCTCAGTGTGAGATGCAAGACGATTCGAATTCAAGACTGCTGCAGAATATTCACAACATTTTAAGCTAAAGTTATAATTACAAAGTTTATATGTCCAGTTGCAAACCCAAAATTGTTCTTCTCCGTTTGCCAAGACTAGTGCACAAAATAATAATGCATCAGCAGAGATAAAGAGACACATTATGGGGGTACTGCACATGAAGAGGAACTAAACCTCAGAGTTTTTAACCACTAACAGTTTGTTCTAGCCTCAATGGTACTTGTTGATGACAGCTAATAAAAGGTGTCTAAAACCACTGACCAAATCTTGCAAAACTGCTGATGTGTTTCATGCATGGATGGAAATATCACAGCTCTCTTGGAGCAAACTTTGCATCAAAAAACGAAATCTACAATAATATTTTGAGCAGATTTTATTTTTTTTTTAACTTAAATGACAACTTGGAAAGATGAAAAGCTGTGCATATTTCTGCTTATTATTTTATTTTATTTTTACTGAGGAAAGACACAAACTGAAAATTGAATTAAATTCAGTTCAGTTCAAATCAAATCACAGCAACCGTCGCCTCACATGGCTTTATATTGTAAGGTTAGAAACATAAAATAATACAGACAAAAAACCCCAACAATCAGATGACCCACTATGAGCACGTACTTGGTAACAGTAGGAAGCTTTTCTCCAAAAAAGGAAAACCCTGAATAAATTTCACAAAATCAGGGGGCAATTGTTTGAAGTAATAAATGAAGTAATACAAATTAATGGCACCGATAAATTTTGTGAATATCATAAAAATGTGATATATCATAACTTGGAAATAATCAATAATCTAAAAAATATATGATCATGAAAATACGGTGAGAGACTAGGATGATGAATAGGTTCTTTGAGATAGTTTGAGTTTGCTGCCTTTTTAGACAACTGTTTTTGGGGTGTGTGTGTGGTGAAAAATGTGTTAAATAAAATTCTTAGTTAAACCAGTGCTTTTGTAACACTGAGGATGGCAAGAGTTGGAGGCTGCATGGCCTGATAGAAAGCTTTATTACATTTTATTTGCATTTGTTTAATTCAAATAAGGAAAATAAGAATCAAAGTTAGACGTACAAACGTTCCACCTCAGCCTGAAACGGTCATACCGAAGCGAGGATCCCTGAGAGAGGCAGAAGTTTCTTCACACAGCAGCCAGTGTGGGTAAAATGGCAATCTCTCTGGCACACAGTGTGACCCTGAGAGGGAGCTCCTCCCCAATCTAGCAATAAAACTATATAGAATAGAGGTGACCCTGGCTTGTACCAATGACAAAAAAACACTGATCAAAAACGCTATTTCAGAAAGGCAGGCTTTCGCTTAACCAGTGAGAGAGCGAAGGAGCCAGGGTTTAACTTGATCCCTGTTAAACAGCTGTTTCAGGCTATGACCCCACCCTCGCTCAACCCCAGCGACCCAGAGTGACCGGAAGTTCTCGCCTGTCTGACCTTCACCTACTGGAAGTAGCCCCCTGACTGTAACCCCCGAGCCACAATCTCGGACTCCTCCCAGACACGTCAATAAAGTCATTTCAGAGAGGCAGACTCTCGTTTCACCCACTGAAACACTGGGAGATGGTTTTGATCTGACCAATGAGTCGAACTAATGGCCTCCTGATGAGTGAAGCGTGCAGTTTTTTTAAATCAACCAAGACAGCTTTGCAGACTTTGCAGACTCTCCAGAAATACATGTCCTTACCAGCTCAGCTCAGTGTTGCTGGGCACCTCATTACAATGAGGTGTTTTTCCACTTAAAACATCGGTCTTTAAGATATTTTTTAATGAACTTACAAAGAGCCAGTTTTAACATCCAGCACACCTGAGGACAGCAGCAGACACAAATGATTGTGAAGAAGCAACGGACATTTGATAATCTTAGATAATCGTGAGTTATTGTGTCTGATGGTGAAAAGCACAACGTTTTGGAAGAGGAATACAGCCACTGTGGAAAAACTAAACGTGTGTAAGTTATCTAAAACTGTTTGTAATGCTTTTAAGTGACACAGGTAATGTGATCATGAAAGAACATATTTTTTAAAAACTTTTATTCTTATCCTTTGAAAGTATGTCAGATTTTTTTTGTTCTTGCTATGCTTTTCTTTTTAAATCAGTTTTTCTTAGACTGTGTGTAGTTTTTATAGAAACTTTGTCCATTGTATGTGGAATCATGTATCTTTGATAAATAACATATTTAATCTTGTATTCGTGTACTTTGTGGTTATTGAATAAAAATGAGTCACATATTGCACTGATAAAAACAGATGGCTGAAAGAAATGTTTGGTGGAAAAAGTAAACAAAGTGTTGTGCTCCTAAACCTTGAGGTTCTAAGTCACCAAAGTTGAAATAAGAAAATGCCAAGAGGAGACTAGCAGCCCTGAGTCTGCATGTAAAACATGAACACGCCATAGCAGTGATACTTTTTCTTACATAGGTGCACTTATTCTGTTGTTGTGTTACTTTACTGTTCCAATGAAACAAGAAGATCTCATTTTCAAGAACATTTTTGGGCCATCCTGTGATCTCATTTGCTATATTCTCTTAATATCTTAGAGCTATTTCCAGGGGCAAGAATGTTTATGTTATGATTCTGTTTTAAATTAGGTTGTGATCTGGAAGTCACTCTCATAGCACTAATTTTAGAGTAATGTGCAACAATTTCAATGTCATTTAAATTTCCAAGCTCCCTTTTCTCCAGTAAGGGTTATGGTGAAATTTAAGTTGACTGCACACTGTCCACGACAGGATCCCTTAGTAAGCTGCACAGCAGAAGTTTTGATTCAGTTTTCACTAAATTACATAAAAGGGTCAAGACTGTCCCTTCCAGACAGGAATACCAATGTCTACTCACAGTTCCTTAGAGACACACACAACTCACACCATTCGGCGGCCTAGAAGTCCACTGTTGATTGTATTCGCTTAACCCCTGCACACCCCTGCAACGTCCTGCACACCACCCTCAGCCACGTGGACAAGAAACTGGGTAACTATGTGAGAATGCTGTTTGTTGATTACAGTTCAGCGTTTAACACAATAGTGCCCTGCAGACTGTTCACAAAGCTGAGGGATCTGGGACTCAACAGCCGTCTGTGTGCGTGGGTGTTGGACTTCCTCACTGGCAGAACTCAGGTGGTGAGGGTGGGTAGATGCGTCTCTAACAGCATCACCATCAACACAGGAGCACCACAGGGATGTGTCCTCTCGCCACTGCTCTACTCCCTCTACACTTCAGACTGTGTGGCCACCCACGGCTCCAACACCATTGTGAAGTTTGCGGACGACACAGTGGTGTTGGGCGCCATCTCCAACAGCGATGAGGCGGCCTACATGGACGAAGTGAAGAATCTGGCATTATGGTGCCAGGACAACCACCTCCAGCTGAACGTCGGCAAGACCAAGGAGCTGGTGGTGGACTTCAGAAGGAGTCAGAACAGAGACTACAAGCCCATTATCATTAATGGAGCTCCAGTGGAGAGGGTGCAGTCCTTTAAGTATCTTGGTGTCCACATCTCCTCAGACCTGACATGGGCTGCCCACATTCAGGTCCAGACCAAAAAGGCTAGGCAGCGCCTGTATCACCTACGACAACTGAGGAAGTTCAGGGTCTCTCCAAAGATCCTCAGGATCTTCTATACAGGCGCTGTGGAGAGCATCCTCACACAGAACATGACATTGTGGTTTGGGAACAGCTGTGTGAAGGACCAAAAAGCTCTCCAGAGAGTGATCCGTACAGCAGAACGCTGCTGCAGGATTGCTCTCCCCCCGCTTCAGGACACCTACACCAGGAGATGCCGGACTAGAGCAACGCAGATACTGAAGGACCCGTCCCATCCTGGCAACAAACTGTTCCAACTTCTACAATCTGGTAGAAGGTTCCGCATCATCCGGGCAAGGACAGAGAGACTCAAGAGGAGCTTCTATCCTCAAGCCATCCGGGCCCTAAACACACATCATCTATAATTGACTGAGACAGGACTCTCTTCCAGACACTCTAAACCCAGGCACAATGTACATTTCAAATTCCTTTAACTTTAAATATGTTTATATTGTCTATTCTGTAAAATAGTCAGATGTCTATTCTTATTAATGTACAGAATTCACCTGCTTGCTGCTACTACTGCACATTCACCCAATGTATATACTATATATATATATATAATGTTCTTCCTCTACCCCCCCCCCCCCCCCTTTTTGTTTTTTTTGCACATGTTGAGGAGCGTGTCAGGATACATTTCACTGTGTGTTATACTTGTATAACTATGCATGTGACAAATAAAGAACCTTGAACCTTGAACCATGTGCTCAATAGTGTAACTGCGCTCCCTGGCCACAAGGGGGCTCTCACACTTACAGTCAAAAGCCCGTCTAACACCAGCCTTATCCTGTTCACACTCTCTCCCTTACTCTCGCTCTCTTGTGTGATAGTCTGTCCCCTGGTGTCTCTACCACACTCTTGAGATAAACAGCAAACCAAACCAAAACTGCACCTATCGACATGCCATCCTGGTTGAGCTAGACTCACTGTACAACCTGAAAAAGACTGATTATATCACTTATTCTACCAGTACTGACAAAGACACTGCCAAGAAGAAAAATGAATTCATTAGGAGTGAGCCCTGGTCTTTAGCCAACTTTTTTTTCCTTGATGATGGGCAACAATGTCACTGTGTTCACAGCAAACTTGAATTGCGCCTGTCCGGTCTTTAAGTGATGACATTTGAACCCTGATTCCAGGTCCAAACTACTCTGTGTTTATTAAGGCTGTTGTGTTTTTATGCATTGTATCTTGTTCTGTTTAAGCCCCTAAAATGTCAGTGATCACTGTCAGCCTCTCTCTGTTTTTATTACCACTATTCATTTTAAAGCTCAGTTTTTAAAACCTTACGATGTAACTGCAGCCCAGAGCTGTACGTTTTAATTTTTTCAGAAATCCCTCGGTCAGAACACAGTATATTGGAAACTTGTAATATTTAGCGTGACTCTAAATTTAGTGTACCCTTGGTTTAATTGCTACATGGTTTGATTTTTTTGTTTCTTAGTGAGGCTCAGTAATTCAATTTGAACAGAATGCTTTTATTTTCTATAGTAAACTTTTAGAAGTTTTCTGTTGTGTTCTATTAACAGAATTAAATGTTAAATAACCATACCTGATCACTGGTGGTTCTGTGAAACCAGCTCCCAGCTTGGATTCTGGACACAGACACGATCTCTACCTTTAAAATTAGGCAGAAGCTTTTTGATAAAGCATGTAGTTAGCACAGGTGCCCCTCAATTCTCCCTTAGTTATGGCGCAAAAGGCCTAGGATCCTGGGTGCTTGTCATGATCCACCGAGTATTTCTTCCCCTCATCCTCAACTGGCAAATGCTGCTGGTTCTGCTGGAGGTTTCTTACTGTTAAAATGCAGTTTTTCTTTCCCACTGTCGCTAAGTACTTACTCATAGGGAGACTTCTCTCAATGAGTATTTGAGTGTGGCTCCTGTGGAACATTATTGAGGGTGGGTGGTTGTTACTCTCACCAGAAATGGGCATTTGCTTACTTACTTTGCCATGGTTAGGGGGTTCTGGTCCTTGGTGGCTTGCGCCTCTGTGCTTTGCAGTGGGGGCTCCACTGAGTGTCAGGCAGTTTTCAGGCACCTGGAGTCCTGATGTCCCACTCTCAGCCCCATATATCATATATCACTTATCAGCCAGTGTCTCGGGGGTATCTATGTGCTTGTTGCCTGCCTATCCTCCCCAGTCACAATTGAATACCTACCTGTGCAAAATTTACTTGTTTTCCTGCTTGCACATTATTTTACTTCAAATTAAACTAAATTTAATTAAATTTTGTTATGGCCCTGGCCATATTTTGGATCACGGTGGCTGGATTTTGTTCTGCGTGTGTCCTGTGCCTTTAACAGTCTCTGAGGTCCTTCCTGATTAGAGAGCTGGCAGATGCTGATTGGTTCCATCATCAACTGGCTGTTTTAAAAACCCTCTCCAGGGGTTATCCCCTGGCACAAACCGACAGCAGCAGCAGACCTTTCTTTGAACACAGCAGTTGTCTGTGAACAACTGTGTGTGTACACCTATGTGGATGAGCACGCTTGTATTCAACAGGTTTCTCCATGTAACGAGAGGGTGTGGGGAGCCATAGCCCAGTCCCTCAGGTCATGAAACAGGCATGGAGGAGATCCAAGCCCCAGACATCCAGAGGCCCCCAGAGTGAGAGAGCCCAAGGAGGACCATCAGAGGAGCAACCTCCTGGGAAGAGCTGAGGAGAGCCCCAGACGAGGTCACCCAGCAGCCATGGAGCACCAGGCTCCGTCAATCATCCACCGGGAGTGAGCCGGTACATACCTGAGCGCCCACCCCGGACACCAAGAACCACCACTGACACCTGAGGACATCAGCCACCGGCAGGGAGTGTGGTGGGGGGAGATAGGCCTCCGGGGCGTAACATAAGTGGGGGCCTCGTCCGGGATCCCTCATAGGGAGTCTTTGTTCTTGTGGGTTTTACCGCGCTTGTTTTAGATTAGCCTTATCACTAGAGATTTAGCGTTATGTCGGCTGCGTTTTGTTTACAGCACTTTATAGATGCCCCATCTATTGAGCTTATTAATAGCTGTCGCAAAAAATATTTGCTGCAAATTGTGGATCACTTTCAGCTGCAGGTCTCAAAAACCCTCCGTAAGTGTGATTTGAAAGCTCTAGTAGTGGACAAGTTGGTGGAAGCTGGTGTGCCAAGCCAAGCTGCCTTAGTTGAAGAGGGCCATAAGGATGGTTCTAGTGGGGATGGTGAGGGGGATGGGCAGGGAGAAACGCCGCGCACGCTTCCTCGCTATGATCCACTCTCCTCTGGGAGTTCAGAAGGCAGAGAACGAGCTGAAGGTGAGGTTGGCACGTCTCCAATTGGATGCTGAGGAGAAGGCCCAGAACAGGCGGGCTCAGCTAGAGCTTGAAAATCAGAAGGCTGGAGATAGAGGCAGACAAAGCCGTTAGGCTGCGAAAGCTTGAGCTGGAGTCTCTTCTTTAGTGCCCAGTGGCCTAGTGATATTTGGCCTCTTTTGTTGCAGTGTAAACTGTCCGGCAAAGCCCAAGAGGTGGTGGCTGCGCTTTCTTTAAAGGACAGTTTAGACTACTCCATACAGGAAGGCGGGCCCACATGAGGCCAGGGGGCGTAACACTATTTGCTGTTGAATGACAGTAAATGAATGACATATAGACCACTTCAACATATTGGCATGGATTTTTATAAACATCACTACAAAAATGCAGTGACAGATAAGGGAAGTATCTGGAATACAAATAAGAATTTTACATTTTCTTTACATGATTGAACTCAAACATGACCATGCCACATATTATGAGCAAGTGATCAACAAAGAAATGACTCACATAACTCCTGCTGGGACCCTGAAAATGTGTATGACAGGAGAATGACTGTGCACGTCTCAACACTTTCAAACACTTTATTCTGGTTGTTGTAGTTCACACACAGCTGCAGCTTTGCAGCTTTGCAGCTCGCAGCCGAACACATCACCAATAACAACAAAAGTCAAGACCTAGTTCAGACTGTAAGCCGAGGAGGCGTGATTGCAGATGCCGCTTAGGTGCGTCCACCTCCCCTGCAGCAGCACCACAGACCATGCCTCTCCACAACATCTATAAATATTTTTTTTAATCCTTCAAAATCAAGTTGAGAGTCTCACTTTAAGAACATATACATCATAAAACTGTAACTAAACACCTAAAATAACAGAAAATTGTTTGACTATCTAAAGATTTCCAAACTTAACTAGCTAGTTCATTACTGGCTGCTATTCAGTCTGACAATGATACAATGTGGCCACCATATTGGTCAGATGGAGCCACGCCTCCTAAACTAAGTCTTGGATAAGTGTGATGGGATGTATGGGGTTGGTAGAGTTATACATGCCACTTACTGGAAACCCAACATTTAATATTTTTTTACATTGAATATCACAATTTATGGGGAGGTTTTTAATATAATTTGTTTTCTAAGGCTTTTAAAACCTCACTCTTACTGATGATGTACTGATGATACAGATCTCTGTCTACAGATTCAAGAACTCCAGTCCTGAGATATGTTTTCCTGCCACTGATTCTGCTTTTGGAGAACATTGCCCTTCATTTCTACTATAAGGTGCATCAGAGAAAATAAAAGCATGTATTAAACCAAGTAGCAGCTATGTAAGAATAGTAACATGGATTGTGTACCGTCTCGCCAGGTTTCCAAAAAGCAGAAACCAGCCAAAAAAGAGAACGCTGAGACGGATGTTTCCAGAGCTGAAGAAGAAGTTCACGCTGAGGAGGAAACAGCAGAAGAGATAGAATAGAGTCTTACAAACACACACATATATATAGCTGGAGAGGCTGTCTCCCAAATGTTATTTCTCACAGGTTGATAAATAAATACAATAGGAAAAAGAAGAAAAATTGCTGAATTTGCTTTTTATTGACAAGGTTCTACTATAGAGCACACAACAAGGTGAAGAATGCAGCGAAAACAATGTAAAAAAAATTGAGCAAATGTGTGTTTCTTATATAAATCTGCATCTTCAGCGAAATCTTGAGGCATGTTAAGCCTCATGTGCATACTGTTTTATGTTTTTCCATATGCAGTCTATCGCAACTTTTACATTTATACCCCTGAAAAACCCTGAAAAAAATGTTTGTTTGTTTGTTTGTTTTACAGCTACAGACATGTGGCTGTAAAAAAAAAAAACAAAAAAAAACCCTAAAACTGAAAGATAGCAGTCACTCTGTAAGCACTGATGTTACTGTCACATATCAAATCTCTATTTTGAGAACTACTGCCATCTTATAACTGCTACTGCTTTACAAAGATAAAATTCAGGAAAGCGAAATAAACAGTACTATATTTATTAGTAACAATGAATTATTCTTTAGCTGATATTTTCTGTATTCAGAAATCTTTGCACCTGCTCTAAAGTTATATCTCTCTCTATAAACATTCACCTGATAAGTCTGTGATCGAGGATTCTGTTCTTCATGTCCTGTTTTTGAGTTTTTGACACTTTGTTTTCATTAAAAGATTATTTTTGCTTTAAAAACCATTCATTATTATTTACTATTCTTAAAAACTCATTTCAACTATAGTAGTGTGACTGGGGACCTTATGTCCTGGTTAACATGAGATCCCCTACACTTCACCCCACATATTAATACATGTCCCCATATTTTGATTGGCTACAAAGAAATTGTAGCTCAAAAAGAAGATTTGATTTATAAATGCATCCCATCTGAAACCCAAAGATTACCAGGCAGGAGCTAAAATAGCTGTTAATAATTTAAACATTTATTTAAACAGAAAAGTGGAATCCATACATGTACAAAAACAAACCATACCTTTCACATTCATTTAAGCTCATAAGATGATTTTTTTTTTCTGAAAAGGGGGATTTGTCTTTCACATGATCGACAAACTTGTAAAGTATAAATAGTTATATATAGTCTGAGTGAGTTTATTTTCCATCTTTCCATCTGCAAAGGAAAGAAATCAAGGTCAACCACTGATCCAACATGTGGCTGTATTGTGCTGAATAATTCTGACATAGTTTCAGATCAGTGAAATTTCTCACATCATGTTCCCATCTAACAACATATACTTTTGTACTTCCTGTATTTCCCTGTTGCACTTTCAAAACTACATAACTCTTACAATGCCACTGTTACCATTCAGGTGAAAGTGAGTATGCTGCAACAGGTAGATAACAGCATCAACCACCCCCATAACAGGCTGGTAAGCAAACCGAAGTGTGTTGGAAGAATGTTTCACCCGCAAGCAAAGCCAACCAAATCTCTCTAGCACGTTCATTACATGTAACATCAAGGAAACTGGTCTGAAGCTTTCTTTGGTACTGGCACTATGCTGTACCTTTTCCTGTATCAAACTCAGATTGAGGAGATGTTGCAGAATGCCAGACATCTGAGCAGCACAGGACTTCAGGCCCCTGGAACTGATGCAACCAGAGTGTGCAGCTTTGCCTTGGTGTAATCACTCCAGCTGTCTCCCCACCTGGCTAGTCATCACAGTCATGTGTCTATGAGGGTGTATATGAGAAGAGGGTGGGGAGTGGTGCACATCCAAGACCGGATGGAGGAGGGAAGATGGAGTGATGGTCAGAGTGGTTTTAACACCTTTTTTTGTAAGGCATAAGCACCATGTGGTACGAAAGCTCAAACTGTGAGTGATAAAAGCCCTGAAGTTGGAGTGTGAAATGTCAGCAAGTTTCACTGTCATTGCAGACCTCAGTTTTCATGTTCACCATCACCAGCATCTATAATCTGGGGGTTCCTGTTCAGCTGATACTAAGCATCAAACACAATAGTAATTCTGATATAGTATAGAATCAGTTACATTTCTCACTCCACCTTTCCACCCAACAACACCTCCTAATGTACCCCCTGTACAGTGTTGTAGTTGTAGCTCAAGAAAAGTACAATTTACTCATTATTTTTCTTAAAAGTATTGCAGTATGTTACTTCACTGAAGAAAGTAATTAATTACACTACTTGTTACAATATTTCTTTGTTACTCCATAAAATGACCTGAAAGGCACTGTCGCATAATTACTAGTATTGGTACCCTACCTCTCGCCCTAAGACAGCTGGGATAGGCTCCAGACCCGCTGCGACCCTGAAAAGGCTATACGTAAGAGAATGGATTGATGGATGGATGTACCTTGCTAGGCCTCATCCACTACTTTGCGTGGGAGGGGACATTTATTGTGTTTATTGTGTTTTCTAACTTTGCTTTTTAACCTTGTTTTTAACTTTATGAGTGAACGGCTTGCTTCCCTGATTTGTTTCTCATGAGGTTTTTGCCAAGATGGAGATTTTTTAACCTTTATTTTTATTGCAGGTTGCGAGGTTTACCTGGAGTTATTCATACTCACAAACAATTACTTACATATGCGAGGCACTCCACAGGGTTGCTGTCTCTCAACTCTTCTGTTCATTCTGTATACGAATGAGTGTCACAGTAATTTCACTAACAGATACATCCTGAAGTTTGCTGATTACACCCAGATTGTTAGTCTATCTTCTAGGTTGTAGATTTTGTGGCTTGGTGTGATGAGTCCTTCCTTTCATTATAAGTGTGAAAAAAGCAAAATACATGATTATTGTTTTCAGGAAGTCTTCTTATAGTTCGTCACCTGCTATCATTAAAGCTGCTGATATTGAGATTGAGGAGAATATTGAGGGGTTGTTCTGGACCACAAACTGTGTTTTGAGTCTCATGCTGATGCCACTATGAAAAAGGTTCAGCAAAGACTGTTCTTTTTAATGAAAATGAGAACATTTAATGTCTCATCTGAAATGTTGTCCTTGTTTTACAGAAGTTTTTTTGAATCTGTTATTTCTTTCTCTATATATAAAGATGGAAAAATGGTGGTGACTAACCAACCAGACATAGTAGTTGCAGACAAGAAGAAGAAGACGGCCGTAGTGATAAACGTAGTGACATGACAGCAACATCAGGAAGAAGGAATATGAGAAGCTGCAGAAGCACAAAGGGCTCAGAGAAGAGCTCGAGAAGATGTGGAGGGTGATGGTAACTGTGGTCCCAGTGTAATAGGAGCACTCGTGGCAGTAACTCCCAAGCGAGGCGAGTGGCTCCAGCAAATCACAGGAACAACATCCGAGATCTCTGTCCAGAAGAGCGCAGTCCTAGGAACAGCTAAGATACTGTGCAGGACCCTCAAGCTCCCAGGCTTCTGGTAGAGGACCCAAGCTTGAAGGATAGAGGCCCCACAGGGGCGAGCGGGGAATTTATATTATTTTATTATTATTTGGTACACTTGGCATTAGTATGTTAAAAAAATAGCACCTTTTCCTCTGTTTCCTCATGCTGATGTAACTTTCCTGCCTAATACTTAACTTGTATCTCTTCTTTTTCCTCCTCAGTGTGTCAGCCAGCATTATCGGTGCTATCTATGTGTTTGTTGCCCGCCCATCCTCCCCAGTTACAATTGGATACCGACCTCTGCAAATTTTACTTCGTTTCCTGGTTGCACAATTTTTTACCTTCCCTCAAAAAATCCTTAAACTTCTACCAGTTGTCACATCCTGCATTTGGTGCCACTGATTTAGAGAAACTTTACAGGTGACAGGAATCTGGGCGAACTTTAAATCAGGTATGGTTTGATTTTATAAGTCAAATACTTTTAAACTCTCCATAGTGTCAGTGTTGAGGACAGCTCAGTGTTTTAAGGTCTTAAAATGATTGCATTTGCCATGATTGCAAATGATTGTGTCAAATGTCATAACCATATCCCAGTATGTTTTACTGTGATTCTGCAATCTGCTGCAGAATATTTGTAAGACAATTTTGAGCTAAAGTTATAAGGAGAACGTTAATATGTCCAGCTGCAAACTAAGAATTGTTCTTCTCTGTTTGCAAAGACTAGTGCAATGAAATAAAAAGATTCACAGCAGAAGCTACATCAGCAGAGATAAAGAGATATATTATGTGGGTACTGCACATGAAGAGGAACTAAACACTTCACACGCCAACCTGAGAGTTTTTAACCACTAACAGTTTGTTCCAGCCTCAGTGGTACTTTTTGATGACAGCTAAAAAAAAAAAAAAGGTGTCTAAAACCACTGACCAAATGTTGCAACACTGCTGATGTGTTTCATGCATGCATGAAAACTATTTTTTTGTAAACTTAAACTTAAACTTGGAAAGCTGTGCATATTTCTGCTTATTATTTTATGTGTCGATCTGGACTTAATCACCGTAGGTAAGGTATGGATGGTGCTCTAACACAGCTGTACCAGCAGCACTGAGGAAAGACACAAGCTGCATGCCTTGGGCAAGATACTAACCCCAGTTTGCTCTCCGATGCATCCATTGGAGTGTGAATATGTATGAATGCTAGTTAGATAGCACTGAAAACCTAGAAAAGCTTGTGTGATTGGGTGAATGAACAAGTTGTATAAAGCGCTTTGAGTGGTCAGGTAGAGTAGAAAATTTAAACATCCTGTTGTGATCAGAGTAGAAAAGCGCTATATACAAACCAGTCCGTTTACCATTTACAGTAAATGGTGGGTCATCTGGACAATCAGATCCTGTTAAAAGGAAAACAAATTCCCTTTTAACAGGGGGTAACCTGAAAACCATGTTTTGCTTTTCAGAGAAACAGGAAAAACCTGAATAAATTGCACAATAAATTCTTTAACCAATATAATGCACATAATCGGGTGACTTGAAGATTTTTTGAGTATTAAAAAATTCCCCCCCCCCCCCGTCAACATAGCTTTCTCTTGTAAAGTCCTGAGGCATTGTCATTATGATTACACATTCTCCAATTAGATTTTTGGCCATGTCCAAATACTTAATGAGTGCACCTCATGCTTCTGTCATGCTTTTAAACATCCTGTGGTCATCATGTTTGCTGTGTAAGTTTCACAGTGATCCAAGCAACTTTTTTGTAGCTTGTATTCAGATGTCTTATATGTGAAAATGTTGTTGGGGAAAATATATTTCCCTGTTTCATTGAAAGGACAGTATAGTAACAGTATAGTCCTGAGGGACTTGGAGAATGAGAGTTTCATGGTGCAATTTCAAGTATTGTGTGAGAAAATGTCAGAAAACACTGAGGTTCTTGTGGTTATTTTGTAGCATTAGAGCACAAATATCAACCCAGTGTCTTAATTTACATAACTGTGGTTTCTCAGCATACGACATCACATCTGCTTGAGACTGCATGTGGAAAATATACCTGCAGCCTTCAGACGTCTCCAGAGAACTGCAACTAGCAAGCAATACTCTTCACTGCTGTGGATTACAGAACTGGTAAGAGTAGCAATTTATTTTTATTCCATCTGGATGACCATAAAATTAAACTTCAGCTGTTAACTGCTTGTGTCATGTTCATGCAAATTAAAAGCCTTTAAAAACAACATACCGTATAGACAAGTTGTATGTGTACAAGTTTAGGAACCGTAAAATACCTGCTGTGTAAAAAAATTGTTTATTTGAAAAATTCTAGACATAAAAGAACAGTTTATGAACATCACATCATTTCATGCAGACACCAAATGATACTTTTTTCTTTGATTTGCTTTGTGCTTGTTTATATAAAAGGTCATATGACACTGCTCAGAGTTGCTGTTAATTACAGAACAAACCTAAAATGATTATATTTACTGTTAAATAAAATAATCTGCACCAAAAGTGACATTACAGATGCTTTTTTTTAATCTAAAAATGAGGTTTAAGAAGGGAAAAAATATAATTTGAAGCTTTTGCATGGACCAAATATAGTAACTTAAGTTTCTGTCACTGATGACTCATTTTACACAGCTTCTGTGTCTCAGCCATGTGGAGACAATGGAGAAACTTATTCTACTTGGCCATCAGTGAGATGCATTTCGTATTTTTCAGATATTCTTAAACTGGTATACAAATAGAGACTCTAATCAGTGCTCACTTTTTTCCCACATAATGAGTTATATTTTTTTTCTACAGTCTTTCATCTGTCTGGATCTTCAGCTGCTGCAGGTCAGTCATGCATGTACCTTTTTCATAATAAAACACAGGTTCATGCCTTTACACCCATTTTATAAAATGTTATATCCATGATCTGATTGGTCAGTTCAACATATATAATTCTGCGATTATGATAAATGTAGTGCTTTTTGTACGTATAATTATTTTGATTAGATTTATTCTATTCTATTCTATTTCTCTAATTTTCAGCATTTCTGTGCCTGCAGTGAGCATCTGGTTGTTGTTCACCTGTTTTTTCCTTTAACTGTTACAGTAAAAGGAAGGTTGAGAATATAAACCCACATAAACCTGCCCAGTGAATATTTTAAAATTACTTTTGATAATAACATATGAACTTTTTTCTGATACAAATAAAATATTTTTGCTTACATGCAGAGAAAGCAAACGTGTAACTTATTTAAGGAATAGATACAATTGCAGTCTGCAGAATTCATATTCTACAAAGAAAGATGTCTTTAAACTTGTAAAATAAAACTAGATTGCTGGCCCCCCAAAGTAAATCTTGCAGGAACGATATATACAGACTTCTAAAAGAATAAATTATCTATCAGCTAATTTTCCACATAATTTTTAACTTTAATACAATGCAAAACTAAAAACTAAAAGTGGAAAAAAATAATTATCTGAAGGGCACCAGATTACTTATATCAGAATATCAGATATTCTGAAGAAGGTAAAAACTGAGGTTAAGATTGAACACCTCCATCGCCTGAAGCCTTTAACTGATCTTATAATAAAAGATAAGCTCACAGAAATGTAGGCAAGAGGTTTAATCTCACCACTGTTAAAATGTGACTCAGGATTCAAACTTGTAACTTTATTAAAGAACTTAAAGAGCAAATATATCATCCAACGTCTGATGATTGTACATTTGCATGGCAAAAACATTAATAAATAAACTGCAATATTCTTACAGCTGTCCCCTGAACAGTATTGTAAAATAACTGAAATTTATGGGGGGGGGTCTTTTTACAAAATAATCAATATTGTACCTTTAATCCATATTTAATTTAATAAAATAATATTTTGTAAAACTAGTAACTTGGTCATTTTTGTGTAGCCCAAAACGTTTCAAAAGGTTTTTATGGTTTTCACAGAAACACCAAGGCTTTGACAAATCTAATGTTTGAACATCTTTGACATGCTTAAATCTCTGTTTCAAAACACCCCTTGACACCAGCAGGTCATAATTGAATATGCTGATAGAAAGAGAAACAGGTCTATATGGGTTCAGGGAATCCAAAGAAGCATGTGTACTAAACACTAACTATTGTGCAGGTAGCTTAAAAATGAAAAAGGTAGAAATATCACTTCAGTCATTCATTTTGTTAAGAAGCCTACTCTCCTTTCAACATCACAGAGTGAAGAGCTGGTTTAATGTCTTAATAGTTGACACTTTTTGTGCTAGCGTGGTGTAGTAATAAGCTAATAAACGTGAGCTTTAGAAAATTGTTTGCAGATGTCATGTGTGTACTGTTGTCACCGCTGCTCTGATTGTGAATGGTGTTTTTTTCCCTCACTGGAAATTAAATATTGTTTGGTTTTTTTCTGTTGAATTTGGATTTTTTTTTTTTTTTTTTTTGGGGGGGGTTTTGCAACATCAGTTTTAGGCTACGTCCACACTAATGCATTTTTTGGCCTTCGTTTTGGCCCCCCGTCCACACTGAGATGGCGTTTTCCCCAAGGAAAAACGGAGCGCTTTGAAAACGCTCTCGAAAATGCATGCATTTCAAAACGGAGCTGTCCCGTTGCAGTGTGGACACTCGAAAACCCAGACTTTCGCAAACAATGATGCATGTTGGTCATATGATGCAGTCATGTAACAACTTAAACCAAGATGGCCGATGGCAGCGGACAGCAGTTGTTTTGTTTGCTCACAATTTTGGTAGTCGAGTCGTCTTGCATTTCACGCAAGCGTGGAACTGCAACGTCAGCGTTTTCGGCCGTTTTAGCGTGGACGCGCAACTCTTTGAAAACAACTGAAAACGCTAGTGTGGATGCGGGGTGTTTTCAGACGAAAACGCTGTTTTCAAATCTATCCAGGCTAGTGTGGACGTAGCCTTAGAGTCTCCATGTTTCCTCAGTGCTTATCCGAGAGTAAACATTGGTTTACTATAAACAGCCTCCTTTTGTTTTGTTTTGTTTTGTTTTGTTTGTTTGTTTTTTACTTTTCCTGCATTGTCAGCCAAACAGTAGCTCAGGATCAACATTTAGTCTTTCCCATCTACAAAGTAATATGCCGGATTAGGATTTTTCATTACATCTATGTGGGAACATTATCAACATCAAGCATTGTCAGTCTTACCTGTATGTGACCTTAACAGAGTTATACTGGTAATTTATACTGAATCACAAATTGGTTTTACTCAAAAGTCTCAATACTCTACTAACTACTAAGTTAATAAGTAAATTTTATTGAATAATTCTGAGCACGTCTCTAAAGCAGATTAGTTAATTATGAAAGACTGTAAACTGTTTTAGTAAACAATGAATACTTTTAAAATGTTAGTTATTTATTTATAAACAAATGATTATTCAATATTTTAATGGGAAACAAAAAATGAAAAATTATGATGTAAAGTGACTATGAAGAGATGTTTCTAGAAAACAAATGACACATTTTTTTTTAAAGATTGTTATTTCAACCCAGTATCACAACGTGTAATAGACACGCTGGTGCAGAAGTTGCATTACCAGCAGGGGGTAATAATATATTTAAAGTCAAGAAGTTGGTATTGAGCAAAACAAAACAATAAAAGTACATTTCAGGGTCCTGAATTGCCAAAAATGATTAAGGTAGGCAGCTAATATGTATATACATGTAACTGTCTTCATACTGTCTGCTTAAACACTTTCCATGATTATTTTCATGTTGTTTGAAATAAAACATCTCCGTGTGCAACTGCAACTTCTGCATGAGTGTCCATTTCATGCTTTGGTGAGGCAAAGTGTGAAAAGGACACGGTGGACCAGCGTTTTACACATTTTGCCATAATATCAGGTTGATGATTTTTTTAAACTCTAATTTAAGAAGACAAGTAAATAATAAAAATCTAATTATGAATTCAGATTTTTTTTCTGTTGCCTCACTGCATTTCCTTATTTGAATTGTTAATGGATTTACTCAGAAATGTATGTTTGGAGGATCAGAATAACTAAGTTTTAGCTCGTTTACCTTTTCCTTCTTGATTTTAAGGATTTAAAAACTAAAACACATCTGTTCTCATAATCTTTTCTTTCTTTTTTTTAGATGCTCGGATAAGATTAATTGATCCTGATAATTCTGGGGCAACTCTTTGCTATGGGAGAGTGGAAATCTATCACAACAACAGATGGGGAACAGTCTGTGATGATGGCTGGGACATAAATGATGCTGAGGTGGTCTGCAGACAGTTAGACTGTGGACTGGCACTGAATGCCACTCGATCAGCTCACTTTGGTGAAGGAACAGGAGAAATCTGGCTTGTTGATGTGTCCTGTTCAGGAAGTGAAAGTTCCCTAACTGATTGTCAGCACAGTGGATTTGGGATACCCTACTGTAGACATTATCAGGATGCTGGTGTCATCTGTTCAGGTGAGACACTTTTTGGATCATGAACAGTATTCAGTAACAAATTGTTCATGCAGCTGTAATCTAGAGAGAAATATGTCTGTTAATTATTATTTTGTAAACCTTTTTAGAATATATTTTTTAGAAAAGCTGTTGCGTGACTGTATCTGGTTAACTCTCGCACACATGTGTCATGGGGCTGGGTCTGTGACCCAGCATGTTGAGTTATTTTGTATTTTGATTGTTAAGGTTCTACCACTATTATTAGTTTGTCATAGCTGAGTTTAGTCTAGTTTATGTTATCATCTATCTCTGTGGTGGTGAACATCAGCAGACAGGGTGCATTAGGGTCCTGTCCTTTGCACACATTGGTTCCCAAACTGATAATTTGGAGCAGCATCAGTCTGTTGTCACTGAGGGCTACTAATATTCTAGGGGCTCTGAACTTGGGAACAGCAGTCTGTCTTTTAATGAAAGGGGCATGATGGCACAATGGATGTCTAAACCTCATTCCATCCATCCATCTTCTGCTGAGTCGAACCACCTCAACTGGCTCCTTTCGATGTGGAGGACCAGCGACTCTGCTCTGAGCCCCTCCCGGATGGCTTAACTTCTTACTCTGTCTCTAAGGCAGAGCACAGACACCCTTCCTAGGAAGCTCATTTCTGCCGCTTGTATACGCAATCTTGTTCTTTCGGTTGCTTTTACACTCAGCTCTCTCTTCACCATGGCGGACTGGTACAGTGTCTGCATCACTGCTGCTGCAGCACCAATCCATCTGTCAATCTCCCGCTCCCTTCTCCAGTCACTCGTGAACAAGACCCCGACATACTTAAACTTCTCCACTTGGGGCAGGAACTCCAATGGGCACTTCACCCCTTTGGTCCTCACCCTTTTCCAGCCGAGGACCATGGTGTCACGGTACTGGGTCTGCGACCCAGAGTTTTGTGTTTTTGGTTTAAGTAAAAGGATAAAGAGCTGCTCCAGTGTTCCACGAACGAAAACCGCATTGTTCCTCCTATATCCAAGGTTCGACTAATGGACGGGCTCTCCTTTCCATCACCCTGGCATAGACCTTCCCAGCGAGGCTGAGAGGTGTAATCCCCCCATAGTTGGAATACCCTCTGGTCCCCATTCTTAAAGATGGGAAGCACTGCCCCGGTCTGCCAATCCAAAGGTACCACCCCTGATCTCCATGTAACATTGCAGAGACGTGTCAGCCAAGACAGCCCTACAATATCCAGAGCCTTCAGGAACTCAAGGTGAACCTTATGCACCCCAGGGGCTCTGCCACCAACTATTTGTTTAAATGCCTCAGTGACCTCGCCCCTGAGATAGACGAGTCATTCCCCTCGTCCCCAGACACTGCTTCCTCCACGGAAGACGTGCCAGTGGGATTAAGGAGGGACTCGAAGTATTCCTACCACCGCCTGACAATGTTCTCAGTCAAAGTCAGCAGCACTCCACCCACACTATATGTTTTGGTAGATCTCCGGTTTATAATAGCAGCAACATTAACGAGACTGGGACAGCTCTGTCTTAACGTGGCGACTTCCTTTATTGCCAAGCTGCAACAACAAACATACACGGCACAACCACCAGAGGGTGCTGCATGAACCATTGAATTAGTCCTTACCATAACATCCCCCCTACTAAGTACATTATAAACTATAATGTTTTCTGTATTAATCCACTTTTATGTCAATATTGAAATCACTGCAACTTAACTTGTAGCTGGATACTCCAAGGCTGTTACATTAACTCAAATCTGTAACAAACATTTATTGCCTTTATTTATAACTATTATTTTATTTAACTGTGTGAACTTATTCTAACTATGAAGGTGGGGTAGACAACCCAGTCCTTCAACTGAGTCAGGGGATTATTCTGCCCCGGGCTGGTCACTCAGGTGCTCGAGATTACCTTCTACCTAAATCAAAGTCCTTAAGGTACCTCGGTGGGTTTCTGTCTCTTGTAGGATATCTTCTTTCAGTAGTCTGGTTACTTGGTGGTATAAGAGACTGCTGAACCTGGTTTGAAATAGGGCTGCTGCTGTTCTCTGGCAGGACAGGGATTTGTTGTTTTGTTGTTCAGTTGGTTCAGTCTTGGTCCCTTTAAGTGTGATGAGATGGCTCCTGTTTCGACGTAGAAGCCCCCTCGGTGTCTCAACAAGGTAAGACCGTGGTGTATCTGCTCTGCCTGATATAGTCCCATTTGTTTTCATGTCTGTGATCCAAACTTGATCTCCTGGGTGTAGTCCAGTGAGGTCTTGTGCTCTGTGTCTGTTGTTGAACCATTTCCACTGTTTTTCTCTCTCCTTCCCTTCTCTCTCTCTCAGTTTAGTGATGTTTGTCCAGCCTGGGTTGAGGCAGGATGGAAGTATGGGAACTGTGGTACGAAGTTTCTTCCCCATCAGAAGCTCTGCAGGGCTATGTCCATTGGCAAGTGGTGTGGTGCGATATGCCATGAGAGTGAGATATGGGTCTCCTGCTTTCTGTAGAAGGCTCTTTACTGTTCTCACTGCTCTTTCAGCCTCACCATTGCTCTGAGGGAATCTCAGGCTGGAGGTGGTGTGGGCAAAGCCCAACTCTGAAGCAGACTTTTGGAAGTGTTCTGAGGAGAATTGTGGGCCATTATCTGACCTTAACTCTGTTGGTATGCCGTGGCGTGCGAATATGGACTTAGTGGTCAATCACTGCTGTTGATGTGGTAGAGGACAGCTTAGCTATTTCTATGTATCGTGAGAAATAGTCCACTGCAACCAAATACTGGTTGTTACTCCACTCAAAAAGATCAGCACCAACTAACTCCCACGGCCGTGTAGGAAACTCAGTTGGCATGAGTGTTTCTCTGGGTTGCTGTCTCACCTTTGCACGTCTCACATTCTGCTACCAGCTGTTGTAGTTGAGAGCTCAGCCCTGGCCACCATACCGACTGCTTGGCTCGCTCCCTGGACTTTACAATGCCCTGGTGACCTGTGTGCAGTCGTGTCAAAATGTCTTTTTGTAATATCTTTGGAATAACTATACGCATACCTTTTAGGAGAAGTTCATTTTCAACAGTCAGGTCTCCTGCATGCTGGTGGTATGGGAAACATGGACCTGGTATTTTGAGTCTGTCCGGCCAGCCATTCTTGCAGTAGAGTTTGATTTGTTTTAGTGTTTCATCTTTGTCTTGCTGCTCTCTTATTCGTTGTAGTCTCTCCTCTGTTGCAGGAAGGCCTGAAATCACCTGATGTGCATACAGGTCTATTTCGTCTCTTAATGTCTCGTCACAAACCATCCTTTCTGGTGCTCTGGACAGCACGTCTGCAGTTGCGATGTGTTTGCCTGGGACATGTGAGATGGTGAAAGAGTACCGCATTAATCTCATTCTCAGTCTTTGTACTCGTGGTGGCAGTTCGTCTAAGTTCTTGGAGCCCAAAAGTGGTACTAAAGGCTTGTGATCTGTCTCAACATGGAACTCAATGCCTATAAGAAAATGGTAAACGGTAAATGGCCTGTATTTATATAGCTCCTTACTAGTCCCTAAGGACCCCAAAGCGCTTTACATATCCAGTCATCCACCCATTCACACACACATTCACACACTGGTGATGGCAAGCTACGTTGTAGCCACAGCCGCCCTGGGGCGCACTGACAGAGGCGAGGCTGCCGGACACTGGCGCCACCGGTCCCTCATCAATCAGAGAATCGCTCGCATGCCCAGGTTATGGCTAACGCTTCCTTCTCTATTTGAGCATACCTTTGTTCTGTGGGGGTTAATACTCTTGAAGCGAAGGCCGCTGGCTTGGTTGTGTCAACCTCTTGTTCCTGAAGCAGCACCGCTCCCAATCCATAGGAGGATGCATCAGCTGATACTGTTGTTTGTGCTTTGGGGTTGTAGAGTGCCAAGTTTGGTGGTTTACTCATTTCTGACTTAATGCTGTCAAACGCTGTTTGTTGAGCCTCACTCCAACACCACATGTTTTTGGTACTGAGTAGTTCTCTCAACGGCTGTGTTTTCTCTGCTAAGTGGGGAAGGTACTTAGATGATTAACCATTCCTAGGAATCGTCTCACTCCACCCACATCGGTGGGTGCCTCCATGTTGCTGACCGCTTTCACTTTTTCTGGGTCTGCTTTGACTCCTGTAGTGTCAATGATCTGTCCGAGGAACTTGATTGAGGTCTTTGCAAACTCACATTTCTCACTTTTCAACGTCACCCCTGCTTTTGTGAGCCGTTCAAGGACTGCGACCAGTCTCTTGTCGTGCTGGGCCTGTGTGTCAGCATAAACCAGAATGTCATCCATTTGGCAGACAACTCCGTCCACTAACCCAAGTGCAACACTTGCTGGGCGGCTAAGTAACCCTTGCATCAGATCTGCTACTACAGACACAGGCTGTACTGTAGTTTTGCTTGGAGTGCTCAGGTTAGCAGTAAATTTCCCTCTAACTGCTAGTGGAGACATTCCTGCCCCATATAGTTTCAGATCTGTGGGTTGCAGCTGTAGTTTTTGTGCTAGAGTGTTGTACTCTTTTTCAGGCAAGACGGTTACGTCCGCTCCTGTGTCAATTTTGAGCCAGCAGTCTACATTGTTAACTTTTATTTTAGTCAACCACGCATCCTCAGCTCTCTCTGAGGCTACTGTTCCCAAAAATGCTACCTCCCGTTCTTCACTGTCACCACCTGCTGCACGTATTTCTCCCACTGCCCCAGACCTGCACACTCTTGCATAGTGACCTTTCTTTTTACACTGATTGCAGAGTACATCCTTGGCTGGGCACAGGTTCTTGCTGTGAAAGGGTGTCTTTCCACATCGGCCGCATTGGCTTTTCACATTCCTCTCTGTGTTTTGTGGCACAGTCTTTCTTGGTTTGAAGTGTTTTACTTTTGCTTTAATGACGTCCACATTACAAGGATTTTTCGTGCTTTAAGTTGTTTTTAAGAAGATCCTGCTGCTTCTTAACAAGCTCACTTTGGCGAATCCGTATCACTGCTTGTTCTAACGTGAGCTCTGCGTCCATTTGCAGTTGCTCAGAGAGCCTCTTGTCTCTTATTCCGACAACGAGTCTGTCTCTTATCATTTCACTGTGCAGCGCCCCGTAGCCACAATGCTCAGCCAAGGCATATAGGGATGTAATAAACCCATCTGCAGTCTCTCCTGCTTCTTGCTGCCTTTGGTTGAACTTTGCACGTTCAAAGATAACATTTCTTCTGACTACAAAGTGTGCCTCAAGTTTGTCTTTGAGAGTGTGGTACTCACTCGCCTCCTCTTCGGTAAGGTTCAACGAAGTGATCACATCTTCAGCTTCATCGCCCATTGTATATATCAGAGTGTTAACCTGGTTTTCGTCCGATTGTAGCTTGAGTCCGGATGCTATCCTGAACCTCTCAAAGCGTCGGATCCATTTCGGCCACTCTTCTGGCTTTGAAAATTCGAACTTCAGCGGAGGTGATATTTGGAAGGCTGCCGGCGCGGCTGTCATGCTTCTAGTCGCGAGATGCTAGTTAGCGTTTGCTAATTTGTTAGCTTAGCTCTTACTGTGGCTGTTAATGCAAACTTGCAGGGCGAGTTCTCTCCGGTGAGAAAGCTTTCGTTTTCGTGATGTTCTTCTTCCCTCCAGAGTACTTCTAACACCATGTTTTGGTAGATCTCCGGTTTATAATAGCAGCAACATTAACGAGACTGGGACAGCTCTGTCTTAATGTGGCGACTTCCTTAATTACTGCAGCAGTAATTAAGTTGGAGTATTCCAGCACTAGTCTGTACCCCAATAAAGCGTGGTGCTCATTCTACTAGACTAGAGGAATGGCAACCTTATGGGCCTTCTTTCGTGGTGTTGCTATAGAGGAAATATGTGCAGCACCGAGCTGGGTTTCCCCTTTGAACTTTGCAAGGTTCTACAGGCTAATTTCATTACACGATCTCTAGCCCACACTGTCTTAAGTGTGGGTCCTAAGATGGCAGTCAGTCGTTCAGATGAGCTTATCTGGCAATACAGGGGTCTGCACATCCCCATAGTAAGACACTGAAACAAATGTTTGAAAAAGAACTTGAGGTTACTCTATTCTGTAACCCCATTCTCTAATAACATGAGTAAGGTGTCTCCCTCCTTGCACAAAGCAGGAAGAGGTGAGTTTATCTTGAATAGGCATCACTGCCAGCCAGTGCTGGTGGGAATAATGAATTAGAGGCTTCTGAGGACAGCACTGAGAGAGCATTCGCCAGTGAGACATCTCACTTAATGTACCAGTCGATCCATGTCCCTAACCTCACCTATGGTCATGAGCTGCGGGTAGTGACCGAAAGAACGAGATCGCAGATACAAGTCGCGGAAATGAGCTTCCTCCGAAGGGTGCCTCTCCTTTCTCTTAGGGTGAGAAGTTAAACCATCCTGGAGGGGCTCAGAGTAGAGCCACTGCTCCTCCACATCGAAAGGAGCCAGTTGAGGTGGTTTGGGCATCTGACAAGGATGCTTCCTGGGTGAGTGGTTCCAGGCATGTCCCATTAGGTGAGGAGATCCTGGGGCAGACCCAGGACATGCTGGAGAGATTATATCTCTTGACTGGCCTGGGAACGCCTTGATGTTCTCTGCTTAGGCTGCTGCCCCTGTGACCCGGCCCTGGATAAGTAGAAGATGGATCTCTGGATGAGTAAAATTTGAATTACAAGTTTGCAGCTCAAAGTATATTTATATAAATATCATTCTGCAGGTTTGTGAATATTTTTCTGTAAGTGTGAATTGAAAACACTAGTGTGTAAAAAAATTAATAAAAAAAGTTACAATTTACAAAATTTTAAAATACAAGTTAAAGTTTTTCTACATATTCTTACTTTTTGATTCTACGGGCTCTCAAATTTTAAAACATATTTACCTTCATATGTCTTCCCCTTGATTTGATTTTGTGTCTGAGCTCCCATGTTCTCCCAGTGTAACGTGTTCTCATGTTCTTCATTTAGATACTCACTGGACTGTGTGTAGTTATTGTCATTTTTAAAACTTCACATTAGTGGATATTGGTGGACAAATGTATCTGCCACAGATGTTGAAATAGCTGCCTTTATTAAATAGAATAAAACATTTCAATTATAATTAGTTATTTGTTTTGTGTTTAGAAATCAGATTAGCTGGGTCTCAGTCAACTCGTTGCTCTGGACGAGTTGAAATCTATCACAACAACACTTGGGGAACAGTCTGTGATGATGGCTGGGACATAAAAGATGCTGAAGTGGTCTGCAGAGAGTTAGACTGTGGATCAGCATTAGAGGCCACTCACTCAGCTCATTTTGGTGAAGGAACAGGACAAATCTGGCTTGATGATGTGGACTGTTCAGGAAGTGAAAGTTCTCTAACTGAGTGTCAGCACGGAGGATTTGGGACTCATGACTGTACTCACCAAAAGGACGCTGGTCTCATCTGTTCAGGTAAGATATATTTAGGACTGTCCAAAACATGTCAAATGCCAGTAAATGAACTTCCTGTCTCATCATCTTACCACCTAGAAGGGTTTTTTGTCATTATGCTTTATCCTGAACTTCACGGTAAGCAGAGGACCTGAGTTCATACAGTAATTGTATGAACTGTGCAGTATTGAGTAATAACATGTTCTACAATGAATGCACCTGTAATCCAAACAGGAATCTGTCCATTATTCATCAATTTAAAACTGTCAGTGGCTTTGCCCAAACATCACCGTGGGGATTTTGTCATTTGTGTATTTAACTGTGTGGAAAAAAAATCATGTCATCAAAACTTAATGAACATATTGAAATAGTTACCATAATCAACAACTGAAAACATTCAAAACATACTTTATTCTCTGTTTAAAATATAGATTCTTTGTGTTTTTTGCATTTAGGTGTGCCCATCAGATTAGCTGGTTCTGGGTCTACTCAGTGCTCTGGAAGAGTTGAAATCTACCGTCAAAAAACATGGGGAACAGTCTGTGATCATGGCTGGGACCTAAATGATGCTGAGGTCGTCTGCAGGCAGTTAGACTGTGGACCGGCACTGAAAGCCACTCGATCAGCTCACTTTGGTGAAGGAAGAGGACACATCTGGCTTAATAATGTGGCCTGTTCAGGAAGTGAAAGTTCTCTAACTGATTGTCAGCACAGAGGATTTGGGACACACTCCTGTGGACATCTTGAGGATGCTGGTGTCATCTGTTCAGGTGAGACTCTTTTTGGTTCATGCACCTGTAATACAGAGAAATATGTAAGCTGTGCGATTTTTTGCATCATCAACTGTGTGTTTAATTGTGCTTCAAATGAGTGAAACATCTACACAAATGCATCATGTTTTTTTACTTCCTGTTTTACATTGAAGGTTACGTTTAGGTTTTACTTCCTGTTTTTTCCTCACTCTGATTGTCTGTTTGAGCTCATATGTTCTTGCAGTGTAACTTGTCTTCCATATTGTTTTTTGGGATTGTTATTTTTGTTTTCTCCTTTGTATTTTGTTATCCATATTTCTAGTTCCTCAGATGATATTAGTTCCCTTTTGTGTCCATTCTGTCCTAATTTTATCTCTGTTTTGTCATTATTCCTTCTGGTGTGAAGTAGGTCTTGTCTCCATGTTTGTTTATCTTTCTGTGTTTGTGTCAAGTTTGGAGGGTTGAGTCTGTGTCATTGTGTTAGTTTCTGTTTTATTTTGATGGTCTCTTGTCTCTTGCGCTTTGTATTTCCCTTTACTTACATTGTCTCTGTTATTAGTGTCAGCCTGTAATCCCACTTGTTTCCTCTGCCCGCATTACCTGGTGTGTATTTATTGCCTGAGTCTCCCCTTATCTTTTGTCATCTCCTCCTCGATTCGCTTCTCTGCATGCCACCAACCTGCTTCCTGACTATTGTCTGGTTATTGTCTTTTTTACCCACTTGTTTAACTTCAAATTACTGACTCGTATTTGAAAAGTATGTTTGACACAGATGTTGCCATCATTAAAACATTACATTTATAACTAAATATATATTTTCTGTGTTTTCTGATAAGGAATCAGATTAGCTGGGCATCAGTCCACTCAGTGCTCTGGAAGAGTTGAAATCTATCACAGTAAAATATGGGGAACAGTCTGTGACCATGGATGGAGCACAGAAGATGCTGAGGTGGTCTGCAGACAGTTAGGCTGTGGACCAGCGCTGAATGCCACTCAGTCAGCTCACTTTGGTGAAGGAACAGGACAAATCTGGCTTGATGAAGTGTCCTGTTCAGGAAGTGAAACATCTCTAACTGAATGTCAGCACAGAGGATTTGGGACACACTCCTGTGGACATGGTGAGGATGCTGGTGTCATCTGTTCAGGTGAGACTCTTTTTAAATCACTTACTGTATTCAATTCAAAATAATCCAATCCAGCTGTAAACCAGAGAGAAATATATCTGTTTGAATGAGCTTAACAGGTTTGAAACTTCTAAACAAAAGCATCCAAAAATGTTAAAATAGCTGCTGCTGTCTGTGATCCAGTAATTTGGCATTAGGATTTGTGTAATTTGTTGTAAGTTGTGTGTCAGAGACGTTTTAATTGACATTAATTGAAGTTTGCGTGAAGGCTGCTCCAGATGTTAGCAAATCTGGCCCCAAATGTTGTTTTTTTTGCAGACTGTTTCTTGTTTGAGTGACCTGTATGGAAGAAAAAAAACAGGGTTAGAACACATTGTAGTGAAGTAAGAAGAACATTTTGTAGTCCATTTTCTGTGCGTTGTAATTTCAACATGGCAGACAAGGAAAAAAGGTTAGGAAAAAGAGATAGGAGGTACTTTTGAATGCAACCTTTGCATTCTTCAGTACCAGCCTGCATCCCATCCCCTGTGTGTGTGTGTGTGTGTGTGTGTGTGTGTGTGTGTGTGTGTGTGTGTGTGTGTGTGTGTGTGTGTGTGTGTGTGTGTGTGTGTGTGTGTGTGTGTAGTCCTGTTGTCTTTTGGATTTTTGCACCAGTTAATAAAGGTTCACTTGTTGAAAGATTTTGAAACCATTTCCTTCATTAAATAGGAGAACGCATTACAATCATAATCAAATATGTTTTCTGTGTTTTGTGTTTAGGAATCAGATTATCTGGCCCTCAGTCACGTCGTTGCTCTGGAAGAGTTGAAATCTACCATCAAAAAAGATGGGGAACAGTCTGTGATGACGGCTGGGACTTGAATGATGCTGAGGTTGTCTGTAGGCACTTAGACTGTGGCACAGCACTAGCACCTCCTAAAGAGGCTCATTTTGGTGCAGGAAGTGGACCAATCTGGCTTGATGGTGTGACCTGTTCAGGAAGTGAAAGGTCTATAATCCAGTGTCAGCACAGAGGGTCTGAGAAAAATGGCTGCACACACCATAAAGATGCTGGTGTCATCTGTTCAGGTACATCTCTCATCATCAACAGATTTATCATTAACTCACAGTAGTTTTGCTTCTCTGTCTTATTTTGTCCTAAAATTCAGGGTGATCACTGCAAATCTCATAAAGTAACCATCGTGCACATCCTGCATTTTTCAGTAATAAAATGTTTAATAATACTAATACAAATAATACTAATACTTGAAATGAGTAAAGAATATGAACAGCCTATTTATGCGAGATAATTCATAATTTTATTGGGGGGGGGGGGTGGGGGGGAGTCATAACCTCCCCGAAATGACACCCCTGAAAATGTTCTGCTATGAATGTAGCTGTAATCTACAGAGAAATATGTTTTCCATCATCTTTTTAAACTGCTAATAATAAAAAGACATAAATGTGGGTCTGTGTGTAGTTATTGCCATGTATTTGTGCACTGTGAGTCTGAGTGAACGTGAGATGATTGAAACTTATTTAATGTACAGAAATGAGTCTCACAATAATGTTCAATTAAAATATTAAATGCATGTACTCTGAGTTCAGGTGCACGCATCAGATTAACTGGGTCCACTCGTTGCTCTGGACGAGTTGAAATCTTTTACAACAACACTTGGGGAACAGTCTGTGATGATGGCTGGGAGTTAAATGATGCTGAGGTGGTTTGCAGAGAGTTAAACTGTGGAACAGCACTGAAAGCCACTAAGTCCGCTCACTTTGGTGAAGGAAGAGGATCGATCTGGCTTGATGATGTGGACTGTTCAGGAAGTGAGAGATCTCTGATTGAGTGTCAGCACAGAGGATTTGGGAAACATGACTGTACATACCGCAAGGATGCTGGTGTCATCTGTTCAGGTAAGAAACTTTACTAATCAAAGGTCAATACAATTTTTTACTATTTATTTCATTACCTCTTGGTTTTGTCTTTAATATTATGTCATTAATATTATTTACGACTCCAGCATTTATGAAAAATTATTAGCTTGACTTGTTTGTTATCATTCAATATTAATTATTCACAGCCTGACAAACAAAGTGATGAGTGAGAACTGTCAAAAGAAACCGATTTCATATGATTGAAGCGTCCTATAATAACATTCAACACTGAAATGTGAACTTATCATGAAGTATATAAATAGGACTGTAGGACTGTTCTTTTGTTTGTTTTTTATGATCATTGAGCAGCTCAGTGATGTAAAGTGAGCAAATGATTGCACTCGTGAACTAATTACACACTGAATAACATTCAGTCCATCAAAATGTTTTGTCTTATTGTTTATTATGCTCACTGTGCCTAGGTGTGTCAGTCAGATTATCTGGAAGCACTTTGTGCTCTGGAAGAGTCGAAATCTTTTACAACAACACTTGGGGAACAGTCTGTGATGATAACTGGGACATAAATGATGCTGAGGTGGTTTGTAGAGAGCTCGGCTGTGGAACGGCACAGAGTGCTGCTGTATCAGCCCGCTTTGGTGAGGGAAGTGGATCCATCTGGCTTGATGATGTGTCCTGTTCAGGAAGTGAGAGATCTCTGACTGAGTGTCAGCACAGAGGATTTGGGACACATGACTGTACACACAGTAAAGACGCTGGTGTTGTCTGCTCAGGTGAGAAATCATTTTTTTTAAAACATTTATCATTAAATATTAATAATATTTAAATACTATTATGTGGTGGGAGATTTCTTTCTTTTTGTATTGATCACATAGTTTAACCATATCACTTTAGTAATGTAGAATCACATTTTCACCAGTTGTATGCATGTGCACCGTAAATGGGCCTTATGCTCTAACACACATGTGTAACATGTAAGAGTTATATAGAGTCTTTGTCTGTGTGGGTATATAAGATGTGAGGACGGCAGCCATTGTCAGAGACTGCTTAGGTGTTTGACCAGAGTCTCTCCATATTGCAATATGTTATTAAGCTCACTTGAAATCATGCTCACCGAGATGTTTGCAGGTTTATTTGAAATTTTCATGACAATTATTAATATATAAAGTAAACTTTTTGCCATTTTTAATTGAATCCTCTCTCCATGACTGCTGTTTCCTCAGAGATCCTCCCAAAGCCCAGAATCTTCATGATTCCTGCTGGTAAAGTTGAGCGGAGAAGCGATGTCAGCATCACTTGTTCAATATTACCTCAAAGCCAACAGCTTCTACAAGGAGATTTTACTCTGAGGCAGATTTCAGGCTCATTCACTCAGACAAAATCATCAACTACCAACTCTGCTACATTCAAGATCCTCAAAGTAGATTTTGACAAGGACGGATTGTACCAGTGTGAATATTCACACGACTCCAGCATCTCCACAAGTGACTCTGTCACCGTCTCTGTTACTGGTAATAAAATGTACTATTGCTTATATTACAGTGATATTAAGTGACAGGAAAATACTGTGTTTACTTGTTACGCCCACTACAGGTTATTAGCATGAAAATATAACATCCATTAAGATAAGAAGTCTTAATTTCAGCAGTTCATCAATCAACGGCAATACTTAATAGTCACTTACTTCCCAATTATGTCTAAGATTGCAGAAACCCAACTTAATTTCATGCCAGTGTTCACTGCAGTCAATAAATTAAAATACACGCCATGTGAATAAACATTTTCATATTCATCCTGCTCTAAAAACTCCCAGAAAAGCCTTCAGTTAATGCAAAGTGCAGCTGCGAGAGACTGAGAGAAAGAGAAAGCATATTTCTCTCATGTTGCCATTTCTTCATTGACTCCCTGTTAAATCTAGAATCGAAATCCTTGGTTTGGCCAAAGGTTTCTTCCTGTTAAAAAGGAGCCTTTCTTTCCCAATGTTGCCAAGTGCTAATTCATAGGGGGTTATGTGATTGGTGTGGTTTCTCTTTAACGCTGTACAGTCTTTATCTTATAATATAAAGGCCCTTGAGGTGTTTTGAATTCTCAATATATATAAAAACTGAATTAATCTGAAATGTCTGGGCACCAAAGAATTGCTGAACTTTTGGTAGAGAAATGTTGTCCTATTCTTGAGGGATAAAGAATTATAGCAGCTCGACAATCCTGAGCTGTCTTGTTTGTTTAATGATGGATTAAATGTTTTCAGTCAGTTAAAAAGATCTGGATCATATTCAAACATGACACACACATTAAAACAGTGACAGAGTTTTTTCAGCCACCAGGTGGTGCCTTCTTTATTTGTTGTTTCTTTTGTTTTCAGTGTCGCTGCAGCAGCCCAGCATCTCTGTGACATCTCCAGATGGAGGACTGGCTAAGGTTCCTGAAGGTAGAGAAATCATGATGGGTTACAGCTTCATCTTCACCTGCTCAAACAATGAACGCTATTCAGGAGGAGTTTTCAGTCTCATCTACTCTGGCTCCAACATGAAACACACCAAAGCATCTGTCAACAGCTCAGCCTCCTTTAGTTTCCCTGTAGCTGACTTTGGACATGCGGCCAAGTACAGCTGTGTGTATGAGATAACTCTGACAGAAGGAACATTCACTTCTCCTAAGGCGGAGTGGATTTATGTCTCCGTTATATGTAAGTTAAGCAGACAACAGAACTCAATATTTCTGTTTGCTGTGAGTGTAATGGGTCAGTTTATGTAATGTTTTGAGTTTTTAACCCTCTCGAGGCAGGCGTTGCAGACTTGCAACAGTTAAAAACTAACAACCTGATTACCCCACATACATATTTTATGAGTTTTCTTTTACTCAGAAGTACCACTGCAGGACTTGGTTGTGCATTAGCAACAAAAAGCTTAATTTGAGCCTGAGAGGGTTAAACTTTCAAGTCTTGTTTTGCATTTATATATATACTTTTTTTTACTTTATTTTTTCTTCTTAGTCTATTTAGTCTTGTTTTCAGTTCCTCGATGCTTTAAAGTTTAATTCCTCGCTCAGTGTTCTGTGCTCATTCATTCATGTGTCTGTTTTCCACATTTAGTTATCGCACTTCGTGTTTTATTTTGAGAGTGTTCCTTGTGCTTTGCTTTTAGTTTTGCTTCCATTGTTTAGTTTTCTGTGATTTAATTCAGCTGTGTCTTGTTCTCCCCGGCTGTCTGCGCTTCCCTGATTGCCCGTGTGTGTCTGTACTGTATAAAGTCGTCTTCTTTTTTCCATTTGACAGAGCAGGTCTTTATCTTGCTCTAGTGTGTTTTCCATGTTAAAGGGTTTCAGTTTCTCTTTTTGACCTTTGTTTTGCTAATGCTTGTTATTAGCCAAAATAAATGGCACACTTTCAGTTCAGTCCTGTCAGTCTTTATGCATCTGCTAATGGTTCCTCCATCTACACACAGTCAATAGCATCTACTGATCACGGCAGTGATAGTTTGACTGCATCATGTTGGAAGGTTTTCGATGACACAGAAAAAGGATTTAAAAAATACTTGGAATATTTAAACATTTTTTTCAATCAAGTTTAATGATACCATATGATATGAGAAAAAGTTGAACAAAGAAATAACCCACACCTGTTAAGTGCCTGAAAATTGTGGCTATAAAATGTTAATTTCTTCACAGCACATTAAATACTTTTGTTGAATCCTTCAAAATCACTTTGAGTCTCACAGTTACATCATGTAAGTGTGGCTACACACTTAAAACAACACAAATTGTTTATCTAAAGCTTTCTAAACATAACTGTAGGTAGTTCATTAGTGGCTGTTGTACAGTCTGCAATGTTGTATTGTGGTGACCATATTTGTCAGATGCAGCCACGTCTCCTAAACCCATAACTGGGTAATATTGTGTTGAGGACACACCTCCATCTCGTGGAGAGAGTTTTTCATTCACTGGGAGCCCATTGTTTCATAATCTATTGATGTTAACATGATTTATGAGGAGACTTTTCACAAGATTTGTTTTAATGTTTTTAAAACAAAATAAATTATATGACAGTTTGTTCTGTGGTAAGTGATGGTGACTGATCTGTTTCCACAGATTCAAGAACTCCAATCCTGAGATATGTTTTCCTTCCTCTGGTTCTGCTTTTGGAGAACATTGCCCTTCATTTCTACTATAAGGTACATCAGAGTAAATAAAAGCATGTATGAAACAGAGTAGTAGCTGAGAAGTGTAGGAACAGTAACATGGATTGTGTCCCGTCTCTCCAGGTCATCAGGCAGAAATCAGCCAAAAAGGAGAACGATGAGACGGATGTTCCCAGATCTGAAGAAGTGGAGGCTGAGGAGGAAACAGTCCAAGAAATAGAATAGAATTGAAACACACAGAAACACACACAAGTTTAAAACCCACTATCTGATTTTATCTCTCTATCTCTATCTCTCTCTATATATGTATATAGATATACATTAGTCCATATATACTCCAGTCCTCTCTCTTTTTTCATCTTTCTCTGTTTCTACAAGTGAAGTTTTTACAGATTAAGTATTTTTTCCCCTCAATAACCTCTATCTTTAGCTAGCTGACAGAATGTATGTCAATCTGTGATGTCTTTGTACTCTTGAATGTTTGAAATTATTTGCCATTTTAAAAAACAAGTTCTCTTATTTATAGCCTCCTATCCTGTGGCACTAGCAACAGGAATGTATGACAGTGATGAGAAGGAGAAGTATGCAGCCGGGGCCAGAGGGGGTTAAATAAATGACATCATCCAACAGCTTTTTAGCTTGTATATCTCAGTGTGGTTTGCAGTTTGCAGGGAAGACATGACAGGAGTCAGAAACTACAGCAGATGAACAGTGTCTGAAAGTCATGTCATTAAGAAATAGCGAATATAAGGAAAACAGGGGCGACTCAAGACTCACATCCATGCCGCTTATAACTTAAAATATGACGTTTATGACGTTTGACTTTGATTTGATGATTTCTTGAACTAAGTTAAACTGTCAGCCTTTTATTGCAACAGAAAAGTGGAGTCCACAAGTTTAAAAAGACCCCAAAATATCTCTAACAATAATGTCAGCTCAGAGGAAGCTGAAAAACTCCTTCACATGTTTGATATCTAAATGTATGAAAATTTCAAACCACCTCTCACCATCAGTAACATGTCCCAAACAAAAACACTCACTGACCCACATTTACTTTGTTGGGATCTGGTCACATTAGGCTGGATTATGTCAGTAGGACCGACTAGACCCCTGCAGATTTAATCAGGCCTGTCTTTGACTCCGTCCTTGTGGCTAACAAGTTTTTGTGGGACATATGTAGTGTTTTCATTCACCCATCTATGAAGATACGAAGTCAAAGAAAATATACTGATTTCTGAGAGCATGTCAGACACCACTGATCCAACATGTGGCTGTAATGTGCTGAGTCATTCTGACACAGCATAGGATCAGTGAAATTTTTCATATCATGTTACCACCCAACAACATCTTTTGCTGTACTTGCTGTACTCCACTATTGAGCTCTCTGACCACTATAAGTCTGTGAAGGTTCTTTAAGTTGCTTGAAGACGTTTCACCTCTCATCCAAGAAGCTTCTTCTGCTCTAGGGTCAAATGGTGGAGAGTCCCAGATTTATATAAGTTTGTAAAGCTACGCCCCCTGCTGTCCAAGATCAACACAGATAGTAGGACTGCTGTCACAGAGAATCTTAATTAGCGGCTTTATTTCCTGTTAGCACATTAAATATTTGTGCTTTTATTTCTGTGTTAAATAAATTTTGTTCAGCTGCAGCAATGCTCATGATCAGAAAGTTGCAGTATTTTTAAAAGTAAAAGGCTATAGCTTTGCTTCGACTTTAGTTTCTACTACTGTGAAGATTTTTGCATCACTATTTTTCTGTCACATTTTATAATTTGTTGAAATAAAAAATTTTAAAATGTGATTGTATTAAATGTGATACCAGGGTGTTCAGTGACATGGAGCATTGTGAAAATAAAGTTTACATTTATTGCTTCAACTTGTCACAATGTACTCTATGTCTACTGTTGTCATCACTATGGGATCACATCGTGCCTCACAGCATTTATTTTGAACACATTTTGGTGAGAATACAGTTAAGATGGGTGGATAAAATGTTCTTCAGAGGCCTTGAGATCAAATCAAAACATGAAGACAATTCATATTAAAAAAATGTTGCCCATTCATGAAAAATATCAGTAACTTTAAAAATGTACTATACACGTTACTACTATAGACGATACTGTTTAAAACAAAAGAAAACAAAAACAAACGTATCACAGATCACATCTGTGAATCAGATATACTGTAATTAAAATATATTTTATAAAGGTATCAGGCAGAAAGATGAGAGTATGAACTCATCCATAGCCAGTGTCCTGGTGTTTCCTTCCACCTTGTGACTGCATGTGGTGCAGTTTCCTGTGTAGCTGAGCCTTAGCCAGATCTGCAGACAGCCTCCTGGCCATGCGGTCAGTGGTCCTCTTCATGCTGCGAGCCATCTCAATCGCCCGGTCCAGAGTCCTGTTCACGTCTTCTTCCTAGAAAACCAAAGAAACTTGTCCCTTATGCCAAGTAAGACTTGTGTATGTCACAGTAAAGACCTGATCTTTGATGATATACAGCAGATGTTCCTGTATATAAAGAAAACTGGTTTATTTGATTTGCGTTAAAGTGTGAGACATTTGACCTTGCTCCTGCTACGTCTGCTTGTCCTGCTGCCAGTCTTGAAGGGCACCGATGATGGAGACGGTGTCCGCTGAAAGTACACATCGCTGGGCAGGAGTGCTGTGTCTGACTGAGTGGAACGTTTTCTCAGATGGGACATGGACTGCAGCGGCGGCTCCCTGAATTTATAGCTGGATTTGACAACACATAGCAAAAAAGAATGATTTATCCCAAGAAAAAACTATGAAGCGTACAGCTGATAAATATCTCTATCAATGCAGTTAACGCTTGTATTTTACCTGGCCGGCAGACTGCAGGAGGAGCCGTAGCTGACCTGCAGCAGCGGCTTCTGGAGAAACGAGCTGGAGAGAAGAGACCATCTGTCCTTGGAGTATAAACTATTTGTGACGACTGTAGATCACAGAAACATGACAAACAGTGTGTTCAGTAAAAATTAGTACATATTGACAGCAGTGATTTTCCTTTTCACCTTACAGTATTACAGCCTTTACACTATTCATCCAGATAACACTAATACATGATTGTTTACTGAGGTCAGTTTCATAACTCTTTAAATCAAAATCTTGATGGACAAAACCTGACATGAAACAGTTTCTCACTCTGTGGTCTGAAGTCAGACATCATGTCGTTCTCTCCTTTTAACCTGCAGCTTTTCAACCCAGAGGTTTCCAGTGAGTGGCCTCCCTCTGTCCACGCAGCAGGAGAAACTGAATGTTCAGTTCAAAGACAATCAGACAAAAAAATCATCCCAATAAAGTGAAACAAAATTCTGCTGTGACTCTGGCTCTGACCTTTGGGCTGGATCGCCTGCTGTCGTTTAAACTGAAACTCAGGTCCTGAGGATACGCCTCTGCCACCTTTTCTGCTCCCTGCTGGTGAACTGTGTAACTGCAACATTATCTCAGTGCTTGTTTCACTGCTGTCTGTGCCTGAAGAGCAAACGAAAAAATTACATTAAAAGGAAGATGTAACATCTGCATGCACTTATATCAATGCAGGGAAGGGAACTTAGAGCCAGACAATTGGAGTTTACACGATTTTATGGCTGGTGGGGCTCTACCTTTGCTCTGGCTAGGGTCCATGTCTGATGAGATCCAGTCCTCCAGCCTTGCCTGACTGAAACTGAAGTTACTCACATCTCTGCTGCTGATATTCCCCACTCTACATGTTATGATACAAATAATCAATATGAGAAGATATTTGGACTCTGAATGGTTGTTTCTGTTTAAATGTTTATCATGAAACTGAAATTCTTACTTGTTAGTTTACTAGATAAAAACATGTCACTATCAACATGATAACACCTTACAAAATGTCCATCTTTCATTCATTGACCATGTTGATCAGAGTCCCACCTGTTACAGGCTGGACTTTGGTAAGTCCTGGTTCTGGACCGGCGCTCCTGGCGCTCTTGTCTGTATTTTGAGGTGAGATAGTCCATCTTCTGAGCTAAGTGAGGTAATTGCACTAAGCCCACCTCCAGGTCCTTCTTTAGCCTAGACACCTCCGACTGCAAGGCCAGGATAGCCTCACTGGTCACACACGAGTGACACAGAAATGTTCACAAAACGGGAAAAAAAGGTCATGATAAAGTTCCAGTAGATACGGGCAAATATTTAGCTTAAATGCTGACTGCTAGAACAAAGCCACATACTTGTGAAACCCCCAAAACAAAAGAAAGAACAATTGTTGGTCGAGGTAACGAAGGCAAAGACACAGAGAGATTGAAACCAAAAGGGTGAATCTCAGATGAGCTGTTTTTCAAGGGAGAGCTCTAAGAATTTAAAGGTTTCAAAAGTGGCCTTCAACTGTAATTATTTGCAGTAGATTTATTCCTATAAGCCTTATAACCAGTTGTCTGCTGCCACTTTAAAGGTGCAAGACCAAATTTGCGTCCTACACTGCCCTCTGGCTTTAACTTTTATTTTTTCTTAAAGAGGTTGAGCACCAACACTTCCAAAGGGTGAAAGTCCCACTCCCATAAAGTGCCACTTTATTTTGCTGCTGTTTTAATGTTAATTATACACACTCTTCATAATTTTACCCACAGTGGTTTAACATTTGAATTCACAGCAGTGCAGTGATTATTCACTAACACTGGTGTTTGTTTTCAGCATACTGACCTATTACAAGAGCAGGAGCGCAGAGGGCTGCCTCTGCCATCAGTATCCATGGAGGTGCCAACTAGAGGTTGAGATACGAGCTGAGCAGACAGGCTTTGGTCAGATCCTGTTTTGTCAGTGGTGGACACGAGGAACTTTAGCACTGACCAGAAAACATGACATAAAAAGTGAACATGCAGTGATGGAGATTACTCACCTTGCAGCATTGCTGAAGGTTTCTTAGTGGTACTGTCCACCCACAGATCCACTGCAGCTGTTGCTCCACAGTGTTGTGTTAGGACAGATGGGTGGGGACTGGCCCACTGGTAGCCAGTGATGGCAGAATGGATGGCTGTTTGCAGGTGGGAGCACGAGTCTTCACTGTCTGAGCTACTTAAACCTTCTTTCTGGGACAGCACACTGCAGAAGCAAAAGCTCAGCTTTAGGTATTCTCATGTTAGGCTCATGTGATATGATGGTGAACCAGTCATTAAAATACTTTCACTCACACCTTTCTGGAAGCAGATTTGATTGAAATGATCCCGAGCCCGAATGATTCAAGTAAGAGCTCCCAAATCCGCTGTCTGTCTCTGAACTCACCATCTTCTGTGCATCAATAACAAGGTTTTAACCAAAAGACATGCATGAAAATTTGTATTGCATTTTAATTGTGTGGAAGAGACAGCAGCAGTCAAACAGGCTAGCTTTTATTTGCAACTGACCTGTGAGGCACATGAGGTGTTGAGATCCAGCTCTGAGAGGCTGTGGCTCTCCGAGCCTCTTGGTGCATCAGAGGAACAGGAGACCTCCACTGCCAGACTAACACAATCACCCAGATCACATTCATCCTTTTGTCTGGAGACTCTATCCTTGATGCTGTGGCTGCAGAAAGAGCAAGTGTTTACTGTATAAAGTCTAAGTGTAATAAACAGCAGTGGTTTTGTTTCAAAACTTAGATTTTAACAATAGGATATGAAAAGCATTATGAGAAAAAGACAATGCCTATGTTTTCTGTATTGAGCATGATAATATATATATTAAGACTTAAATGTAAAATTAAAAAACAGCAATAAGAAGCCATAAGACTGTGACTGTGAGTCAGTCACCTCACAGTCACAACACTGACCTGCTGACTGTCCACAGCTCGTGTGAGGTGATCTTGTTTCCACACAGGTAAGCTAAGATGTCACTGTGATCTGCCACCTCTGACAAACCAGAGCTCCTCTCCTCCTCCTCAGCTTCACAGACATCAAGTCCCACCAAAGAGCCCGTTGAGTCCCTAAAACAGGCCAGAGAAGAATACCTGCACACAGACCCAAGCACTCCCTTCCCTCCGTACTGTGCAACCCAACACCAGCTGTGTACACGAAACACTACCTGCCCACAGGAAGGCTGAGAACGTGCACAAACACACACGTATGCACCGCTCACAGCATAAACAGCTAGCCAGGATAAGGTGGTTTATTACAGTATACTTATATCCATCCAAGTCATCTTTAATTTTTCAGCACAGCTGCCGCTGAGCTGTATATTAGCTGCATATCAGAAACTATAAAGATGTTATATTCACAAAAGAAAGATTTAAAATTTAAGTTTTAAGTTTAAAACCTAAACATTAGACTGCAAAGAAGAAATTTATTGGTACCGTGACTGGCAGCTGCCATGTCCAGAGTTTTTCACTAGAGGGTCAGCAGTTACGAGCTCACTACTTTGGTCTGATCCACCATTTATCTGAAGGTCACTGCCCCCCTCTGCTTCTTCTTCTTCTGTGTCCATCTTATAACTTTGCCCCTGAAACATAAAAGTTAATGCAAACATATGCACATACTTAGCATCTGTACCAGGAAAGGATTTGTCACAAATGAAGATGCAGGGCATGGATGCAAATAAGCATCCCTATCATATGAACAGGGCTGAGCGGATATATTTAAGCCTTAAAGGCAGCATGAGCACGGGAGATTATTATAATTTCTTCTCAATTTATATTTCTGACTCTAAAAGACAGAAAGCAGCCACCATGAAAATGCAGATATAAAACTGCACTCCAAGAAATAAAAATGTAGATAAGGTGACCAGTGTGAAGGCAACTATTCAAAACATGAAAGGCAAGCATTTAGCTACTTAAGAGGCTTGTAGCTGAGCTTAATTTGGAGTAGAAGAAGAAGAAGAAGAAGAAGGAGAGGAAGAGAGGAAAAAGCCTCTTAAAAAATCATGGAGATGAAACAAATGCTCTGAAAAGAAAATGAATTGTAGGCCCAAGAAGAGCCTGAGAAACTCGAGGCAATCAAGGTGACAGAGCCTTTCTGTGAAGAGGCAAAAGATGTAAAGGAATGAAAGAAGATGCTCAAATGATGCTCCACAGAAGCTCAATCCTGTGGAGAAATTCAATAAGGAAAAGGCCAATAGCAGTTTTCAGCTGAAGAGTGCAGTTTACAAGCTTTAATGTGGAGCCTCAGGTAACGAGCACCTAGAAAACACTGGAGCTCCTCCAGCATCCAACAGAGAGCATAACAGAAGTTCCACTGACAGATATGAAAATAGCAGCTACGCTGAAAACGATCCAGACTAAATCTAAGTCAGAAAAAGCTTTCCAGAACTTTCTGATCACACCTCATGTTGCAAAGACTTTTTTATTCAAAACGAGCATTTAAAATATTCACAATGTCATTTTTAGCAGATAAATAATTAACCATAACAACACAATTTTTGGAAACCTACAATTGCATTGCTACTAGTATGAATTTGGACTGTTTATATGCAGCATTGCATTTTTACTAGTCACAGCGTATTCTGACTATAAAAGGCCCCAAATCAGAGAATATGAATAGTGTGGCAAATACATTAGAACGTGAATTTTCTGTGTGTCTTTTACCTCATGCAGGGAAGGTGGAGGTGAAGGTGTGAACATGCAGACAGGAGTGGGTACAGTCGTGGACGTGGGAGTGGATGTTGAGTGAGGAGGAGAAATCTGATCACACACGTTTTTGTCTATGATCTCCTTAATGTCCTCAAGATGCATGCCTATCCTGAATATGTCTCCTTCCACTAGTCTGCACACACACACACACACACACACACACACACACACACACACACACACACACACACACATAAATGGGTGCACAAACATGATACTGACACTTACAGCTGCCACCCCAGGGTCTCTCTGACCTGTTAGCATCAAAAGTGCCAGTGTTCCTGGATAAGCCTATGTAGTTTTGCATCTCCAGAGCTCTGTGCTCCTCCTTCTTACTGATGTATTTTCTTTCCAACTGGTCTTGAGCCTCCATCATGCTCCTCAACATCTGCAGAAGGATCAGGTCTATACTAATGCACATGCAGAAAAAAAGCAGGCCCCAAATTGTGCTTGAAACGTAGTTTACCTTACATGTAGGAGGTAAAGGATCCTTACCATTTGCTTTTCTTCTGCGCTTACAGCCATGTTGCTCACAGTAAATCTAAATTCATCCACCTGAAGAGCAGAAGGTTTGTAAATGTTTAAAATATGTGTGCGTTTAATTGTACAATAGCGGTAGTCATCTTCAAACACACCTTCTGCATGAACTGGCAGATGATGTCTCTCAGCTCAGTGGTCATCCTTTCCCCGTCACTGGGATTATCCTGAAGCTCACTGGAGGAAGCTGCAGCCGCCTCCTTAATGGTGCTGACGAGAGCTGACTCAGCTTTTTCATTTAAGCTTTCTGAAAACAAGCCAACATGGGAGTCATACACACTCACACAAATTATGAGTAAAATGTTCCTGACACATCCTCTGGGATTTGTACTGCCAATATATCTTTATTTGTAGCTTTATTTACTTATTTTTATAAATAATGCTGCCAAGCACAAAATGCATGCAGGCCAAATCATTAGCTCAGCCAGAGGCGTGGCAGTGTGAGGGACGCTCTGCTGTGATTAGTTGTTAGGGTTAGGTTGGGTTGGGTCAGAGCTGATGTAATGTAGCTCAAACCACTAGGCTGGGAATAACATCACAACAGAGGCCCTCAAGGACCATGGCAACACTAACTTTAGAGTCCCTCACAAAAACATGTGAGGGAGGATAGGGGGAGGTAACAACCTCTCCCCTATCTAGTATCACCTATGGAGAAAGGCTTTTCTGCATTACTACAAAGTATTATTTAAATTATTAAACTTCAGTTGGTCAGTATAGCCCTCTCTGCTGCTGCATGCTGAGGTTTAAATCTGCACCACTGTTTACAAAGGGTGCTCGATTAACTGGTTCTGCAGCTTTATTATAACCGCCGTAGAGACAGACCGTAGCTGTGATTACTGCAGCAGAATGACATGCCACCTTAACTCTGAATTTAACATGACTGTTTTTATTTGCTGTAACATCATACACCAATTTTTATGTGCACCCAGTGATGGATTCACTGCCCGAGTCCCCGTCAGCGATGCGCCGCAGGCTCAGATGCTACTGTAGCTGTCCACGGCAGTGCAGGTTAAACCACACTGGCAGCTGGAGGACAACAGCAGTATCCGTAAACAGCTTCAATCACCACAGCCAGGCTGAACAGCTGCAGCCGTGCTCACAGCCAGCAGCTGGTTACTCTAACAGAATGGCCTTTTAAAATGAATAAAAAGTGCAAACACATCATGGCACATTTCATTTCTGTAGTATTAACTCTTAACTGTCTGCGTCTTATAGCTGGACAGGAGCCACACACCGACTGTATGGAGGGACCAGAATGAATGTGAAGCATTTCGCTCTTCTATGTATGCAAAATATTTGTGAGGCACCACAAAACTAAGGCAAAATACTCAATCTATTTTCCAGCTAAAATGACAACAAACTGGAGAGCAGCTGCCCGCCTGAGCACAACATGCCTTTAACATAGTGTTTAACTCGACTTTCTGATCATTCGGTGTTTAAATAAAGACACACAGGCCTGGTTTGTCATAAATATTCAGTTATTTTTTCAATGTCATTAAAAGGTTTCATTAAAAAATGTGTCATCTAAACTGATCACTCTCTGAGGAATCCAGTCAGACTTTATTTTCATGTAGTAGAAGGAAGTTAACCTTTCATGATATCAGATGTCGCACACGGAGCCGTACCTGATGAGGGAAGATGAGGAGCTTTGTATCCAAGATGGCTCAGCTCAGCTAACTGCCCCTGATCTTCATCATCATCCTCTAAATAAAGCATGAGTTCTGAGGAGGGCTGATTCTGTGAAAAGCAATAAATACCTTTGTATCTTACATTTGAAATGTAACTAATTTAACACAGGCCTGTGTGAATTACACCAGGAAGAAACCTTAGAACTTACACTGGTTCCTAGTCTCATCTGATCAATGAGGTTCTCTGCCTCTGCGTATTTGGTGAGTAATTTATCATATTCAGCCTAAAGAAAATAGAGAGGATGGATGTTACAGCTCTATCTAAGAAAACAGTAATGCAATGATGACAGAAAATATCAGCTAAAGAAACTGAAAGTCTAAGGTTCATTTGCAATGCAAAGATATGATCTGAATGCTTTCTACCTGCAGATGGTGCACCAGTGCAGGAGGAGTGTGCTTTTCTTCATCTTTAAAGACATTAGCTTTCCCGGCTGGCAGGACTGAGTCCTCCAAGACTCTGCTGATCACCTCTAACATGCCTGGGGAAGACTGAGCTCTGTGAATAGTGCTAGGGCACTGAGGAAGTGATCTGGCTGGGGTTTTGGGGATTTTCACTTTAGGGGCAACCTTGGAGAAGTCGGGGAGCGGGTAATGGACTTGGCCTTGGCCATACCTCATCTCGCTGAAGGATCTTGTACGCACCAGAGGAACTCTCTGAACCTGCTCTTCCTCCTCATCTGCTTTGTCCTGCTTTACTTCATCTGCACTGAAATCCCCCCTGCTCTGCTTAGAATCTGTACTTTCAGAGTTGGACATACTGTTTGCATAAGCACCAGATGTGAAAGTAGGAGTCTTCTTTTCTATCTGCTCTTCTGAACTTGTTTTTTTTGATGCAGCATTACTCTTTTCATTTGAGCTCTCTGTGTGGTTATTATTCACTGCTTTGCTGTTGTGTGTTGGAGCCCGGCTAAAAACACTGTCGTCTGCACTCTCCAACAGGGACACCTCTGGTAGGGTCTCTGCCTCGATCAGCCTACCCAACCGCAGCAATTCCTCCTGGGAGAAGTGCCGCAGCAATAACTGGTTAATGTCTGCAGCACCAGGATGCGGTCCACCAAGCTCACTTTGCTTGGAAGCATCAAAAATGTTGTCCTGCTTTGTACTCATATCTTCTTGCACCAATTCAAGCTGACCAGAAAGATCAGGACTTGTATGAACAGTGTGTCCTCCATCAGAGCTAATGTTTCCCTCAGAGGAATCTTTCTTGTTGAAGTAAGGGCTTCCAATGTTGCCATCATATGGCAAGTCCTCCTGATCCTCATCACTGGTATTTTGTCCAGTGTCCTCACTTCCCTGCTTATCTTGCATGGTGTTTGATCTTTGGGAAGACACATGTAAGAGGTTTCTCTTGGAACTGCTCTCTAGAACCCTCCTGCTCTGACTGCCCACACTGCTCTCTGAGGAGGAGTCATCCAAGCCAGACAGCTCCGCGTCCCCTGCAAATTAAAAACCCAAATACCATGAAAACCTAATTACAGGGTCATGTTGATTCCATTAAATTAGCTTGTTGTGATTTTTAAGGCTAATGATGAGAGTGAAAACAAGCTCATGACTTTGCAAAAACAATATATATGTCATTGCATTTGTTTTGTCACACCTGAAGTGAGCAAATAAACATAGCAGATGTTTAACATTCTGCATGCCAACATATTTATAATGATGTATTATTAAAAAATTTGTTTTATGTAAACTTTTCATTATATACGCACTAATCCACCGTAGTATTCAAGAAACCTGACACAATAAACAACAGTGCCTGCATGTCTTACCACTAAGATGGATGCTTGCTTCAGAGGCAGCAGACTCTGCCTGGGACAGATGCAAGGCCAAAGAACTCTCCAGATCACTTAAGTGGAGACTTTCATCCTCACTGAGATCAACAAAGAAGCTCTGCTCGATGCATTTTTCCCACAGCACTACGGGTCTGTCCTCCCCCTGAACATCCTCATCCGACTCTCCCAGGTCTCCCTCCATGGACTCTACAACAGAAAAATGGATGCACTGTTCAATATCTCCTCACCTGTGTTAAGAAAAAAGCAGGGTGAGAAAACTGAACGAAGCACCATTCATCTCTTAGCAACGCAACCTGCAAAGTGACAACACTGGATCAAAAAGCACTAAGGTGTCAATTATTCAACAATCAATACAATGTGTGCACAGAAGATTGTGTGCCACGAGGGTGTAAAGTTTTTGAGTTAATTATATGCTTGGATGAAACGCATTGTATCTGTTTTGAGTGTCTGACAGCAGCAGAAGGTTTATAAATAAATATATAGATAAATATTTTTAAAAAAGTAATTCGTCTATTTCATTCAGAAATAAATAATTTGTTTTAAATGGGTTCTTCCTTCATAAAACAGAAATAATCCTTAGTTTTAGTATCTGTGACTTTGGTAAAAATTTAGACACAATGTGGCTGATGAGGCACTGATGGACGTGAATACTGACATTTTTAGATGTGCGCAAGACTGTCAGTCAACTGCTTTCTAAAAGCTGTGTTTTCAATATAAAACCTGTACCGATTTTCCTAAATCTTACATCTGACAAATGCCTTCCATAGTATAATAATAATTTAAAAGACTAAATCTAACACTGAAACTATTAAAAGCTAAACTATATAAATACACTCTGTGAACTAAACCGAATTAAAAACAAAAAATCAAATTAAATAAAACCCTAATTAGAAAATACAATATCATAACGACTCTGCTGTGTAGCCCCTGCCCCTTTGAACCAAGAGAAAACCACTATGCTAAAACAAAAGTGTCTGTGTCATAATATAAAACTATTATCTATACAAAACAAGTTGTAAAATACATTTTACAACACACAGGAATCTGTTAATACTGCACATCATTAATATAGAGTTAAATATACCTATATAATAGCCTGATATGATATTTCAATAGCTCATAAGTTTTTGCATGTATGTTAACAAAATCTGTCATGTAATGTAATGCAATCGTATTGCATTGTAATGCAATCGTAATAACTACATTTCATAAGAGTAGTGGAGCAAAAGTGTATAAAGTACATATATCTCCTACTACAAGTTACATGTGAGTGTTACCAAACACGTCTGCATTTCAGTGACATAGTACTACTGAAATGCTTTGCTGGCGGTGGTTACTTACCTTGGTTGTGTTTAGCCGGCTGGTTCTTCTTCAGCAGTGTGGCATTACCTTTAAGTTGACCCCGGTCTTGAAACTAGCAGCGATGGTTTAATATCTCCCCCGATCTTTCTTGACATATGCCTTCCTGAACAGGTTTCGTTTTTGTGGCATCATTAATAATGGATAAAAGGCAGCGCTGAACGTCTGGACCCGCGGTGACAGCAGCGTGCATGACAACTAGCGGGGTCTCGTTGCTAGGTAACGGTGCTGAAACCTCCTCCAAAAGGATGCTAGCAAGTGACAGTTTTGGGCTATTGGCCATTACATACTTATTCTCTCTTTAAAAATAAGTATGGGAATGTGCAGACTTTCACCCTCCTAAACAATAATACACAGTGCCGAAGCCCCACAAGTGTGCACGCTGAAAGCCAAGGCGTGTCAAACTTTCAAACATAATAAAGCTCGTACTTGTCTCAGCTACATTATCACAAAAACGTCACCCTTCTCCATTCAAATCTGTTCGTCCAATGAATTTTCTGCAGGGGCGTGACTAAATTTGAATGCCGCTCTCTGATTGGCTACTTGGCGAAAACACACAAAGCTAGTGCACCCGCAAGGGGTTTCTTCGTATTTATCGAAGTTAAATCGAAGTTTTTACCGAAGTTGGAGGATAATGTAGCCGTAGGCTGAATATAGTACAGCTTATTGTTATATTACAGGCGTCCACTTTTTTTCTCCCCCGTAAACGCACCCATGTTTTTAAACTCGTGAGACACTAAAGAAAAGAAGACAAGTCACCTTTGTTCGAGCTGGATCGCCTAACGTAAGTTTAGCAGCTAACAGGCTAACGGTGCTAGTCTTTGGCTGGATGTTGGTGGAGATGTGTGAATGAATTAACTGGTTATGAATAAAGCTAAAGAGACAGCCGTAAGATTAACTCATTTGGGACACCACAGCCCTGACAGTGGTGTCCATAATGCGAAGTCATTTCTTCACTTTAAAGTAGTTATCACTGGAGCTGATATTAAAATGCTATAGATGAATTGTCACCATCAGTGTAGTGTAGGGCATAGATTTACTGTTTGGTATATAGTTTGGTATAGGCTATAGTGTATTGCTAACAAGTGTTATACTTGTGCAGATGGTTTATATAGCATGATTATGACCACTTTTATCGTACATAATTCATTTCTTACCGTTGCACTCATGTTAGTGTAGTAATGGTCATGAGAGCTTGCACTCAAACGCACAGTCTTGTATACCTCAACATCTGATTGTATTGTTATTATATATTATTATATGGTGTATACAATATATACCCAGTTGCCAGCATATTAGGTGCACTTAACTGTAACTAGTGCAACCGGCTTTTTGTTTATTTAGTCTATCCTTTAGGTAGGTGTAGCTGTGTGCATGTCATCAAGAGCATGGAATTCAATATTTAATGTAGTCTGTATTAAGCCATGTTTTAATTTTAAAAAAATTGAATAGCCAGCATTGCAACACAGGTTATTTATGGTTGTAACATTGTTTCTTCCAGGCTTCCCAGATTTCCTGTTCCTGTGTGGAAGAATTACCGGTCAGTATCCCAGTACTTAACTTTTGTTTTGGTGTGGGGTTTTTTTGCTGCCTCATGGTGTGATGCCAAGTGGTGCTTCCATATTTAGGTTTTGTTGTCAGAGGCAGTAGTCATTTTAGAGCATCAAAACACAGAAAATAGCTCACATGTGTTTTGTGTTAAGGATGAAATCATGTTCTTGTTTGTGACTCAAAAAGGAGTCGGCGATTAGCTCCCGTGAAGCTGTCATTAAAAACGGCATCTTTATTTTTCTTTCTTTGGACCTTTATGCATCAGTAACTTTTCTCTGTTTCACTTTTGTTCATGCACACTATAGTTTTATGAGCCAGACAGAGTTCTCAAAAACACACCCAGATGGCATACAGTGTTGGAAAAAGCTGCAAGGATGTTGGCACACAACAGTCGATCATTATATTAATATGCAGGAACATGTACGGCAAAGCTCCCAAAGCTCTGGGCATTAGTCACAACCATTTACAGAGCAGCAGGAATAACAGGATTGTCAAAAATTGCCTCCACCAACTATATATATATATATATATATATATGTGTGTGTGTGTGTGTGTGTGTTGTGTGTGTATATACACATACAACATACAGGTTACAGGGCAGAGTTTGAGAGAGATTTGCTGTTATTCAACTGTCATTAAAAGATGCAAAATATTGAAATCTCTCAAAAACTTCTAAAACTAAAAATTATAATGTTATTATGTTGTTATTTAGTAGACAAATAACAAACAAACAAAATTTGCAATTGTACACTCAGATTAGAGTCGGTACACTGGACTTGTCTGAGAAGTCAGAAAGTAATCCAACGTAACATTCAACCACAATAACTAATTTCCTATTCAGGATTTTAAGTAAATAACTGTAACCTGTCATCTTAATAAAGAATTATGTATAATTATTGTCCTTCACTATTTTTTTCAGGTTTTTTGCAAAATGGTAAATTTGAACATTCTTGAATAATAACAAAAATTACATTTTAGCTAGAAAAGCTAAAAAAAAAAAAGACTTTGCACATAGTAGTGGTTCCCTTTCAGTCGATTCACTCGGTACAACACATAAGTATGGGATATCACGCCCTCGCGTGTCCTGGCTGAAGAAACCTTTATTCACGCCTTTAAGGCAGATGACGTGTGATGACACGCGCATGGCCCCGCCCGCACATATAGCCGCTGTCATCACAGTCATCCCTCAGTTCTTACGCTCTTCACCTCGCTGAGAACACCTCTGCTGAGTTGGGCTAGCTAGCTGCTGCTAGTTAGCTCCGTTGTCTGCCAACTTGAACTTAGCTTAACTGCCCCTGTTGGTGTTAGCCTCCACCGCCCAGTTGGTGCGTAGGCTGCCCGCGGAGCGCTATTTTCAAGTTTTTCTTGTGCAGCGTTTCGCTTTGCGTTTTGGAATGGACTCCAAACCGAAGCGAGCAAAGCAGAAATCTTCTGTTCGCCCCTGTCCTCAGGGATGCGGTTTCTCTTTGCACGACAGCGACCAGCACGATGCCTGCCCTGTCTGCCTGGGGATCGTCCACGCTAGGAGAGCGTTGACGGAGCCCGAAGCCTGTGCGTTTTGTCGCCAGCTCCGGCGCTCGACCCTGGAAAGACGGGTGACGTTTGTGGAAAGAGTGCTGGGACGCTCGGCTGTCGCACGGCATGACCCTCTCCTTTCCGAGTCTGGAGCCCCGGCTTCGTCCGAGTCCGAAGACGAGGATTTTCCGGTCGATGTCCCCGCGATTAGCTGGGCTGACCACATGGAATATGTTGACGGGTTAGCCGATGACGAGCCGGAACCATGCAGGAGCGCTGACGGGCTTCAGCCTGGGTTGAAGCCCGCCAGCGCTCCCCAGGAAGACGATGACGTGCTGGACATCGGCCTGGACATCCATGGTTTGTCGGAGGATGAGCAGGAGAGCTCATTGTCGGCCCAATGTGCCGCCGCTGCTGCGCCGGTCGGCCACGATGACACTTCTCTTTTCTCCCTGTTTCGCCGTGCTGCTGAGAAGCTGCAGGTGGACTGGCCCTCTCCTCCACCAGCTCGGAAGCCGTCGCGGTTCGCGGGTTTTTTCCTCCCACCGGAGCCCGCAACGGCCAAAAACTGCCTTCCCATGTTCCCAGACTTTCTCTGCGAGCTAACAGCGTCATGGGACAAACCTCTGTCTACCCGCGTCACTGTGCCCGGCTATGGACAGTACATGGAATTGGACGGCGCCGAGGGGGCTGGCTTAGCTAACCCACCCCCTATGGAGCCGTCTCTGGCTGCTTATCTGGCCCCGTCCCATAACCATGGTGTCGGTGGCCCCGCAACTCTGCCGTCCAAGCACTGCAGATTCTCTGCCTCGCAGCTGGAGAAGATTTATCGGGCTCAGGCCGGCACTGCTCGCGCCATGAGCTCCGTCACCATGCTCCAGACGTACCAGGCAATGTGCCTGGCGGAGCTTGGATCGCTGGTTCCTGATGACAGCCCGCTGGCACCTCTTCTTAACGAGGTCAGAGTCACCACGGATTACATCCTCCGTGCGTCTCGCTGTGCAGCGCTCTCCCTGGGCAGAGGGATGGCTTCGACAGTAGTGGCGCAGAGACACCTGTGGCTGACCCTCTCCGACGTCCCGGATAGGGACAGAGCTGTGTATCTGGACGCACCAGTGTCTGCGGCTGGGTTATTCGGACATTCACTTGAAGCCATTCAGGCTAGATTCGATCTGAGGAAGAAGCAGACGGAAGCTCTGCGCGACATCATCCCCAGACGTCAGCCCCAGCCCAAGCCCGCAGCTAGCTCTCACAGGCCCGCCGCTCCTCTGACGACTGGCAAGAGACCGGCGCCCACTGCTGGAGTGGGTGTGCCGCCGGCGAGAGCACGTCCTCCGGCCCGAGCTCCACGCCGGTCGGCCTGGAGCAAAGGCCCACCCTCGGGCCCCCGACGGGACCCGACGCCAAGGAGGAAGAAGCCTCAGCCCTCCTAGCTGTGGTTTCGAGTCGAGAAGGGGTCCAGCAGCAGGGAGACGCTGTTTTTACCCCTCTGTTGCCGCACAAGAGGTGCCGCTTAAGTTCTGTTCAGGTTGTCAGCCCCAGAAGGCGCTGCACTTTCCTATCACCGTCTCCCAAGCACAAAACCCCTGCACACAAATTGCCTCAGGTAACTCCCTGTTCAGGTGTGTTAAATGTTCAAGTGACCACATCGAGTGTTCCCGCTGTTTTTCATTGTTGTGCCCCAGAAAAGGTGCATCCAACAAAATGTATGAATGTACATGTTTCCATGTTACAATCAATAAAGAGTGTTGTTTATTCTCAAACAATCACAAATGCTCAGCCTGCGGGCAGAATGAGGCAGGTCAGGCAGGTGATGCAGTTCCCTGCAGACGCACTGGGGGGCGACGACGCCCCGCCGACGGTGCTGCAGGTCAGCCGGCTGGCTGCTCACTTCCCTCAGTGGCGCGCTTGCGCCCCCTCTCCGTGGGTGCTGCAAACCGTTGCCATGGGTTACCGGTTGCAGTTCCGGGTCAAGCCGCCTCGTTTCCAAAGAGTCGTAAACACGACTGTCAACACCGAGGCAGCCATGATACTCAGAGAGGAAATACAGGCGCTATTGCAGAAAAGAGCAATACGAGTGGTCCCCGCTTCGGAGGCAGACAAAGGTTGGTACAGCCGTTATTTTGTCGTTCCGAAAAAAGGGGGAGGGCTTCGTCCCATCCTCGACCTGCGAGTCTTGAACACGTATCTACGAACGTACAGGTTCAAGATGCTAACACTCAGACAGCTCTTGAATGCAGTCGGCCCGAGAGATTGGTTTGCGACAATCGATCTAACAGATGCTTATTTTCATGTCGCTATACACCCGAAACACAGGCAGTTTCTGAGGTTTGCATTCGAGGGCGTAGCCTACGAATACCTAGTGCTGCCGTTCGGGCTGTCGCTCGCTCCCCGCACCTTTACGAAATGTGCCGAGGCAGCGCTAGCGCCCCTCAGAGAGAGAGGCATCCGCATCTTAGCCTACCTAGACGACTGGGCTCTCGTAGCTTGCTCCAGAGAGCAGGCGGAGACACAGCTGTCGCTGGTTCTGTCACACATTCAGACACTGGGGTTCTCTGTGAACTTTCAAAAGAGCTCGCTAATCCCGAGTCAACAGATTACTTTTCTCGGTCTGGAAATATGCTCTCTTTCCAGCCGCGCACGTTTGTCGGAGCACAGAGTGGCCGCGTTTCATCGCTGCCTCGCTCAGTTTCAGCTGGGACGCAGACTGCGTTTCCAGACGATATTGCGCTTGTTGGGCATGATGGCATCTATGATCGCCGTAGTGCCACTTGGACTGTTAAAAATGAGGGCGTTTCAACGCTGGACTCTCTCTCACCGTTTGTGTGCTTCGCGTCACCTCCGGAGGAGGCTGCCGGTAACCGCGTCTTGCATGCTAGCTCTCCGTCCTTGGAGGGAGCCCAGGCTGCTGCATCAGGGCTCTCGGATTGGGAGGGTGTTGTTTCGCAAGGTGGTGTCCACAGATGCTTCCCTAAGAGGGTGGGGAGCGCTGTGCGAGGGTGCGTCAGTGAGAGGGATCTGGTCCGCAGCTCAGCGCCAGCTGCACATCAACCACTTAGAGCTGTTAGCAGTGTTCTTAGCTCTAAAGCATTTCCGTCCAGTCCTGCAGGGCCAGCATGTCTTAGTCAGGACGGACAATTCAACAGTGGTGTCTTACATAAACAGGCAGGGAGGAACACGCTCTCTTCCCCTGTTGCAGCTGTCTCGCTCTCTGCTGTTATGGTGCAGTGTTCATTTTCTGACTCTAAGAGCCACCCATGTCCCGGGCCACCTGAACCTGGGGCCGGACCTTCTCTCCAGGGGGGGTCCTCTGGTGAGAGAATGGAGGTTACACCCTTCAATAGTGGCTCAGATTTGGGATCTATTTGGCGAGGCGCAAATAGATCTTTTTGCTTCCAGGGTAAATACTCACTGCCCCCTGTACTTCTCCATAATCGACCACGATGCACCCTTGGGCTTGGACGCGCTAGCGCACCAATGGCCAGACGTGCTCCTGTATGCATTTCCCCCAGTGGAAATGATATCTCCAGTTCTAGAGAGGGTGCGTCGGCATTCCCTCTCTCTGATCCTGGTGGCCCCTTGGTGGCCCGCGAGGTCGTGGTATGCAGAGATAATCAGCCTGCTAGCAGCGAGTCCTTGGCAGCTTCCTCTCCGCAGGGATCTCCTCTCTCAGGCGGGAGGAGAAGTGTTTCATCCGCGCCCGGATCTGTGGCGCCTTCATGCTTACCTGCTGAGAGGTTAAACTTGGTTGCTAAGGGTTTGCCACCTAGTGTGATAGCGACAATTCAGAGCGCTAGAGCCTCATCTACTAGAGGCTTGTACGCTTACAAATGGCGAGCCTTCGAGCAATGGTGCCAGGACCGCCATACTCTCCCATTTCAGTGCTCTATTGTGGATGTTTTGACATTCCTGCAGGAGCTGCTGGATAAAGGCCTTTCGTTTTCGACAATCAAGGTTTATTTAGCAGCTATATCTGCTTGTCATATTGGCTTTGACGGGGTGACACCAGGTGCTCATCCCCTCGCCATACGTTTTCTGAAAGGGGTTCGCCGGCTGAGGCCCGTGCTTAAGTCCAGTGTCCCTGCTTGGGACTTGTCTTTGGTGCTGGAGGCCCTTTGTAGCCCCCCGTTTGAACCCATTGAGTCTGTGGATATGAAATTTCTTTCATATAAGACCGCATTACTTCTCGCTTTGGCTTCAGCGAAGCGAGTGGGTGACCTTCATGCGCTGTCTGTGCATCCCGCCTGCACACAGTTTTCTCCTGATGGCCACAAGGTCGTATTGCGTCCAAATGCTGCCTATTTTCCCAAGATCATGCCTGCATCTTATAGCTCAATGGAGTTTGAGTTGCTGAGCTTTTGCTCCCCTCCTTTTGAATCTGAGGAGCAGAGGAGGATGCATTCTCTTTGTCCAGTGCGTGTGCTACGCACCTACATTGAGCGCACTCAGGATGTGCGTTTATGTGACCAGCTGTTTGTCTGCTTCGCTAATCCAAATAGAGGTAGAGCTCTGTCCAAACAGAGGCTGTCCCACTGGATTATAGAAGCTATCTCACTGGCATACGGCACCAGAGGTCTTGCGTTGCCCCACGGGGTGGGAGCTCATTCCACCAGGGGGATGGCGACCTCATGGGCTCTTTTTAGAGGGGTGCCTGTAGCTGATATTTGTGCAGCAGCTAGTTGGGCATCGCCGCACACTTTTGTGCGGTTTTATCGGTTGGACGTTACAGCCCCTTCGGTGGCTCATGCTGTCCTTTCTGCTGGGTCTACCACTCACTAAGGATGTGGTGGTCCCATTCCGGTTCGGTGGCTGCTCTGCGGGGCGTGTATATATGTCCCATACTTATGTGTTGTACCGAGTGAATCGACTGAAAGGGAACGAATAGTTATGTCTATAACTTCTGTTCCCTGAAGGAGAGGAACGAGGTACAACACAGGGTGGCCCCACTGAGCAGTTGGCTCGGTGAAGAGCGGCTATCGAACTGAGGGATGACTGTGATGACAGCGGCTATATGTGCGGGCGGGGCCATGCGCGTGTCATCACACGTCATCTGCCTTAAAGGCGTGAATAAAGGTTTCTTCAGCCAGGACACGCGAGGGCGTGATATCCCATACTTATGTGTTGTACCTCGTTCCTCTCCTTCAGGGAACAGAAGTTATAGACATAACTATTCGATTTACCATAACAGAAATATAAAAATGTTTTGGTAACTAACAATTTAATTAAGGGCAGTGTGGCATGAACCTTCCATTGGGTGGTGGTTGGATACGTTTGTTAAGCACTGTATGTGCAGCATAGATTTTTTTCAGTTTCTACTGCATTGTGCCTTAGAGATTTTTGTCTTTAATCTCAATTGAAAATTGAATTGAAGTGATGGGAAATGTTTCTTGTTATCAAAGCACCTGTTTGCGGTGCTGTGGGTCTAATGATTAACTCTAATGCTTAACAAGAGGAACAGTTTATTAATCAAAGTTCCTGATATTAGGTTTTTGTGAATATTGGCTTTCTTGTTATGTATGGATTTGTAAACTTAGTAAGCAATATTACCTAATATAATATAATGTTTCATTGACTGTAAAATAGCACTCATTAATCACGTAATCTAATTATAATCATGACCATTCTCAGTTGTTACTACCATCCTGATCACTTCTTCATTTTGGGGTTTTTAATTTGAGCCAGCTTATCTTTGATGTAGCTGAACAAATGCTCTGTTGGAAACAAATAATCACTCATTATGGCTTCAGCTGCCAATATAATAGAGATAGGCCACCTACTGCATGTCTGTCTTGTAATTTAGTTGCTATTTAACATAAAGATGTAACCCAGTTTGCAGATAACTGGCCTGCCCCATTTCCCATATTGTGGTTGTGTGTGTCTGTGTGTGTGTGTGTGTGTGTGCGTTCAGGGGCGGGGCTGACGGTTTAAACTTGGGGAGCTAATGGGTGTGGCAAGAATGACCTCATGCTGAAATTAGGTAATGGCTGGTTTAGATTTTTACTTGAAGCAGTCTCTACTTTCCATGTAGCACGCTTATTGCTGTCCTTTCCTTTGGTGGAAGTAGTGTACATGCAACAAGTCTCTCTGCTTTTTCCCAGATTTTCAGTTTAACTTGTTTTTTGGGGGAGGTTTTTTGTTTGTTTGTTTGTTTTAAACCAATCATGCAGCAGGTTTCTGGTTGCTTTTTCTTTCTTTTCAGCTACTTCCTAGGCCATGATTTCCATTCACACACACTGTAGATATTTTTTCCTCTTGCTTTGCTATACCTGTGGAGCACACAACCTCTCCAAGCCTGGGTGAAGTCCCCGTCCATCCTAGAAGATTGACAGTTTGGCTGGCCCCGTGCATTCATTTCCGCCCCACTCTCCCGCTTCTTGCTTACCCTGCTTGTTCACGCTGCTGTTTGGTTGGTGTTGCCATGGCACCGTGCAGCCAGAAAGAGGCTTCACATGCAGCATCTTGTGTTCTCTTCACAGAGGGCCGCTAACAAGCGATTGAGGGCCAGTGACGCAAAACACACATTACACGAAAGCAGCTGTGTGGACTGACGCTCAGGATTCTGCAGCTTTAACAGTCGTGGGTTTACCTTCCCCTGTCATCAGAGGGACTGCTGCAGACTCGAACACATTGGGTGACCGTTCGGTTCACCGAAGAGTTTTTTAGGGTTTTTTTTTCCTCTCAGAGTCTTGGTGCTAAACGCAACCATTTTTTCGGGAACGAAACTGGGATTGTCCCTCATATTATGCACTTCAATGGATACAGGTGGCTCAGTGGTTAGCACGCGAGCTGAGGAGCAGTCCTTTCACGTCCGCTACAGGTAGGACTTTTGTCTTTTCACTAAAGTGTAGTTAGAGTGTAGAAAGTGTGATTGCTTTCCCAGTCTCTAGTTTCAGATGGAGCGTTGGTGAAGTGTTTTGTTGATGCCTAAGAGGAGCAATGCTATTTATAGTCATTGAAATATTTGTAATGTAAGATGTTTCACGTACCCAGTAGAAGAATGACGCTATGTTTAGTATTGAAGCTTAAGTTAAATGAAAGACTGGAGGAATCATTTCACACTGTGGTCTGGGACTTTGTTGACTAAGGCAGGTAAGTTTTCTTAAAAAAAAAAAAAGGGGGAGCATCTGTCAGCTGTCCTTACATTCCCAGGTAAAGCACTCGGGCAGCAGGTGTGACCTGCCAACCACATAAAGACCTGCGCCCGCCAGCTTCAATATTTAAACAAGCCCTGAAATATTCATCATTGCTCCCTGTGTTTATGTCCACATGCGTGTCCATTTTATTTAAATAGCTTAGGCGTGTGTTTGGTAAGAGGGTGGATTATTTTTACAATACTGGCTAGATTGTTGACATCAGTAAATTTATTCCGTTTAGAGGTGCACAAATATATATCGAACAAACAGCTTTGTTGACTGCCATTGGCTAATCAGCAAATAAGACATTGTGCAGATACAGATTTTATTTGTCATAATGAATTATTTGTGTGCTTGGAACAAAAAGGGGAATAGATATCAAAAACAAAATAAACATTTTTACTTGGTAGTGGTGAAATTGTTATTTTAAACCCTGGTATCAGCGCAGAATTTCACCCGTTCATCAGTGCATCCCTAATTCCATTACACATCACTACAGACTCTGTTTGTCTGACAGATCTAATCAATCTGTACAGCACTCACCGGCTTTGTAATCTGTCAGGTGCATACTCTACAGCCGTAATCTCAGGTGACCAGGTCACCAGGAGAGCGGGGCTTGGACGAAAGACAAGCAGATTAGCTGAGAAAACGCTGATAGAGCAGTTTCCTTGCTGGCAGGCATTGGAAGTTAATGCTGTGACAACATCACACACGTCTCCTTGAAGGTTTTCCAGTGCGTGATGCTAAATTATCTCTGTGACGTCAGATGAATTATGGTTTTGATATTACCTAGGACGAATGCAGTTTAGTTTTTAGGGCATTTTTGTATTTAAAAGAGAAAAAAAAATCTTTTCAACACGAAGTTGGTCTAAGGTAATCTCTCCATGCTTTGGAGAAAGAGAAGGAGCTGCAGCCTGGAGGTTTTTCCAGTGGATACCTCAGTAGATGCCTCTCAGATGTTCCATGTGCTGCTGCTGTTGTTGTAAGACACAAAAAGCCAGCAGGTAGGCTAGCATTTGCCTCAGCTAGAGTGTTAAATGATATAGTGTTAACGTGGCAGTAAACACAAAGTAAGCTCTTTAATATAAGGCCTAAGGCCGCTGAGCTGAGCTCGATTGAACTTTATTGTTCTTACACCATGTTTGCCTTTGTTCTCAAATTATAGTCTAGCTGAATGGTGAGACAAGCTGTTTGGTGTTTTTGCGTCATTTCTGGGTCTGTTTTTGCGAGCTTTCAGATAACCATAGGGTGGTTACAGGAGGAAATCTTGTTATACAAACTGAATAGATTTTTTTGTTGAGCCAGTATGTCACTAACAGTACAGTTTCCTGAAAAATAAAGTTGGTTTATCGGACAGTTTTTACTAAGCACAAATATGCCACTAAATTTGCCTTCACAGCCACTGACTGACACTCTTTTCATCTGGCTTAAAACATTTAAACCCCATGAGTGTTTGTTACAGACATTCATGTATTTGCTGTACTTTAAAAACTAATTTATTGGGTGTTTTGATTTTATTTCTTTTGAAGAAGTATACAGATGTCCAGTGTTGTTTGCTGGGAATCAAACATTTTGCTTTCACAAGCAATATTTTAGGAAATTTAAGAAAAAATTTTTTTAAATCTTTGCCAGAACAGATCTTTTAAACGATCTGTTATAAGGTGTTTAAAGTTCTAAAGCAACAGCAGTAAACATTACAAATAATGAATATCAAAGGTTCAGTTTTGGTTCAGCTGATTGGAAAAGGAACCTGTTTTGCTTTCTGGGGTAGGTCAAAAGGATGTGAGATCTACTATAATAAACAAGCTCTATTGTTTTCTGTAGATGGAAGGAAGTGGCTAAACATTCCCACTTGCTGAAAGCCTTTGCTTCGAAGGACATTTTGTTTTTCAGTCGTGAACAGAGCCATATGGCTGTCGATTAGAGGACGAGGAGATTTTAGAGTTTAATGTTTTTGAAGAAGAGAAGTCCAGACTGTGCTCCTCTCTGCTTTAGGATGGAGGTGTCCTGCCTGGAGCTGGCGCTGGAGGGTGAGCGCCTCTGTAAGGTGGGTGACTACAAAGCAGGCGTCTCCTTTTTTGAAGCTGCCATCCAAGTGGGCACAGAGGACCTCCAGGTGCTCAGTGCCATCTACAGCCAGCTTGGAAATGCCTACTTCCACCTGCACGACTATGCCAAGGCCTTGGAGTTCCACCGGCACGATCTCACCTTGACGAGGTTGGACACATGAGAAACAGCTCTGTAAAAGGCCCTGCTGAGTGCAGCACAATGTTTATTTATTAACAGCGTGACGTATCTTGTTCAGGACAATTGGCGACCTGGTCGGAGAGGCCAAAGCCAGCGGTAACCTCGGCAACACATTGAAGGTGCTGGGTCGGTTCGATGAGGCTGTGGTTTGCTGTCAGAGGCACTTGGACATAGCCAGAGACATGAATGACAAGGTGAGGCAACGTATTCGAGAAAATAAGCAATAAAGAATAAAAGTCAGATATTTGTATTCATGTATTTGAGAGTTTCAGAAGAAAGTGATCTTCACCACTCATGTTTCCGGTTAGGTGGGGCAAGCGAGGGCACTCTATAATTTTGGGAATGTGTACCATGCCAAAGGCAAAAGTATCTGCTGGAGCGGAGCTGAGCCCGGAGATTTCCCCGAAGATGTTATGATGGCACTGAGGAAAGCAGCAGAGTACTATGAGTAAGAAGGAGAGCGTGTGATTTAATCAGAGTAATTTAACATTAGAAATAACAAGTTCTGTTACTTTGACTGTTGTGTCAAGTATCCAGTATATTACAAAGTGAGCTGCTGGGTGACCATTTGATTGCATATGCATTGTCAGGGCAAACTTGGCGATAGTGAAGGAGCTTGGAGATCGAGCTGCTCAGGGTCGAACTTATGGCAACCTTGGCAACACACACTACCTGCTGGGAAACTTTCGCAAAGCCGTAGCTTCTCATGAACAGGTGAGGGTGAACTCTGAAAAGTGTCTTTTGATAAAGAGTTCACAAGCATCCATGATGTTGTTTTCTTTTAGTAAGTTACTTATTACGGCATTTAAATACAATGTTAAAATTCAGTGTTTCTGTTTCAGCGTTTGCTCATTGCTAAGGAGTTTGGGGATCGATCAGCAGAGAGGCGGGCTTACTGCAACTTGGGGAATGCGTATATCTTTTTGGGGGAATTTGAAGTGGCAGCTGAACATTACAAGTAAGCCACACCTACATATGTGTATTAATGTTTGTTGTTGTTGGCCGCATTTTGTCTCTAGGCCTGTGTGACTGGATCCTTAATCGTTTGATCCTACATTGTCACCATGATTGTCTCATGTCCCCCCCAAAAAAAGAGGAAATTGAATTATCAAATAACTGTAACATTTTTAGACACTTTTCCTTACACAATAGTGGCAATATCTAAAATTCTGTCATTGTATTTATGCATCATATTATGTTCCTATGAGCTCCTTCTGGGAAAGCAGGCCTGTATTGTATGAAGAACGCATAAAGCCAGTGTGCATTGTTTGAAGCATCTTGTCTGATTGCTTGTTAGGAAGACACTGCAGTTGGCGAGGCAGTTAAAGGACCGAGCTGTGGAAGCTCAGGCCTGCTACAGTCTCGGCAACACCTACACACTTCTGCAGGACTATGAGAGAGCCATAGACTATCACCTCAAACATCTCATCATAGCTCAAGACCTCAATGACAGGTACAGATGCAAACACAAGGTTTTATGATGCTTCTTTTGACGTAACTATGCCACAGTTAAATAGTATTTGCTTATGTGTGGTTTCATTCTGTAGGATTGGTGAGGGCCGTGCGTGCTGGAGTCTTGGAAATGCCTACACTGCACTGGGAAACCATGACCAAGCCATGCACTTTGCTGAGAAACACCTGGAGATCTGCAGAGAGGTATGCACTGCTCATACTATCTTCACAGCAAAGCATTTCAGAAGTACTCAAAGCAAACTTGTTAAGAAAAGATACAGAAATCTTTCAGCAGTAAAATTAACAGTTGGTTTGTTCCTTCTGTTTTTTTTTTTTTGTTGTTGTTGTTGTTGTTGTTGTTGGTTTTTTTCCAGACTGGAGACAGGAGCGGGGAGCTGACAGCTCGTATGAATGTATCTGATCTCCAGACACTTTTGGGTTTGAGCTACAGCACAAATACCTCCACTGTTTCCGAAAATAAGGATATCGACTACAGCCTGCACGGTAAAAACTGTGTGACCTTCCCTATGCCCCTTGCTATAATATTTCAGATGCTTTGATTGTGTAGATTACGTAACATTGTTATTGTTTTACAGGAGCCAGGCCCAGGATGAGCAAACGACACAGCATGGAGAACCTGGAGCTGGTGAAGCTCACTCCAGACAAAGTAAATGTAAGAACTGCTCCACTGTACCGCTCTGCTCACACCTCATCTACAAGAAGTGCTTCTTGTTACAGCACCCATTGCTATTGAACTTGTGGTGATTGTGATCCGTTTCTGTGCTGAAGGGTCAAAAGTGGAACAGCGACATCTTGACCAAACAGTCCAAACCCTCGCTGGCTAAGAGCTCCTCCAAGCTCTTCTTTGTTGGCCGTCTGCGAGGGAAGAAGTACAAGTCTGGCGGCTCCAGTAAGGTCCTCCAGGACACCAGCAATACCCTGGATACCAGTCAGCCACCGGCACAGGGACCACAAAAAGTACGCAGACCTGGGGAATTGATTTGAAGATCACTCAGAGAGCACTCATGTATTCAAGATCAAACAACTTTTGCTGTTTTATTTTTTTATTTTTTTCAAGTTGTTTGTTTTTGTTTTCCAGCGACTCAGCCCCGACATGCTCGGAGATGACGGTTTCTTTGACTTGCTGAGCCGATTCCAGAGCAACCGCATGGATGACCAGCGATGTTCGATACAAGACCGAGGCAGCAGGTTATCGCTAAACAGCGGCCCAGAGTCGCCTCCCAGGACCATCAGGAAATGTAGGTCCATGCTGTCCACCCACACACAAAATATAACCCCTGTTAAAATAATTTATGATTTGCGTACTTATTTATTTTAATTTGTAGCCATGTCAGAGTCTGCCAATGTGTCAGGCGCTCAGGGCAGGCACTTAGAGGAGTCATCAGCAGCAGGGGGGAGCCTGCCAGGACTCAGGCTCAACCAAAACAGCAACCAGGCCGTGCTCAGCCACCTGATGGCCAACGCTGACAGCGCTGAGCCTGATGATGACTTCTTTGATATGCTTGTCAAGTGCCAGGTAACAGAAAGAGCATAGTTTACTGAATAGTTTCCTAATACACATTTATATAGTGCTGGGTGGGCACACTTGATATTCAAACACCGGTATAAACAGAAATATTTTAGCTCCTATTTAAAATAATTGTGTAGTTAAAGAGTCCCAGCAGTGGCATCCATTCTATACAAGAATGATTTTTTTGAAGTGAATGCTGAAGGTAACAGGAAGCCGGTGTAACATAAGTAGAGGAGTGATGTCTGTTTGTTGTAGCCAGAGGTCAGGAGGCAGGATTCTTATTACCTTGCAAGAGATCAGCTGCACAAAGGACCAAAGTATATTACAAAAAAAAAAGTTAGAAACAAGATTATAAACATCCTGTTACTCAGACATCAAAGTCATACTCTTTGCTTTCACCGTATTCCTTCCAGGGCTCCCGTTTGGATGACCAGCGGTGTGCTCCTCCCCCTCCTCCAGTCCGAGGGCCCACCGTACCAGATGAGGACTTCTTCAGCCTCATCATGCGGTCGCAGGCCAAACGAATGGACGAACAACGCGTCACCCTGCCTTCTGCTGCAAACGCTGCATCTAGGCCAAGCTCCAACTAAACAAAGCACTAAAGGGACTGTGAGGTCTTTTGTTTAATGAAGGTGTGGACAGTATCATGATGGACCAGTGATCACTTCCTTGTCCTTTAGGACAACACATAGCATTATCAGCACTGTATGCAGTTGACAGTATGGGGGGCGGGGGAACTCAGATTAACAAGGACTTTTCGCACAGCTTGTACAAAGATGAACTCAGAGTAGCATCGGGGACAAAAGTGGTTTTTTAATAATTGTTTTTAATAATTCTATACTGCTGTATACTCTCACTTCACCCTGTGTATTTTTAAATACACCACTGCAGGTATGTTTGTATTTATTGTTCTTGTCCCATGAACTGCCGTCCCACTGCTATGAAGTAGTAGAGGTATACGCATAGTGGTGTTTTAAATCACTCTTTTCATGTATTACAGCCCTTTACAGATATGGCATACATGGCATCAGTGGCTTCATCAGTTCTCAGACAGGTCACTTGGCCTCAGCTCGCAGCAGTTATGGAGAGAGCGCACAGTGTTTGCCGCAGGTGTTACACTTGTGGCAATTAGCCTTTTGTCAAGAACTGCCCCTTAAACACAGGCACTTAGAAAGAAAGTCCTTTTCAGAATTGTGAGTGTGCGTGTCTTGTGCGTGCCTGTTTGATGTGATTTCATGGAGTTTCTGAGTTGTGCCATGTTGAAAGTAAAATGTAAATGTTTGAAGGTGTGATCTGTTCTGATTTCTGTGGGAACTTTTCATGAAAAAGTGACCATGGTGCTTTATGAATCTCATTGAAAAGAGTGTGTCTGAAAAGGGTTTTTGTTTGTATGAGGTTTTTGTTTGAGTTAATTTCCTGAAGTCACACAGGAGGCACTTACAAAAGCTACTATGAGCAAACTGATAAAGTATGGATTTAACCCATGTACAGTCCGTGTCTCTTACCCTTTTGTACTAAATATTCTGAGTGAGATCAGAGGAATAAAACATGTCTGTTCATGTAGCCATCGTGACTTGTTTTAAATTGTTCAGCATCAAGTATTTAATCCAAAGAAGAAAAGCAAAACACAAAAACTTTGTGTAAAAGACACTTTATTGAACGTACCAGCAGTCAGACTTCAGTTAGCTTGAACTCATCTGTCACTTTTAAAAACAAGGCTTAATACAAGAGCCACTAGCATTTCAAAAACAAACTAACTGTACATACATAAACACAACTGAAATAAATACATCTATGTACGTATTAGTTTGGCCTTCGTTGTTAAAATAATATATACTATACATTAACATATAAACTTAAATAAGCATCTCTGCAAGTAAGTCAATATTAGAAGACGATGTTAAAAGGACAAAGTGCGCAGGTTAAAATAAAAAATAAAATAATATGCATATGCCCCAAACACTGGTTCTAAATAAATATCAAAACACCCGTGCTTCCATCCAGATTCCATTGTGCATACGGTCAGACCCTTGTTTGGGGAAAAGACTGCCATCTACTGATATTACACACACAGAGCAGTAGACAAGCCAAAGCTTTTGAGCACAGCCAAATCCAAACTGAATGCAAGGGCGCCCAACCAGTAATCACATGCTGTACTTCCCTTTGATACTAACATAGTAACGAGCAAGCCACTGCAAAGACACCGGAACAGCTTCAGCGCAAAAAAAAAATAAGAAAACAAAAGAACAAACACTGATTTTAAATTTAAACACACTAGCTCGTTTACACAATTGGAGCTGCAGTAATACAGTGCATACAGTAATGTTAGACACCCCACGGGGAAGCACAAGATAGCCTGACTTCCACAGATTCGGCCTCCCGAGAGGAAAAGCTCACTACTGAAAGACTGGAAAAACTACATTTTACATCAAATTTTTGTCTTTCTTAAACAATAGCAGCATCACACCAGCTGTAAAAATAATGATATGCAAAAAGAGGAATGTATGATTCTCAAAATGACTTAACAAAATTTGATCTTAAAAAAAGTTTTTTTGTTTTGTTTTTTGTTATGGAAACTGAGAACTCAAGGAAGGCACCATCATGAACAAAGCACTCCTGTCCTGTCTCTCCTACGCAACCCTTTAGGAAAAAGGACATGCAGCAACTGATTGGTGTGAGCAGAGAGCAAAAACGCAGGGCGAATTACAGGATGAAGAACGACGAAGAATCCTGCAGTTTTACTCCTCAGTGTGGTGATCAAGAAAGGAGAACATGCAACAAGTGTGCTTTTGATGTGTCCCAGGTGTGAGTCCCATTTGCTTTACTACAGACAGGAGGGAAAGGCTTGTTCACCAGTTTGTGTACCTACAAGTGTGTGTGTGTGTGTGTAAGGGTGGGACAGTGTTTACAATGCAGAGGAGCAGTAATATTTTAGGGGAATGTGTCAGATAGAAACAACTGGCTCTGTGTGTGTGTATGTGTGTGTGTGTGCGCATACAAGTGTGTGTGTGTTATGGATTGTGTGTCCAAAGTGTGACAGTGCGATCAGCAGAGGATGAGAGGAAGGACAGGTCTTGTGTGTGCCATCGGCACTGGATCACTTTGTCACCGTGTTCTCCCACCACGGTCAGAGGCAGCTGTTTGGTCAGGTCACCTAGAGAGACGGAGGAGGAGGCAGAAAACCATCAGACACGTATTAGGGTGTGGATTCTGGATTTTCTCTAACATGTGGCCTCAAATATATACATACACACTTAAATCTTTTAATATTTGGTGTTAAAGGATCTGCGACATCTTAACTAGCTGCCCACATGGACAAGCCAAATGCTTTATCGTCACACGAGACAAAGATTGTTATTTGGCCACAGTGACAAGAGGTGCAGTATATTTGGAGGCATAAAGGTGAGGCATTCAACCCTAAGAACACTGTACCAGCTGTCAAACATGCTGGTGGTAGCATCCTGCTCTGGGTTGTTTAATGTTGGGACATTGCACAAAGTGGATGGGATAATGACAAAGGAGTACTACCTCCAAATTCTTCAACTTCACCTCGAATAAACAGCTCAACGGTTAAAACTTGGACACACCCTTGGGACGTTACATTACAAAATACTCCAAAAACACACTAACATTAAAGTACATGACTGTCAAAACCATTTTATATGCTGCAGAATGTGGTCAGTTTATCCAGAGATATGTGTCTCTTTAACATCTCTGGGTATATTAGACTGTGGGCAAATCTGCAAATAATGGTAGCTGTACTGCTTTCTGTCAGCATATACCGTCTTTGTGAATCAATATGACCTGTTTTATTATTTTATTTTCTGCTTTAGCCTCACAGACAGCACAGATTGTCCAAATGTGATGTACCTATGATGTAACTCAGTCCCCTCTAGTGGCAGACCTGGAGCCAATCTCACAATCATCCTTTTAATTTATATATTTATTTAAAGGAGGTGGGGAAGAGGGGAGGTGAGGAAACCTTCTATAAAACAGGAATACTTACCATCATTATTATTATTAGTATTATTATTATTATTATTATTATTATTATTATTATTATTATTACTACAATTACTTATGATTATTAAGACTCAAAAGATTGTTTTTTCCCCCAGATGTTAGTGATGAAACAAGAGTGGCTTTTTAATGAAACATTCTTAAACTTTGTTTGAAGTGATTCTATTGAATTAAGTGCTGTTTCAGATGTTTTAACTATTGTAGCTATACCACTTTGGAGGATTGTATCCAGATGCAACCACTGTATGCGCTCTGAAGGTAGACATACCTTGGAGGTTGGTGACCACGACCTTTGTGTCATAGGAACCAGTGAGCAGGTAGTGCGCTCCGGGGGAAAACCTAACGGACCGAACGTCACTGGTGTGCGGCCGGTACACCTGGACGATGCGTCCTCCTCTGATGTCATACAGCATGCATGCGCTATCTTCCTGTCCTGTTGCTAGGAGACGGCCACTAGGATCAACTGCGACTGAGGCAACTGGGCTGCCTGTGTAGTAAAGAAGGGGTGTAGTTGTATGAACTGATAACTGTCATTATTTTCAAATCGAGAACAACAGAACCAATGATAACATTTACTATTTCTGGTATCTTGGCTCACAGTACCCAAACACTTGCTATATTAAGAGGTGAAACACATGATGCGAGCCAAACCTGAGCCATGGAAAGCAGTTCCCACTACCCGCACACAGCTGGGCACTCTGAGGTCCCAGAAACGCACCGTCTTATCTTGAGAGCCGGAAGCGATCATCCAGCCGCCCCACGTGTACAGAGACAGGATGTGTCCTGAAGAGATCACACATTGTCCACTTTCAGCATCATCCTTACTCTCTCTGACTTCCACTTTGATTTGTGCTGGACAGATGGAGGGATGGAGCAGTTACCTGTATGTCCACTGAGGGCGTGGAGACCCTGTCCTCTCTGGCAGTCTGTGGTGTAGATGTTACAGTCTCCGGCCCCGGCACTGATCAAGATGGCTCCTCCACTTTCAGGCCCCTCCATGAAGGCCAGGTCTCTTATGGTACCGTCATGCATGCTAAACTCCAGGTCTGGGCCTAGGATGCACAAAAATAAACAAAAATGAGAATACTGGCAATGCCAACAAACGGGACGCCCACCACACATTCACACATTCACACTGAGAACGCTTACCTGTGGCGTTGCACGTCTCTGCGCTGAAAGGCAGGACTTTGACATATTTGTCATTGGAGCCTGTAGCCAGCAGCTGCCCACAGTGGCTCCAGGCCACGCAGTAGATGGACCCTTTGTGGTGTTTGTTCCTCTTAAAGCGAACCACCGGCTGCTTTGTTGGACTTGAACCACTGAGGAGATTAAAAGGTGGTCAGCTACTGTATGCAGAGATGAAAATAAACAGTTACTGGTTTGAACTTTTCAACTATTTACACACTAACTTTAACTAATATGGAAGAGAAGTTTATAAGCTAACTGACAGATCAGTGACCACATGGCAACCACCAGTCGCTAGGGAAAAATGTGTATTGCACATCTAGTTGCTGGCTGTTATGTGGTCATAAAAATAAATAAATTTAAAAAAAGTCTACTTTTCACTCATATTTTAAAGGAACAGAAACAAAAAGATGGATTTTAACAGAGATGTGATGTAGCATACTAAACAAAAAAATGGAAGAGAACATCTGTTAACATTGCACATTTATTGTGTACCTACAGTATGTGTTTTACAGCGATCTGACCCTGAATTAGCTGTAATGTGTTCTGTTTTTTGATTTTTGTTACCTTGCGTCGAGCGTCTCTGGATAAGCGCACACGCGTAGCGTTTTGGAGTTGGAGCCCACAGCGTACAGCGCTCCAGACGGGTGAAAGGCAACGGCTCGAATAGCCTGAGTGTCTTCCAAAGAATGCACCGGTACAAACAAGCTTTTTGGCTTGTCATCCTGAAAACACGCCATATACGAAAAACACACATTAGCAATGAGATTACAGCACCGTAATCTCACCTGATCTTCTCTACCCTATGACATGCATACTGCTGTGACATCACTGACTCAGATAAAACTGTTATAATCCGCTTAGCCAAATTAGCATTACACTGGATCATTTTAAAGTACAATGTAAACAACAGAGAATGTGTTGAACTTTACAATCACACCACACAAGGTCAGAGCTAAACTAAAGGTAACACCTGAGTAACAACCTGAAACTGATTATTACCACCAGGTCTGTCATAACTGTTATTTTTAGTGACGGCTGTCATTCTGCTATCACCATGTGTGTGTGTGTGTGTGTGTGTGTGTGTATCCGTTCCTACCTCTTTAATTCGGGATAAAGAGCCTGGTGAGTCACCTTGTTGGCCTCCTTTTGGTTTTTGCCCACTGTAAAAAACAAACAAAAAACAGGGGTCAATAATTCAACAAGCAGGTTTAAAAAACAAAAACAAACAAAAGCAAACTCACACAAACCTCATTGTGACGACAGGGGACTCATTTGGAGGCGGTACTGGCCGACCCCCTACGGTGCGTTGCGGGGTGCTGCTGAGCACCCCTCCCCCTCGGGTCCGGCTCTGCTCGGGGGTTACAGAGGGAGGGTTGTTATTGTCCTCGGAGGCGGGCGTGTTCCCGTTGCCATTACACTGCTGCGTCAGAGACTTTACCTCCTCTCCCAAATTCTCCATCCCCACATTGAGCTCTTCCAGCTTCTGGATGGACCTGCAACAACCAAACACACGAGTTCTGTCTCCAAAGAGGCAACTTGTTTTCCTCTTTCTACTAAAGACTTGTACCCGCAGGCCGACAGCCTGGTTAGAACTACAAAGGGAAGATGACAAAGGAAAACTCAAATATTAATGTAATTATGCACAGCTAGCCTTGTGAATAATGTAGAGTGCTACGTAGACTGGGAGAGGGAGGATGGGGAGGATGTCTCTGAGGGCAAATCAAAGAGCTTTTGTCCCGCTAGAAGAAAAAAAACTAACTATTTTGTCACCTCATTTTTAATCACTGAGCAGAAGCTAACTGAAGTGGTTTTGTGGTTAGAGGACATACAGTAAAAATATACATATAACATAATGCTACTGCAGTTTTGAGAGGAATCTGGGTCTAATATTGTGTACAACACAAACACACATGAGGTGGTGGTCCCATGTGTTATGTTGTAGCTGATTAGAGCAGATGGTGCAGTATAGACAGGAGGGGGTGTGCCATGCAAGTGAACCCACATGGGACTCGTCATTTTTAGAGCCTTAATATGTTAACCTTTTCTGACAGCTGCAGGTCAATGTCATGCAGGCTTCACTTCAGCAAGCTGTCCCACAACTACCATGACAAGTGCGCCATACGACTGAACAGCTGTCTGTACCATATTTCCCTGAACGGTGAGATGAAGTCTCATTTTGGGGATCTGGTCCATTCTCCCCAGTTTAAGCTACTGCATTGTACTGTTGGTACAACTGAACAATTCAGACAACCACGGGGAGTTCAAAGCCTTCCAGATGCTTTGGTTATGCAGTCTACAGACAGATATCTGTATATGAATAAGAAGAATCTGTAAGCAAGCAAAATGTTTAGTATTGGAAGCTTTCTGGTTTCCATTTATCATCTGTTAGGCTCTAATGACCGATGACATTTGAAGGTTTTGGTCATGTGCAGGCATAAAGTCGAGCTAAAGGCAGACTGCATTTGCTCAAATTCAAACTTGACTAATGCTTAATGGAGAATCTGCTTTAATAACTTTTATCACTTTATCCACATTTGAAAACAATGACCGGCAGACTAAACAGGAAGTCTTGGCCTGAATATCCAAAAACCCAACAGGAAGCCCTGAAAATCAGGCCGTTACCTGCGGAGGCTGAGTCAGCAGTTTAGCTGACTCAGCTGACTTGATACAAAAAAGCAGGACGGGACTTTAGAATAAGAAAGTTAATGTGAATGAAAGGATGAGCTTCAACAAATAAAAGATCTTGTAAACAGCATGATTATAGTGCTGAAGTAGACGCTACCCGCCCATGTCTATGAGCCTGCTTTTGTTTCTTTGTGTGAACCACACCTCTGGCTGAATGTGCAAACAGAGAATGCACATTCCTCATCTTGCAAAGAGCATTTAAGTCATTTCGTTTGCTGCGTCCGTACCTGTTGAGGAACTTCTCTGTGAGGCTGTGCTGCATGTCGCTGGGCGGGGGCTCCTGCTGGACCCCTCCCTCCAGCAACATCTGCTGGTACATCTGCCTCTGCTGCTGCTTCTGCTCCAGGTGCTGCTGCACGCGGAGGCGCTGGCGATAATACTCCTCATACTTCTCTGTTGAGTCACGAAGCTGGGAATGAAGCATAAATATTTAATATTAGAAGCACATAATTTATACTTTATATCTTATACCTTTCTTTTTATTGAGCTGCATCATGTTGCACACAACTGAAGCGTTAACATGTAAAACAGGTGGCATGGTGTTGCAACTAACCATGAAATCAAAATGTGTTTCCACCAGACCTGACCTGGCCTGCCGTCGCAGAAATCATGATCTCTGACCGAAAAGGTCACTGATTCTAGGGTATGAATTTGAAAATCCTACGTCACCTCATCCTTGAGTTACTGTATTCACAAACTTGGGTGATTCTGCCCCCCGCCCAGTGAGGTGACAATAATACACCAGCAGCCTTTAACAACTGAGGGGTAAAAGAAAAAAAATTAAAAGAAAAAAAAAATGAAATCACAAAACTAGTAACCGGGTCGAAATATCAGCCAAAAACAAATTACTTTTTTTGACATGTACTTTCCATTATATTCAACATAATGCATCTCTACAGTGGACATCCAAACTCATGCAGAAACAATGCAAACTGTTCTAATGTAATGCTTTAAAAGAAAAAGCTGCACAAACCAAGCCACACCAGGCAGCTTCAACACTGCTCAAAGGCAGAAGTGCGATCATGTGACCCCTGCTCCGTGCCAGTTCAGGTATCAGCGGAGGAAGGAGGGGTCAGCCAGGGAGCTGAGGACAGATCATTTCCCCCCTCTGTCCTCTGCTTCCTGTCCTCGCAATCTGATGGGAACAGACCTACCGCGTGTCGGGGGGGAGGACAGAGACGCTGGCATCGCGCCAGCTTGGAAAAGAGACAGAGAACAGAGAGGAAGCGAGGGCAGGGACGTGACTGTGAGATCACAGAGGTCCCAAAGTCTGCTTCTGTTTCTGGCCTCTTTGTGTGTCTCCAAGGTGACGGGGAAGGCAGAGGAAAGCACCAGCTTCACACTGAGCTGCACAAGAGGCCCCAGAATAGAAACCATGTGACAGACAGACACAGATACTGTGTTCACGATGTGTTTACGGGCAACACGAGGGGACTGGTGAATCATTTTTGTGGCTGTGCTCCTAGGCTCTCGAGCCACATGTCCCCACTGACCCCGGATCATGACCTGGATCCACCAGCCTCATTGGTTACACAAAGCAATCGTTACAGAGCATATTATTAATGTTTAAATAGCTAGTGATGACTTTAGAAAGCATAATACAAATGTGTATGTACGATTTCCTTAATGCACTCTCATCCAGACTAGACAACAAAGCCTGGGCTGCCAATCAGAAGTGAAGAAAGACTAAAATACCAACTACAGACTAATCGGAACTGATACTGTAGGCAACACCCATTAACGAAAGAAAACAATTAGGGAAGCTTAATAAAACACAGCACTTGTTTGGAAATGTGTTCGCATGCAACAGGCCTAACAAGTTCAAAAAGCAAAAGTCGTTGATGTTTACCTCATTCCTGTCAGCGGAACCAGCTGACGGAGCGTCTTCGCCCGGAGCTGAGGCAGGACGCGTGTTTTGGGCTCCAGCTGAGCCCATCATCTTATCCACAGGTGTGTCTGTCCTCGACCTTCACCGAGAAAACACAAACCCCAGAAAATCAATCAAATAAATCAACATCAATAATGGATCTTGCTCCCTTTTGTATCTCTAGGAAAAGATTTAGAGACAGGAAATCTGTTTAAGCTCCAAATCCAAGCTCTTACGTTTCAGGGGATTCCTCAAAGATGCTGTGGCAGTCGGAGCTCTCCATCATGAGACTCCTGCTCAAGCTCTGCCCTCCTGCTCCGGGGTAGTGAAAGTTGGCAAACGAGTGGGACATCGGAGAGACCCCTTTACCCGGCGCTATTTCCCCGGCGCTCGCTCGCTTATCCTGGCCGGAGAGCCCGTAGGACAGCCCGTCCAGCGCTGGGTTCAAGGAGCGCGACATGTAGGTGTCAGCGGACTGCGGGCGGCGAAGGGGGGAGGAGGGGTATGGCGACAGCTTGCTGATGAGCGGGGTGAGGAGGTCAGCGTAGCCGGTCTTAGCAGGCTTGACCAAGCGGTCTACGTGGATGTTGAGCTGCTTCTGTTCGAAGGCGCAGGAGAAGACGGTCTGGGCGAGGTTCTGCATCCAGGAGAGCAGCGACAGGTCCAGGTCGTCGCAACCGTTACCGCACAGCATGTCGACACCCAGGAGGACCTCGCTCTCTGTGATCTCCTCGCCCGTCGCTTTGCTCTGCACATAAGCGTCCGAGAAAGACCGGTTAGAGGCACAAACTCACTCAGGCCGCAGTCTTTACGTTTAGTTTTAGCGTTTCACACCTGGCAGAACTCGACACAGCACTCATAGAGGACTCCCTTGAGAAGCAGCTGAAATAGTCGATCCCTGCTGGCCTTGAATCCAGCCTCGCTCAGCTTCCTGTCTGCAGGGATGAACTCGGCCACCATGGTGCAGGCCTCCTCGAAACACTGAACTCTGGCCGTGCTCGGGTTCCAGTCCTGAGGGGACGCCAACAGAGAAATGAGACACAAAAGAAAACACATACACAGTTTCCTCCTGCTGCTTGGATATTATGCAAGTCTTATTCTGTAACAGCAGACTGCGTGCCTTGAACTCAGCATGATTTGTGAGGCGAGGGAGTGTGAGGAGCAGACACAGCTTGCTGTAGTCGTCTTTAGACGGACAGAACTCCTCCAGGGCGTGGAGGCATTTGACAGCTTCCTGCATGGTGAACTCCAGCTGAAAACACATGAAATATATATTTTTATGTAACAGATGATCAAGGAGACGATTCTCTCTAAAAAAACAGAATCAAGCTTCTCTCAAAAAGCACACTATTGTTTTGGTTTTTGCCCTCTCGCACTGCCACGCGCTGAAAAATCACCACCAGCACACAATCAGGCCCGTATCACAAGTAATACACATCCCCAGCTACAATATTAACTGTGAGCATGCTCAGTAGTACACGATATGCACAGATGTCAAAGGAAGTGTGAGCTAATCCAGTTTAACAGGACATGATGTTAAACTGCTAAGCATCACAGGCAGCATCCACAACTACATCATGTTACAGCAGACTCACAGCTAGCCTAATTTAAGGGGATAGATGGAGTTTTCACGCAAGTCTGATTGTCTGATTATACAAAATAGTGTGTGTCTGACTTCAAATTATTAGCAATTAGGACTAACAGAGAAATTAGAATCATCTCTCATATGAATCTTTTATAGCCTCAGCAGGGGTTTATGACAATGTGAATATTTTATTATGTACATATTATTTCTGCAAAACATTTAAAAAGGCTCTGAAAGTTAAATATATCTGGACTCTTTTGGTCAGGTATATGTAATAACCCATCTATTACCAAGAAATCCAGCCATCTATCTTCCTTTTACCCAATCCAGGGGGAGTTTAGTCTATCCCAGCTGTCACTGGGCAAAACGTGGGGTACTCACTGGACAGGCTGCCAGTCCATCGCAGGGTTAACACATCGAGACAGACCACCATTCATTCATCCATTCCAATTAACCAAACATGATGTCGGAGGAAGCCGAGGTACCCACACAGCCATGCAAACTCCACATAGAAAGCCCCTGGCCGGCGAAGTCAAACCCTGAACATTCTTGCTGTGGGGCAACAGTGCTAACCACTCTACCACCGTAGCATTAGGCTTTAAAGTATATGTTCCTGATCCTTGTTCCTAATGCTGTCCTACTGGTGTACGCGATCCAGAACAAGGAGGGAGAAAACAGTCATAATCAGCTGTCACAGGTGGACAGATGATCTTTGTTAAGTGTTTTATCCACAACAGCAAACAACTTTATCAAAGGAGCAAATAAAGAGCTTAATCCAGATAATCTCTGACCGCAGTGTGGCCATCAGTCACTCCGTAAATGTCAGTGCTGCCACCATTAACCACAGACCCAGAAACATAACCCACCCACTTATAAGCAGGGAGCTTTTAAGCGGACTTCAACTGTTTCCTTTTCAAACAATACACATTACAAACAGTTTTTACCTGTTTTTATCTTGAGAGTGGCCCACCTTGTTTACAGCCTAACAACACGTGACTGTTATAAAGGTTGGAAATTCAGATTTTGTTTGGGACGTTTGAATGACAGTCTTTAGTTTTCTGACTTACGTGCTGTGGCTCGTCTTCTGCAGACATGGCGTTATTCACACACAGAGCCTCCAGAAACTTCTGCTTAAGGATGATGTAACGAAACCTGGTGGCAAAATTTAGACCTTTAACTATTTTTACATACACTTAGGAACACATTACATCACCTGTTTGTTTTAGTTATCAGCGACAAAGTGTCAAATAGGTAAAATGAACTGAATATGTGAAAAGCTGCAACAAAAAAATAGGCAGCCTAACCTTTTTCTGTCAAACTTGTCCATGCACTCCAGAGGCTGAATGAACTGCAGGACCTCATCCCACTGCCCGTCGAGGACCAGTTGCCTGAAACAAAATATTTATATGACCTATGAATGAGAAGACTCACAGTAACATAAGGGAGCAAGGGTTTTTTTGAATATCTTGTGTTTACTACAACAAAATGACAGTGTATAACAGAAACTTGACACTATTTGGTGAACCACTAAAATGTATTTTAATACTCAGATTCAGCAGACTGGCTTACTTCCAAAGCAGCACTCAAACATCCAGTGCGGAGGTGCAGTGTTACACTATCCTCACCGTAGAAGATGCTATCAGAAACACTAAACTTACTGGACTGACTGGAACAGTTTCCCATTGCTCCTACTTAACAGTAATTCTTACACACCTGTATCTAGTCTGTACAGAGTGACCATTGAGTTCACATACCTGAGGAAGAGCATGTCGTCTGAGTAGAGCCCGTTGATGACGCCGCTCTCTTTCTCCAGAGCGAGCATGCTGATGTGCAGCTTCCTGGAGTTGAGAAAGTCCAGGATCACCTTAATGATCTCCACCTCCTTCACATTTATGGTTTCCTCTGCTGTCATTGTGACGACGGGCTGCCAGTTACAGGATGAAAAAAGCAAAACACAAATGATTAAAAAATGTTGGGAGTGAAAACCGTGGACAAAGTTAGAGGCAAGGCTGAGATGGTTTGGACATATGCAGAAGAGGGATCGTGGCTATATCGGACAAAGGAGGAAAAGAGGAAAACTACAGGATGTAGTGTAGTCATGGATATAGTAACTGAGGACATGCAGAGTAGGCGTGATAGAGGAGGATGGTGGCGACAGGATGAGATGGAGGAAGAGGAGCTACTAAAGGGAGCAGGCAAAAGAAGAGGATTCATTCTCTTTGAAAAGAACAAATGTCACTGCTTTGAATATTATATTAACTGGATTCTGGGTAACACTGTCCACTTCCTGAGGATAAAATAGTAGGATTAGTTTTAATGCATCGCCAGGCACTGTGACTTCAGGATGAAACATGAAACAAATTTAGGGCCTTTTTTTTAGCAGGGAAAACAAATGCAGAAGCTTGTAAAAAGTAGATTTTAAGACTGAGATTACAGGTTTGCATTAAGTCTTCCAAAAAAAAAAAGAGGTCATTGTGTGCCAGTCTGTGTAAATGTGTTAAACACGCTAAAAACATACAACAAGCCAGGCAAAACAGAGGTTTGAAGTGAAAACATTAAGGTGTAGCCTCAGAGGTTGTGTTTACACTGGAGAAAACAGCACGTTATATGACTGTCGTGATATTATGTAGCCTCTGGTGTACTGATGGCTATCTGTCGTTGAGATCGGCGAGATTTCATTTATAAAACTCCAGATAATCACAGCCAGGCACACAAACACACACACGCACTGCAGTACCGCTAAGCTAGCCTGAGAGATGGCTAGCTAATAACACTGGCACTAAGCCACAAGTCAAACAGCATAAGAAGCTTAGGCTACTTGTTAGCTTTATATAGGTCCTGGATCCAGCCTCCGGATTATGGCAAAACCATCAAACAGCTAGTTAGTGACAGAGCTCATACAAAGCTGACTAATTTCACTGGCTGACTAGCTATAGCCAGGCCGAGGGGAGAGAGGCATCATCCGCTAGTTAGCTGGGCGGGCGGGGTGCTCACTGACAGCGTCCCCACCGACCACAGTAACCCTCCGCCGTGCTGCCATTACCCTCACCTGTTTCTGAACATACAGGGGATGAAAACGCTGGCCCTCAACGCCGCTCCGTGCTGCCCACAGCCGCTGTCACGACGGTACCGGTGCGGTATTGTCAGCGCCGTTTGTTTCGGTGTCTGTCGGTCCCTCCCTCCTCCTGGTCTCTGACGGTGTCCCCTCCTTGCTGGATCTTTCTCTGCGGTCTGTTTGCTGCCCAGCCTGCCTGCCTGTCTGCTTCCTGCAGGGGCACCGCCTCCACCCACCCATCCATCCACCCAAACTTCACACAATCAGCAGCATTAAACAGTGTATTAAAGAGATAACGGCATTTTGTGAAGGGAACGTGTGCATACAGTGATTGTGTACTGGATGAAATTGGAGGCTTTTTTATTGTTGCCTTCTTGAACGTAAAGACACACATTTAGAGATAAAAGAATAAATAAATCATACTGTGTGACCCCTTAAGTATACGGGACGTATTTATCTAATGCGCATCCATTAAATCAGATCAAATTCACAAAATAAATAGTTTTCATAAATGCATGAACAAACTTGGAATAATAATTTAAAAAATATAATAAATCAATCTATTCATTAAAAAAAATAAAAGAATTTCGGAATAACTGCTCTTTCTGTTCTTTAGGTAGGCTACGAGGTTTTATTTTTACTTCAGTTTAGGCGGAAATTAACAGCAGCTGCATTAAGATGATGTGTTTGAGGTCCTCTGGTGGTCTGTTTGTGCAACATGCACGACATGCAGTGCTTAAGGTTGAGATGGCTTTCAAGATCAAGACAAGCTTTATTATCCTCGAGGGGTAATTTGATTTGTAGCCAGCAGCATAAATAACACACATAACGCATAAAGCCAAAAAACCACAAATCACATAATTAAAAAATGTAATAGTGGTAGGAGCAAATGAGAATTTAAATCGATTTTTTCTGCACCGAGGGAAAAAATGCCTCCTCCCTGAAGCTGATACTCTGAAACAAAGGATGTGTGGCATCACCCCAAATCCTTTCTGCCTTAAGGGTCGCCCTCCCTCTATACAGGTCAGGATCATTTAGCTTCATATAGTACCTGCCACTTTGCTACACAATTTAACTATATGCTCCAACCTCTTCTCCATCTTATCTACGCAAAAATCAGTAACTATTTCCTTTATTTTAAACACATTAAATGTTTAGAAGGGACTGTCCACAGCATGCTTGAGATTCATCTACAACTGGGTCACGATCTGCATCATGAAGCAGAGAGATGATCACTGAGTCGTCTGCAAATTTGATTATATGTCAGTCCTGATCGAGGTTCTGACTCTCATTTGTATAAAGAACAAATAAAAGTGGAGACACACCACTGAGGGGAAGTACATCTGATATTGTTGACTTTCACTTTCTGAGGTCTATCTGTTAAAAAGCCTCACTGATTCAGATTCCAGGTAAGTTCACAAACATAAAGGTAGAAGAAGAAGACTGATTCCACGTTTTACTGTATATAATTACTATTAATTCTCTGTATTGTACCTTTAATGTATGTTGGCCTGTTTGTCCTGCAAGATTGGTTGGTCTTCTTTTTTCTTTTATTGCATGCTGTAAATACAAAGTCCATCCAAATATTGCAGGAAGGCCCTGCATCAAGACACAGATATACTTCAGAGATATCGATCTATCCAGTTAGGAAGCATAAACCATTATGAATCTGCTGTGAATTGTGAATTTCACCTGCTTTGGTGCAAATGAAAGTCATAACAAGACATCCCCCAAAAAGAGAATGGATTTGCAGGTGCTGGCCACAGACATTTCCTTTTCTCTTTATCTATGCTGAAGGATTTTTCTCTACTTTTGCTTTTTGCTAGTTTCCATGCTACTGCTGGCTAAATGAGATAATACATGCAGCTTATTCAGCTCCTCAAAGATGGAGGAGAAACCATGAGGTGGACCATTACACACAGGGAGAGTGGACAGGGCCATATAAGGGCATCAACAGTGCAGCACCACTAGAATGAGTACTTCATGCAGACTAGTCGTGCATGTTTCTGAGCAAAATGTCAGAAACATGAGCTTTGAGGGCTCAACATCTTTTAGTGATACCTGTGCTCAAAACCCAGAACAATGAAGCTGAATTGGGATTTGCCCAAGAGTACCAGAGTTAGTGGGTCCACCAGTACTACCCCATTCTTTTCACAAACTACAGCAAAAGAATTGGCTGCCAATGGATTGTTTGTTTTCAAAGCAGTGCATTCTTTTTCAAATGACCCCACACTGCGCTATACTGCCAAACATACTTCCTAGTCTGCCTTCACACACATATGAACCCACAGCACTTTCATCATTATCACACTGTGGACAAGAGCATTTTTACAGCTCTTACTTTACTTAAGTCTTCACAAAGACAAGCACAGATAGTTTATTTAAAAAAGCACATTTTATGACACAGACATGTAATGAGACACCATACGTATTATTGATAGCTGGCATTTTAATAAAGCTCAAAGGAATAGAAAAAAACAACAACGACGACGAAAAAAAGAGATCCACGAACAGTTGAGCATAGTTTGTTAATTGAACAGAAAATGAGTTCAGAGTTGGAAAAAAAATACTATGGTTTTCTCTGTATGCTTACTGGGTTTTATACAATACCACACTAAAGCCTGTGTGAGACTTTACGCACCCTCAGCTACACTTTGCATTCAGCACACTTCCTTCAACATCTGCACTGCTTCCATTAGTACACACTTCCATCAGTTAAATGTCGTTACAAAAAATACTTCTATATGCCAAAATATATCTGTACAGTGTAAACACATACTGAAGGAACGTATGATTTAAAAAAAGAAAATGTAACAGTAATGTAAAAGAAATGTAATAAGCATGTCCTGAAGAGGGAACATCGTTGATTAGACTCGACAACAGTGGACAGGGTCCTCAAGTGCTATTTACAACTGTGGACGACCTCGAGGGCGATCACGCTCTTTAACAGTTTATCCACATTAAAGTGACATTTGTAGTGTTTGTTAGATCCAAATGCAACATGGTCAACGGCGAGCATTTGAAATCACTCTTAAATTGCACAGACTGATGACACAGTGTGGGATGTCCGTCTAATCTAATACTCACAATAGTCTCGTCAGCGACGCTGCTGAGTGATCACACTTTTTGCATCTGTAGCACAACAAAAGGCCCCGAACGACAACATACCAACACGCACGTGATAAATTATAAAAGCTACTCAAAAAGCTACCACAAGCTGACTCGTTCATCTTTAATGGAACTGCCATTATATACAAACTAATTTAACTTATACAGGTACAGCATATTATGTTTCTCTGAATAAAATCTAAGACGCCTTTTTTAAAAATCATCTTCAAAGCATTGAAATCGCACTGAAATAAATTAAGAGCCTATTGCAGGTGCTTTCCAGAACAGTTTGATGGTACTGCACATGCTCGATAATCTCATCATTTTATTCGGAAAGTAAGTGCAATCACCAGCTGAGGTATTTTGAACCCTCACTCTTCATGGCACTTCACTATACACACACACGCTCATTCAAACACACACAGACACTAAATTTAACCGTCTAGAAGTTTTTCAGTCACGTGTACAAAAAACAAACAAACAAACAAAAAAAATACATGCCTCTGATCAAAGATGGGGAGGTGGAGGGGGGGTAAGCTGATCCCTCATCTGTGCCGCAACAGGCGGTGACAAAATGACGTTAACACTCACGGTGTGTTCGTATGACACAAAACAAGCATAAGGCCACACATGATCAACTCAGAGAAACCAAACGGCCTCTTTCAGAGGCGTGACATTCAGTGCTTCAGTGGTTCAACTAGATAAGGCATTGGTTCGCCTCTTAATATTTTATTCCTTCTCTCTCTCTTTTTTTTGGCACATGAGAACATTGATGCATGTGCTGACGAGTACACACTTGGGGCTCGTTTGAAGCTGTCCAAATGGTTACAGCCAGCTCTGATTTTGTGACAGTAAATCTGAGGCTCACCCGTGTTCTTACATTCCAGTTGTGATTTCTAAAAGTGGGAATGTCAATAAAGGAGCAAAATCCGCAAAGTCCTGTGTTTTTGCTCCGACGGAGCACATCCAGATGCTGCCCAACCCAATCTGGGCACTACTTGGGGTGTTTTTTGGGCGTGCCCTGCTTCTTGGTCTGCCACAGATGGCTGGCGATGGTAATGGCATCCACGCTGGCGGACATAGTTTTGGCAGGGATCTGGCTGAACTGCTTCCTATCAGAGTTGTACTTGTACAGAGCTTCAATCATCTTTGTTGTAATATTTTTCGGCCCGATGCCGGCCAGTTTGGTGATCTCCTCGGTTTCAGGGCAGTAGGTGTAAACGGACCTGAACTGGCAGCCGGCATCGCGAAACAACACCAGGAAGTTGTTCGCTTCAGATTTCTCCATTTCCTGTGGTGGCAAATTAAAACAAAAACAAAAACAAAAAAAACATCTCATTACGGTTTGTTACGCCCTTTTTAGTCAGGAAAAATATATTTATACACACAGATACAAAACATACATCAAGTATCTTGTTTTTCTGCCCTTCATTGACTTTGCCAGCCAGGCAGCAGTGAGCCAGGGCATTCTGGATGATGTGCTTGTTGGACTTGGCACTGGGCTCCTTATAAAGTTTAGGTCCTGTGGGAACAACGCACAAGCGTGAGACTGCAGACAAAAAAAAAAAAATCCTTCATTGTTCAGCAGCTATGCAAATGTAAACAAACTATCTAAACGCCTGTGTCTACCTGTGTACTCAGTGTTGGAGGGGGTGGAGGAGGTGGTGGAGTCGTTTTCCCAGTCCTTCTCTCCGTTACGGCTGCCGGCCGAAGGACAAGAAGAAAAGCCTTCTGTGGAGTCCGGCCTGGAGGTGATTGCAACACAAACCAACAAATGACACACGCAAACATAACCACCACGAAGACGAGCGTGGACACGTACACCAACAAAATGCATACACACACACAGACATGCACACACACAGATGTGGCAAAATAAGGTCAGACACCGTGACACAAATTTCCAAGCCCTGCCTGTTGTCCCGCATTACATCATCGTACTGTCATAGTCAGATGAAACGGAGCAGCGAGGGGCAGAAACGGCACGTTCATCCAAGCAAAAGCAAAGTCTCGGTGCTGTCTTTATAGGTGCTGCGAGGGATGAGCTCAAGTACTTATGAAGGAACGAGCAAATACACTGGTGAAGCAGAGAGCAGCCAGCAGAGAGGAGAGAGCAAACAACAGCCTGAGAGCAGCACTGCAAAGGACGGGAAGATGGGAAAAGAAAAAAAAGAAAGGTGGAAACAGCTCAGCCACGCGAGTCTCGGGAAACTTATTGCAGAAGCAGCTATTCAGTGTCGACACATCCATCTGCTTTTATGCGTTTGCCAATGAAATGAGGTCTATACAGTAAATTAACACAGAATCACATCTACTTCGGTTTAATGCACTCGCTCTGCTGAGGCGCTCCTCGTCACAGCGTTACTAACCTTCCCTTTCTTTCTTTGGGAGAGCTTAAATAAAACGGGATATTGGCAGAAGCTAGTTTGTGGCCTCTGAGGGAAGCATGCAAAACAGAGGGAGAAAAGGAGAGAGGGACAAGAGAGAATCAAGATGCAGACTGCAGATCCTCACAGGAAGAAAAGAAAAAAAGAAACATTTCCTTGAATTAAAATCACAGCTGGAAAATCACAATTGGGAGGACAAGAACCCACAATCCAAGTAATAAACTGCTTTTGAAATTAAGAGTTTTATTCTTTATTCCTGGGCTGGTTTCACTGACATGGACAGGTGTTGACAGATGTTTGCATTCCTTCTCCTGGATCTTTTTGGCTCTAAAATGTGATCGTCAGGCAGACAGGCTGCGCCTTACCTGTTATTCTTCCTGTTATCTGCGTCTCTGTCATTGTCGGCCAGATTGAGAGATGCCAGAGAAACGCTGGACACCGAGAAGCCTCGAGGACGCACACCTGCGGAACGACAGCAGACAGGTGCGGTTTTAACACGCGTCACAACGTTCGGGTGCGTTTGCTCGCTGGGTTTGGCGCGTTGCTCACCTGTTGCTCTCACGGGAGGAGTCGACGACTCCATGACGTCTCTGTGGATGGACTTGGGCCGCGGCTTTTTCTTGAGACTTCCAGATCGAGGCTTGATGACCTCGTCCATGTCCTCCATCAGTTTGAGCTGCTTCCTCCTCAGATACTCATTCTTGATGTATTCCCTCCTCGCCCTCTCGTCGTCCTTCTTCTGCTGTTCCTCCTCCGCTTTCAACCTAAAGAAGGAAACCAAGAGACAAGTAGATAAATGCAAACTGTAGTTGGACGGCGAACACAGGCAGAAAGTGAGAAAGACAGACGGACCGTGCAGCCTCCCTCTTCTGCTCCTGGTCCAGCTCCTGCTGTTGTTTCCTCTCCTGAGCTTCCTTCTCTCTCCGCAGCCTCTTCTCCAGCAGAGCTGCTTTCTTGGCCGCCATGTCCTCTTCCCCTTTCACATCATCCTGGTGTTTCATGGACAGAAACACACAGATGTATAACAGACCTCCAATTATAAGCACAAGAAATGAAAGCTGGCTGAAGAAAGTGTGATTTGTGTAAATCAAGTGTGAAAACGTGTTACTAACTCAGGATGAAAGGTAAGAAAACTGACTCTTTGTAACGATGGCAGCTCTGATGTTGGTACATTATCAGAGTGTACTGGACTAACGCGAGTTTGTGTTCTGGCCCATTATTCTCGGCCCACATTCGCCCGTGGTGTATTGTCTCTGATCAGCTCATGGCTCAACAGGCTCATCACCGCACATGCTGTTCCAGGCTCACACAGTGTGAAACTCTTCCTTCACCATCAGGGCATGCAGTCTGTGTTATTAATGAGAAGTTGGTGAGCCGTGCACCAATTACATTTACAGTTGAGGGAAGAGAGTGAAAAATGTGGGGTGAATACTGAACAGCCCCGTTTCATGGCAGGTACTACATACACATCTCGACTAGCGGTTATAGTAATGTTAGAAATGTTAGGCCATGTTTGAATCACCATCATTTTTTTTTGTAAAAGCTGAAAAACAAAAAAACTGGAGGTTTGTTTTGAGCTAAAAATTTTTAAAGATCTGAGGTCTGACGCTGTAACTCACCGTGAAGAAGAAGCCACAGCACATCTTTTGATCTTCTCCTGTTTCTCCCTCTCCTGCCATCTCCTGACCTTGGCTCTCTGGAGGCTTCAGGTTCGACAGAGGCACCTCCACCAGGTCTTTCCGATCCTCTGGCTCTCCTCTGACCCGGCTGTCTGTCGTCCCTTGGATCTCCGACACCGGCTGAGAGAGCACCTGTGATGTTTTCGATTGTTTGGATTCTCCCTTCAACTCCGTCTTCTTCTCCCGTCGCTCATCGTCTTTTTCTTTGGCTGCTTCTTTAGTAGGAGGAGTGTCAGCACTCGCCTTTGCCACGGCTTGCTTTTCGTTTTTAGTGTTTTCTTTGTTGTCCTTGGTGTGTGCGTGCTTGCTTTCCCCAGAACCCTCATCGTGGCCCAAGTAAGCAAAAGAACTGATCTGCGTTTGGCTGGGGGTGAAACGCCTCAGTCTGGGCAGGCTGTCCACTGAAGTGGGTGTGTTGAGCATTCGGCTAAAGGGCGTGACCTTCAAATCATTTGGACGTGGAGTCCGAGGGGTTCTGGCGTGGAAGGAGGCCGGTCGTCGTTTGATGCCGGCAGGGGAACGATTGGGTGCGTGTGGAGAACCAGAGGAGGACAGGATCGGCGATAAGGACCCCACCGAGCCTCTCCCTGATCCCCGGCCTGTTACACTGCTGCTACGCAACTCACGGAGCTGCCTGAGCGGAGCAAATACCCACAACACACATGTGACATGGTAGCAAGGTGATGGTAAGTGACCAATTCAAATAAGTGGTTTGAATTAGGTGGTACCTGTGTGGAGACGGTGCAGGAGGTGGGATGACCCAGGCTTGTTGCTGCTGCTCTCTCATGGCCATGATCTTCTCCTGCTGCTGGGCCAAACGCTGCATCTCTGTCTGCAGGAAGCTCAGCGACGTGTTCAGCCTCTCAATCGAGCGTGTGTATTCTGCAATATCGGTTTCTCCTGGCGTCACACCTGCGTCACCGCAAACATGACAATAACATGAATTATGTACCTAAATAAATCTATTCAGACAGCTTCCTAAGATCCAGGCTGAAGAGTGATGCACACAGTGAAACATTAGCAACTTACAGAACAAAATAGACATTTAATCAAAATATTTGAAAGACTCATTAAAAAAAACAAAAAAAAAAAACATCTTGTGCTGTGATTTCGTACCGCCACCATCTTCACATGGAGATTTAGGAGCTGCCCCGTCTGGCTTGCACCTCTCGGCCCGCTCCATGTTGCTCTGCCTGATGTCCTTGGATGACGTGAGCGGCTCTGGTGGAGGTGTTTCTGCTCCTCCTGAGCTGGAGCTGGGGGGTGCTGTCACTCCCTTCCTCCTCACTACGTTCAGGAAGGCCGTTCTGCCCATTCTCTGTCGATGTCGCGTGAAAGCAGCTTCCACCTAAAGAGCGAGACGTGCGATGTTTACACACTTATATGTGATGCTAAGTTGCTATGAATCTCTTTAAGTCCGTTTACCTTTTTCTTTTGGGCTTCGATCGCTCTGCGTTTCTCTTCCAGCTTCATCCTCAGCTGAATCATCTCTGAGGCGATGAGGTGTGAGGGATCTCTGGGTGAAGGAGATACTGGAGAGGGTGTGATTGGTAGAGGAGGTGTAGAGATCTAGAACCAAATGTAAACACCAGCGACACTGATTCAATGCTTTTTCAGCCTGAGGTGTAATCCAGAAAGATTTGTGCGAGTGGCTCAGAATGAATCACAAACCTGAGATGAAATGTTTTTTGGTGAGTGCGTATAGGGCACGTTGAGATCTGAACTCTCTGGCGTGGTCCCTCCACTGCTCCTTCCTTCCAGCTTCCTGATCTTCTGCTCCGCGAAGCTCGTCATCCGCACCAAGCCACCTCCGGAACCACCGGAGGATGAGACAGGGCTGACTGTGTGTGATCTGGGCAGCGTGGGTGCTGAACTGGGACAGGGGCTGTTTCTGTCACCTCCATCTCCCCGTTCACTCTCAGGGTTAGGGCCACCGACCCCTTTGCGTCCTCCTTCCCTGCTTCTTTCCCCTTCTGGCCTGTCCGGCAGAGGACACGACCGGGTCATGGCCTCACAGTCTGGGTCCATATCTGAATAGTCTCTAAGCGAGGACGAGTCCTCATCCAAGCTCTGGATGTCTTCGGTCCTCACATGGATCCCTGTGTCGACTTCATCAGTGGATACAGAGTTAGGATCGTGGTCATTGAGTCGCGCCTTTGCTGAATTCAGATCATCTCCTCTACCTTGGGCTCCTGGAAGGTCTGAAGGTTCTGCACCATGGAGAAAGAAGGCATTATCTCCATCCCCCATCCCCAAGCTAGCGTGCGGTCTTTCAGTGTCATGGATAATCTTCAAGGCCTCCTCAATGCTCGGGGGAGTTGATGGGCTGATGTGGCCAGCGTGGCTGGGGCTGTTTCTGTCTGGCAGGACACCGTTAGAATACCTGAGAACAGAGACACGTAAATTAACTGATTACAGTCACAGTGCAGGTTAGAGGAATCTTTTAACTTCCTGCTCAGTGAGAATCAGAAAGAAAGCGTTGGATACCCTTTTTATCTCAACTTTCAACCATCATCTATCCAGCTACCATCCATCAATCCATCTGATGTTGCCATGTCAAGATGCTACAAATAAATTGTTTTCTAGAAAGAGCATTTATTACATTTAATCACCACCTACATGTGTAAAACTAACTAAAAAACATTAGTTTTTGCATCCCTAACATCATTTAAAGCTGGCAGGGGCCATTACTTATGGATCAAAACAAGCCCGCTATACTGTACCTGCTTTGGCTCTTGACTGTGAATGTGTTGTTCCGTCCCAGAGGCTTGTGTGAGGTGAAGTCGTCATCCTCCTCTGGTATGTGTCTGCTCTGGCCGTTTACACTGACAGGCATCATGGAGAGGTGGCGTTTCATGCCTCCTCGGGACGCGTAGTGAACTTTGAACCCAAGGCCGTCGCTGCTGGCCGAGCGCGTCATGCCGCGCAGGGAGGGAGCCTCATCAAGCGGGAAGGTTGGGTCTCCATCCAGAGGAATCTCAAAGGAGATTCCTCGAGAGGAGGACCTAAAGAAGAGGAAAGGAGAAGAATTGTTAGTTTAATAAGGAAAAAAAGGTCCACTTAAGAAATGTAGGGCAAAGAAGGCACAGTTTAGCAGGGCTGTTGGATTTCAAGCACTTACTGTTTTTCTTTGGGCCAAGTCCCGACACAGCCATCAACATAAGACATGGAGGTAGATCTCTTCATTACACCTGTCAGAGACACAGAGTATATTTGTTTAAGAGACTTATTGGCTGTATGAAAATATTTACACACACTGTGTGCGTAGTAAGTGTTTACTTTTACAGTGCTGTTTAGATTATTACCACTGCTGCAAATCAGCCACTAGAGGGCATCTTGATTCAAAACAAAACCATGCACTGGTTAGTATTAACGCCCCTCAGTGACTTTCAGAGTACATTATTTTATTGTCTGAGCCAAATAAAGCTCTTTGTTTTTTTGTTTTTTAAGTTCTTGCCTCTTTTCCACACTCATTTGCACACTACTGAATAACAAATCTTTAAAAATACTCTAAAGCAGCGGTCCCCAACTTTTTTTGCGCCACAGACCGGTTTAATGTCAGACAATATTTTCACAGACCGGCCTTTAAGGTGTCGCGGATAAATACAACAAAATAAAATCATACAGCCAAAACAAAAACTGTGGTATTTTGTAAATATAATAATAAACGCAAATTCACTGTGTAATTGTGTAACTTTATTAGCAGCGTCTTCCTGAAATGCGCCAACAACTTTGGGAGTAACATCCTCCTATCTTGCTGCTATGGTAACGCATAAACATTTCTTTCAAAATAAGACACACAACTACAAAACAAATATAAAGTAGATGAAAATATATAGAAAATGTATCCATAACACACGGGAAAAGTCCCAGGAAAACCGAGTTAACGATAAAAACCCTGAAAACCATAAATTTCACACCCGAGCCTCAACTCTCGCGGCCCGGTACCAAACGACGCCCGGGGGTTGGGGACCGCTGCTCTAAAGCATCTGTATCACAGCATTGTTACCTTCAGCAGGAATTTTCTCTGGGCTCAAAGGTCTGTCTGCATAGCTCTGTTTGACTGGACTGGACACAGGAGCCATGTTTCTACAGGATACAGGCTCACAGGCTGCATAAAAAAAAACATACAGTTAATATTCAGCTTTTCAATAATTTACCAACAGTGTGCTAATATTGTTGTAAAGCTGTACTATACCGTTCGGGTCGAAGATTCTGGGCTGTACAAATGACGGTTTAACCACTTCAAACCACCAGAAAAGCTCAGCCATAAACACCAGGTAGTTACTCTGCAAGACCACACCAGCTTAATGGTTAATTTGGAGTTATTAGTAAATGACAATGAGCACAACACTTGACTTCTCCCTCCATGTCTCTGTAAAGGTGCTACCAATCATAACAGATAACATCTGGATGGATTAATGAGGTCACAGCAAGTCAGCAGTCTGTCTCACTCTGGGGTTTGTTTGTGTGCATGTACTTCCAAATGTTTGACTGTCTGATTTACTTAATAGCAAATCCATACACCTTTTGAAAACTGCCAAAAAACACCATCTGGAGTTTAATTTAACATGTGCACGGAGGGATGCAGAAAGCAGCACGAGTCGTGAATGTGTTCGTGTAATAACCAGATAGGCTCAGGAGGTCTGCAAAGACGATGATCCGTAGAAAACTAATTTGTCAGTTTATTTCTTCTCTAACAAGGTGAGTCTTTAGTGTAATGGTTTACACGTTCACCGAACAAGCAAAAGATCCTGAGATTGATCCCGGGAGGAGACCCAAATCCCTCCGAGGTTGTGTCAAGAAGGGCATCCTGGGTAAAAATCTGCAGAACTACCTGCTGTACTGTGGGCTGCTTTCATTTCTCCTCTAACAAGGAAAGAAAGAGTGCTGAAAGCTGTGATCTCTACTCCTCTGTGTTTACTTAAAGTAATGTACTGAAAATGAACAGACACATGCAGACAAACACTTGTTAAGATTCTGTGCGCAGTGAGTCTGTGGTGGACGGGCAGTGTGCCAGAGCCTTTAGCTGGCCTTCGTGATCCACCCCACTGTTGTAGTACTGTACCACTAAAAACTGAACATGCACACACACACTAAAATTTATGTAGTGCATGAGAAATGAAGGAAAACAGTGTGCAAATATGAAAACTTTCTGCTGTTTTTTTTTTTTTTTTTGAGGAATGGAAAGTCCCAGCGTGCTCGGATCATGGCTTGAATCTTAATGTTCCTTCCCACACTCTCTGCATACTGTTTACCCACACTGCCACTGCTGCACTGGTGTTTGGATGGAACAGGGATGCTCTTAAAGTAGGTCTACTAACCATAACCAAATGAGCATGAAAGGTGGAGCTCTGTGTCTATAAAAGCCATGTTTTTGTTTGTTAGTTTGTTTTTTCACAAGAACAAGAGAGGCATGAAGAGAGGAGAACAAGAGAGGCGGGCAAAGATGTGAATCTGTCCTCTGTTGGAGAAGGGAGTGGGATGGAGTGAAGGGAGTCTCTCAAAAGTACAGACACTGCACTCTGAAAGCACCAGCACACACAGTCTGTTGTAATCTGTCTCTCTCTAACATATACATACATAGACACACACACAGAAACATACACACAATAGCAATCCCTGTAAGAGCCAAGCCTACTCACATTCAAACTTTTCCTTGAGTGACTCATTTTTGCCCATGCGTAATTTCCCACTCTTGCTCTTCCCCCTCCAAAAATGTCTCACCATTTCTCCATCTCCTTTCACCGTGAAAGCAGAACTGTCTACATCCAGTTTGACCAACCTTTATAGAAGCATGGGCGTAGAGCAGGTCCTCCAGGGTGAAGTGGCAGCAGTGGTTGAGGTTGTTCCTGCAAAACTCCTGCACCAGTTGTAGGTTGTACAGACTGTCAGCCAGGGACATGGTCTCCTTGAGGCAGATATCTGTTCAGCAAAGGGGAGGGATCAAACACAGAGACACAAGGAAAGGGTAACGGGCCACACAGGAAGCTGAGGACATGATAAGAGTTAGTTTATGTTTAAAAAAAGACTAGAGGAGGAGGAAATGACTCTTAATTTTCCTGCATTTGTCATAAGAAGCCTCTCATTTGAATCACTTAAGCTCCTTGAAATAATTTGTGACGAAAATGTTCAAACCCTCTTCAAGTCCTTCTAGATGAATCATCAGGATTTTTATCCCCTGACGTTACTATAAGGACGGCCCGTGTATGTGTAGGAGGTCTGACAAGGCAACGGAAGACTACAGCAGCTGGTTTCTCTGCTGTGACGTCATTCTGCGCTTTACTTAAAAAAAATAAAAAATGAAAAAAAAAGTGAAGACAGTAGAGTAAATCAAGCTGCCAGCAAGAAACCTTAACGAAGCACAGCTTGTTTTCACATCTGGTTCACATGCCTGAGATCTTCCTGCGAACTACAGTCGAACACCAGAGTTGTTTGTCTTTGAAATAGCAGCCGGCTCCACCTCTCCCTCACACAGCCCTCGTGACCAATCACATTCCAACCCGGGGCATTTTCAAAAACGACAGTCTGGGCAAGCTCAGAGCAAACAAGGCTTTGTTCTCCATGAATCCTAGTACCCTTTTTCTTCCTCTATCCCTCTATTTATACCACTATCAACAAATGCAGATGGTGAAATATAAGGATTAGGTTTCGCATTTATAACACTCGCTTATGCACAATGCAAGTATTATTAATACACTCTTTGTTAATCTATTGTAAGAGACTGGCAGTGAGAACAGTGACTTTTTTGTGCTCTGACTAAAAGTCACTGTGGTTAGTTTGATGTGTGCTATTCTGTCCTTTAATATGTGTGTTTGAACTGAGTTTAGTCTTGCAGTCTTGTGTGTAGTAAAGGTAACAGACTAAAGTGTGGATAGTTAACAGAAGAGGAGGATGGTTGCAGACCTTCCAGTCTGATGGCCTGCGGGCAGTAGAAGTGCAGCAGCGCAGTCAGGGCGCAGCCATCTGTGTTGTCCTTCAGCAGGTTTTCCACCAGGGGGAGCGACGGCGCGCTCCTCTGGGCATGCTCCTTCCTGTAGCGAGCCTGAAACCATGGCAACGGCACAGAGACATCAGCTACATGTGTCATCGGGGTGGGTGTGTACAGCCGGCTCTCTGATTATCGATACAACCACATCTCCATGCTCCAGTCAGTCACACACACGGGCAAGGTAGAAGTGTTAATTTGAGGATCTTCAAACACACACACAGAAACACCTGAAATAATACAGATTAACATCTTCATGCAAACAAACATTCAGTTAAGTCACACCTCAATAGGATTTGTCTTGTTAAAACCAAAGAAGGACGCATATTCATAACCCTCACAACCCTGCTCTCTGCGACTGGTTGTGAGGCGTGGTTAGTTCCCTGCATGCATGCTAGCAAATGAACGGTTTGCACCATTTCAACATCTACTGAGAACTCAGTGGCACTGAGGCAGTCTGAGGCTCTGGTGCTGCAGCAGACAATGTGTGTGATTTAGAGTTAAATAATAATGTGTGTGAGTGCATCCTTCCTGCCTGTAGGTTTTCTCCATGTCCCTGTGGGACTATCAAAACCACAGCAACAACTTTACTACATATTATTATCATACGCATTCAGGGCTTCGGTATTCTTAGTTTGCCGATGAAGACAAAAAAATTGTCACATACAACAGAGCGATTATGTTCAATAAAATTACTCAGTAGAAGATCTCATGTTTATGTGCTCATAAGAGCTATGCATGGCCCAGTAGTATAGGTGTAGCCCCCTAATGACAGGTCATAAATGTCACTATGTTTTTTGTCTAAGATGTGAAAACGATGGCTGGGTTTGAAGGGTCGGGGGTGTCTGACCAAACCATGACGAGGGTCAGGGCCGCATGCAGTGACTGACAAGGCAAGTCGGGAGGTGAATGTGAAGGGACGGGAGGGATGGATTTTTGGGAGAGGAGGAAGTTGTTGGGTTTGTTGAAGAGGTGTTTTTCAGTATGAGTCGACTTACAGGTACTAATCTCCAGTACCATTTGCTAGGAGACTTGATGGTGGATGATGATCGGACAACAACAGGAGAGAATGTTAGGTGTTAGGTGTTTCCCCAAACAACAGCAGGGAAAAATATGCTACAGCTGCTAGGACTCGTGAACGAACGCCATCTTAATACCTCTACAAAAGCTATATAATACTTAAAATGTGTTACTTTCTTCACACATTTGAAATCAGCATCAAAATACACAGTGAGAATCACGGGATGCATCTGCTAAAGCAGAGGTTTAGTTGTGTCATACACCCATAGGTGCCCATGTTTACATATGACCCTGAACTTTATTTACACCACTTATTTTTGCTGCACTCTGTTTCTTATGATATAACTCAAGAAATGGAGCCCTCCATTACCTTGTGATTTAATACAAATAAAAAATTTAAGTATTATTTACCTGCATTATTACAACTTTAAGCTAGTTTAATTTAAGCATCTGTAACCAAACAAAATTGGTTTGAACCAGTCGGCAACCTCTGAGAAGCTACTGGCCAATAAGGTCACAGCTGTCTGGGTCTGTCTATGTTTCATAGGTGTGACAAGAGTCAGATTGCTCAACCAACCCGCTGCCAAGTATTTCTTAAACAACTGGCTTCAAGCGCCTTATGTTCCAATTTTGCATAATTCTCATTCATCCAATCAACTGTAGGGTTTTTTTTTAGCAGTGTACCTTACCAGTAAATTACAATCATCAAAATAAACAATTATTCCTCTTAGTCAAAAAAAACAACTGTGTCTTTAAGTAATGTAACTGGATTAATGTCAGTGAGGATGTTTATTTTTAATAAGTAAATGTAATAATAATGTGTACCATACATAAAGAGACCATTCTGTTTTATAAACAGGAACAATGAGCACTGGTAAGTCACAAATACTACGCAGCAACAATAAAAACAGTCAGCGAGTTAGTCTGGGGACCATGAATGAATATGACAAACTGCAGATTTCATCTTCCCAGTCCATTTGTGCCCAGGCAGGACTTGCAGTTTTATTTTACACTTAACTGTTAACTGCTGTTTAAATGTGCACAGGCCTGTTTCAAAGTCAGATCTGCATCCAAAGTCTAATCCCTCATTTCTTGGCCTCTCTTCTCAGTTTGTTCTATTAAACTTAATGCAGCCTTTTGAAAAGTATTTGACATAGGCTGCAAACTAATAAGCACTCGAAACCTAAAGCTAAAAATACTTTACAGAGCCACAAACATGACCTAATTTTTGTAACGAAGATCCTGAGTCTTGTGTAACGATCCAATATTGTGTGTTTTCTAACTTTCTGCTCAATAATATGATTAAGACCTAAAGTCTCAGTCCACACAAAGAAAGGCTGAGTGCTTGGTCATAAGACCATAGTTAACAACTTTTCACACAATCCCAGAATAAACAAGCCCCACTGAGAAGTGTCTTGTGCTCATCCTCTGGTGTGAGAGTGTGTTTGCACAGTGTGTGTGCACATGTAAAACTGTCTCTTAATAAGTGAATAGACTTCTATCTATCTGACACTGCAAAGAAGGAGCTGTGTGATGGAGCATGGAGGAAAGCAGCTGACTGACTGAGCGTCCAGCTATTTCTCAAAACCTTAAAAAGGCTGTCTTCTTCCTTTGTTCTAACTTGTTTTAACAAAGCCTTGATAGGTCACACACCCCACGTGTGTGTTACCACAGCACAATCGCAGATAGGCACTGATCTCTCTCTCACACCATATTAACACAAAACAGACAGTAAGCAATAGAAAATGTGCCAAGAAACTCCCACAGCAGATAAAAGCTCTTGTCTAACTGACTTAACCACTCGTGACGTCCTGCAGTTCTTTGAAGAGCCAGTTAATTCTGCTCCATATGAGGAAACACACTCACAGTGACACTGTGCAGGAAACTTACGACCTGTTGCCTGCGAACAGGTTCATCCACGACACTGTGTGTTTTCAGCTGTGAACTGCAGTGTTTGTGGGTGCACCGCACATTCATGCTCCCCAGAGGAGGAATCCAGCCGACTCTGGCGATGCCCTCACTTTCTGTGAGGGCAGGGTAAGGTTCATATTTGTGTTAATCGCTAAAAAATATTGGACTGATACATGTTGCACATCTAATAAGAAGATACTGTTACTGTTGGGCTGCTGAACTAACCTGTGAGCATGTTTTAGAGTTAAGGTGTCAACTCAGGAAGTGATTCACTCACTGTTGGTGGACATTCCATACTCCGGTTGCCTAGGTAACCTAACGTATTAAACATCCTGTCACTGCTGCTTACTCACTTCCTGTATGAATGCCCCTTTAATTCACTGCATGAAAGAGGTCAAATCAACATTTTGTGTCTGTTACCTGGGCTAACTATCTGTCAGTTCTGTGGATTGCTAGAAAAAGACATTCATGTTTCCCAGAGAATGTACCCCACTAGCTTTAGGAGACACTGCACTTTCTCTGCAGTCAGCATCAACTTCAATTTTTAAGTTTTGGGCTCTGACCAATATTCCTCACAGAGGCACACAGGCCTGGAGAAGATTCTAGATCCTAAACAAAGGCATGTTCCTTGAATTGCATCTCTGAAATTAGTCCTTTCACTCCATGCAATCAGTGTTTACCTCTCTGAGTTAGCACAGTATATGAGTATAGCTAATCATTTCCACCTGACACAAGTGATCCCCCTCCCCCGTTTGTACTCCATCTTGGTGAGATAAAAATCTTTTTTCCATTTTTAAACATTTGCCATCTTGTGCCTGTTTTAGAACTCGAGGCTCGACAAAGCACCGCACTGTAGCTTCACGGTTAAGTGAGCAGCAGAGGATGGTATCTGACTGCTGTGTGTTTGTGCCAGTAGACTGGCTCGAAGCGTTGCATAACTACGAGGCCTGCAGGATGACACTGCCTCTCTTCTGCTACAGCTGACAAAGTTCCTGAGTGTCTCTCACTGTTGTGTCATTTCTCCCTTTCCTCCATCTCTGATTATCCCTCCTCCCTCTTCTTCTCTCTCTTTTTTTTTCCACCCCTCTGTCTGTCACCCTTTCTCTCGTTGGCTTCCCCGCACATTTCTTTGTCTCCTTTAACAGCAGTGTGGCAACTCTTGCCAACATTTCTCTGCAGCTGGTCTGAGACTGAGCTCATCTGTTCCTCTGATTCACAGAGCCCCGTGTACTGAGCTGCATGTGACTGCATATGTGCGGGTCTTCATGTGTGTGTATCTCCACACGTTTAAAATCCAATAATATGAACGCGATTGGTGACAAAATGAGAAGTAATTGAAAGAATTCAAAAATAGATTTAATAGATTTTCTTTTTTGCAACCACTGCATACAAACCTCTCAGTTACCTTGCTGCTGGAAGTCAAATTAGAAGATTTATGCAACTCCGTGTGTAAAGTAAAAAGCTGGAACAAGGATTACAAAAAACTACAATCTGTTGTTTCACAAGACACCACAGTTAATTTCTGAGTTTTATTTAGAGGTGCTGATAAAAAGAGCTATGTTTGCAGTTCTAATAACAGGAGTTTTATAGCACAGGCATCAGCAGGACGTTGAACACCCTGTTATTTGGATCATTCGTGGCACTTTTATTTCAGTCTATGCGTGCGTTCTTACTTTGAGCGTCATGGCGTTTGACTCCTGCAGTGAAGCCTCTCTCAACTTCTGCTCCTCTACAAGGATGTCCCTCAGGTGTTCATTCACCTTCAGAGAAAGAGAAAGAACAAGAAAGGCAATGACGTCAAAAGTCACACGAGCATCTGGTGCACACTGAAAGTGAATAGCGAGTCTGTGCTGAAGACTTGAAAAACCGGGCAGTGATAGTAAGAAGGCCCACATCAAACAGAAGTTTGTTTGTCACCACCACCTCCACCCATCAACAACTGAAGCTAAATATAAATATACCATCGTACCAATATACAGAACTCAGCTAAATTCTGATGCAAGCGCAGGTTTAAAGGTTTGTTTTTATTGTTTTCAGAGGATCTGCCCAAGCACGCTGAGAACTGACCGAGGATACACATGGTCACATCAGCCATTCCCCCCCGCCATTGCGTGCCACGCCACGGGGCTACGCAGAGATACAATCATCAATGTTTTTCCAAGTGTGTGTCTGTAAATAAATCCTGCAAAGTGTGCATCTTTCCGCCTTTGGCCTTGAAGCAGACAGCACATGAGTTCTTCCAGAATGGATTATGGCTGATGATAAGAAGATCTTACATTTGATGAACTCTGTACTGAGGCTTGTTTTATTATTTCAAGGAGAAAGAAACAAATTCATCTTTGAGATGAGGCTGTTTCACTCCCAGCTTACTCCTCAAACACTCATCGAGGACAGTAAAAACCACTTCATGTGACCAAGCAATCTTTAAACCAAAGCGCTGCAATAACAGAGATCAAACTACTGTCATCTTCAAGGTAAATTTGAATGGCTTTTTAATATAAATACTCACTGCAAATACTGTGAAAGTCTAGTCCCCAAATACTTAAGAATTACCTTATTTCTTATTTCTTTTTGTTTTATATTTTTGGGGTGCTAGCCAGAAGGTTCCCTGGTGAAGGGTAAAACTGCCCTAGTTGTTTAATTTGAATTGCATCAAACTGAACTGAAATACTGTGTTGTTTGTGTTCCTGGAAACTGTAGTTTTTTGTTGAATTATGGATGTTTCTTATTATTTTGGTGCTTATTTGTCAGCCTTTTGTTGAGATGGACCGTAAAGTGTTGGCTCACTCTTTAATACACAATTTTATGTGAACAAGCTTTGTGAGTGTAATTTCCCTCCAGGAATGTGCTTAACCTTCTAATTTACAGAGTTGGCTGGAGTTAACGGGGTTCATGTTGGGTACATGTTAGTGCTTTCAGCTGGATCCAGGTGGTGGATTGACCCAGGAGCTAAGTTTTACCCTTTGCCAGAGAACCCTCTGCATGGCACCCCAAAAATATTAAATAAAAAGGGTATAAATAAGGTCATTTTTTGCAATCTGCTAACACACAGCCATGCCCCCAGCACAGCCCACTCATGCCTGTGTAATTTATTTATTCTTTTTTTGGTAATTTGAAGTTTAACACTGTAGCATCTAAAATCTCTCAGCCACATGTACAACGCTGGTTTGTGCATGGATGCAAAACCAAACAGAAGAGTTTGGCAGTCATTCGAAGAGCTGAAGAGCAGTTAGATTAAATTGACTTATGATATGTGATGTTCCACAACAATGAGAAAATCCTAAGTTTTAGTGCGTCCTGCAGCTGTAATGCTAATGTTACCATTAGCTTTGATTGTCTCTCCACAGGCCAGAGCCATCCTGAAACTGTAATGCTGAGAGAAACAGTAAGAGAGATTGCACATGGTAAATGGAGTGGTACTTATTAGTGCTTTTCTTTTCTGAGCATTCAAAGTGCTCTTACCACACGCTTCATTCACACTCATACATACAGCCCTTTATTCTATGCCTTAAGCACTTTCTAAGTATCACACACGCAATCACACTCTGATGGATCGGGAGCAATTTGGGGTTCAGTGTCTTTCCCAACAGCACTTTGGGATGTAGACTGGAAGAGCCGGGGATCCATCCACCAACCTTCTGATTAGCAGATTACATGCTCTATCTCCTGAGCCACTGCAGCTTCTAATTGTGGGAACTTTAACGCTGATTTGCAATCAATAAACAAAGACTGGCTGACGTTCTGTGTTTTCAGGTTGACCTTTGCAATCAAAGCCCAGCCTCTCTTTCTGATAGACAGCAAGAACAGCCTATGAATGAAAATTTTAAAAAATTAAGTAAAGACTGGAGAAACACCCTTCAGATGTTACGAGTGTTGTTGTTGCGTAGTTTGTACACCAGAGGGCACTACTTCTCAGCAAAGTTAGGCAGAGCGCAAACAAGTTTTAGGAAATCTGTTCATGTTTATGTCTGAAGGGAACAGTAACATCATGCAATATTTTTGAATATTAGATTTTTAAATCACCAAATCAGTATCAGTATTGGTTTAAAAAACAAAAACAAACCTGTATTGGTCGGAGTGTAGCTGAAACAGGTGAGACTACTATCAAATTGTTAAAAATACTGACTGTATGTAGACAATGGATGGAGATCTGAAAGTTGAAGTCAATGTGAAAGCTCTTTAAACCTGTATTCTTTTAGTGGTCAGCAGGTGGCGCCTCCTCTGACTGAAGGAAGAAGTTCGGTTTTTATAGAAATCCGCCCTGTGACTTCAGCAGATATTTTCCTGGTGAGCTCATAGTGACAACTGCTACTTATAAGACTCACTGAAAACAACAAAGCTTGTTTTCTAAATTATGCTCCTGATTGCAGTGAAAGAGGAGAACAAAGCAGAAAGAAATGGCTACTCTATGATCCCTCATTCGGTTATTTGCTTATCACATCCGATTTCAAAACATCAGTGAAAAATGCTCAGATTGAGGCTTCACAACTGGACTTGCTAACCACCATCACAGTGGCTCTGTCACTCTTTTATATACAGTCTACAAGGTTAGAATAGTCGTACCTCAGTGGGGTTTTAAAGCCTGTAAAGCCCCACTGAGGTATGACTATTCTTCCTAATCCTGCTTTAACAGAGACTGGGAATCTCTCTGGCATTATCACATGTGCACAGTGCCAGTTTTTCCATCTTCTCCTCTTGCAAACATATTAGATTTCTTACCAACAGTGGAGGAATTAAGAACTGACACACTTTCCAGGAGCTCGAGTGTCTACTAAATCCAGAGAACACAAAGTAAGTAGAGTGAAACGATAAAAAGCCACCTTTGTAAACGGCTTAAGGCTTCATTTAGCTCGTGGAGACAACATCTCCCTGTGTTTGTGCATATGAGTACCTTGTTGATCCAGGTGGTGATTGCATCCTCTGTGTCGTAAGGCAGCTCCTGGATGTGTCCGTCACCGTTCGATGGTTCGGCTGTTGAGTACCTGTTGATGCAGGACATCACCCTCTCCACGCTCACCATCTCTACGGTGTACGCCATCATCAGGGTGTCTATGAGCGCCAGGTGGGAACTCTGCACAGACACACAGCAGCCAGATCAAATTAAAAAGGTAAAGTCAGCTACAGATTTGAAATTTTTATTTTATCTTTTTCTTTGAAAGTTTTTCCCAAAAGCAACAGACTGACAACTGGGAATTTTTAAGTGCAAAGTTGCCAAAAAAGAGTGTGGGAAAAAAACAAACCATGACAGTAATTTATATAAATGGCACATTTGTTTTTAAAAAATCCACCTCACTTTCACACAGTCTGTCAAACCAGACCAGCTGCTCAGCTGCCTTCTGATCACCATCCGTCTTGCCTTAAGCCATGTAAAACTGCTTCACTGTTAAATGCTGGAGAAAAAAATACTTATTTTTTTATATTAGGCACATTTCGTCCAATTTTGAGTCATTCGCTTTATCTGAGCGGTTGTAAAAAAGCAACATCAACACCTACACAAAGCTTGACATTCTCCCAGCCGTCCTAGTCCCATTCCAGGCCGGTCAGACCAACAGACCTCCCCTTCCCTTTCCTGTCACACTACAGTCAAAAACATTGTATATGTGTGTGTGTGTGCGCGCGTAAGCATATTTGCCTGCTGCTTGCCTCAGCATTGCTCTGTGTGTCCAGCCTAACTAAACAAACATCTAAAATCTAGAGCTCCATGATCGAGGTGACTCAAACTGACAAAAACAAGCAGTGAGGCGCTGTGTCTAGCACAGGCCTCTATTCATAACCACAGAGCCACATGCAACAGCCAGTGTGACCAAGTCTTTTCCAAAGAAACAAACTCCCGCTTCAGTGCTATGAGTTTACACTTCCACTGGTGCTCAGAGTCATCACGGCATGTCGTCCTGCCAGTCTAAACATGCAGAGAGCGTGCAGGAGTAAAATGAGCTCTGACCTCATGGAAATAAGTGCTGAGATGCTTTGATCAGCTGTACCTGATGTGAGTAAATGCTACTCAAGTTAGCTGTACTTACGTTGCACACATTAAATACTGTTATGTAGACCAAGTGCTCATACTTATCCAGTGTAAGCTCTGTTCTTGAGTTAGTTAATTTATTATTTAAATATGAATCCCAACCAACACATCAAAACCAGAAGCTATGCAAACAAACAGAAAAACAGAAGAAGCAGCAGGTTCTCACGCTCACCATGACTTGACAAACATCAGTTATTAAGTCGTTTATATAAACAAATATGTTGTGTAAGCTGGTGCGTCTGAGGATGGTGGCTGAAATGCAGTATGTTTCACCTGCAGCGCATTACACAGGTGCCCAGGATTGTTTGGACAGCTCCAATTTATGATTCTTACCAAACTTATTGAGCTGTTTATGAAAACGTCTGCAGACAGACACCGTTTTCAATTCCTGCAGCTTCAGGATATTGCCAGATGTCTGACATTGTGTGCATTCTCCTCCAGATGTGCTGCAGGACGTCTGGCTGACGGCTGGACAGACTGACGGAGAGAGACGCCAAGCAGCTTAGAGAGAAGCTAAAGAGTCAAATACCATGATTTAAACGAAAGTCGCTGAGCTTTTTCTGTGATTGAAGCTTTTCTTAAGTCATTTACATAAAACTGCTAAATCTTTAATATTGGTAAGAGGCTTGGGTAGGTGTGTGCAGGGCTCTGAGCAGAGAAGCCACATGAATTTAAATGATTGTGACAAAACACTAATGTTCATTTTTTAAATAAGGATGTTTTTAAGCTGACATTTTTTTTAAATCAGGGGAAAAAAAGCACTGACATCGACCATTTTATTTGTCATATTTTATGGAGAATATTAGTTAAGGCACATAACTCTCTGTAACCTGTTGGGATTCATTACATGGTCAGATAATTTAGTATGTTTTGGTAGGTACTGGTAGGACAGACAACTGTTACTGTAGCTCCCTTTATTCTTTATGGTAATGTAAGACTGCCCATACTGAAGCAGCTCTATGGTCTATGCAGAGAAACAGAAGCTAATTAAGTCCCTTCCACCGTGGATGGGAAACAATTCAGTTTTCCACTGACTTTGTGGGTCAAAGTAAAACAAAAAAGAAAAAAGAAAGAAAGACAAATCGCATTTACATCATTATTCACAAAGTTACTGATAGTAACCTGTTAAATGGATCGATGGAAGTCTCGCCACGGCAAAAGTATGGTGGCCCTGAGAGGACTGTAACTTAAGAAAACACCAGAAAATAGAAAAAACTAAAATCGTAAAAGTGTAAAAAACACAAAAAAAGTTGTGTTTTTGAGGTGACAATAAGTCTCAGTGCAGTGCGTTTGACCCAACTTTTGTTTTCTATATATTTTAGCTTTGTAACAGCTAAAAAGCTTTTTAAAAAGTTAATAATATTTAGTATGTATAATATAATAAAACATATTATCAGGCAAAATGCATTTTGTTCAATGCATTTCAGTCCTCCGTTGCATAACATGGGGATGACCTTTTTCCCCTCCAGTGGTTTTCAGACTCTTTACAGTATGCATAGCAGTACCAGCATAGGTCCACACAGGCACATTCCTGGCAGATTAGATGAAGGGCAATTTCTCCTGTTTACCCTGCAGCCTGAGCGATGAAAGATAGTAGCGCGCTGCCCTGATAACTTTCCAGACTTGTAAAATCCTGAGTTGTATCCAGTAAAACCCACTGCAGTGTTTGACATTCAATTCAAATGAATGGCTCCGGTACTCAAACTGCACTAGAGAGTACCTGACACAATGTGCTCGCACCTACACAGCCACTTAACATTGTTTTAAAGCAGGGCTGGTTTTTTGTCTGAGTGCCCACTAATGCTGCAAGAATAATAGTCGAGCTATCATGTGATGCCTTTTAAAAAAAAATATATAGTCTATGTACTCAAAGCCTTTGCAGAAATTATAGTCCACGATGTCCATGTGCATGTATGTTGGAGTAATGGGGATGAACATAAAAGTGTGAGCCTGAGAGATGAGGACGAGCAGGACGGGCAGTTTTCAAAGTCCCTGCTTACATATCTACAGACTGGTCAGATATCCACAGGGAATAAAAGACGCTACTGTTGATAATACAACAAGATTTTAAGAGCCATGTGCCGTCTATTATGCCTTCACAAAGACCTTTGTGGTGCGTGTCTGTGCACAGAAAGCACTCACGGTGACAGACACGCCTTATAAGGCCGTGGAGATGGCAGACGCCTGTCATGAAAAGCGCTGCAGTACGCTCGTGCACATTTTCTAACAGGAATTCATCGGTATTCATTCCCACAGCTGTGTGCGTGCGCATGTGTGTCCTTGATCAAAGGCATTTATAGTAAAGCACAAAATACAGCCGAGCAAACAGACAATAAAAGTCATTCTCCACAAACATCACAAGTGCAGGGACATCTGAGCCCCACAAGTGTTTTTACTGCACAACTTTACACCTACACGCCTGCCTCTACCCAGATGTGGAGACTGATAGCCGTCTTTCTTTCGCAAACATCTGTAAAAATCTCCAAATTTTTCTGCGTTATTCAACAGAGAGCTGATGGAGGGACACGCCCCTCTGCAGAGAAAAATCAGTCACTGCTCAGGCTCCGTCTCTCACTCTCTCATTTGTCACTTTCTCGTTTCAGTGTTTTAACACTCTGAGTGCGACGAGTCAAAGAGGAATGAGAAAATAAAGCAGGCCTTGTACACGCCACCGGACATCTGACTCCATCTGCTCCACGGAGGTGTGAATTTGAAGACGGGCAATTAAAGGAGCTCTAATTTGTGCGCCAGAGGTTCTTTGACTCAGTGTGAGCCCCACCCTCCACAGTGCTGCAGTAGTGCACATCACGTCTTCCTCCCTCCTCTCCTCTAACCCTCCCTCTTCCCCACGTATGCCGCTCCTCTCCTCCTCCGTCATGCCCCCTTTCCCCCCTCCCCCCTCCTCTCCCGTCTTTCCAGATGGCCATATTAACACGGTGCCTTTTCCACACATACTCTGGCACACACGTGTCCTCATGACCGCCAGAAAGGCAATACCTCCTTCACATCTTTTCCAAAGCTCTTCCCACACTCGCCCTTTCCCCTCTTCTCTTGCTCTACTTTCCTGCTTTTCCTCCTGGACAGCAACCAAATGGCAGCCGCCAAACTACATCTCCCCCACTTTTTCCTCCCGCTCTCTCTATATATCCATTCGGTCTCTGACAAACTGCCACGCTCCCCTCCCTTCCTCCTCCCTCTCCTCCGCCTTCCTGACATGAGTTATTCTTCTGTAGCACAGCACTGAGAAAACCATGAGCTCATCATTTTCTCTGCAGATATACCATAACCCAAAATGAAAAGCCTCAACTCTAGTGTGACCGAAATGATCCTGCTGAGTCCATAAATACATACAGATCCTCTGCTTTGCAGAGGCAATCTAATGAAATCACAAGGGCACAGAGTAACAATAAGACCAGACAGATTAACTAATAGCCTGCCGGCGCGTCAGACAAGTGAAGGTCGATGAGTTAGAGAGTCGATGGGCTCCATTTGTTTACTTAACGACTGTCACTAAATCACCTGAAGCACACAAAGACGGAGGCGTGTGGACACACACTGGTCCTCACGTGCACTTCTACAGGTGTGCAAGGACATGGGGTCATTTAGCGCTGCGGCAACCTTCAAGACAACCTCACTCACGCGCTGAAGGAGGCAAAGAGTACAACCAAACACAGACACGAAAATTCAATTGGCTGCGTAACTTTGAATTACCTCTTGGAGCTGAAAATGAGGGCTAATAAAATTCAGCTACAGCCTGAGAAAAATGCAGCGGCACAGGCAGGCTTAATGAAAAGTGCTAACTGCACCAAAATTCAGGAGAAAATCATTTTTGGCTTCATTTCACGCATTAAGTAGAGTTAACGTGAGGCAAAGACAGAGAAAGACGAGAAACGCTGAGAGAGGCCGAGAGAGTGAAGGTGGAAGAAGGATGGAGAGGGGTGGAGAGAGAGAGGGAGGGAGGGAGGAGAAGGAAACGGTGCACTGCAATGCAGACACCTTTTGGCGTCAGCAGAAGTGCCCGGCTCCAGCCGTGCATGTGTTAGCAGTGTGTAGATCTGCAGGCATCAACTCACCATCCTATCAGAACTAAAGCAAAATACACTATTGTGAGCTCCTCTCACAGCTTTTAAAAAGGTGACAACATTATTACGGCTTTATATGAGACAATCAATTTGTAGATCAATCGGAAATTATCAATAGTTACTGTAACTGTTTAAGTTATATTTCAATCAAAGATGAAGCCTTTTTTTTATTTGAGAGAGTGAGAAATCTGGTCTGACTGTTTTATACGACAGCAAACTGATCATCTTTGTTTATTTCCACCTTTGGTTTGATTGGACCAACAACCGATAAGACGACATCGGTTAGCTAGTAAGCCAAGTTGCTTTTTCAATTTCAATTCAATTTCAGTTATATAGCATCAAATCACAACTACACTCACCTCAGGGTGTTTTATACTTTAAGATAAAGAACCTAAAACTTTTTTTAAATTTACCATTTTCTGACATTCTTTACGCAAACCTCACAATGAGCATTTATTCGATGATGTAACGCCGCTACACTATAATGTTTTCCATCCAGTCCTGAATGTAGTTTTGACAGCACACTACTATACGTGTAATATCTCTTAGTGAGGTGACCTGAGTCATGTTTGCGCTGTATTCAGTGACTGAACAGTGAGGAACGGTTTGCTATAGGAAACCCATCATTAGCCGTTGTTTTACTTGCAAGAAGACGGATCTGTGAGGATGGTTTAACAGTACGACTCATACGTATTCCACATGAGGTTGGCACACAGCAAAGCACACAGAAAAAATCTACAGTCATATTAGTCCCAGTATAATTATTTCTAACTGTGTAATCAAATAAAGCTGCTGTCTGGTTAACTGATTAAAATGATGTTTAAAGTCACAAATTTCTGCTTCCAGTTCCTCAAAGTGAGCTGTGAGGATTTGCAGGTTTCTCTGTTGTGAATAGTTTTGGAAAGTTTGTCAGATAAACCAAACAATGTGAAAATAAATTGGGGTCTGGGAAACGGTGCCACTGTTTCTGTGCTGTTTGAGCATTTTATAAAGGATTTGTGAAAATAAGTGAGTAAACAGTCACTATAAACAAAGTATGATAATACATTGACACATGTGAACACATGCGTACATTTGCAGAGATTTAATTGATGTCATCACACGTTTCACACATAACGCCTACAAGGATAAAACCATATGTGGATCTTTGGATTTTAAATGTGAATCCACACATATTTTAAAATCCAAAAGATGTCGCTGTCCACGCACATGAAAAAAATCTAACGAATAAATGCTCAGTGAGGCAGAGAAATCTTTCTGTGTCACCTACTTTTTCCACTGAATTCATTCATGCATTCTGCCAAAAACATCTCCACTCACCATGTTTATGGGTGTGCTGGTCAGATCCCTCTCTGTGACCAGTCTGTCCTTGTCTGTGACGTACAGGCCTTTCTGGGCCAGCGCCTGAATGACAGCATTGTGTCCCAGTAACGGTTTGACAGCATCGCTGCGGAGGATCAGGCTTCCCGCCCGGCAGTAGAGCTCTGCAGACTGAAGCAGGCAGGCGACCGGAGGCTTCAGGTGCTCCTGGTTGTATTGGTCCCTGTAGAAAGGCTCAGCCAGCTCCTCTGGCACTGCATCTGAGGGGAAATACAGAAACAGAAAATGAGACAGGTCAAAGTTCGCACCTGCAGTTCCTCATATGGCCACTTGAGACCATTCTACTTTTACAGCAGAAATAAACAAATCAAATTCAGTTTTGGTCTTCATGAAGCTGCACAGGACGGTTATTTCATTTTATTTCCACAGATCGTACTCATTTAAATTATATTATGCTAATATAATTAAGGCCATAGCCACCTACAGAGACAGGTGGGTGTGGAAACAGGTGACTGGAGCCACTAGCTGTCTGCTAATGACTCTCACTGAACAGGACCTCTCAGCTCTGTTTGTTCTGTGTCAGTGCCTCACAAATTATAGCATCCCATGTGGTTCATTTTACTAACAGGTCATTCAGGAAGTCTGTGCTCTGGGTTTGTTTTTTTAAATAGTGAATACCTAGTAGCTCTGCGTCTGTGCGATGCACCCATACAGGCTACGGATGTGCCTTGCTAACCCAAAAAACAAGATGATGCCAGACTCAACACTGTGGCCACAAAAACACTCACCTGCTACTTCATTAGGCACACCTGTTCAACTCCTCGTTAACACAAATATGCAATAATGGCAGCAACTCAATGCATTTAGCCATGCAGACATGGTCCGAGCACCAGAATGGGGAGGAAAGGTGATTTAACAGACCCTGAACGAGGCATGTCCCTCTTTTGACCACAGTGAACCCATCGTCTGACGACTGTTTCCAGCACGATAACAAAACTCAAATCATCTCAAACTGGCTTCTTGAACACGACAATGACCTCGCTGTACTCAAACGACCTCCACAGTCACCAGTTCTCTACCCAACAGAGTGCCTTTGGAATGTGCTGGAACTGGAGATTCACATCATGGATGTGCAGCGAACAACTGTGTGACGCTATTGTGTCAACATGGAGCAAAATCTGAGGAACGTTTGTGTCCAACTTTCACCTTTAACCTTGTTGAATCTACGCCATGAAGGACTTGAACACTCCCGAAGGCATCAATGCTAAGAAACAATCACGCAGAGAATCAAACAGATAATAAAAATGAAACCTGAATTTTACGCTCTGCTTTTCCTGTCTTTGCTACAATTCGCTACACTCTAACACACCGACACTCACAAACTTTCAGAATGTAATCAACACATATGTCAGGAGGAATACTGCATGTCCAATTCAGAGGTAAATGAATTAGTGTAAGCCAGAAAACTGTCATCTAGAGTGCTCCTCTTACTGAAGACCCGTACATGCAGAGCTAATTTGAGAGCACAAAGTCGAGGTGTTTGATTTGCCAAGAGCGCTCTAGCCTGTGTTAGTGTTGGTGGAAGTGTGTGTTACAAAGCATGAAGCACCTTCTAATCCTGTTACCTCATCCTGTAAATCTGATTTGAAGAAAATAGCCAAACAGAAACAGACACACACACAAAACAGCTTCTAGAAGTCGCTCACTCCGGATCCTTTCATCCTACTATGCTGTTGTTAACCACAGGTTGTGACTCACAGCTGAACTAGTCATTAATCTATCACTGAATGACATACATACTGCGCATATGAACTTCCATCCCACAGGCATGACTTTCAGACAAGACGCCTGTATAAGAATGTGAGTGCATGTGTGTGTGTGACACACTTTTAAAAGACTGTGTGCTTCAATACGCGTGTATTCCTGGTGTGTAGGGTCATTTCCTCTCTGCCTGCGTCTGAATCACCCTGAGGAAAACAAAGGACACTGAAGGAATCCATCTTAAAGGTACAGCTTTCCTCTTCGAAACAAGAAAAACAGTGTGGAAGAAAAAGCTTTACCAAACAACTTTTAAAAAAATCAAATATGTAAAGCTCAGTGCAGGGAAAAAAAACTCTATTAGGCTTGTGATCAAACCTCAGCAGTTTTCCAGTGGCTGTGGTTAGCACAAGCCTCCCTGTGCTTCGACAGTGGGTGATGAAAAGAGATATTTAAAGCAACAGGCAGATGTTAAACGGCTCCATAACAAGCCCTCCTGCATCCAGCCACAGCGTTCAAAAATCAGTTAAGGTTTTATAAGAAGTATAAAGCTGATTAGCAGAGAGGAGCTCACATCGCTGTGACTTTGGTGTCTGATAATTACACTTTTGTTTGAACTGTTTAGCTGCACTCCACACAAAGAGCTGTCACACCGATCTTGGATAATAATGCTTTCTGTGTCACTTTAAAGTCCTAAAGAAATCACTTGACCTTTTACACTTAAAGGTCAATAAAACAATTAAACAAGGAGCTAGAGCAGGCTAGGACAAAGAGCCCCGCTTTTGTAGAGTTCATGAAAATTTGCCTGGTCAAGTAAAAACTCTCTCCTTTGTGTTGGCCATCAAAGAGGAAACAGACAGGAAGTAGCTGCCACAGGAAGTCCACATGGAGAAGACTGCTCCCCTGGAGACTTCTGGGATTACCGGTCAGCAGCGTTTATATCTGCTGGCTTAGAGCTCTACGTTTAAATATAATACATATTAGTTTTATTGGGTCTCATTTAGTGCTCATCTTGATCATTAGTAGTCCCTTTAAACCTTTAAAGACTTCTTTGGTCATTTGTGTGAAAACAACACTGACATCTTGTTTGAAAACTGTTGTCCTATGCATAAGCTACCAGACATGGAGCACCAAGAACACTCAAGTTATGTTCCTGTCGATCTGGTGGATATAAGTCTAATAGGTGGCTGTAGCTCAGGAGGTAGAGCTGGTCAGCTACTGATCGGAAGGTTGGTGGTTCGATCCCTGGCTCCTCCAGTCTGCATGCCAAGTATCCTTGGGCAACATACTAACCCCAACTTGCTCTCCGATGCATCCATCGGAGTATGAATGTGTGTGAATGTACTTAGGAAGCACTACGTATAGATAAAGTGCTTGTGAGAATGGGTGAATGAGGCATGTTGTATAGAGTGCTTTGAGTACTCCGGGAGAGTAGAAAAGCGCTATATAAGAATCAGTCCATTTACCATTTACCATATCTATGGTCTCAACAACTCCGCTCGTTACATGTCAGATATCATCAAGTTTCTGATGTAGTAGCTGGGGAGTGCATTTACACTGGAGCACCTAAAATAAGGTCAACTAAAGGCCAGTGACAACCAAGTACACGAGCACCTAGAGAACCAAACTCGGTGCTTCTCGTTATCCAGAACATCCTTGAATACTTGATTCTATTATTAGTTAGCACTGTGGCCGTGCTGCTGAAAAACTCAGGCGACCTTTGTTGTTTTAAGTTCATCTGATGCCAACATGGAGCTCTCAAAAGTGCGCTAAGATGTATTTCACACACACACTAATCACAAACTCTGTTGCTGATCTTTTCAGCTCATGTGATATCAGTCTGAAGCTTTAAAAAGGATAGATTTTCAGGGTTGTATATATTTAGACACATATATGGCATGCAGATCCATTTCTCTGAAGTTGTGGCACAAACTTTAAACTGATGGGAACAGAGCTGTTCCCACTGAGCACCACCGGACTCAAGCAATAGCTCATGCTTCCTATCTAGGCCAAACAGGACTCTGAGGACCGGTTATGAATTGGGCCACAGTTCTCGCCGGTGCTGGGAGCTGAAACTGTGTCACCGGAGGCACGGAGGGAAAAAAAAAACCTCACCAAAGTGGCAGCAGCAGCATGCTGCAACAGCCGCAGGGTCCTGCACAACCAAGCTTGGACTTCTCACACGCTACTGTTCTGCATGTCTCTCCACCATGTCATTGCTCCTGAGGTTGAAGAAAAAGTAACGTAGTGCTCACGTCGGTAGACGCTGTAAGATCAATGAGGCCTGCCCCATTATCTGTCTCTTTCTAGGTTTGTCTGTCTGTGTAGTGTCCACGCAGATGTTAAAAGATTTCATTAACAGCTGGATGAACCTCTGGGCTCAGACGAGGCTGGAATTGCTCCGTCTTTATGAGGCCGAGATGTTTCACAGAGGACAAGAGACAGGCTAACGCTGAGGTGCACACACATGCTGTCACATATACAGACAGAGATCCACATGAAAACACCACCATGACAGAAGAAGCTAAAGCTAACAGTGGGCTGCCTGGAACCTGTGAGCTGTAAGCGGCTGTTAGACACACAGAGAATCATTTCAGGAGAGCCGCAGTGATCAGATACTGTGTTTATGCTGATGGTTTCCAGCCTTTTTCCTCTGACATGCTGCCACAGTCCTGTTCAATAAACTCAATAACCAATTCATTAGCATAATCCCACATGTTCACGTCTTCATTAGGAATTTCTACTACTTCTCCATTACTTATAGTTACACTCATATGCTCAAACTTGTTTGCATCCACTCAAATCATACCCCTGACCACTGCATAAGTCCTCTCCTTGAGCACTTGTACACTTAATTGTGAGTCACTCATTTAGCTGAGCCACTGAATATTGATTTAAATGGGCTCCTTATAACTTTTAAGAACTATATTTTTTGGCTATATCATACTATTTTAGATATGAAAAAGCTTCATCATAATCATTTAAATGTTTTTCCACTAAGTAAATGTGATGAAACTCATGTGTTTATGGTTTCTTTGCCATTTTTCTTCACTTTTGTAATGATAAACTGAAAGTTTTGGCACAACCTTTGGGTTTAATAATCATTAGTCAACATTTATCAGATGGCCTGATGCAGAGAAAAGCAAGTCTGCCATTATTAAAAAACACTGTTAGCCAAAGCAGAAGAGACGTCTGTGCATGGTTCAGCCCACTGATTACTTCAATGATCATATTTTATGCATGTGAATAAATGCACGTGTGCATTTTATTTATAATCCATTCTTCCTGGGAGTATTTTGATTTTTTTTTCTTTTAAGACCAAACTATTATTCTTTTAATATACCAACAAGTTACAGTCCTAAACTGAAGTTATGAGCCAGAAGCTGATCCGATCTGTCCAACCTGACTTCTGCTACTGGGAATAATTAGCAGCAGGTCAGCAAAAGGTTAAACCAATAATCCTGAACCAATAGTGGAGGGATACAGTGAGGCTGATATGACATATGGACTGACTTTAGAAACCCAGCCTAATGTAACCAGAAGAGAGATTATTATGGCCTCCAGCTAGTTTAAGCCGTCATATAGACTCCAGGTTAGTATATGGTTAAATATGACTTTGAACGGGAAATAATGGAAAGATTTCTTGCCCTAATAACGAGCTTTAATTGTGTTTGTCTGTCACAGTGAGAGTCTGATTACAGGATGCTGTTTACAAAACAGTCTCACTTGCACACCCTCTGGTCCGACACGACAGCAGGCCTTATTATTACACATGTTAGATAATTATCTTAACAGCGTTTTCCACTATTCTCATCCAAGAAATTCAAAAACAAAAAAAACATGGGAAAGGAGGAGCGAGGCACCACCTACCCGAGCCGAAAGCCTTGGCCACCAGCCACGTCAGGCTGCATGATATCTTGGCCCTGGTGAAGTCGTAGTGATCGAAGCTCTTGATGGCAGGGACGATGAAGGTCCGTCTCATCCCTCTGTCATCTGCCGCATCTCCCATCGTTTCACTGTGAGGGACCCGCTGCTTTACTGCTGCTGCTGGAGGCTCAGTCAGCAGGAGTTCCTCCTGACTGCGGATAACATCCCGTCCAGAGGAATTCAATGCACCAAAATTTCCTTCTCCTAAAAAAACGAAAAAAATCAAAGGGGAAAAAACCCAACAACTTTGGCCTGGTTTCTGAGAGCACGACGAGTTGGAAATGAAACGGCGCCCCTTGGTTTATATGAGCTCCATCCTCAGCGTTACGTCCTTATGTTTCCGTGATAGCCTTAAACCCTGGCAGCACGGCGCAGTTTAGTGGCAGGATTTCTGAAGATTTCCTCCATTCCCTGACGTTACTATCCTCCGGTCTCCCGACATAACGGAGCAGCTGTGTGGCACGGGAGGAGCGCTAGAGCCCGGCACCACGGGGCACTTCCCCGGTCACACCGAGTTGGCTGTTTCTGTTCATGCCGCTCTCCTTCTTCTTTTTCCCCCTTTCCTAACTGTTTTCTCACCCTCTGTATCTCGGCGGCGTCTCCCCTGCGCTTTTCCTGCCGCACTGATCGGAGGATGGAGCGCACTGCGCACGCGCGATCCACCCACCCAGTCTGCTCAGTCCTGACAGGAGTCGCCACAGTGTAATATAAACCAAGGTGGAGTTAACTAAATCCCAAATGTTGTTTCCAAGGAGAAATACACTTCCAGCTAGTTCAACATGTTCTCCTAATGCTGTGAGGCCAGTTTATAGGAAGACGATCCGCAGTTCACTGAAGTCTTGCTTCCTTTGAATGTAACTTTTCCTAAATATATGCAGATGAGGACAGAATTATTAGCCTCCCACCTCAAAAATGTGCTTAAAATATTCAATCAGTGTTGTGCACAGAGTATCCCACAGTGTGATGTTACAGTACGACCGTCTGTCACTGCAGACATAGTATCATGTTACATACTGTTGGCATCCTTACAAAATGTACACAGAAACCTGACAATGTGATGTGGAAGAAAATTTATAATCAGAAGAAGGCTCTGGGCTTCTTCTCAGTTGGCTCAGTGGGTAGATTGGGTCATCTAACTATTGAAAGGTCAGTGGATTGATCTGTTGCTTCTCCAGTCCACATACCCAAGTATTCTTCGGCAACATACAGAGCCTCAGGTCCAAACTGGGAGCTGGTTCCATAGCAGCCTGAAAGCTTAAGGCTTTGCCTCCCATTCTACTTTTAGAAACTCTAGGAACCACAAGTAAGCCCGCAGCCTGAAAGCAAAGTGCTCTATTAGACTTACGTGATAGAATGACATCTTTAAGATATGATGTGACCTTACCATTCAGGACTCTGTATGTGAGGAGAGGGACTTCAAAGCTACCTCTGGATTTTAAAAAGGCAGCTAAAGAGATCCTAATGTGAAAAGCATATGGTCTCTCTTTCTAGTTTCTGTCAGCAGTCTTACTGCAGCATTTGGAACCAGCTGGATGATTGTTAAGAGAGTTATTGGGACCTCACAGTAATAAGAAATTACAATAGTCCAGCCTGGAGGAAATAAATGTGGGTTTTTCAGCATCACTCTGAGACAGGATGCTCATAACTTTGACAATATTGTACAGAAGAAAGAAGACAGTCCCAGTTCACCACCACCAACGTCTGCTACCTCATAATAAACGCGAAGAAGAATTATCAGCTTTTCAACATTTTGTTTGAAAACTGAAAATAGAGAACATATAAATAGAATTAATAGCAGACATGCTGCATTAGATTTCAGTGCCCGGTGAATATACGTGATGCGACACAACTCACATGCTAATAACATTTTGATTTTGACTGTGTGGAAATAATGTGAGAACTACCATTATCTTTAATTTATTTAAAATAAATTTATATCACAATAAAGTGCAAAAAGCAAATGTTTCTCATAACCTTCTGAAGTATGTCAATGGTTCAAAGCTTAAGGACTAAAATTCTTACATGACAGAAGAGTCGCTGACAAGTTCAGTTCATAACAACTTGAGATGCTTTCTTAGCAATTGAGACTGAGGATCAGTCACAGAAGACAAAAGTACCATGAAATAAAGCACAGATGTGTTTGACAAAGACATCATCATCATCACCATCAGTAAACTCTTTGATATTACATCAGAAAATGCCACACAGAAGGAGAACTTAAATGAAATATCAATGACACTTACAGTAAATCTATATAAAAAAAAAAAGAAGAAGAATCAGCAGAACTAAAAAGACATCTGGAAATGTACGTTTCTTTTGGAAGGTTTTTAAAGAAGTTTTTCCTGGTAGTTTGTTTTGACATGAATAAGACCTGATCAGCAAGTTCTTTAAAATCATTTTTCCAACCAATCACCGTTTGTCAACAAGTTGCTTCTTGTTGCATTTTTTCCCCTTCATTTCAACTTAATCATCATCCAAATGTTACACATCTGTTCCAAAGTTTACACAGCAATTTCCTCCCCACCAACCAGTCCTGCAGGTGGCTGCCCTTCCCTGAGCCTGGTTCTGCTGGAGGTTTCTTCCTGTAAAAGGGAGTTTTTACTTCTAGCAGTCACCATGTGCTTGCTCAGAGGGGGTCGTCTGATTGTTGGGGTTTTCTCTCTGTTATTGTAGGGTCTTTACCTTACTGTATAAAGCACCTCGAGGCGGCTGTTGTTGTGTTTTGGCGCTATATAAGTAAAACTGAATTGAATTGAACTGATTACATTTGGCCATACTCAAATCAGCACTTGAGATGAATATGGAAATTATATTAAAATTACTTTTTGGACAGTGACTCTGTAAGATGACTGTAGTCATGGGAATGGATGAGAAGTGTGTAAGAGTGCTGCACCCTAGTGTCTACAAAGAGCTCATACAGCTGAAGAGGTTAAAAAGGAAGCCTCTCTTATTTGTCAGTAGATGGCACTCCTATGTCAATTATACCATAAAATGGCCCTGCTCTGTTCAGCATACTTGATCACTACTACACTGTTTTCATATACTTAATGGCTCTTTTGCTGCTCTATTGGGATTTCTTTCGTTGACAGGATTGATTGCACTGACGTAAACTACAGCAAATAAATTCCTCATAGTGGTCGTTACAGCTTTAACACTTTAGTGTTCAGGAAAAACATGAATATTTCTTTCATTCTCAGCATATAAACTGATGCCACACGTGCCATAAAATGTCTAGCTTCACTGCTCCCCCTTTGTTTAATTGGAATCCTCCCTGTTTGAATTTCCACCCAAATCCACACTCATTCGAGAGTCGTTACCAATCATAATGTAGTTAGCATTTTCAATATGAATGTTTGGCTGTGGGTGCCACGCAGCCGTCGGGGGCCCTGGTCGAAGGTTTGGTTCTACTGAGATTGTCAGATTGCTTATTTTATTTAAATGGTTCATTGTCTGTTTCTGAGCTTTCTCCTGTTTCCAGATCCGTCTCTGTTTTTCAATTTTTGTAGGCAACAATGACTTTTGGATCTTTTTCTCAAAGTTCTTTCTCTCTTCAAGTGGATTCACTCCCTGCAGCACCATAGGCATATCCTGTTTGGGCATGCAGTTCTCTCGTGGCAGCAGAGGGATCACAGTGTTGTACTTATGTGCCTTGTTTATAGAGTTGACGAAGGCAGCATTCGCCTTTAGATCCAGCATGCAAGTGTTGAAGTTGCAGGTAAGCAGCAGCAGGGTGAAGGCTGAGTTGTTGATGGCGTCCTCCAAGCTCTTTATAGCGGTCTTTCCGGGGATGGAAAAGTCAGAGAAAGTCGCACCTTCACATTCACCACCAATGACTGCTTCTATTTTCTCCTTTATGCTTTCAGCCATATCTGAATCTTCCGGTGCATGCAAGATAACAAATGCATAAAATATTTCTTCTTCCTCTTCTTCCACAGCTTTGCTTTCGTGTATTTCTCCAGGAAGACTCGTCTTCGGTAGTTTAGGACTTGGCGTTTTTGTTTGATTGTCTGATTTTGTGTCACTCTCATTGCTCACTAGTGATGCTGCTGCTGCTGCTGGTGTGCCATACTTACTTGAGTCTTGTTTTGGGTCAAACGGAGGAGATCCAGTGGTCTTAGGCTGAGCTTCAGATGACTGAGGTGGCTCGGTCACATTTTGTGCTCTGTTTTCTTTAACGCTGAGGATGGGAGGATTCGATTTGGAGTTTCCTGGGTTCCCTGGAGAGGTTCTGTGTGTTTGAAACAAGACTGTTGAGGGCATACTTATCTCCAGATGAGTAGGGTAAGAGGGCATTGAGGGGAGATTTGCACTGAGGGGGCTGGGAAGAGATGAAGCTGATGAAACCTGAGATTTTTCCACGCTACTGAGAAGATTGGAGTCAGGCTCTGCCCTCTGATCACTGGAGGAGGACATCCACTCTGCAAACTCGGGCCCACAGACATTTTTAGCTTCCTCCAGGAATTTATAGTTGTATTCCAGGTCATTACCATTTCTTGTTTTTACGCAGTCACTAGAAAGAGCTCGCTTGTATGCCAGATTTCTCAGCAGTGGATCACACAGCCTTTGCTCTGTCAAAACTTTAAAAACATGAGCCAGCTCTGCCAACGATTCTCCCGTTAAGGCTTCAAAAAGACCGCAATGAGATCCAAAATCTTCTAAATTGCCTCCTCTCATCTGACACTTCTCGGCCACATGCTTAGCGAGGGAGCTGTCCGTCAACATCTGGAGTTTGTCGAGAGCTTCCGCCTCCCTGTGGAGGACGATGAGACACAAGGCGTGTATGATTTTATCTTCAGGAGACTCACCCAACTGGAATGTCAGACTAAGGAGTCGTTCTGAAGGTGCCTTAACAAGAAGGTCAAAGACATCCCTCAGTCCTGTCCCATGGTTGGCTTGGCTCTCGAGACTCATTTTCAACTTCACTTGTGAGCCAGCGTGTAACAGAAGTCGATAGGATCACATGTGACTGTCGAGCATAACCATTCTCAGTTCTTCAGGGACTTGAGTTGGTGAAGAAGTGCCGTTTCCTGTATGTTCCTCTTTCTTTAGGCATAAAAAAAGAAAACGTGTCAGAAATCACAGAGCTAACACGTGGTCACAACATGATGTGCTTCAACTGTATTCAAAAAGTAACTTCAATGAATTTTAATACATCAAGCTTAGCATTTTGTCTCCCTCTTGTGATCTTTCATTATTCGTCTTTGGATTATGTTCTGTAGAGGTAAAATAAACTTTCATCTGATCATTTTGGACTAAAACAACGGAAATCAGGACCAGCATCATGTTCCAAAAGCTATGACTGAGCTATGTGTGTGTTTCTAGCTCAAAATAAGGAAGTCTCAAAGAGTGTTTTTCTGCTTCAGTTAAGTTTTCAGATAGAAACTTTTTTATCTTAAAATCCAAAAACAAGGCTCTTAGAGACCGATAATTCCTCAGAATAACCCTAGCCTCAATAAGTCTCGTCAAACTTCTACACTAAACTTTTCCAGTGAACGTACCTGCTGAAGTTGTAGGCCTCTACCAGCCTGAAGTAATTTTGGAGGACATACTGATGATGTCACAGCTTGCGAAGTACAGGAGCTCAAGAGGGACAAAAGACTGAAGCAGGAAGAAGCCTCATTCACAACTGAGATTACAGCTCTCCCGTGGGTTCTCCATATTACAGAGCTGTACCATCCTTAAGAGACTCTATTTATAATGTAAACATTTAACACTTTAACATGTATTTTCATAAAGTATGGTAACTTTTTCATACAATTTGAATCTGCCAAGAAGACAAAGAAAAAAAAATCTCTTCTTGTGGGGAAGTGTGGAAGTCTTGAGCACAATGGGCGTACAAGAGAGGAGGAATTCTGGCATTTTCCCCTCTCGGCTGAGAGGCAAGTGTATTTTTATCCTCAGAGGAAACCTCCAACCCTGTATTTACCAGGGGTGGGGTCACACCAGGCACACTGAAAACCAAGATCAAGTCCTTCAATGCAGCGCAGACACAGAGCCTCTCTGTTCTGAGTGCTGAGAGCGGTATGTGATATGTTTACTGCACGTAACCATTTCTGAAGGATTAATGTGACTCTATAGGAAGTGTGGTTTTTATGCCTTCCTTAAATATCTCAAGACTGGAATTTCAGTTTCTTTATGGAATAAGACACATAGCACATATACGCACACACACACACACACACACACACGCACACACACACACACACACACACACACACACACACACACACACACACACACACACACACACACAACCTCCTCTGTAACTGACAGCAAGCCAAGAAAACCAAGAAACCATATGAATGATACATTTAATCTACACTCACTGGCCACTTTATTAGGTACACTTTGCTAGTACTGGGTTGGGCCCTCTTTTGCCTTAAGAACAGCCTTTATTCTTCATGATACAGGTTCAACAATGTCCTAGAAATAGTCCTCAGAGATCCACCGCAGGACTGAAGTGTGGTTACTGTGGAGGCCTTTTGAGTACAGTGAACTCACTGAAACTAGTTTGAGAAGAAGCCATCGGAAAATGGGTACACTGCAGTCATAAAAGGATGGACATGGTTAGCAAGAACAGTCAGACTGTGGTGTTTAAAAGATGCTCCCACACCATTACACCATCACCACATTAATCAAGACAGGATGGATCCATGTTTTCATGTTGTTTACAGCAAGTTCAGAACCTACCATCTAAATGTTGAAGTTGAGACCCATCAGACCAGGAAATGGTTTTCCAGTTTTCTAGTGTCCAACTTTGCTGAGCCCATGTGAAGTGTGACCTCAGTTTCCTGTTCTCAGTGTGGTCTTCTGCTGCTGTGGCCCAGTCTGCTTCAAGGTTTTACATGTTGTGTGTTCATCTGCATACCTTGCATTTGTGTTCCTGCTGCATTCCCCTCAGCTTAAAATAGTCTTTCCTTTCTCCTGTGATCTTTGCCATCAACAAGACATTTTCCCACAGAGAATTTCTGCTCACTGGATATCTTCTCTTGTTTGGACCATTCTCTGCAAACCATAGAGATGGTTGTGTGGGACAGTCTCATTACATCAGTAATTTCAGAAATACTCACAGCAGCCAATCTAGTACCAATATCCATGCTACTGTCAAAGTCACTTAAATCACATCTCTGCCTCATTCTGATGCTCACTTTGAACTTTACAAGGTTGTCTTGAACATGTCTACATCAAAAAGCCCAAAGATACTAATAAATGACAAAAGAATCAGTAAGACTCAATTGTATTGATTATGTAACACAAGATGGGTTCTGTAACATTTTCCTGATTCTGATTCGTGTTTAGAATCAAAACTGAGCCATTTTAAAGTTTTAACCAGGCTACATAAACTGACAGGTCACACAGAATATAGTGTAACACCAGCAGACAGGGGAGGTGGAGCTTTATAAAGAAAATGCCCCAAAGTTCTTATTTAAACATGAAGGAGGGCAGATAAATATTTAAGCAACCTGCGTATTGTGCGTACCGTGATGCAAATGCAGCATCAGAAAGTGGTTTAGTTGACTAATGTCAATCCGTCAGACTTGTTAACAGCTTTGTTGCTTCTGTGTACATTACCAGCTTTGCCATGAAGAGACAAAAGAGACTCTGTAATAGAGTTAATAAATGAAAGATTCAGTGAGGGATTTGTTGTCCACAGAGCTCATGAATATGATGATTTTAGCTGGAAGTGCGCCCAACTGAGACTGCCTTTCAGAACCCATCTTTATACGTCAGAGACAAGTCAGTGTACACTGTACGTGCTATAAAATCATCTAGTGTATAGTTAGCAGCATACGTGACTCTTGGAGTTGTGACTTGATTTAAGGTTAACAATAATAATTAACAAATATGTGTTCTTTATGCTGAAATTTAGAAAAGCTGATATATGGAACATTTTGTGACACTTAAACAAATATTTTCCGGTTTCAGGTGCAATTCAGGTTTTAACTGAGGTATGTAATTAATAGAAAATGTAAAACCTTGAATTAAATACTGTTAATTCGCATTTTTTAGGATACTGAGGGGAAAAAGGTAGCCATAGTGTTTTTAATGTCACAGAAAGAATCCGAAGAAAGTATTAAAAAAGCTGGATGCCCTTAGGATCCTTTTCACACATATGTTATATATATATTTTCTTATAAACTCACACACACCATTAAATGCCCTTGTATAAGATTTGCACACAAGGTTTGCTACACACACACACACACACACACAATCACACACACACACGCACACACACAGCCTCGGGATCATCCTCAGTCTGTTACGTAACACACTGCCAAACGTCCATCTTTATTGAGGACAATTCTTCTAACGAGAGACACGCTCTCCCAGCAGCTGTGTTAGTCAGCCTGCCAGTAAATTTGCTTTCACCTGCAGGCAAAATCATGTAGTAAGAGGCTGTGTCAGTTCTGCGAATCCCGACATCCTACAGGAAACATGACGTGGTTCGCCACACATGCAACTCTCCCTTTATCAAAGCTGAAATGCAAACATGTGTATGTCTGCGTGTTTGTGAGCGTGTTTTCTGGCCGTGGGAGAGAGAGAGGCCCCGGGAGACACATAGAGGGGTGACATATAAGAGGCTTTAGGGCAGACAAGTGAAAAGGGGGCCCTTCCTTGGACAGAGACTAAAGATTAGGATGAAAGACATATGAGTGTGCATGGAGCGAGTTGGGGGGGTTGGTGAGGGTGCCTCTATTTTTTATGTCTCACCCACTGCTGCATCTCTCACACGGGCCATTCAAAATGAGCAGGAAGTAGAAGACAGATAAGATAGCGAGATAGGTGCCTAGCAAAAGACAAAGTGAGACCCTGACTGATCGATAGGCTCTTTAGAATTCAGTTTGCGAGAGGCCGAGGAGAGGCCGCGCAATGCACGGCTCTTTTTCCCAGCCACCTGATTCGTCACACATGCTAAGAGAATTTAACACACTTGCTCCTGGCGAGCAAATATATTCTCTGCACACATGTACATGAGAAGACGTGCGCATACAAAGCCATGCACTCATTCAAACAAGCACCCCACCACTGCAACACTGAAAGAAACACCTGCGTTACGGCCAGTGCTCCACTCTGAGGGAAAGTTTTGCATGTTTCTGCAATTTCTGTTTAAAGCAGCATACAGCTTTAAAAGCTTACGCAACAGTTTATTTTGTTCAGATTAAGATAAAGGTTATGGATGGATGGGTGCAGCTTTAGGTAGCCTACACACATTCAGGCGTGTTCTGTGTATCAAGGCAAAAATAAACTATCACATACTGAGGCTAGTTTATGCTGTTGACAAAGCGAGCCAACAGATCTGAGCTAATGTGACAGTTAACTAGCATTAATTCAGGAGCAAAAGTAAATGAAGCGGGCCTGCGGACACGACAGGGGAGTGCAGCGGGGATGGGAAGACGTGTGTACTGTACCACACTGGACCATGCTTGGATGAGCATGTAGGCCATGCCAACAACAATGCATAATACAGCCTCTGGTGATGGGGGGACGGATACGAACACACAGAGCTCCCACCTTACTTCATACACAACACGCAGACATTCACTCGTGCAAGCGCACGCGCACAAACTCACACGCATGCACAGACATTGACGGTGATGCGGCATGGAGCAGTTTATGCTCATATCAAAAGAAAGTCTTTGATCAGTGTGACAGGAAGGGCACTCGCCCCAAAGGAATTAGCTAACTCTCCTGCTTTGCACAAAAAAAAGCACATCCACAATAAATCAGGCGTGCTTGCATTTGCAACAGAGGGGAGAGAACGTTTGATATTTAGCTTCATTAATATGCTAAATGTATGAATATGATTTGTTCCAGTTCACTGTCCAGAGTAGCATGTCCATAGTGCCATGATAACCATAAAGAGCAGAATGTGCAGAAATTCAGGTTGCATGTATAATCCGCTCAGTTTAACAGCCTGTTACTCTGCACAAGCAATTTACATACAGCTTTTAAATTAGTACCACTTTTATTTCTCCTAAAAAAAACCCCGTCCTGACACGAAGAATACTTTCAAAAGAACCCCCGATTTTGTTTATTTTTGCTTGCTGGAGCGTTTCACCGATATAAGATACGGTTAAGGTGATGTAATATTTCCTCTTAGTATATAAAATTGAAGATAATTAATTAGGAACAGTTTGATACTTAGGTTTTATTGCTTAATGTTAATAAGAAGATTACAACATTCATGTTTGTCACTTAGATTTGAGGCCACGGTCTGGAGCTGTTTAGCTTTGCTTAAGTTAGCAAATAACTTAACCCTTTAAGACCTACCATAGAACCAAGTCCGCCAGAGCTTATCTTTATATTTTTACATGCCATTTTTGGGAGCATTTCAAGTTGTTATACATCAATACAACCGTTATAGCCCAAATGTTAATAATATGTATGCATTAAGTCCATAATAACTACATAAATTGCAAAAAAAAGTGCAATAAACTACAAAAAAAAGAAAATCGTTTTTGTTTTTTTTACATAAATTTCTATTTAGAGAAATTTCAGAAGTTTATCCCTCAAAACTGTAAATACAAAACAGTTGCACAAAATAGTTTCCAACAACAGGGAATGTATTTTGAGTGTCTTCATAGTTTTATTTTTGAGGAAAAACGAAAATAAATATTATAATGCAAATTTGAAAAAAAAAAAAAAAGCATGTGCATTAAAAGAAACTATTTCCAGCAGTGCAATTTGAGTTCTAAGCATCCCAGAAACTATTCAGAAAAGCATGAAGTCAAACATGACTTTTAAAAACACCAGTAAGGTAAAAAACTACATTTTCCGCGAAATGACGTCACTTCCGGTTTTGGGCAGGTAATGGCAGACATGCCATAGTTTGCGCTGACCTCTATTCCTAAATTATATAAATGAAAGAACAACCTAATAACCATAACTTTTTGGGGGGGAGGGGGGGTCAGTTCATAAGTTATATATAAAATAAACAAGCATATAATTATTTATGAATTACACACCTATGAGAATGAGCAAGTCTAAATATTTTCTCTACTCTCAGCTAAGCTAAGCTAGCTTCCGCCTGACTATAGCTTAGCTGTTTTCAATCTCTTAATCTAGTTATAGTAAACAAAGTAAATATATAATAATATTATTATATGATAATGCAGCGGTAGAATCAGTCCATATTGTAATTCTACTGCTGTTCCTCAATAATTTGTAACTTTTTATAACTTAAAATTTCAAGATAACCACTCGAGTTATGTATCTAGCTTACATAATTTCAAACAAAAAAACAAATGCAAAAAACAAAAAATAAGCATCTTGAAATTACATGTTGTTTCTAAATGAGTAAGACTTGGAGATACTAACTTGAAATTTTGATTTTTGTGGAGGGAACAAGCTTCCAAACTATACACCAAGAGGGCTGGCAGTTAGCCTTTGATTGATAAGTAGCTAACCTAGTGAAATTTAAACACTTACTTTTATATATAAATAAATAAACCAAAGCAAAAAACAAGAAAATGTTGCATTTTATTTTTTGCAATATAGTATTGTATTATACTTTTTTAATACAATTGGATTTCTAACAGGAAACATGTTAACACCTGGCTATTGTTTGGTTATGGATCTATGACAGAATGCTAACTACAGCAGATGGTAATAGCATAGTTAAAATAAAAACTTTAAATAAACTTACAGAAATTTACATCAGAAGGTTGTGGTGGTTGGCAGTGACAATTAGCTACAAAGTAGCCGCTGCTTCAAATTCTCTGCTACTTCTTATTGGTGTAGGAAGTCAACATTTTTGTTTAATTGTACCACATGATTCATTAATACTTTCATGCTTGCGTTAAAAGAAATTTAAAAAGAACTAGCTATGAGCTCTAATTGGGGGATAAAGTAAGATTTGGCAGCTAGGATAACCCTGAAGGCCTTTACACAAAAAGCATGCTGTGAAAAAGCAACATGAGATCTGAACTTCCTGTGTAATGAAATGTGAAAAAACGAACTTAACATTACGAGCTAGTTTCTAAACAAGAAAAATACAAAACAGATTCATATAATTCAAAATAGAAGGCAGTTTCGTACATATTTTAGGATGTCAGTCCAGCAGTTTGAGCTGTTGTTGGCAGAGTTGGGACCACATCTGAGGAGGCAGAGAAATAATTTCAGACAGCCGATTGACACCAAGCAGTGTCTAGCTGTATTTCAGAGGTAAGTATCATTGTATATTCAGTACCAGTGTATGTTTTGCACTAGTAGGTTACTTGCTGCCAAATACAGTGATCTGACTGGTCAGCTCTATTTATTCGGATCCGATAAATCGAGTTAAATGCCACAAAAAAATCATCCAGGGAAATCAGGCTTTATTATGAATAGGTGAGTCCAAAACATATTTTTATGCGTCAGTTGTGTAAAGGCCTTATGACAGGGTCACTTAGAAATATGTCACAATAATTTGTATATTGAGCTGCAGTGAAGTTACATTTCTATTCAAGCTGTGTGAAATTATATTACATCCTTATATGTGACCTGTGCTGCTGCAGCTGCTCTGAGAGTCACTGTTGTTTAGCCAAAGAAATTCAACACGATATAAGCAGAGGTTACATAATCATGCTGGTTTTCCAACCCTGTACAGTTTAAAGCTTGTACAAAGGACGAATTCGGTGAGTGAATCTAATCAGCATCATCATCTTAAATTTAAATTGTTGCCTGCTGCCCTTGATTTAATCTAGCATTGAGCATGAACAACACAATCTGCTCTGCACCAGTTCAACATAGTACATTACCATAAATGTAACCAGTTTAGCCTGCACTAACTGCCTCATATTTTCATGTAACCTTTGAGCAACACAAAATTAGTATGGTTCAGTTTGTTTTGCAAGATATTCACAGAATGGAAAAAAAACCCCGACCTATAGCAACAAATTCAACAGCCAATTAAAACAGTAAAGAAATATAGAATTAGACCAGAATTAGTTTACCACACGTCAGTGCTTACCTTTGGAAATCATTTGTTCTGTCCTCTTTCTTAGTGTGGCACATAGTCCATTTAGCTAGCAGACTCACTGTGCTCTGAACAGAAACAGGATGCAGTATGTGTTTGTTAAGCTGTTCGAAAAGTCGCATCTAAAAAGATTGCTCTTAAAAAAACTATAGATACTGAAGTACAGCATGTGGGAACATAATGACAGCTGTACTGTCAGAAGAAGGAAAGGGTGGAGGGATCCAGATTCATATTCAGATGACTTTATTAATCCCAAAAAAGGGAAATTTGTACCTGCTCACATAGTCAAACTCACACAACCCTGAGAGTGTGTGAGGTCGTGGGGTGTCGTTACATTCTTATTACACAACAAATATCCATGCCGTCAGCTGAAAGCATCACCAAGCTGCAGCGCACGAAAATGTGCTCACTCCACAGCATTAAGTATTAATCTGCCTATCTGCTTTAAATGCTCATTAGCCGAAGATGCCAGCACATTCGGGACTATTTTAGCCCCTAAATTTAACCCCTTCTATTCTTTTCTACTTCGCTATAACCTCTAAATGAAACAGGAAGCTCCAATGAGGGGATTCCCCCATTTATATAATCTGTGATATAGCCTATATGAGAGCTAATTTCTTCCCTCCTCTATTTCTCCTCTTTTCCCCCCTTCATTCAGCCTCTTTTTAGTGTGAGAATCCCCCCGCCCCCCAGTTTATAGTGATGGTCAAATTGATGGCTCTAATTCTATCCAATGAAAAAAGGTTGTTAAATGTTATTAAAGTCACCCATCCAAAGCAGGGGAGAAAGGAAGTGAAAGAATAAGAACATGGTGAAGAGGAGAGGAATTAAAACTTGCTTTGTATCGGCAATGAAGAAAACTAAAAGAATAAATGGACCCAATCTGGCTGCACTTGGTGCTAGAATGGCTGCCCATCCAAAAGCCCATGCCCAATCCACCATGTCACTTTTGTCCGTCTCCAAACCCTGCGGATGCTCTGCTTTTATAGCAGATGCACAGAACCAAAGGATGTGAGGCGTGAAAGCAATGGGAAATTCATTACATATTCCTACCCCCCTCCGTTCACCATAATCACCACAATTAGCAGACATCTGCAGTGACTCCAAAGCTGGGAGTGTATTCAGGCAATCAGAGCAGCTTCACCGACAGCACTGACTGCAGCCCCCTCTGTGATGGGCCTCATCCTGAAGGGAAGCATTCCATTAGAAACTCAGTGATTAATTGAGACGGCGAATTCGCTTCTGGCATCGAGCACGAATGAAACCCAACAGGAGGCATCCACGATGGCAGAGCCGCGCGCGGGATTGCGGTCCAGAGTTGGCGGGGACTTTAACATAGTGTCGATGGTGTTAGATGAGGCGCTCACGCTGTTGGTTCGCAATTATCGGTATGAGAAGAGTTACTAGAAAACAGCTATGTGAAGATTTTCTGACCCATCAAGTAAACAAAACCTGTGTGTGTCTAACAATAACCCGGATTTTATAGGTACTTACGGTTATTGGTATTATCCCCCGTGCTCTGAGAAACCTGGAATCCAGATTCCTGAAATCCACTAAAGCCTTTTATGTTGTTTAGTTGTAGATGTATCTTGTATGTAAAGGACATTTTAAAGGAGCTGTTTAACTTAAATGTGAAGCACCTGCTGTCAGACATTTGCTTAGCATAAGATAAAAGCAGGACTCTAAAATAACTTTTCCAACCCAAATGATGCTGATCTGTACTACTGTGTGTTATTTCTACCCTTCACTTGTAAATCTCTAGAGATGTTGGTACATTTAGACTCCCTGTGTTTATACTTCTTGCCCTAAGCAAAGTTAACACTCTCAGTTTACAGATATGAAGCGTCAATCTTTTCAAATCTCTGCGAGAAAACGGGCACATTCTTCAAAATGTCAAACTATTCCTTTAAGACGTCTCTGATTGGATGATTATCAAAAGTGTTGGGTGGCCCACTGTATGTTCTCCATCTGTAGTGGATGACAGCATGTTAGACAGCTCATTACTGAAGCAGTTGGAGATGTCACTCTTACTAGGCACAGTATGGAACATCCACGGCTTTAAGCCTCAGCTTGTCATGAAAATTAACAGTAACACATTGGACTCTTATCATCTTGCCTTGAGTCCGGCGCCGGCTCGTTTCCCGGATCGCGCGGCACGTAGAAGTAAGTGTAAATACGTACATCAGTCGAGCTTACGCGGGCGCAGCTGCAATTGAGCCTCATTGTCCTTGGAAAAAAGGGGAAAAAAAGCCAGCTTTTTATAAACTCAGCAGACAGGCATGTTGTCACACAGACGAAAACACATTTGGAGTTTATTAGATTCATCTGCAGGAGATGAAATCATCCAGAACAGCTGAATGATTATGTGTATCACTTTATAAATGGTTTTTAGTAACGACTGATGCATTATTTAGAGAAACACCACACTATAACAAATACTCCAAACAATCCAAAGGAATCCTTTTAATTTTCCTGTTTTATTTCTTTACAGTGAGTGTTTTTCTCCAAATGCACAGAGTACACTCTTGATATTTGCCAAACTTAGCTTTTCCTCCTCATATGCAAAGCTGACGTACTTTGTATTCTGCAGATTTTAAAATGTGCATTATTTACATCAGATGTGATTATGCGTCCGCAATGGATTTCAGTGCTTCTTGGCACATCACTACGTATCAGTAGAATAACATGAAAGCCAGCCACCGCAAAATGTATGGCAGTCGTCCCGCTGCTTGCATGTATGTGTCCTAATGAGATACAAACAAAACATAAGACCACTCATCAAAGCACCGCTCAGTGAACTCATGCTCAAAATATCCACATGGTGATGTAAAATTATAGGATTTTGTACAGCATCGAGCATTGTTTTGTTTGAGGAAGTTGGAGCTAACCTATAACACCGAGTGGTGCAGTGGTTAGCGCTGTCATCTCGCAGCAATGAGATGACAGCGCTGGGTTTGAATCCACCAGCTCGTTGGGGTCTTTCTGTGAGTTTACTTTACTCTGGCTTCCCCTCCCTCCACAGTTAGAAGACACGTTCTTAGTTATGTTGTGATTCAAAATTAGTCATCTAGATTGTCAACCTAGGCTAGCTTTTAAGAAACTTAAATGTGCTTAACTAGAAGTACAAAGCAGAATAAAATAGAAGGGCTCAATGAAAGTACAAATACCTTAAAAAATCAACTGATTTTAAAACTGCTCTTGCATTAGTGTGCACTTTCTACCAGTGTAAAAACACAAGCAAACAAAGAAGCCTTAAGTTTGGAGTTATTATGTGATGTATGTAATGAGTAAATGTGGGGTGTTTTTTCTTCTTTTAAATGAGGCTTTAAATTTGTATCTGTAGTTATAAATGTTAACACGCTAGTAAGAACATTCCAACCAAGTGGAGAGCTCTGTGATAAACGGATCGTTCTGTTCCAGGAGTGGTTCATCGAATTAAGCGCTGACAAAAAGGATTCTTTTCAGTTTGTCTTTTACAACAAGGTCGTTTTCAGCTACTATCACTGTGCAAGTTTATCATGTTAAACCTGCATTTATTAATCACCGAAAAGAGTCTTTCCTGGTGAAGTCAGCAGAACTGAAAAGGACTTTCATGCAAAAAAAACTAACCCACCCACCCCGAAACCCCGAGATTTCACACATATACTACCCCTCTCACAGAACAGGGCTGACCCTAACCAAAGCAGAAAGACAAGTGGGGGGCCCCAGTGCAAAACTAATGAAGAGGACAAGCACATCAGACGCCGCACAGGTCCTCAGGAGGAAGTTTCATTAAATAGCAGTGCTGTTGTATGATATCTTGTCTTGTTTGGTGTTGGGTTTGGTTTAGCTCTCAGAGCATAAATACTCTAGTAAGTTTCAGAGGGAACTTCCTTTTTGGGGGACATTTAAAGAAGCTGATGCTCCAGACCATCAGCTAGTCAGACTTAATCATTCTTTTTACAGCACATCGGTTTTCAGCTGTGCTAACATAACTGCATGACTGTTTTCCCCCCAAAGCTCAATTAACATGATGTGTTTGTAGAACACAGGAGTGGTGATCGCTAAAAATGGACCACTGAAACAATCGTAAACAACTAATGATGTGTAACTCTGTGAATTCAGTGTCATTTGCATTTCTGATGAATTCCATGTCATATCCGATCAAGTACAAAAGCAAGGTCAGCTAAAAGGTAACCCTGAACTTTAGATTTAACTATACAGGGACCTTGTCAAAAAGGGGCACCCAGATTCTTTAAAGTCACCGAGAACCATGTGATGCTTTGGTTAAAAAGGAAACATGAATTGCACCGACTAAGGAATTATAAGGTTTTCACACCATAGCAGCCGCACGCATAAACACCCACGTGGTTAGATTTGTGAAAGAGCTGTGATTGAAGCTGGGGCTAAATTAAGAGGAAAGACAGATTAGAAGCTTAACGGAAATCAAGCCAAGGCTGTTGCTCTCATTTGGATGTCGGAAATTAGACCGAATAGCGAATAAATCTAGGTGCTTTACTTTCGAGAGCACCGTTCCCACCAGTTATGCAAATTAGCCTTCAAAATGCACACAATAATCGAATGATGTGGCGCTTTGTTTGGAGCTTTGAGCGTGCTTATTTTATAGGTTTAACAGGGACGAGAGCGGCGCCTCCTCGTATTGCGGCTTCTTCGTGGCTGTCGTAAAATCGTAGAGCTACAATGAAACGGGGTGTGATCCTCCACTTGGTGCTTCCTTCCTTCTAGCATGGGTCTGGGCCTTATAAAGGCCTGTGTGGTGTGCCACAGACACATTTCTGCTGTGTGGAGAAATGTGTTCAATCACCATGGCTACTGGACAGACCCCTGCTGTGGTTATTAGGATTTCTCTGTCTGCTTGCACAGGTTAACCACTCACTGTCTGTGTTACGGATGCGAATGTGAGTGAGTGTGTTCAGGAGGGTTACAGGTCAAGAGGTGATTTAATATTATAATTATAGAGCCAGAGTGGTGGGGTTTTTTTAAAGCAGGATCTCACCTAAAATGGATCAGCTCGGACCGCGCTGCCTCTCAACAATATGTGAGAAGGGGGAACATGAGAAAGCTTTAAGCTGTATTGATTCAGCCGACTACTCTCGGAGTGAGTACCAGAGGATCTGAAGAGAGAATTATCCATGCACCATTTCCTCCCCTGCTCCTGTGTGGAAAATTCTGCAGTTCCAGCTTTGTCGTAGCCTACATACAGCAGAAACACACACACTCAGGGCCCCATAAACATTGTGCTTAGGGACACACACACAGCAAGAGAGAGAGACACACACACACTGCGTTGAGGTTTGATGTTGCAGAATAATAGTTGTTTGATTTATTTATAGTCATTCCCTTCCATCTGAATGGCTCTGCATATTTTTTTGTTAAATTAATCTTAAAATAGGACAAGCAGACGGATTAAAAAAAAACCCTGCAGAAGCACGCTGCTGTAATGCTGTAAAATTTAGGATTTTCTCTATAGGCTGCTACATCATTTTTCCCATATTAAGTTATGCCGTAATGTGGGTTATTATAGCGGTCTCTGAGCCTACATAAAGTGCGCTGAGGTCTTTATAAACACTAATAACACGCACTTGGGTGCTCCAGTTTCACTCTGAGTCCATATGAAGAGATTATGGGAAGCCATAAAACTGTGGTGGATAAGTCCCACCAATGAAATCTGAATTTCTGAGACACGGGGCATTGTCTGCATATGCCTCTTTGCCCTGAGTATCCTCCTCCTCTACTCCCCACCCGGTTTCTCCTGAATAATGCACGATGGACACCCCCTCCCTCGCTTCCTCCCTTCAGCCCCCTCCTCCGCGCCGGCCCTGTGTCCAATAGCCGACGCGCATTTTATCAAGCTATCTCCTCTGAGCCAATCCCAGTCCACTCAGTGATCCCTGTAAACCGGATGCCCTCCCTTCTGCCCCTCAAACAGACGTAATCTGTGGATCAGAGAGGCAGGCGCCCAGTCAGTGCGTGGACTTGGTGTCGGATGGAGAAGATGGGAGTAAAAATAAAAATAAAAAAAAGAAAAGAAAAGAAATACTCCCCGCTGCAGAATCAGAAGAAACTGCGATCAGCGCCCCCGCGACAGGAGAGTGAGTCCTGCTGCTTCACCAGCAGGGTGAAGGGAAATCTTGTGAGTATGCCATCATGTCAAATGCATAACCTAAAACGGGTATGCGGTGTTTTTTTGGTTAATCCGGTGCAGCCGGCGCAAAACCGGCGGTTTAGTTAAAAAGAGATGATGCATCTTTATTATATATGTGCGTTTTTGTAATAAAGTATGAATGAGCTGATTAATACGTGCACACGGGCTGGATGTGAAACTCTGTGGCGGTGTGTGATGTACTCCGGGTTGTCGCTCGGTACTATCGAGGCGGCTTTAGCTCTCCGTGCCACTCATTTCTTCTTCTGGGCATCCGTGTGACTAAAGGGGGAAAAGGGCGATTTCCGATTGCTTTGGCAAGTATGAATCCTTTTAAAGCGCACTTCAGTTAAAAAAAAAAACGCTCTCGCAGACGCGTCGATGGCACACGGTGGGCAGACAAACGCTGCCCTCCCTTCTCTGAAAGTTTTAACGGTGTTTTTAAAAGAGCTCAAAAGAATCACGCCGAGAGGCTTCAGGGCAGCATAACTTTGACTGCTTTCACTCAGCAGACAGTCTTTCGTTCACACTGAGGCCTGAAAGTCGGCTGATAAATGGTGTCTATTATTTTTCCCAGCCGAACAATGCGTACCGGCTTTGTTTGGACCATCTGTCATTGTATCGACATTACAGCCAGCCCTCCTGCCCCACAAAGAATCCTGAGTGGGAGACACCTGAAGCGCAGACAGCAGACAGCGATCGTTCAGAGCCGCCACCCGTCTCTCGCCAAGCCGTGACTCATGGTGTGGTCCGTCTGAGTGGATGGGTGCGTAACGCGGCCACAAAATAAACAGGCGCTGGAACAAAGTGTTGCAACTGAAACATGATTTGTTTTTGGGGAAGGGATTCCACATAATGCACGCGTGTCTGCTGATGTGTTGTTTATCCTCAGATGTACGCTGGGACTGGAATAGTGCAAGTAGATGAAAAGCGTTTGCTGTATTTGCGCATCCTGAATTCTCGGAAACAGCTTTTTGCGCATCTGACTTCCTCCCGGAATTTTTGGGCCTTCGGCACATGGCGAAAAAAACAAAAAACAAAACAGCCAGACTGCCATTTTCAGGGTGGGCACACACACACACACACACACACACACACACACACACACACACACACACACACACACACACACACACACACACAGATACAAATAAACACACTCCATCACAAGCACTGCACACTCAGTTTGGGGCATAGAGGCCTGATAAGCCGCACAGCTTTGACCCTCCAGTTAGTTGAATGCAGATGAGGCCAGGAGACTTCAGAAACTGCACTGCTTAGCTTATAGACACGTGGTGCCAAGCACTAATATGCCTTAAGGTTAATGAGGCAGTCTCCATAAATTCTTTTGCCATCTGGATATAGTAGGTCTAGACGCTTAGTGCAGCACTACATTTTACCCACTATAGATTACTCACAGAGTGATTTGATGAAAAAAAAAATCAATGGAATTGAAGAAAAAACATTTACCTACTGCCGAGAGCCATTTAACTGCTTGTACTTTAATTTCTTTTACATAAATTATTGGGAAAATCTGTCTCAGTAAGCCGTGTGGTGGAAGAACACTCCTGATAGGCACTGATGTGATCAGTTGTGATGGCCTCGCTTCCATCCCTGTCAGGACTGAGTTACATTTAATTCACTTTAGCCGTGTCCCCTGTGAAGTAGAAAAAGCTGCTCCCTCACATTACAGAGCAACCAATGTCCGGGTGCATAGCTGTTTAATTCGGTTTCAAAGAGTTATCGGGGTGGGATAAGTGAACGGAGCAAAGCCAGCGTCTTCCTGCCGCTGTAATGTGGACGCAGGGGTGGTTTGGATGTTGGCTTATCTTATCTCCTGCTTGGATCTATGATCATCATTCCTGCATAGCTCATTATCACATATGATGAGTTTCATCAGCTGCACCCTGCAATTATGTCGAGAAGCAACCTGCTATCACAGCGGAGAGGCTCTCAGCCGCAGATCACTGTTGTTCCTCCATTACACGGCATCTATTTCTCAACAGAGTCCGCAGAACAGTTCCAATTAAACATTATTGTTGCTTTAGTTTGTCTCTGTCGGTGGAAATGCAGCGATGGCACAGGGGATCATCATCAGCGACAGCAGCTGGGGTTCACCGATTCGTTCATTCTGGTTCAAATTCAACTCCTGGATGATATAAAATGTTGTGGATACCACAGCTCAGTTCAGCTGCACTCATTCAGCACAACTGCTTTTTTTTTTAAATAGCAAAAAACTAGTTACATCTTGTATATTTTTATAAATCCGTCTCTGTCTAAGGATCCAAAACAGCCAATACAATCCAATCTCACAACTCCTGTGAAGAAACCTTGCGGTATGTCCATGCATCTCAGCTAAATGGAAGTTTAGGCCTGAATGCGTTCATATCAACAGGATCCTGTGTGTGTTTGTTCTTCCCCCGTGTGTGTGTCTGATTGGGTAATTGGTAAATGGAAAGGTTAGGTAATGGAGACCCCTGCACCCTGCCTTAGGCATTGTGACATACTGCGTGTCTAGATGAGTGGATGACCTCTAACCTCTTGTCTAGCCAACGGCTCAGGTCCGCTTGGGTCAAGCCAGGTGGCTTTCAAAAGCCTACTGGTCCGTTCAGAAGAAGATGACATTTAAACTCTTTCCACGTCGGGACCAAATGCACGCTTTTGGTTAATTAGGAAACCCTCACAGCCCATGTATGTGATAGTACACTGATCAGCAGCAACATTAAAGCCACCTGCCATAACATTGTGAATGCCCACCTTGTCTTGCACCGATATTGCACCTCTTGATGGATGGGCCTCCAGGATTGTTGGACCTTTGTCGTGTTTCTCAAGCTGTTTCTGAGGAGTTTTTGCCGCATTGTGGTGGACGCCGCTGCTATCAGGGAATACCCTCGCTGTGGTAGGTACACTTGATCTACGACCATATTCGGAGGGGTTTGATATGCAGATCAATGCACATCTCAGAGGAACGAAACAGTCCAAAATAAGATCTACTTAGTTCAGCCTTTTCCTTACTTCTTAAATTCAGCTCCCGAGAAATGGCCTTTCTCTTGCATGCTCTTTTTCTTCTCTCTGCGCTGGCCGTTTGTTTATCTGAAATGACTAAGCCAAGAAAAAAGTAAGAATCAATCACACGTATATGATTGGCCTGCACAATATCAGAAATCAGTCTCAGTGATCGAAATCGAGCCTTTGAGTCTCTGTGCATTTTATCTCCTGCTTTTCTTGTGTTTCTCCTGCTATTATCCAACTGGGCAGAATAATTGGTCTTCGCTTGATTTATTATTTTGCTCTTCTTATGGTTCTGAGAGGAGACAAAGACGAGAGGAGACAAAGAAAATGGTTGTCTGGCTTTGTGTTACAGGTAAATTTATAGAGTAGTAGTCGTGGGAAATGCTGATTATGGGGCTAAGAAAACAAGTTAAACATCTCTGGAATAATCAGATTTTACCCATCCCTCTCATGCCTACATATTTTTCTTTCCCCAAACAGCCTGATTCTTCTTCTGCTTTTATCTTAAAGGGTTAAAGTGTAGTTGACCAATACAGATATGAGAAACAACAGATTTAAAAATCCAGACGCAGATCGGCTAATCTGCTCGTTTTTCCCACGTTGTGGTTGCGGTGTTTAATCTCAAACTACCATAAGACACAAACTAGCCTTGAACCTGTCGCTGCTGAGAGAAACAGCCCGTCTCCGTTCTGTCACTACATGCTCTCTATTGTATCTCTGCACAAGAAACTCCCCATTGGAAATTTTGGAATCTTTCCCATTGTTCCTAAAGGAAAAGGGGCTTTCATATGGAAGTGGGGAACGCCAGGAAATGACTGGCATTCTTTGTGGACAATTTGAAAATAAACTTGTGGGTCCTCACTTCTCTCTCAACAGCCAAGCACAAAACTAGAAATTAGAAGTGAGGGTCATGGTGTTAACAATTCCCTCTTTCTTGTGTTTCCTGCTGTAATTTGTCCCCAAACGTATATTTTCTTCTACTGGAGACGCGCCACCGCAGTTTCCGCTTTTTGTCGAGAGCTTTGCACTCTCTTCTCGACAGTTTCTTGAATGGACGCATTCTCTCTCTGTCTTTTTTTACTTTTCCTTTTCCCTCAGTATTTGTCCTTATTTTGCCTTATCTTCCCCCTGCCTGTCTTTAAACACAACCCCGCTGCTTGGGCTCTGCTTTATGAGGTGTGACAGTTGAAGTCTGGTTGCCGAGGCAGGCCGCGTGGACTGGAACGTAAAGCTTTACATTCAGCCGGCTGCAGCCGGGTTTGTGGAGGACTTAAACTCACTTCACCCCTATACAGTACCTCGTATACAGGAACTGCCTTCATTCTGCTGAGCTGGCATGAAAGTGCAGAACTGGAAGGAGGGGAGAGCGGGGAGAGGAAAAAAAAACACTTTAACCTCGGAGCTCGTAGTTGAACACATGCAGTTGCTACCTTTGAAGGAAAAAACTGAAAGAAGATTAAAAGCAGATGTTAATTGAATTAATTCGTCACTTCAGCTGCACAAAGTTTAGCCTCTTTTTTTTCTTGTGTATTTTGGCTAAAAGTGTTCATAGCTCTCTCTCACTGCTTTGATTTAATACTAAACAGGTTGTTTTTCTCAGACGATCAGCCTCTCCACCCCACAGATTGACACTCACACCTTACCCTCCTCCTCAAACTCCTCTTGTTGTTTTTCCCACCGGGCCAGGGGTAGTTCCCAGGTATTTGACCAGTCTAGCGTAGCAGGGAGGCTGGTTGTTGTGTCCTCTGTGAGACAAAGGCAGTGTGCCTCAAGTATAGGGATGAAAGGAAACGGGGCTGTGCAGCCACTCATTTTTACAATGGGAAACCTCCTTAGCGAGGCTGTAGGGCAAATAACCACCTTCTCTCTTCCTTTTCTTTAACAAGCACCGAGACTGAGAGCTTGTCTCTATCTTTTTTCTTTTTGTAGTAGGAGGAGCAGCGCCGCGTATATACCTATAGATGTGAGTTTGTGTGCGCGTGTAAAGGAGGAAGGGATATCCTTTGTCTCTGCGCAGAGTGCTTTTTCAGCTTTCGCTTCCTTACACCTGCTCAGCTGACAGATGGTGTTTCGCTGTTAAAAGATGAACCAGCAACCGAGGTTGAAATTGTTAAAAGATGGGTGGGGGAAATTAAAGGGAGATATCAGAAAAATAAATACGTATGCCATTTAAAAATGTTGCTGGAGCCTCTCTTCAGTAAAAGGGGACACGGACATTGGGTGTTTTGCTTTCTTCAAAATTGAAGGAATTACCTTCAATTACCAGTAAGAAAAAAAAGAAGAAATAAAAGCAACTTTTAAGATATTAAAATCAACAAAATCTGTTCAACCTCACAGTGTTACATTTAAGGCTCGATAAGTGCTGTAGGACATTTCGGCGTCGGTGAGTCTAAAAACCTAAAAACATACAATATTATGTGAAAATGCCTTTAATTTTATGAGCAAATGATATATTTTTTCATTAAATCTTCTATATTGGTCCTCAGTGTAGTGTTGTCATCTCGGGTGGTTGTCAGGAGGGGCGGGGGGTGGGAGCGGAAGCCGCAGGAGTCTTTTATGGCTCCAGGTCCAGAGACAACCTGTTCTCAGGCACTTCTCTCCTGGCACTTTTTTATGACATCATAAATTCCTCCATTTCCTCTGACCAGCCCTAGGTGGGTATAAAGGACGTACCTGGCCAGTAATTGTCTGTCTGGCCCTCTCATCTGTCGGATTCCTTATGCTGCTGGTGACCTCCTCCAGAGCCAGACTCTCAGACTGCCTCAGGATACAGAGATCTCTCAGATCTGCACCGTGGACCAATAAAAACTGTAGTTTGTTTGTTGAGTGATCAAAAAAAAAAAGAGTTAGAGAGAAGAAGAAAGAAAAAAGCTTGTTTCTAGTTCATTTAGATTAGCAACAAGAGTCAGCTTGGCACCCACATTATAGGGGCCTCTCTGCGTGCATGTGCTCTTCAGACCGTCAACAACAACCCACTCCCACTCTCAGACCTGTTGATACCTTTTGTTTGTTGAAATCTGAGGACGAACAGCAGAAAAGAAGGGATTAGGGGAAGAAAGACAAGGTTTTTTTTTTCTTCTTTTTTTTGGAGGGAAGGGGGGCCCAGAAACACTCAGCGTTCACATTAATCTGATGCTGAGCTCGGCTGGCCTCAGGGAGGCTCGAACAATACACACACCAGCATGACAACATTCCTGGAGGTTAAAAAGGTCAGGGGTCACCCAGTGACCCCACCCTGCCAATCAGTTCCAGGGCACTAACTCGGGGCCTTTGTTTTTGCTTTATGTCTTCGCACTTGTTGAACAGACTCTGAGCCTTATGTTACAATGTGCCCTTTGCTCTCTAATAGACTGGATTGGCACGGAGCACTTTTACGTTTGTTAAGTCAGTTTTGGCTTAGATAATAATAGTTTTTTAAAAAACAGGGAGGGGGCTGCGAAGAAGGAGAGCGTAGCAGTGTTTCATTGTTGCAGCTTCGGGGTTCAGAGGTTTAAATGCAAAACAGAACATGGAGAAAGAAAACACATTAGCCCGAGGCTGCAAAATGTGCACATTGACTTTAAAAAGCTTTGGCCAGGTTTGCTTGGCAGTATACTTTTTAATATTATGTCTGTAGCCTATGGCGCATATTATAACCCAGCCAGATGTTTGGCAAGCCCACATCTATATATGGGAGCAAAAGGAACCACGGCAAAGCAGCCAAGCTGTAATTATTGTCCATATTTTCAATTGATTTATGCCCATTTTATATAATCAGCCCACCCGGGTCACTTATTAGTCCAACATAGGCAACGTAGATGCTCAAAGTTGTATTTTTCCTTCCTCATCAAAAATCCAGCTTTGCTTTTTTTTTTCTTCTTCTTCTTCTTCTTTTTTTTTTTGCAAACAGCACAGCAGACTTCAAATAAAGTCTGCGAGCCGTCATTAAAGTGGAGCGTATGCATGTGTAGGCATGGAGTGGCATGTGAGGCCCCTGCAGGGAGACTGCAGGTCTGTTAGTCATTATGACTGAATGTACAGTATACACTGGAGTGGACACGCAGCTACATTAAAGCCTCACCCACGGCCACATTGGACCACCCCAGAGACACACCGCTGGCACTTCCTCTGCCCGCTTCCATCGCTCAGCCTCAAGGGAAGCGCGTTTAGGGATTTCCTGAGGAAACTCGGGGCAATTAATCGTGGGTTGATTAGGAAACTTTCTAGTGAAAATCCAATTAATCGTAAGAAACATTGTACTCTTTTCCTTCTTTTTTGTGTGTGTTTGTTGTTCTGTGCATTAAAATAAACACCCTCCTGTGTTTTCTTGTCTTCTAGGTTTTCCCACCCGGCTCCGTGAAGATGATTTCAGTCAGGTATACTTCACCACAGCATTCAAATACTCACTTTCTTGCAAAAATATTCACAGTGCGTCACAGAAAGATGGCTATAAACCTCTTGAATTTTATCCTGCATGCCAAATCCGCTTATACAGTGGAGGAAGGAGACACCGCTCTCTATTAGTCTGCAGTTAGAAATGAAAGCCTATCTTGGCTGCAGCTGTGGAGGAGCTCCAAAGATGGGGACGTTTATTGTCAGGAACAAATAGAGGCCTTTTTATTTTGTCTAGCAGCTGACGCCTCTCCCCACCCACTCCTCCATAACCGCTTTTGTCAGTAATGTAGAGTGGCCTGCTCGGGCAAGAGCGAGAGACCATGAGAGTTTCAGAGTGGAAAGGAAAAAAAGAAAAAGAAGTGGAGTTAGCTGTTGATAGGCTCGGGCAGGAAAGGCACGGCTGTTTGCCATATGGCGCAATTATCAGCTATTTGAAATGATTATCACTCTCCATCAATACAGTGTTTAAATGTATATATCTGAGTGTGTGTGTGTGTGTGTGTGTGTGTGATTTGATCTCTGGTTTGTGCCCCCGGTGTAATGTTGGGATTCTGTGACCTGCAGCTTGGCCCCCCATTTAAGCTGGGATAGCTATGATCTCCCCACCTCTAACCCCAATCCCTCCTCCCTCTGTCACCCCCTCCTTCCCTAACACACACACACACGCAAAGTCTACCAGCACAAAAGAAATATTCAGCTGTAGAGAGGGGGTCTCTCAGAGGGCGCGACATTGAACTGGGGGTGGGTGGGGGGGATTAAGTAGAAATGGCTGGCTGACACTGGGGTTGCCATGGCAAAGCCCCCTTTTTCTCCTCTCCCTTCGACCCTCCGCCTATTTTTCATTTGAGGTCTCATTGTGGGGGCGAGGTGTAAGTGAGTGTCTGTGTGACTGTGATGGAGTAGGGACGATCTAATTCGACATATGAATTTAGGCTCTTATCAGAAGCTGCCCTGCTTCACCCCGGGAGAAAAAGAGACCTCTGCTTCAGTCAGAAAGAAGAGAAACATCCGAACACGTGATTTTATTTATTTATTTTTCAGGCGGGCAGGTTACAGATTTGTTACAGACCTGCTATCCTCTGAGTATCATTAAATATTATGGTGCGTTATTGCATTTTATTTAGCAGTTAATGTATTCCTGTCATTTAAAAAAATAAAAATAAAAAATGACTTGAACATCTTTGCATGTACACAGAGGAAAGCATGCCACGCCAGAATGCAGAGGCAGTAATTCAAAGACGCGGCATACGCACGGGACAAAAAACCAAAAAACAAATTGTCTGTTTTATGACTGAATTACAGCAGCAGTAATATGGCGCATTACTCATCCGCTGCAGCCGGGGCGTTATCACGCTAGCCTCATGCTGGCCTCCCAGCAGCCCCAGCAGAGTAATGGATGCAGGTCGAGCTCGCGCGATGACATCAGCACCCTAAGCCGATGAAATGGGGCGATGAATGACCATAGATCAGCGTTTACCACCCTGACGTCAGCCCCTGCTCTGTGCAGCAGTGCACTGACACCGCCGGCAGTTGTTCCCCCAGATACTGGTCCGCTTCGGACAAAGGGAGCTCACAGCAGGACGTCAGTATTGTTCTCCGGACTCGGTGTCCATAAGACCTGTGCCAGGATTGAAGATGGTTAAGCAGTACTGCTCACAGGGTCTTTAAAGAGTAGAAATACAAGCATATGCTTATTATATTTTAGCAGAATTCAGCCAAATTACAGAAATCCATTTTCTCCCCAGTGCCCAGATATTTGTCTCTGAGATTTTCTTTTATGCTTCCACCACAAAAAGACTGAAGATGAATGGAAGCACTACTTTGTAGTGAAGAAATGGCTCTAATGAACACCGCTGACAGAATGATATGTGGGTTATTTATAGAAGCTGGGACTTTGTTTCTGGAAAGATGGTTTCGGTATGTAACGTTTTAAATGTTTTTTTTCTCAATGCTGTGATCAAGAAAAACAAAAAAAGAAAACGGCATAAATCAAAGAGCTCAGACAGATCTCACAAAATCTACGCAAAAGAAGCCAAATTTATCCTCATGGCTACACACCACGGGAGGAAATGGAGAAAATGTTTGTCTGCGTTTGTGTTTTTTTCTTCTTTCTTCATGTGTGTGAAATCAGTCTTTAAAGAGAAGAAGACAGTGGGATATCAGCGCTAACAACTTTTTCTTCATCTGTGTTTCAGATGCTGTTACGAGCAATTTTCATCTGAAGATGAAAGACTTCGTGTTCCTCTGATTAATGAGGTGGTAGTAAAGCTCTAAAGCAGAGCCTCTCAGCTTATGCTCGAGCTTAAGTATGCTTCGTGATGCTTTTGTGTGTGTGTGTGTGTGCGTGTGTGTGTGTGTGTGTGTGTGTGTGTGTGTGTATGTGTGTGTGTGTGTGCGTGCATGCGAGGAACATAACCAGAACTGTCATTGCCCTGAGGACAGCGGACTCATTCTGCCACTGTCTTGTGTCGTTATGTCCTCTCGTTACGCAACCTGACCTCTGTGGTTCTGAGCATCGTCCCCCTGTCCCATGCCTGTCTGACTGGCTCTCCTCCCTCCTCTTCCTCCACACCCTGCCTCCCGTGTCAGCTCGGCTCACGGTCACAGCTGCCGTCCTTCCTCGCCTTGCTTGCCTCGGTGAACATTCAACGCTGTCGGTGAGTTTGGTATGGACACAAAAAACCATCGACCGTTGACTGTGCCCCGTGGTTCGCTCCGACGACGTCAGGAACGAGCGAAGGAAGAAAAAAAAAAAAACGAACAAAGGGGCAAAGTGGCTGCATGCAAATCCGGTGACGAGAACAGACGCACACAGCCGCGCCGCACACAAAAGTGACACTCTGTTTCCACTGTACCCGAAGACCTAAGGTCACAATCAACATTCATTGCTGTCGCTGGGTTGGACTGTGTAGAAAAGCTCACTGAACAATGAGTGCAACTGTGGCCCAGATCTGCCTGACTCGCGTCTCAGCCAATCAGCCGGCCGGATGTGAGGCACTCTGATTATTTTATTTATATACTTCTTGTTTTTCACTTCTATTTTCTCCCTCCTTCCTCCCTCCCCGGCGCTGGGAGTCTTAAGGGGAAAGAGAAAGAGAGATAGAGAGACACAAATAGACTCCTGGCTGCTTGCTTGTCCTCATCCTCCTCTCCTCTCCTCTAATTGATGGTTATGTGTGCAGCAAGGGGGAAGGAAGCGGAGTGAATGTGTAATCATTTGGAGTCTCTTCTCCTTTAGATGTTTCATCCCTCTCTTTTTTGTTTGTCTAATTATACACTGAGCTGAGTTAACTCTGCGTTAACTGTGCGCCTGTGCTGGCAAGAGAGACGGGCCGATGGAGAGGGAGGACAGGGAGAACAAAAACTGCAGAAAGCTTACAGCAGTAGATAAACGATTATCTAGTTTTCACTAGATTTTGCTCGATGTTCCCCCTCATGCAAACGTGCTGGGAGAAGGAAGGAAATTCCGGCTGTATAAAGTCGATTGTTTCCACCTTTCTCACCGAGGATGTCTCATTATCTGTGTTTGAGTTTCATGAGAGGTTTCCTGCCTGCCCCTGTTTGTGTGTGTGTGCGCGCGCTGGCTAAGATAGAGGACCTGTCTGGTGATCTCACGGTGCAATATGTCATTTTCCTTCTATGCTAAAGCCTGCTGTCTCATGGGGAGGAAAAAAAAGCAGTCTATAACCTTGTCTTCCTTCACAGTCTGGGACCGGCCACACCGCTGCCATTTCTCATTGTAGCCGCCTGCAACGACTTCTGTAATTCAAGTAAGGTGAACGCAAAGCTCACACATGTGATGTATGGGTGTAGGAATATGTTTGTGTTACTGATTTGTCAATTAAACTAATAAAGTTGAATCAGTTCATTAGGCTGATGTGATTATTTACTGTTCGGATTAACTCGTGTTTCACGTAAGAACGATCTTTGTCATCTGTGTCATTTAGTCACCAAGTCCCATGTCCGTGTACCCCCACCTCCCAAGTCTCTCTGTATTATTCATAGAAAAGCACTCTGTGCAGTGGTGCAGAAGAGTGGAGGTGATGTAATAGTGGCCGTGAGCGTGGCTTCGGACTGTCATTTGGGATGGATTCATGCGACAGGAGAAAACGCTCGGTTTGTTCAGCCTTGTTGGCGTCGCCAAAAGGTGCAGCTGATGGCAAGAGAGGGGACATGACGCGCATCCACGATAAAAGTGGGGTTTAAAAAAAAAAAAAAAAGTAAATGATCACAGTTTTGTTGAAATTAAACTTGGAAAGTTATCCAAACCTTAAAATGTGTAAAGGGAATAGTGTGAAAGCCCACATCATGGTGTGAACCAGTGTGTAAGAAGCTGGGATGCTGAGAGACACGAGAAGAAACCTCGGGAACAGACTTGAACTGGAAAACAAATCCAAGTGTTATTGAAACGTTGTTTCACAGCACCTCAAAGTGACACTACCCCCATCTAGTGCTGAGCTGTACACACAGCCTCCCTCATGCATCATTTATTTAGCATAGAGTAGCTGAGGGAAACTGACCAACCACAGCCGAGTATTTTGGTTAGCTTTAATTTTTAATTGATCTTGTTTTTTTTGTTTTTTACAGAAGTGCGTTCCTTGTCATTAATCTTTAAAATGTTAAAATGCTTTGGAGCATTACAGAAAAAAACAACATTACAGTGTTACAGTTAAATCATTTCCAACCCTGGCTTTGGTTTGGTGTAATTAAAGTGCTACATAAATTGGGAATTATCAATTTGTTGAGATAAATAATTTCTACATCACATTAGTATTGAGAAATTAATAATGTGCTCAAAAGCAGACAGCATATGTGTAATTTCAGTGGGCTAAACAAGCATACTTTGGATTGATTGTCAGTTAAATATGTTGTTATTATTATTATTATTATTATTATTATTATTATTATTATAGTACTGTATAAAAGCCTTGAGCCAGCCGTCATGTCTTTACAGTTCTCTTTCATGGAGCTAGACTAAAGTGGTCTCGAACTGTAGTTTTTTTTCTTTGGACATCGGCTGCTTTTTCACTTCTGACCTTGTTCTATGAAGGATTTAAGCATAAAAAGGGCAGCGAACTCTAGGAACGAACCAGTGTTGTGTCGACACATAATGGACAACTTGTTAAAGAACAAATGTTAAAAACGATCTTTACGCACTTTGTTATAAGCTGCTTTCTTTAAAAGACTCTATGATAATGATGATAGTAAGTGGTGTTGGGAATTATGATCACTGTCAGATTTTGGCCTCCTCAGAGCCCAGACCTCATCGTGATAGAGAACAGAATAAAAGACGGCCAACATCCAAAGAAGAGCTTTGAATGTCCTTCAAGCCTGGAGAATTATTCCTGCAGACTACTTAGAGATTAAGAGAAAGCTCCATGAAGAGAGTTCAGCCTGTGTTGAAGAATAAAGCCGGTCACACCAAATACTGACATTCAAGCTCTTTAGAATTGAAATCTGTTTTTGCTTAATATACTTTTTATAGACTTTATTTCTATTTATGTCTGTACATGCTTCAATAAATCGTTGCATATATTTCTCACTTTTCTAGCTAATTGTAAAGAAATTAGGGTTGGCTCAAGACTTTTGCACAGTATTGTATTGAAAATGTGTTGCTGACAGCGCTCTCCAGCTGTACAGTCCTTTTGTAATTCTTATTTTGTCTACTTAAAAATCTTTCCATCATTGGCATATTACATTATTACCATTAAAAAAAATAAATATTTGCTCCATGTCTTACCCACTATTATCGTAGTTAGTAAAACCAAAACACTAAAACCAATCATATTTTTAAAAAAAAATCTAATTTTGATAACTCTCTGCTGCCTATAGGCTGTTTCTGAATGAGCCTCAGTTCCTTGCATGCACAGAATCCAGCAAAATATAATTAAGATAAGATGAGAAATACTTTATTTATCCCAACAGCTGGGAAATGACTGTGTTTAAGCAGCAAATTAAATGGAAAATACAAAAAAATGAAGATCTTCATAAATCAGAATATAATACAATAAGATTAAATACAAAATGAATGCAGGTAATGTGTTACGAGGTATTATACTGAGTCAAAGGTCAAACTAGCTTAACCACAGAAAAGCTACAGATAAAAATCAGGGCAGATTTCTCATCTAACTGTCAACAAAGAAAGAATACCTGCTCTGCAACGTTCTTTAAATGAGCAGTTCCCACATTGTCTTTCTGCTGATGTCACTGGAAATTCACCTATTAATGTTTAATGACTTGATAGGTTTTTTATCACGTGGCACAGAACTTCCAGAAAACTTCTCACAGTGAGAACTTTCAGAGCTGGAATCTTGCAGCGTGAGAAGATAAACAAAGAACTTAGATAAACGGAGGTATGCAGTGTCACGTGTTAATGTGGACAAATTCAAAAGCACACAAGCAGAAGTGGTTTTAGACCTGAGCAGGTACTCAATGTTTCCCTGAAACCACACAACCACTAATGGAACTGGTTACTCTTTCTCACCACAGCTTAATTCATGGACAACTCTTATATTTACAATGAATACAAACATTTAAATATTACAGAATCTCTTAAAACTGAGCTGATATCTGCAGCATATCTGTCATTTGCAGCAGGCTCCACAAGTTCACTATAAAACAATGAGGAATCATTGGCTGCTGAGCTGGTGGATCTTCTGCGCTTTATTCCTAAAATGATGATAGATGGAGTTACTTCTCTTGCTGTTTATTAGAAAATCACAACGTTTGCTCTTTATTCTGTTTCTAAAAATCTCACCTTATGCGATCGACACCGTCCATCACCCACTTCAGAGCTGGATTGGCGCATGCTTTCCCCTTCTTTGTGTAGAAACTACATTATAATAAAGCAATATGTAAATATTTTTACACCTACAGTAAACACTAATGTTGTGTCAAGTTTTTTTTTTAATCTTTAAAGCAGTTTGTTAAAATAACTAATGATGCTCACATGATGGCATTGATGGGACACATCTCTGTTTCAGTCTGGACTGAGTACCCCTTGATGGCTGAACATGGTAATCTGCCTGTAATGTACCTTCGGCAGCAGTGAGGATAAGCTGTGAAAGAAGGAAAGACAATTTGTTTATTTAAAATATGTGTCTACCACATCCAGGTAGTGGAGATGCTTATGTGTAAATGTGATTAAACAGAAAACAAATCAAAGAAAATGAGACAAGAAGCAAACAAATACAGACCTGCTGATGTGTTTGCAGTCAGACAAACAGTGGGAAAGTGCGATCACCACCACAGCTCGGATTGGCAGCATGTCTTCTTAGTTTGTGTTGGCAGCAGTGACTCTGATGATGAAACTGTCTCGCCTTTTCAGGTGGAGTCAGAGAGGTTGTGCTGGTAACCTGCTAATCACAGCAGCCTCATTTATACCTCAGCTCTAAACGCATCACGACATGTGACATCATCACAAAAATCCCAGCATTTTCCCAAGTTAAAAATAAAAAAAGAGGAACAAGTGGGAAGAGGTGGAACAGATGGAACAGGTGGGAGGGGCTATAAATACAAACTACACTGTGTTAGTGTCTGCATACCTTTGTACTGACTTTAGTAAACATGCAAATATGTGTGCACATGTTTGTTTCACAGATGATATGAAAAAAAAACCATTCATGATGACATATTTCCAAGCAGGTGAGGAAAAGATGGCGTTCTTATTCCAGCAAAATTATTAAATGTTAAAAATTTAATATCAGTGCAAAAAAGTGTTCTGTCTCACTGTTCTATATGTATGTATATCTATGATCATTTTTAGTTTTTTCATTTCTAGGCTTCAAATGTCTGTCCAGAAAAAGAAACCAAACTTTAAAATGATTAATCAATAAATAAAGCAACATATTATAAAGCTTAACACGCAGTATTTGGGAGGAGGGGACTTTCTTTTTGCATTACTGGCATTCTATAAAAATCAGCGAACCTCTGCTTGCATTCAGTTTAGCTTCACTCTTACATGAGATCAGATTAAATATATATATATATATATATATATATATATATATATATATATATATATATATATATATATATATATATATATATATATATATATATATATATATATATACATACAAATATTGGGTCACATGTTAGGTGTACAGGTTAGGTTAACACACCCTGACAAGACAAAAACTCCTGCAAAGCCTGCTCCTGCAACATGGGAAGTTTTATAAGGAGTGTCTTTGTGACTCACCAGGCAGTTAAAGCAATTAAAACATAAAAGATGCAAAAATAAAACTAATACAGTGTGAGACATTCAGAAGCACGTGGGGATAAAGTGTTTAAAGAGGATAAATGACCAACTAATGCAAAATTTACAAAATGAAAACCTGTGGATTTGGAGAGCTGGAAAAGGTCATGATGCACATATTGTAATAGTAATTGATTATGATGTCTTACATAGTTATATCAGAAGTACTTATTATACTAATATTTTCACTGAGTCCTCATTTAGCTGATGCTTCAGTGACCAGAATCAATCAAACCTAAGAGTGGGTATCAAAAGAAATTCAAATTTAGACTCATTTCAAATCAGGGAATAAATAAATGAGAATAATGGAAGAAACAGTGCCAGGTTGCTGTGACAACAAGCCATCAGGAGACAGGTAATGGAGGAAACAGGTAATGGCTAAAAGTAGACGGGATTTGAGCTGTGAGCAGAGTCTCCAGTGGATACAGGGGTCACTGTCGTCTGTGTCTATAGTAAAACACTGGGGGAAAAATATTCAAGATTTGTCTGTCTTGTGCGACTAATGTCTAGTCTTTCTTTTTTGTCGTGCCGCACCTGTTAAAGTACTAAAAGGTAGAAAGAAAATGTAGCGTATGGAAAACCACAGTTGGAATTCTAGTACTTGAGGACAGTACTAGAGTAAATATACACTGTATTTCCAGTTTTTCAAATAGATGTAGTAAACTTCCAGTTAATGGATCTGACATCATTTTATAATGTTTCCACCTCAAGCTGGAATCCTTTTTGTTTGTATTTTAAGAGCAAGTCTACACTATTTGTACTAAAACAAGCAGGACAGAGCAAATGCTGATGAAGGGAAGGGGTGTACAGGGCACAGGCCAGAGTTTTAATGTGACCACAATTTAGTGTGAATGGTACAATTTCTTGCAAGTGATTACTAAAACACATATAAACAAACAATCAAACAAATACATAAATACATAAAAGAAAAAGCTACTAGGAAAAAAAAGATAAGCATTTAAAACTATTACAAAGAAGTGCAAAGCTAGAAGGTAACAAACAAAATGCCACAAACAGTTAAAGGAATGAAGAGACATAGAACAACCAAGGAGCCAGAGATTCAGGGACCACAATGAGATTTAAAATGAAAATTAATTAAATCAATTATACACAAAATGACCAGAAAAAACAACAAACTGTCCTCAGAAACCATAAATTGGGTGATAAGAGGCCAGAAAATTGGAATAATAATGTAGAAACAATATTTCCCAATAAAGCAATTATGAAACTGTAAATAATGACCAAGCAAAATGTAAAGTGACCATAAGAGCATAAGACATGCTGAACAGCCACTGATAATGGATGTATTTCTCCATATCCATCATTTTCTTCCCACAGAAAGTTGACTTAGCAAATCTGAAGAAACTTTTTTACACTGTCATAATTTATGACTTTAAGCTGGGTGTATATAATAATGAAATCATATAAAATCACAGGGGGACCCTTCGGTGTGTAGTGCAGAGTACCAGCAGTGGGTGGCAGTGCACAGCAGCACATGAAGGACTCGCCACATGACCACTGTGTATCCATGCCATCTAAAAATCACTTCCACTCACATACTGATGTGGCCTAAAGCTACATTTGATTATTAAAGTGTTGTATAGATGCTCAGAAAGTATCTCAGATGTTTCCAGGTAACAGGCCACATAAGTAAACATTAATATTTCCACTGTTACAAATGCTGCGGATGTAAGGTAAGATTCATTTTAGCATCATAATATGGTAATACTATCCTAATATGTTAAAACATTAACCCATATTACCTTATTGTTATGAGGTTACAACCACTTTAAAGTCAATAAATAAAAATTCAAAAATTTCTACATTATTATTCCCATTTTCTGGCCTCTTATCACCCAATCAGTCTAATATTGGTTTTGTCAAACAATTGCGATTCATGATATGACCTTGATATTACTTTAGTAATTAGTAATAACGTCCTCTTTCTGTGTTATTACCGGGTTCCCTCCACCTCATTACCCCACTATTGCATCATTATTACCAGCCTGTAGTAAAAAGTGCAACTAAACACCATCATTAGAGCTGATGATATCTTGTCTGCACAGAAATACCTGTTCTGCTACATGCTTTAAATAAACAGCGCCCATGACTTCCTCCTGCTGATGTCACAGGACTTTCGTCTGCTATTGTTTAACAATTAGATTGCAGCACAGAACTTCCAAGCTGGAATTTTTCACTGTTATAAACTAGGAAACAAGATAAAAGAAGGAATGCAGCGCCACTTGTTAAATGTGAAAAAAATTCAACAGCACATAACTGGTAATAGTTTTAGACCTGCAACAGGTACTCGTTTTATTTAAATGTATGTATAAAATCACAAAACATATTCATAAATTACTCTTTTTTTTCTTTTTTCTTTCTTTTTTTTTTTTTTTACCACAAAACTAGATGCAAAAACCAAAATCTGATATTTACAAAGTATAAATAAATATTATACAAGCTCTTAGTTTGTTTTCTGTAGCTGGCGTTAGTGGTCTCTTTAAAAACCTCAGATGATCTTCTATATCTGCAGCTGTGAGCTGCGCTGGTGGATCTTCTGCGCTTTATTCCTAAAATGATGATAGATGGAGTTACTTCTCTTGCTGTTTATTAGAAAATCAGAACATTTGCTCTTTATTCTGTTTCGAAAAATCTCACCTTAGGCGATTGACAGCGTCAATCACCCACTTCAGAGCTGGATTGGCGCATGCTTTCCCCTTCTTTGTGTGGAAACTACATTAAATAAAGCAATATATTAATATTTATACACCCACAATAAACACTAATTTATTTCAAGCAGTTTGTTAAAAATAATTGTAATGATGCTCACATGATGGCATTGATGGGACACATCTCTGTATCAGTCTGGACTGAGTACCCCTTGATGGCTGAATATGGTAATCTGCCTGTAATGTACCTTTGACAGCAGTGAGGATAAGCTGTGAAAGAAGGAAAGACAATTTGTTCATATAACAGAGGACTAAAATAAATGCTTATGTGTAAATGTGATTAAACAGAAAACAAATCAAAGAAAATGAGACAAGAAGCAAACAAATACAGACCTGCTGATGTGTTTGCAGTCAGACAAACAGTAAGTGCGATCACCACCACAGCTCGGATTGGCAGCATGTCTTCTTAGTTTGTGTTGGCAGCAGTGACTCTGATGATGAAACTGTCTCGCCTTTTCAGGTGGAGTCAGAGAGGTTGTGCTGGTAATGTGCTGATCACAGCAGCCTCATTTATACCTCAGCTCTGCGCGAACTAGAAAAATCCCAGCTTTCCAAGTTAAAAATAAAAACAAAACAAAACAGGTGGAACATGTGGGAGGGACCTATAAATACACATGGATCCATGGATCTGCAGGCTTCCAAAACTGCACTGATTATGGAATGTTGTGATATTTATAGATCACTTTTCTGGTCCTCCTGCCAACTAAAACCGCAAACCAAATAGATTGCAACCAAATATGTGCAGATGCTTACTATTTCACAGATAATATTAGTTTGAAAAACCCCCAGGTATGATTAAATGTCTGTTTCAAAACTATTTAAAGATAAAGTAGGCGAGGTCAAATTTTTCTTCTTATTCCAGGAAAATGACCCCAGATCCAGCAGCAACGAGCCATACAGCACCTGATGTAAAGTACTCAATAAAAGACAAGCTTATGAAAAACTCAAGTGTACCAGGGTAAATATACACTACATTTAAAGTTTTTGAAATAAAAGTAACAAACTATATTGAACTCAATAGATCTAATTTCATTTTTTTAGTCTTGCTGAAAACTTTTTAGTTGTGTTTTTAAGAAGAACACTAAACTACTGAGTTTTTAATCAACAAAGATAGACAAAATTCTGATAAGTAAATGAGCCTAAAGGACACAGTTTCTTAATAGTAAAAGAGATACTGACCCTCCAATCATCCAACCCATCATCAAACCAATCAACCAACCAACCAACCAACCAACCATACAAACCAACCAACCAACCAACCAACTAACAATCCAACCATCCAACCAACCAACCATCCAACCCATCATCAAACCAACCAACCATACAAACCAACCAACTAACAATCCAACCAACCAAGCATGTGATAATTCATTCATAGAATGATTGGGATGCATTTCCAGTTCACTTGTTACCTGCAAAGATTATGGCTTTAACCAAACTAGTGTGGTTTACCTATTCAGAAGAAACAGTGTTTCAGCTAACCTTCTGCTGTGTCCTCTTCATTTTATTTATTCTACATTAAATAAATGTAGTTTTATCAGCTAAATGATTTGTAAAGGAAGGGTCTATGTGTTGCCACGGTGCAGTGGTTAGTACAGCAGCCAAACAGATGAAAAGTCCCAGGTCGCCAGCTGGGAGCCATACGAGCCAAGCCTCTGAGAATGGGGAAATACATACCACTGAAGCTACAAGTTTATCTTCAACCACACAGGAATATTGTAATTAGATGAACAAGAAAGTTCAGTTTGCTAGAATTCTTGACTAAATTAGGAGCTCTTTTTGAAGTCAGCAACAAAAGTCAAAAGCTGAGAATTTTCAAAAAGGCATTGTATCATGTTGTTCTGATATCTTACGGTTTATCATTGTTTTCTTTTTTTAGAGTGAAAAGCAAACCTATCTTTTAATTTTGTGCATAAAGTTGACCTAGTAAATCTTTAGAAAAATGTTTGCACTGCCACAGTTTTTTCATTACTTTATTTTTAGCTGAGTGTGTGTAATAATGAACTTATAATGCATAGAATCCCTGCAGTGTGTCCCCTCAGTGTCCCAGCAGCCCCACATGATCATATCCACGTCATTGTGTTGTGTTAAGTGAGTAATTGTTAAAATGTGAAACAGGATATCAGATGAAGCATGATTACCTTCTAAAAATGAATTTTATTCACATATTTTTTGATGTAATGTTAAATAATATTATTAAAGTGTAAAACAACAATGTTTAAGTACTTGATGCAGGAAATTTGTCCAAATTGAAACCGAGCTCCCTCTGCACACAGCTGCATCAGCTTTCCTTTCTCCAAGTTTCATGAGTACATAATGTAGCTAGTCTTTTGTTTTTAATTATAATGCAAAAGTGAAATGTACAGGAATGCAGCAAAGATGGTCACAGGAAGGTGAACCAGCCAAGCAGAGCGTGGAGGTGCAGCTCTGTTTGAGGACCTGGACTTCCCCTATTGTAGACTCCTCCCTGTTCTCTGGCAGCTCTGTGGTTCTGGCAGGGCCGCCGGAAAATTTCACCTGTCTTTGCCCGCAGGTAGGACTGTGGAAATGTCTCAGCAACTTCCTTGTTGGTTATCTGCCATTAATAAGGTGTTGTTGTCAAGGTCGTGTGAATATTTTAACATTTTCTGTTCAAAAGTACAGACAAGTTTTTTTCTGGTTTTTAATTGTAGAAAATTAAGGAGAAATTTGTGATTATGAATTTTGTAGCACAGATTTCTCCTTATTACACATAAACTGCCACAGATGTTTCCAGTGTTATAACAAAAGAGGAAAGCCACACACACGTGTGTTTAGTATTGACTGTTATTGACAGTCAATAAATCAGTGCATTCTTGAATGAGTGAGCAAAGAGTCTGTAACCATCAGCTCAATTGCTACCTGCTACCTGGCTAGACTTCCTTGGCTTCACTCCAGAATCATGTGACTGACAAAGACAAACTGAGGCGGTTAATCATCACATTACTTCAAGTTTAAAGTTGAATGGGGTATTAACACTAAAGTGGATAGAAAACAGGCAGTTATGCATTTTGCAGCTCTAATTTAAGCCTTCTAAGCCTTCCACTTCATTATAGCTGATGAAATACCTGTTCTACTACATGCTTTACATAAACAGCTCCCACAACTTCCTCCTATGAGAGGTTTCGTCAGTTATTGTTTAGCTGTTTTCTAGGTTTCATGTTATGACACAAATGTCTAGAGCTGGAACTCTGGAAAGAAGATAAAAGGAGGAGTGCAGTGTCACGTGTTTAGTGTGAAAAAATTCAACAACGCATAAGTGGTAATAGTTTTAGACCCACAACAGGTACTCATTTTATTTCAATGTATGTATAAAACCACAAAAACAATTGCATAAATTACTCTTTTTAACACAACAGTACATGCACAAAACCAAAATATTACAATTACAAAGTATAAATTAATATTATAGACCTCTTAAAACTGAGCTAATATGTCCATTGTTTAACAACATCTTTCTTATTTGCAGCAGGCTCCACATGATGGAGTTCACTGGACTATAAAACAGTTGGATGCAAAGATCACAAAAAAAGCTTTGTTTTCTATAGCTGGCATCAGTGGTCTCTTTAAAAAGCTCCAATGATCTTCTATTTCTGCAGCTGTGAGCTGCGCTGGTGGATCTTCTGTGCTTTATTCCTAAAATAAAGATAGATGGAGTTACTTCTCTTGCTGTTTATTTGAAATTCAGAACATTTTCTCTTTATTCTGTTTCGAAAAATCTCACCTTATGCGATCGATAGCGTCAATCACCCACTTCAGAGCTGGATTGGCGCATGCTTTCCCCTTCTTTGTGTGGAAACTACATTAAAATAAAGCAATATGTAAATATTTATACACCCACAATAAACACTAATTTCTTTCAAGCAGTTTGTTAAAGTAATTGTATTGATGCTCACATGATGGCACTGATGGGACACATCTCTGTGTCAGTCTGGACTGAGTACCCCTTGATGGCTGAATATGGTAATCTGCCTGTAATGTACCCTCGACAGCAGTGAGGATAAGCTGTGAAAGAACGAAAGACAATTTGTGACTAAACAAGAAACAAATCAATGAAAGGCAAGAAAGGACAAGAAAGCAACAAATACAAACCTGCTGATGTGTTTGCAGTCAGACAAACAGTAATGAGTGCGATCACCACCACAGCTCGGATTGGCAGCATGTCTTCTTAGTTTGTGTTGGCAGCAGTGACTCTGATGATGAAACTGTCTCGCCTTTTCAGGTGGAGTCAGAGAGGTTGTGCTGGTAACCTGCTAATCACAGCAGCCTCATTTATACCTCAGCTCTAAAAGCATCAGGACATGTGACATCATCACAAAAAGTCCCAGCAGAGGCACAAGTAGGAGGGGCGTATGAATCCACATGGATCCACACAATGGCAGTGTTTGGAAACATTTGTTTTGATTATGGAAATTTATGGAACAACATTTATTTAACACTTTTCCAGTCTTACAGTGTTTATGCACAAAGGTAGTGTGGTTACTCATTAAATGTGTAAAAAAGTGTAACTTTTGGGAGGAATTGATTTCATATTCAAACACAGCTCAGTAGGAAGCAAGGAATTATAATTATGGGCAATTTAAAAGAAAAACATTGCGTCATACATGTTAATTGTTGCATTAACACACCCTGACCTGACAAAGACTCCTATAGAGCCAGCAGTGCAATGTGGGAAATTTTATAAGGTGTTGCTCCTTTTTGTGACTCTCAGCATTGACAACACAAAAGCGTCATTCTTAAATTAGGGGAATGTCTATGTCACTGGTTTAAACATAGATACAACCATTGATTTTTACTGGTCATAATCCAGAAGGCAGAGACAAAAATTCCTGTCACTATTTTATTACCCAAGTGTGATATTTTATGTATGGTATTTGTATTCAAATACAAGGGCACATAAGTGTCTGTTTTAATAAAACGAACAATTTGGTGTAAGATGTATCAGTGTTTAGCGTATTTGTTCATAAAAAGAACACCTTTGTTTCTCCTTTGTGGTGTTTCCATGTTCATGTTTTGTTAGGAAAAAAGAAGAAGGAAGACGCTTGGATTGCTCAGCCTCTGCTAAATACAACTGGAGAGCAAACAGAAGTATAGCCGAACTGTTTCATTCAAAGACACTGGAAGTATAAACTATAGCCTAACAGCACTTTATAGGCTTATGTATTACACTCCCCACTGCTGCATATGTATTTTATTTATTCCCACTTAGATGGGAATGTGATTTGTGAGCCTTAACTGTGTTTAATGTTAAATTAAACAGTTACATTGTGTGGGAGTATATCCTTAAGTTTCCTTTCAGCATATTTTTGAGCATTCAGTACCTTTGAGGTTTTACTGAAGAATATTCTGGACTTGTCATTGTATTTTTCACTGTTTTGGATTGTTGCAATAAACATGTACATTGATCAAGTAAAAGGATGTAACTAATCAGTGGCAGCCATTCATTGCTGTTAACCTCACCAAACATGCTAAACTGTCCATCTGAGAGATATAATCTCCCCAGCATGTCCTGTGTCTGCCCCAAGACCTCCTCCCGGTGGGACATGCCTGGAACATCTCACCCAGGAGGCATTCAGGAGGCATCCTTGTCAGATACCCAGGCCACCTCAAGTGGCTCCTTTCAATGTGGAGGAGCAGCAGCTCTACTGCTCAAAGACAGCCAAACTCCTCACCCTATCTCTAAGGGAGAGGCCAGCTACCCTTCGGAGGAAGCTCATTTCTGCCGCTTGTACCCACGATCTTGTTTTTTCGGTCACTACCCTCATGACCATAGGTGAAGTTAGGGATGTAGATCGATATAATGAGATATAATGAGAGCTTCGCTTTTACATTGTCTCTTCACTACAACAGACATGTACAGCGTCTGCATCACTGTAGCTGCAGAACCAATCTGTCTGTCGATCACCGGCTGCCCTCTCCCTTCACTCATGAACAAGACGAGATACTTAAACTCATCAACTTGGGGCAGTAACTCACCCCCGACCCAGAGTGGTAATTCCACCCTTTTCTGGCTGAGGACTATGACCTCAGACTTGGAGGTGCTGATGAACCACATCATCTGCAAAAAGCAGATACGAGATTCTGAGAGCAAAGCGGAAGCCTTTTGCCACTTGACTACTGCTAGAAATTCTGTCCATAAAATTTATGATCAGAATCAGCCCTGGTGGAGTCCAACACCCACCAGGAACATGTCTAACTTATTGCCGGCTATGCGGACCAAGGTCTTGCAATAGAAGTATAAGGATTGATCGGCTCTTAGATGCCCCATACTCCCAGAGCAACTCCCACAGGACACTCCGTGGACACGGTCAAATCTGCTTTTGAGACTGAGATCACAACAATCACTCTAGATCTCTAATATTTATTCTATTCTTTATCATCTTATCATCGTAAATACAAAATATAATAAAAAACGAAACTGACACTAGCAAACCCACTCTGTCTGTGTGAGTGGGTTTGCTTCAGGCCTATATTTTCCTGTGTTATGACAGATTTTTCTTACCATTGTTTAATTAACTGTTATTTCATATCTGCTACAGGTAGATTTTCTGAATGAGCCTTGCTTTCAAGCAAGGAAAGATTTTTCATTGGTGGAGATTTGATGGACCAGTGTCCATAAAATTTTATGCTTTTTCCACATCAATGATGTCATCCTGGGCTATGGAAAATATGTGTTTTCTATGTGCAGCCAAAAAGAAGAAGAAGAAGAAATAACTGTGTTACAGCAGCCGATTAAACAGAAAATACAAAAAGGTTTACACCTTAGTAATTCAAAATCTGGTACAACTAGGAGATTAAATATAAAATGAATGCCGGTATTGTAACCCACACAGGAACAAAAGTATAGATACACGTCTATTAAATGTTTTGGTAGCCTACACCAGGGGTGTCCAACTCCAGGCCTCAAGAGCCGGTGTCCTGCAGGTTTTAGATGTGTCCTTGATCCAACACAATTGATTTAAATGGCTAAATTACCTCCTCAACATGTCTTGAAGTTCTCCAGAGGCCTGGTAATGAACTAATCATTTGATTCTGGTGTGTTGACCCTGGGTGATATCTAAAACCTGCAGGACACCGGCCATTGAGGCCTGGAGTTGGACACCAATGGCATACACTTTTGATAGTAATCGAAAAATTTTAGGCAGAGTCAGTGCCAAGAAATTTCCAGCCAGAATGCCCAAAGCTTGTTAACGGTGACCAAAAGTGTCTGGTTAAGCTGCAGCTTGCAACAAGACCTATGTAAAGGCTGTATTTTTGATCCTGCATTGATTAGAAAAAATCCAAAATAATTTTAAACTTGGGAACCCAAGTCTTGGTTTTTAAAGTTAACAAAAATGTGTGCTGTACAATCCTTCCAGTAGAATTCAAATTGTGACTGTAATACCTGTTAAATAGAGAATTAAGAGTAAAGGAGGAATGATACATCATTCAAACAGCACATAGCAGAAATGGTTTTAGGCCCACAGGTACTCATTTAATTTTAATGTTTAGAAACCGCAAAATAATTAATGGAACAAATTACACTTTTTGAACACAACTTCATATGCATACAAAAACATGCATTTATAAAGATTTGCTCTTACACTCGCGCTGATACTGCATTGTTTAAACCAGCAAACCAAAAGAGTCGCTGGCTGCTGGCAGCAAAGCTCACATAGAAAACAACATGACCCACAACATGATAACCAATATGTGTGCAACAGGTTGTATAAAAATGTAAGAGCACGTGTCAGCTGACTTTCTAGAAACTAAATGATCATCTACAATTATTCCAACTCTTCTTGTCTTCATGGTGGGACTGTTTAACCTTTAAGAAAACATCATATCATGTTAACTGTAAACACAGAGAAAAATCTGAAAAGTAGAAAGTAATTTACGCTGTCACAATAAATAGTGTGGTTTAAAAAACCACAACAAAACCTCCACAGCAAAAACCCAGCAAAAAAAGCATTTCCTTCTGAATTATAATAGACTAAACTGCAGTAAAATACAGGAACTTTAAATGTGTACATAAGCTTAGTATTTGGGTATTTTTTTTGAAAGAACTTTAAAAAGACACGTGTTAGCACAAGGTTTTTAAGGTGTTGTTCCTCTTTGTGAATCTCAGCATGCACTTAAAATGTAAAATACCTAAAAATAACTAATACAGTGTGTGACATTTAGAAGCATGTGGGGATAAGTGTTTGAAGAGGATCAGGTATTTCACTGAAGACCTTCGTGCTCTTGCTGAATGTGGGCGCTACACGTGGGTTGCTTTGAGGTTATACGAAGGTTTTAGGTCAAAGGGGCTTATTTTATACCGAAGACCGATGCAAGAAAGGAAAAGCTGTGCATTTGAACCACTGAAATAGGTCACGATGCACGGACTATAAATGCAATTGCTTACTATAAACTTTCCACCAAAACCACCTCATGTCTTGGTTACATATTTCTCATTTCTGGTTATTACCGCAAGTGGCAAGCGGCTCTAGCTTGATACAGAAGAGGAAGTCCACACAAGTGTATTAGGTGTTGACTGACAAAAGACAAAGACAGAAAAGTCAGTAAATCAGCGCATTTCTGCGTGAGTGAGCAAAGCATCTGTATCCATCAGGTCAGGCGTCTACCCATTATAACAGCCAAGGCTGTCGTGGTCCTCCCGTGCATCGCTGCCATTCTCTCTCTCCTTCTTTATCACTATGAGTGTGTGGATGTGTTTGTGTGTGTGTGCCTAACCATGCTTTGTCTTGCAAGGGTTTGATCCTTCCAGAATTCCCACCTTCCACTCAGGCACACCTGACACAATCAAGCTCACCTGTTTGTCATGTGCTGATCAACCTGCCACTACTTATACTGGGAGAGATCCTTTAGTCTGCGTCTGAGTGTTGAATTAACCATGTTATTGAAACCTGCTCGAGTCTGCAAGTCTGCCGCTTGTGTTCCTCTACGATTATTTACCTGTCCCTCTCTTCTGTGGAGAAGTTATCCTGCTGAGAGAAATCTGTGCGAGAGCGAGGGGTGGAGAAAATTTTGTTCCTCTTCACGTGCGATTGAAGCTCAGACCTCATTAATGGATTTTCCTCTACAAAGGACCTTGTAAATCGAGACTGTATGATTTGCGTTCATGAGCACTGCAAATAAACTCATTCGATTATGACAAAGTAATGTGATGGTTACACAAAGTAACACATTACTTGAGTTTGCTTTCATAGGTTATTAACATGGAGAGAAAACAGGGAGTTATGCATTCTGCAGCCCGGATTCCTGGTTATTGCATAGAAACTATCTCAGGTGTTTCCAGGTTTTAAAAGACAGCAATTGACAGAATATTTACACAGTTACCTTCAAACACATGCTGGGGATGTAAGTTAAGTTTAATTTCATCGTCATAATATAATAAAACTTTTCTAATATATTAAAGCATCAACCAATATTACCTTATTATTATGAGGTTACTACCACTTTAAAGTTAGTATATACAAATGTACATGCATAGATATCACTATTTTATTCCTAGCAGTTATATATTCTTATTAATATATTACACTATATATTATAGTATTTCTGATTTGCATTGCTTCACAGACATTATTGCATCCAGTTTATGACCACATATTACCCAATTAAATAAACTGCAATTTAATATTATGCAGTTCAAACCATTATTGCTGTATTACTTGATTATTACATGAATGTTACTTTAATAATTAAGTGGTAGCTAATGACACCATGTCAACAGAAATGCCGGTTCCTTCTTCAGCTCCCATGACTTCCTCCTACTCATGTCACAGGACTCTCATCTGTCATTGTTTAACTATTAGCAGCACAGAACTTCCAACGCTGGATGTTTTCACCACAGAAAACAACAGCACACAAGCAGATCTGGCACATGTGCTCATTTTATTTCAGCATTTATATGAAACTACAAAATCCTATCTTACATTTACAAAGAATATAAAATTAAAATATTACACAAGCTTTTAAAACTGAGCTGATACTGCTGTTGTTTAGCAACATATTTGTCATTTGCAGCAGGCTCCACGAGACGGACGTCAGTGGAATAAAAAGAGTGAAGTGTTTCTTTAGCTGGCATCCACCGAAAAGCTCAGATGGTCTTCTTTTTCCGCCCCTGTGAGCTGTGCTGGTGGATTTTCAGTGCTTTATTCCTAAAATGATGATAGATGAGTTACTTCTCTTGCTGTTTTTTTTTTTTTAGAAAATCAGAACATTTGCTCCTTATTCTGTTTCTAAAAATCTCACCTTATATGATCGACAGCGTCAATCACCCACTTCAGAGCTGGATTGGCGCATGCTTTCCCCTTCTTTGTGTGGAAACTACATTAAAATAAAGCAATATGTAAATATTTTTACACCCACAGTAAACACTAATTTCGTCTCAAGTATTTTTTGATCTTTAAAGCAGTTTGTTAAAATAATTTTAAAGATGCTCACATGATGGCATTGATGGGACACATCTCTGTATCAGTCTGGACTGAGTACCCCTTGATGATGGAGTCCTGTAACCTGCCTATCATGTACCTTCGACAGCAGTGATGATAAGCTGGGAAGAGTAAAATATAATATCTGTATCTGCCAGATCCCAGTAGTGGAAATGCTGATGTGTAAGCGTATGTGATTAAGAGAGAAAAGACAAAGAAACAAAAGAAACAGAGACAAGTACATACCAGCAAATGTGCTTGCAGGCAGACAAACAGTAAGTGCGATCACCACCACAGCTTTAATTGGCAGCATGTCTTCTGTGTTTGTGGTGGCAGCAATGATGATGAAGCTATCTCACTGTATCTGGTGGCTCTTCAGGTTGAGTCAGTGAGGCTGTGCTGGTAATGTGCTGATCACAGCAGCTTCATAAATACTTCAGCTCAGCCCACAGCAGAAGAAGCATTACATCATGAAAAAATCCTGCCACTTTCCCCAGTGAAACAAAGAGGAACTGCTTGGATCATTGTTGGATCAAAACAATGGTAGTGTTTGCAATCATTGGTATGATTATGGAATGACATTTATACAGCATTGTTCAAATTTTACAATAAACTTCAGAAAAACTCCTGTGTAACTGTTTTTAACTGTTTTTCTATTTCTATGTTCTGTATATCATCATATTGGTGTGTTTGTACTGTACAGCACTGATGTTATTATGTTTGAGCAATTCAGTTTAAGTGAATAGTCCATTTTTTTCAAGGCTATTTCTACTCAACGTTCATCCTATGAAGCGTTCCTCATGTTCTAAAAGATCAAATCCAGAGTACTTGTTGGTCTGACCCGAGTCAAACTTAAGTTGACATAAAAAGCATCCTCTGTTTATGGCCTCTCTCGACATAAACAGATGTGTCCAAATTTTAATTATGGCTTCAAAACATGCCATGTTTCTGTGACAACAGGCCATCAGGAGACATAAAATGATAAAAAGAATATAGGATTATAAATGTGAGCAGATTCTTCAGTGGGGAGAAAAGCAAAGAGGAGAAAATAAGAGATACCGATTTAATTGTACGGCTTCCTCTGACTGATAGGGGACTGTGGCAGGTGTTTTTGTTTTGATCTATGATACTAACGACATTAACGGTGTCTGCTTTCGACTCAGTCCGCTCTTTTACTTGTTGGATGAATGTGTAAAACGCTTGACTATGGCATCATAAGACTTTAAAAAATACAGAAATAACAGAAATAACATTGTCTGCATATCAATAAGAGAGAGTTTGGGGTTTTATTCGTTTGGGTTGGGGATTTTTTGGCACTTTGTTTCCATTTTTTGAGACTGTGTGACTGTCAGTCCATGAATTTCTTATTATATCTATCTTATTTTATCATAATAAATAGAGAGCATAATAAAATATATCATCTGTAATATGCCCTTATCTCATATCTGCTACATGTAGATTGCTTTTTTTCTGAGTGAACCTTGCTTCCAAGCAAGGAAAGTTTTTTTTTTTTTACTTGGCGGAGACGTGATGGATGAATGCCCATTGAATTCTGTGCTTTTCCACATCAAATATAACGACTTAGACTATGGGAAATTTGTGTAAATTACTTTAAAAAAGTCCATTTGTGGTGCCAAAAAAATGTGGATGCCCTGTTTGAACATTTAAATCACCGCATTTACAATAAGTTGGAATTCTGCATTCTCAGTTTGTGATAATGTAATTAGAATATGATGAGAAATACTTTCTTTATCACAAAAGTTGGGAAGTTACTGTTTTATAGCCGCTGATTAAGTAGAAAAATAAAAAAAGTGATGCAATCAAAGTCAGGTGCAATAAGGAGATTGAATAAATATATATAAATATAGTCAAAGTTAGAATTATTTCTGGTGTACACAGCCTAAAGATAAAAAAATCAACAGCACACAAGCACAAGTTGTTTTAGACTTGGAACAGGTACTCATTTTATTTGAATGATTAGATGAAACTACAAAACCATTAATAAAACAAATGACTCTTTTTATAAAATATTTTATAAACATACAAAAGCAAAAAATAAGATTTACAAAGACGATAAAGACATAATATGATACAAGCTCTTACAACTGAGCTGAGATATGCATTGCTGAACAACACATTTGCCATTTACAGCAGGTTCTTCAAGCTGGAGTTCACTGGATTTAAAAACAGTGATGCGTTGCTGGTTGCTGGTTGCAGGCTGCAAAGCTCACATAGAAAACAGTTTGCTGTAGCTGGCATCCTTAAAAAGCTCAGACGATCCTCTATTTCTGCTACAGTGAGTTGTTCTGGTGGACCTTCTGTGCTTTTGTCCTAAAATGATGATAGATGGAGTTACTTCTCTTGCTGTTTGTTTCAAATCAGAACATTTATTCTTTATTTTCTTTCTAAAAATCTCACCTTAAACGATCAACAGCGTCCATCACCCACTTCAGAGCTGGATTGGCGCATGCTTTCCCCTTCTTTGTGTGGAAACTGCATTAAAATAAAGCAATATGTAAATATTTATACACCCACGGTAATCACTGAAGCTGTCTTTAACCTTTAAAATGATTTTAATGACGCTCACATGATGGCATCGATGGAACACATCTCCTTAATAGTCTGGACTGAGTACCCCTTGATTTCAACATCTCGTAATCGCCATGTCATATATCTTTGACAGCAGTAACGATAGCCTGTGAAAAAAGGAAAGAAAATATATAATAATAAATAATAATAATAAATAAATAAAATTAAAGATGAAAAACAGAAAGGCAGCAAGTACATACCGTCAGAACTGTTTGCAGTCAGACAAATAGTGAGTGCGATCACCATCGCCATGGCTTTGATTGTCACCATGTCTTTGTTTCCGTTGACAACAGTGATTCTGATGATAAAGTTGTCTCGCCTATCTTCAAGTGGAGTGAAAGGGGGTGCACTGTTAAGCAGCTTCATTTATACCTCAGCTCTGCCCACATCAGTGGTGCTAGACTGTCACGAAAACCCCCCTAATTTTTTTTATTTATAGAACCCCAAATTCTGTCCAACCAAGAGTGGAAACTTTTAAATGGTAAAACCTTACATAAGACCAATACAAGGAAAAAAAAACCCTTTTAATAAAAAAGCTATTTAAAAATGTACGTTCTATAAAATAAGTGATCAATTAAACTTGTTACAACTTTGCTTGTATTTAGGGTAGGGCACAATAATTATGCATCATATTATATATTGTATTTATACAAAGACATTTGTAAAGTACAAAATTATTAAAACTGTCACACACAAAAAACAGTGTGGTTAAAAAGTATTGCTCGCTGAACTGAATTGAAATAAAAGCAAAATCCAGAAGCTTTTTGAAAAAGCTTTTTATATTATTCAGTGCTCATTGCGTCATATGTTGGCCAAATATAAACTAGAAGTTGTAATTATAGGAAAACTGAAAAGAGACATGCCTAACATGTGTGTGGGTCACACATGTTAGGCATGTGACCAGTGTGACCTGCATCAACACACCCTGATAAGACAGAGCCAGCCGTGCAACATGGGAAGTTTTATAAAGCGTTATTCCTCTTTGTGACTCTTGACATAAAGTTAAAAGAGACATAAAAATAATTATATATATATTTATAGATAGATATAAAGTATGTGACATTTAGATACAAATGGAGATAAGAGTTTAAAGAGGATGAAAGCTTCACTGAAGACCTCCGTGCTCTGACTTCATGTGGGCCGCTACAAGTGGGTTGCTTTGAGGTTGTACTAATGTTCTTTTCTAGGTCAGAGGAACTTATTTTATACCCAAGACCCATGCAACAAAGGAAAAGCTGTGCATCTGGAGCACTGAAATAGGTCATGATGCACTTATTGTAAGTGTAATTGCTTATCATGAAGTTTCCAACAAAACCACATCACCGAGTTCCTGCAGTTCGCAATCTCATAGTCAAACGTCATTGAAAACTATATATCTATCTTTCTAATGCTTTTACTTTACTTATAATATTCTCAACAATGATATCTTTAGATAAGATATACTTTATTCATCCCCCCAAAAATGGGAGATTACTGCGTTACTTACAGAAGCCAAAACATTAAAAATAATATTATTAAAATTCAATAAAATAAATGTGATATCACAATAGAAAATGGATGGGGAAACTGAAATAAGATCAATAAAAAAAACTCATTTAAACAAAAAATACAAAAAAGTAAATATATTTTTGATTTTTCAAGACCATCTTAATTCAACAAAATTCTGTGAGAGAGTTTGCTGTCATTGTAAATGTCCCTCCTGTTCCCCAGATAAAAGAGTCCCTGTTCAACCCTGTTCAAATAAGATAAGATGAGCTGAGATAACATGAGATAAGATGAGATAAGATGAGATGAAATAACATAAGATAAGAAGAGGTGAGACTGAGATGAGATGAGATGAGATGAGATGAGATGAGATGAGATGAGAAGAGATAACATAACATAACATAACATAACATTACATAAGATAAGATAAGATAAGATAAGATAAGATAAGATAAGATAAGATAAGATAAGATGAGATAAGATAACATAAGATAAGATAACATAAGAAGAGATGAGACTGAGATGAGATGAGATGAGATGACATAACATAACATAACATTACATAAGATGAGATGAGATAAGATAAACTGTTTAATTAAACAGAAAGATTAAACAGAAAATACAGAAATGTGGCAGCCATTTTTACAGAATGGGACTTTGCTTTAGTATTAAACTGTACAGCTAGCACTGTATCTTGTTGAATCCATTCCATGACAAATTAAGGCACTTCTGAATGCAAAAGCGGGTCCAAACCGGTACTACAAAAGAGAATAGTGTGATGTCTGTCATAGCAGGAGAAGATCAAGTTTAACTAATGACATTGTTTGCTTTCTAACCATATTCAAATAAGACATGGCAATACATCAAAAGTAAAGACTTTGAAATTAGAAAACAAGTGCTGAGAACTTTCAGTGAAGGTCAACAGCTAAGATGAAAACAGCTTGCGGTTATACTTACAGATAGAAGCCCATGTCTTGTGCACATGGGCTTCTGATGTTATCTGTCTAGCAGTAACATCAACAGGATGTTTAGTTTTTTTTTTTTTCAGGGTTTCTGTACAGCATGTTCCATCTTCTCAATTAGATCTAACTTATTTACAATGATGACCTAGCTAGATATTGTACAGTAGACTAGCAAAATTACTTTAGAAATATTATAACAGAACATCTTCTAAAATTTGCAGCATCATAATAAAGCACCAAAAGTCAAAGTAGAATACTCATTATGCATCAGTGTTGCATTGTTATTTTGTTTTTTGGGGGGGTTGGGGGGGGGGTGGTATTGCATTGTTACATTACAAAGCCAACCGAACCACATCCTCTGCAAAAAAAAAACAAAAAAACTGAGATCAGGAATGAGACCGACTTATTACCGGCAATGCGGACCAAGCTTCTTCAACAGTTGCATAGGTAGCGAATGGTTTGTAGCAAAGGACCACACACCACATACCACCGAAGCACCACCCACAGGACATTCTGAGGAACACGGTTGCCTTTTCTCAGTCCACAAAACACATGTAGACTGGTTGGGCAAACTCCCACGCACCCTCAAATATCTTTGGTAGGATAAAGAGTTGGTCCACTGTTGCACGACCAGGACGAAAACCGAATTGTTCCTCCTGTGTCTGAGGTTCAACCACAGAGTCACTCTCTTTTTCAGTACCCTGGCATAGACCTTCCCAGGGAAACCGTGGAGTGTGACCCCTCTGTATTTTCTAGTCCCCCTTCTTAAAGATGAGAACCAATCCAGTCTGCCAATCCAGAGGCACCGCCCCAGATCTCCATGCAATGTTGCAGAGGTGTATCAACTAACGGCCCTACAGTATCCAGAGCCTTCAGGAACTCAAGGCAAACCTCGTCCACTCCAGGGGTCCTGCTACCAAGGAGTTGTTTAGCTGCCTCAGTGACCTCGCCAAACTCCATCCCCAAACTCCAAGGAAATGGGGATGGAGGAGGGGACTTTTGTACCACACAGTAGTGGAGTACAACATACAGTTCTGGCTAAGTGATTAAATGTTTTAACACAAGTTGAATAACAAACATATGCTAACTATTATTACATAGCAACTTTTAAAAGGTGTTACATGTTTATATTATTATTTTAAAATCTTAGTATCATGAAAGTGAGCAATTTTGCATAATGTACACAGAGGAGGGGGTTTCGGTGGTAGAAAAAAAGACAAGTCACATTTCCCGTTTGACTCAGACAGGGTTTTCCACCTCCCTGACCTCTCGTGGGACATTTCCCTTCCATCTCACACAGTATTTAAACTTCACTGCCACAGCCGGTTACAATCATTTTTTCACTGACTCCCTGAGAATCCTGATCAGAAAACTGATTCACTGCTGATTTACTGAGGATGGCAAAGTTCGCCGTGCGTGTCTCCGTACTGCTGGTGTTGCTGCTGGTGGCACTGAATGAAAGCAGTGAGTATGGCTTCAGCGATTATTCACTGAGACGTTATTATAATGTTTTTTGTCATATTGTCATATAAAATGCTGTTTTCACTGAAATGTCTCATTCTTTCCTTTAAAGGTTCCAAGAAATATTGCTGCACACAGTACCAAGAAAAACCTGTCTCAGTAAAACGGCTGAAAAGCTACATAGTCCAAGATGATAACTGCAAACTCAGGGCAATAATGTAAGGGAAAAAAATCATAACTGCAACTAAAACACATAATCCACACTGACTACCAGCTCTGCTGTGATACTAATGTCCGAACTTTTTTAATCATCAGTTTCAAGACTGTGAAAAACAGACATATCTGTGCCAATCCTGAAGACGAGTGGGTGAAGATTGCCATTCCGTTACTGCCACGGTAAGATCAGTTCCTTACCCTACCAGTAGCTATCAAACACCAGAAGAAACAAAAACACTGTTTTAAGGTTAGTCTTGTGTTTCTGATTTCTAATCCTTTCCTTTTTTTTCTTTTTAAACAGAAAACACTGAGGACAATCGGCATTCACGGAGCTCACTTGAGGGCATCAGTTTACAGACTAGTTCTGTAAAAGTTAAATAGTATAGTATTGTATTTTATATTTTATGTTCTGGTTTTTTTATATTTTTTATACTTCATTTGTATAACATGATTCAAAGCTAATAAATACATTATATTTTTTTAAAAATATATTAATAATTGCATCCGTTGCTTTTTATTGACCTCATGAAAAAACACTACTAGTCTGCATTACTATTTAGCAGTAAAGCTGACTGACACAGCATGAGTACGCGTTTACAACAAGAAAAGAAATCAATTTTACAAACAGAAGGGAGTATCAGAAAACAGCGAAAGATTAAAAGTGAGAAACTAACACAGGCTTATGACTTTTAAAAAAAGCACTTGAGTACAGTAATGGAGTAAACATAAACAAGAATTTCAATTTATGAGATAGAAGTAAGACAGAGACTTAAAACAATAAAAATGTGGAAATAGGACGATACTAAAAGCAACAATAGATATAAATACAGCAAAAACTAATTACAAGAGACACAATAAAGATGCTTAACACAACCAAAGAGTAAAGTACAAAAGGACCACATTTCAAACAAATGTTAAAGAGAGCCAAAGATTTGGTCACAAAGGGGTGTAGGATGACTGGTATAGACAAAAATGATGCCAAATGTCCTCATTAAAACAAAAATGTAAAATGACTAATGAGTGATGTGAGAGAGACAAACAACCACAAGTAGGTCTTTCTCCTTCCTACGAGTGTGGCTCGTCCTGCATGCCCACAGCCAGGTACTCAAACCAAAAAAAGAAATGAAGAAATTTATTACAGCACCCACACAGTCCACACAGTGCAGATCCCCATCAGATTTTTTTTTTTAAAAAAAGGCAGATTAATAACCTACAGATTTCTACAAAATTACCAATTCACACAGAGAAGGTGGTATTCTGCATTTACTACTTCTACATTTACAGTGAGGGAAATAATTATTTGAGCTCCTGCTGATTTTGTAAGTTTGAGCACTTACAGAAAATGATACAGAAATTTTTATGGTAGTTTCAGTTTAACAGAGAGAGACAGAATATCAACCAAACATCGAAAAACAAACAAACAAATAAAAGTTATAAAAATATTTGTACGCTGCTGAGTGAAAGAAGTATTTGATCCCTAAGCAAAACACGATTTAGTATTTGGTGGAGAAACCCTTGTTGGTAAGACGTTTCTCTCGTAGTCAGTCACCAGGTTTGCACACATCTCAGGAGGGATTTTGGTTCACTCCTTTTTACATAAACCCTTTAGATTTCTTGGATGTCTCACAAAACGTCAGCACCCTGCACAGATTTTCTGCAGGACTGAGATCTGCAGAGTTGCCAGACCAGTCCATTGCCTCCATGTGCTTTTTCCTTTGTTTCCTTGGTGGTATGTTTGGATCGCTGTCATGCTGGAATGACCCATCTTCAGTGTTGTGGCTGAGGAAAGGAGGTTTGAGACTGACTGAATGTCACATGGCACACAGCCAGTCTCTGGGAGCCACAATTCTGGCTGCTTTGCAGAGAATAAACTATTGTTTACATTATTTCCCTTAATGACAGCAAAAAAATAATTATATATATTTTTTCTGTAATCAACTGGTAAAACCTTTACCTAATTCATAATGCATTTTAGTAAATCTCTACAAAAACATTCTACACTTTTAGATTATTTTTCCCGCTTTAAGCTGGATGTATCCATGGAATCTGAAACACGGTGTTCCTGCAGTTCAGAGATCCCAGCAGTGGGCGGCAGTGCCCGCAGCACAGGAAGGATTCACTGCATCACCGGAAGACCCCGTGTCTGTTTTATTTTCACCATCACGCGATGTCTGCTGTCGATATAACTTTTACTCATCGCTAAATATGTCACACTGAGAGAAAACCGCTGTGGTTATGGATTTGAAACCACGATAAGATGAAGCGATATGGAGATGCTAGCTTACCTGCTGTGTGTGTCTGTGCTGTGCAAGCTAGTTCGAGCTAACGATGCTATTATACACAATGACAGCTACGTGGCGAAATGAGCTTAAAAGAGGAGCAAGGTAAGATAAATACACACATGCTGTTTCTGACATTATGTTTCCAACATCTCTTTGTATATTTATGTTAGTATGTCATTGTTATTGAGTGAGTGAAAGCTAAAACGTGAAGATGAATATGCCGTAAAAGTCAGTGATGCTCTGTAACGGCAGCTTCCTCTCAGATCCGTGCAGACTTCACGAATGCATAACGTAGTTAAGGTGTAATGCAAGTGTTATATTTAGGTACATGCAGTGAAGGTGGCCTTTGGTCCAGCAGGTTTCCAGGCTGAAAGCAGCAGGAGCCATGAAAGAAGAGGGCAGGGCAGAGTGCGGAGGTCCAGCTCTGTATGAGGACCCGGACTTCCGCTGTGTGGACGCCTCCCTGTTCTCTGGCAGCTCCACGCCTCTGGCCAGACTGCAGGGAGACATAACCTGGCTACGGCCCCAAGTAAGCCTGTCTAGTGGAAATGCCCAGAAAATTCCTTATTGGTTATCTTCCCATTGATCGGGTGTTGTTATTGTTAAGATCCTGCCACATAGGGCACATTTGTGGCCTATTAGCTTGTGCCGCCTCTCACAAGATGAGGGGATTTCCCTTTTCTGGTGGTTGACCTGATTATGAAGGACTCTCAAAGTTACTGCTCTGTATCTCACAAAAATAAATATGTGCAATTAAATTAACCTCCTCTGCTGTTTCCAGCCATATCACTGTCTCAGTCCCAATTATTATTTCCATTTCACATCTCAAGGAGATCTGCCAGTCACCAGTTCTCTTCCCAAGCAACATCAGCCTGGGGCATGCAAAGCAAGGCCTGTTAGGAGACTGCTGGTTCCTCTGTGCGTGCGCCTTCCTGCTCAAGAACAAACAGCTTTTAAACAAGGTAACACAGGCTGGTTGTCTCATCAGTTTGATTTTGTGAGCCCCAGCACTGGTTTTGTTCTAAATGTGGAGAATGTTCATCGTGTTTTTCCTGTTGTCACTCGCATTGTCGTTGGATCCTGTGTAGGTTCTGCCTGAACATCAGCCACAGTGGGGTGACAGCAGGTACAGGGGCTGCTTTCATTTTCGCTTTTGGCAGCAGGGACACTGGACAGAGGTGACCATTGACGACTGCCTGCCCTGCATTAATTCATCTCTTTGCTTCTCACGCTGCCACTCCCCCACTGCCTTTTGGGTTGCCCTGTTGGAGAAGGCCTATGCTAAGTCAGTTGATTCCTTGAGATTAACATGTATTTTTCAAACAAGACCTAATCATAAGGAAAAGTTTGAAACCCCCCCTTTCCTTTCCCTTTCATCTTCTGCAGGCTTCATGGTTCATACGAGCAACTGTGGGCAGGTCAGGTGTCCGAGGCCCTGGTGGACTTGACAGGTGGTCTAGCTGAGCGATGGAGCCTGGGTGACTTTGGCTCGGAGGAGGAGCAGCGAACAGCACAGGACAGTGACCAAGTCAGAAGGAGAAGGCTGGACCTGAACCTTCTGGACCCTGTGAAGGATGACTGCGCGCTCAGCTGCTCCACTCACAGCACGCCTGGAGGTCAGAAAAGTGTCTGCTCACAGATAATACAGTGAGTGATGCTGTGCCACATCACTTGCTGGCCTTCTCTGTTTCAGGACTCACTGAGCTGGATCAGTATCACGCTCTGACTGTCATGGAGTGGCTGGATGTGAAGAAGGTGTCAGAGGGTGAAGTACGGCTGCTAAGGATCAGAAATCCTTGGGGAAGACGCTACTGGGGAGGAGCCTGGGTATGGAGGTGTGTGTCAGACTTGTCTATTGTGGAGTATATCTGACACCCAGATGTGTGGAGTTGAAAGTTGTTAAACCTTCAAATTACAGATTACAAATGTTCTTAAGATTAAAGCTTTTTGAGTGCTCAGAAAAGTACTATACAAGAACCAGTCCATTTACCTTTTATTTACCTAATATTCTGGATAGCATTACCTTGGCCTCCAGTAACACTGTGATGAATCTCATGGTCATTTTTGACCAGGATATGTCCTGTAGTGTCCATATTAAACAAATGAAGGAGCACTATCTTGAATTTGTGTGATATATCTCTAGTTCACACATTCAGTACTTCTAGGCTGGACTACTGTAATTAATTATTGTCAGATTGTTCCAAAAACTGTGTATTTGGACATTGATTTAAAATTTTAAAGTTAAATCATTCACAAAAAAAAAAATTCAAAAAAGAAGGCAAAACAAGACAGCTGATCTGTTAGCTACTAGTTGATGCCATCACTCTACAGATCCACAGCCACACAGGAGCATATTCACATAGTTAGGTTCTGGTGACAGCTCTTAAAGGTAGAGTTCTGCTGATATTTGGTGATTTAAAAGTCAGATATTCCGATATATAAACCAATGTTTTTTTCGTGTTCAGTTATTTATTTACTCATTTATGTCCGACTCTGCTTGGATCAGCTGCTTTATTGTGTTTGGAGTGTTAGTATTCCCAACAGGGAAGTTGCAGAGTGCCATCTGGTGGACAAACTGTGCAACATCAACACAGCAGCGCCTGTTCTATATCTTTTAGTTTTGGTTGATAGATTGGCAACTAGCTCATATCAACCTGTCAATAAATAAATTGGCTGGGGTCTACTCAAAGGTTACTCAATTTATAAAGTGATTCATTAGATTTGACAGCACTGGCTTTAAGATTTCAGACTTTAGTCGCAGCTATTAGGTATAACTGATTTCTCTGTCTGAAGTTATGATTTTATCTCACTAAAGTCACAGTTATTATACGGAATTTGTAGTGCATTTCTGGAATTCACACCTACATCAACAAATTTGTAAATGTGGGAAAATCCAGATGATGTTTCTTTGTATCTCTCTGCAGAGGTGCAGGTTGGGATTCTGTTGCCCCTGATTGTGCTTCGGAGCTACAAGCCAGGGTGGCAGAGGGTGAATTCTGGTTGGACGAGGCTGAATTTATGTCCCAGTTTGATGACGTCACAGTGGGCTATCCCATCAGTGAGGAAGGACACTTGAAGAGCATTTATACTGGTGTTGCCTTATTTTGTTAAAGAGGTTTTTGTTGTTTCAGATGTTACTTTCTTGGTGCCCTTGTTTTAACCTGATGCCTCTCTGCTCCGGCAGGAAACCTGCTGACACACAGTCATCAGCTGGCTGGTCGCTGGGTAAAAGGGCACTCTGCTGGCGGTAGCCGAAACTGCGGCAGCTACGGCAGCAACCCCAAGTTTTGGCTTAAAGTGTGCGAAAGAGGAGAGGTGGTGGTGTCCCTGTTGCAGTGCCGGAAATGGAGAAACACAGATAAATATGCACAAACCCCAGTCGAGGACAGCAACAATACAAAGCACCAGCATTACCAGGCCATCGCGCTGCACTTGTGGAAGGTTTGTTCTCTCATTTAGTGTTGGCATGCGCTCGTGTGGCTTTCCATCACTTTACTGAAAGTATGTTTGCACTAGGTGGAAAAGAAGCGTTTCAATCTGAGCCGGATGTTGAACAGACCTCCTCGCGCTTCTACTCACTGCCATGCCTACGAGAGAGAGGTGGTTCTCCACGGGCAGCTGGAGCCCGGATTCTACCTTCTCATCCCCAGCACCTACCAGCCAGGAGCCGAGGCCCGCTTTCTCATCAGGGTCTTTTCCTCCTCTTCCATCTCCCTCAGGTAAAATGGTCAAATTTTTCACGAAGTTATTCAATGTTTCTGATTTTATTTGCGCCTTTAAAACAATTAATCTCATCCTCAGTGCCATGAAAAGCCCAGCACCCCCACTGCCTTTAACAGCAGACAGTGAGTGGGAGACCAGCTACTTCCACGGCTCGTGGGTTGAGGGAAAGACAGCCGGAGGAAGCAGGAACTTCCTGTCTCACTGGCAGAACCCCTGCTTCCCTTTTACAGTTTCTGATGATCCAGCAGTGACATCAGGAGTTAATGTCAGGGTTACCCTGCACCAGAGCCGGCCTGATACGGATCTGCACCCTATTGGCTTCCACATTTACAAGGTCAGTAAAATACAAAGTCAGAGCATCAGTGTTAGCTTACATTATGTGACATCCGTCCTTCTGCAGTTCAGTCTGTACACTAGGATAGATTTCACATCGCCTCTGAGTAGCTTAACATTATTTTACTTCTCTTTATCCGGTATTGCTTTTAGTCGAAATATCTGCTTTTAACAACATAACTAGGTACTAGAAGGGCAATCTGAGCAGATGATATCCAGGGATGAGGATCCTGTGGCCAGCTGTGTCCCTCACTGTTACACGCAGGACGTCAGTCTGGCCTGTTCACTTCCTCCCGGGGCTTACTCCATAGTGCCGTCCACTTATCAGCCCGACTGCTTTGCAGGCTTCAGTCTGAGCCTCGCTCGCAGAATACAAAGGTTAGCTCTGTCATCAAGCAGACGTTTTTTTTTTTAATAGGTAACAAGTTCTTGTCGCTAATGATGGTGGATCTGTGTGTGTCTTTCAGGAAAGTAGTGAAAAGCCAGGAAAGGCTCGGGAAAGCCGTTCAGGAGGTTAGTGAATTTGAATTATGCATTGTATTATGTAACACGAGGAATTCATCAGGTGGAACCAAAGGATTTAGTGTCTGGGTGAATGTGCAATATTGTCCCAATCCTCTCCATCCTTTCCTGTGTTATGAACTTGAATAATGGCCAGAAATGTAGTTACTGACGAACATTATGACATCACAGTGATGTTGACCTTTGACTATTTTAATTGTTTGATGTCATTGCTTCTCCATTTTTTCCTATTAGACTTTTGTGATAATTTTCTTAGAATTAACATGAATTCTTGCATTGTAAGCTTTTTGTAAAATAAGGGTGAGCTTTAACCACCAAATTCTAATCATTTGTCCCGAGGTTCAGGTAAGTGTCTGTGCCAATTATGAAGGCCTGACAACTCGCACTGGAACACACGCTAGTACAATTACGACTTGTTAGCATGCCGCATATTTGCGTGACTTAATGCGTAGTTAACTGTTTAATGATTGTGGTCAGAAGATGGCAGCACTCAATAATCCCTCTGTCTTGTCTGCCTCTGTCTGGACGGCAGGTTTCTCACGTCTCTGTGATGCAGAGCTAGATCTCTGGGACCGTTGCTGCTCCACTAACATCGACTTACCTCCATTTGTCTCTTGGCCCGTGATAAAAGAACCAGCCAGGCCACAGATATCGTGTGTGTGTTTGTGTGAGCATACATGTACACGCTCCCCGTGGATGAGAAGGCAAGCAGGCTTAGTGGGAATCCCAAAAAAAAGCCTTTATCCTGAACCGCCAAGGCTCTGGGTTGATGGGCAGCTACATGCTTGTCGGCGATTAGGACATCAGAGGTTGTCGGTGGGCTGGGCTGCTAATGAAGTATGACGGGACTGGCTGGTGTAAACAAACAGCCGCCACTGAAGAAGGCCGCCGCTGCTCTTGCTCACTCACTCACTGGTGCGCCTGCCGGCCCAGAACAAAGGGCCCTCTCATGAAGGTCCTCGCGGAGGCACAGGGGGCAAGGGGCTAGGGGATGGTCTGCAGAAGCAGCGCCAACCGAACCACACCACACCATACCGTGATATACCACCCCGGAGCTTTCCTGCTGTCCCTCACCCACAAACACTCTGCTTTTTATCTGGCTTTAATTGTTTGTTTCCAATACACAAACACAGGGGTTTTCATGGTCTTGTAGCCACTAAGCTCCCATAATTCTGTCTAATGCCTGAACCGATTTGGACCAAAAGAAGTCCCAACTCCATCCTCACCCTCCAGCTCCCTTTGTTTTTGATTTTTTTTGCCCCCCCTCCCCTCTTCAAAACTTGGTCCACAGCTCTGCTTGGACCTGAGCACAGCTACTGTTTGAAGGCGCTGCGAGAACAGATTGCAAGCAGAGGAATGGAAAGCGTTGAAACGAGGGTTGCAGCGTATCAGAGGAAGCCGCTTGCTGTGATGAAGCCACCCGTGTTGTTCTGAGGCTGTTCTTGTGTGACAGTGTGTGTCGGCCTGCACATACATCTGCGCTGAAGTCACAGGGTTTCTGATTATTCAACAGAGTCATCAGACTCTGAAAAACTACAATTAACAGATCACAGTGGTACTAATGTGCATTTATTATATCTTAAAGTTCTGAAATGTGGAGAATAAAATAAAATTATTGGGACTTTTGCTTCATGTATGCATATTTCTTAATTACTTATTTATTTTAATGCACATTTCAATTAAGTATAAATGAGCGCATGCTTAATAGTAATGACGTGGTTCACCTCTGACCTTTTCGTGCTCATCACCAAGATCGATACATGGCATGCGCGTCCACTAAACCGCTGCTGTGCGCGTCGCCGTCACTTGCTGCGGGATTCAGGAGGCTGTGGTCGGACTCCGAAAAGACTCCTATCTACAAAATAATGAACAACAAATTTGACGCGTGAGTATTTAAAAACATTTCGCTGAATATCCAGAGATCGGTCTCGTCGGTCGCTGCTGTGAATTCACTGGGGAGGGTAACGTAAGCTGACCGTGGTTTGCGTGTGTGAGAGGTGTGTCAGCTTTATTATATGTTTTTGCATGAATTATGTTCTTTTATTAACTCACGGGAGTGCGAGGGCAACACGTAGACGCGCTTTTAAAAAGAAAGGGAGCAATATCTGTGAGTAAATGGTGCTTTTTGATGAAGAATTTCAGTGTTGTTAGCTGTTAGCTTGGCCTGGAGGAAGGCGGATAGGCCTCGAATCCTCGGTGTGGTAGTTAACTGAGAGGCGGGGAGCGGCGCGTAGAGGCCGGTCACAAATTAGACTCGCGTGGCCAATAAATACGGGAAGCTGGAGAGACACTGTTACACGCAGAGAGCTCTTATTAATAGTGACCGTAGTTTAAGATTAGCACAATAGTCAGAGCGCATGTTTGCAGGCCACAACTTTAAAATGCATCAGTTGCAGGTTTATTGGGTTAAGTTGCCTTAAATGAATACAGCAGCCATGCTGCAAATCTTCTATTCGTCGAGGTTATAGTTTGTGTTCATTTTTTTCTTGTATTTCTGATGTGTTGACCAGGATGAGGGCACAACTAAATAATTTAGATACTGGTTGCTGTAAGACGGTATAACGCCAACAGAATGGGTAACAAAATGACAAAAGATTTGATTTAAAACACTCTGTAAAAAGAGTTAAAATGAAAAGGGCTGTTACCTGACAACAGGTGTAAAGTCCCTTTTGATTTCAACTATTGATTGCATGATACAAATGTATTCTGCATTTCCCTTGATTGTAGTCTGAAAGACGATGACAGCGGAGACCACGACCAGGATCAAGGCTCACCGAAAGACGGTGAGAAGGAAAAAAACGAAGATGAAGAGAAGGAGCAGAACACTTCCAAGAAAAAAGTGAGGCCGCTAAAGTCTTACACAGATGTATTTGCAGATTGTGCTACTATTTGTTGAACAAAGGTACAGTTTCTTTAGTTTTGGTTTGTTTGTTAAACTATAAAATTTTGAACCTCTGGAAATGAATTAAACAGTAAATATAATTTTTGAAGAACCTCTAGATTAAAGCAAAAAGTCTGCACTTTAATCATATGTTAATTATTAGATTTAAAATCCACTTTGGTGGTGTACAGAGGCAAAATGACAAATTATAGGTCTGAGTTTGTATAAAGTTAATATGTCAATGAGCTGTACATGTTACTCTCTCGTTTCCGGCAGATGGTGGTGCCAGGAGCAGGAGAACACCCTCTCCAGTACAATTACACCTTTTGGTACTCCAGACGCACCCCAGGGAGACCAGCCAGCACTCAGAGCTACGAACAGAACATCAAACAAATTGGCAGCTTTGCTTCGGTGCGTCGCTCCACATCACATCTTTATATGGCTTAAAACAGGAGCCAGTGCACTTTTCCTTGCCCATGCAGAACTGCACACTCCACATTTTGACTCGTTTTCCACTAATTATTACAATTGTCCATCCCAGGTGGAGCAATTCTGGCGTTTCTATAGTCACATGATCCGACCTGGCGATCTGACAGGTCATAGTGACTTCCACCTCTTCAAAGAAGGCATTAAACCCATGTGGGAGGTAAGCACACTGGCTGATATCTTCTATTTGCTCTGGTTGTTTGGTTATGCGTGAAAGGCCTGATCTGAAATTGTGTATGTTTAGGATGATGCTAATAAGATGGGTGGGAAGTGGATCATTCGTCTGAGAAAAGGCCTGGCATCTCGATGCTGGGAGAACCTGATCCTGGCTATGCTGGGAGAACAGTTCATGGTAGGAGAGGAGATCTGTGGGGCTGTGGTGTCAGTACGTTTCCAGGTAAAGCCAACAGCAGACACACTCGGTTGCACACTAACTGCCTGACCTAACGCTCACACATGCCTCCTCTTCATGCTGCTTCTCCCCAGGAGGACATCATCTCCATCTGGAACAAAACAGCCAGTGACCAGGCGACCACTGCCCGCATCAGAGACACCCTGCGCAGAGTCCTCAACCTGCCCCCCAACACCATCATGGAGTACAAGACACACACAGACAGCATTAAGTATGTATGTCTTCTCCTTTTTTATTTTCTTCTCCAGCTTTTCTTTCTCTTCAGCTCTTCCATAAACCTGCATGCTCACACACATTTTCCAACCAAAGAGGCAATGAGAGAGTACACTTACATGTTGCCTTTTTAATGGCTTGTTTTTAACATGCTCAGGTGATAAGATGATGGTTTTCTGTAAGTTAGATTTTTATTTTGACAGTATGTTTGGATTTTAAGGGAGAAATAACAGAAACACAATTATCAAAATGTTTTATTTTATTGTTTGAAGTATTATTCCAAATTGAAATGTATAACTGTACACACAACCACATATCTTGTGCATGTCTATATACTAATATAATTTTACAAACTCCCATATTTTTCTATTAGTTCATTATTAAAAAGAGAGAGTGAAACAAATGCCCATTTAACTGATTATAATGGTTTTCCATTGCAGTCTTAACCTTGAGTCAGTATTTCTTCAGTATACAAGAACTCAGTTCTGCCTTTTGTTCCCATTTTCATGCTTTTCAAAATCCAAGTGGGGAAAAAACAACTAGTTCTGTGTCCATGGTTGTCCTTTGTAGCTTTGAATGTGAATGCCTAGTATGATGGCTTTCAAGTCCTTTTACACAATCTCTATATCCTCATGTAGATGCTGTTGCTCCATTTTTTTTTTTTGTTTTTTTTTTACTCACGGCGCTTGATATTAATGAGATGGGATGTTCTTGACACATGTTGTTAAAAACTTCTGTTTATAATGGCCAGCCAGTCCAAAGAAAGGATAAAAAGCTAAAAGACCAACTTCTTCTGCACGAAGGCACAGAAAAGATGCACAGGGATTATTTTGAGCTCTGAATCGTGCAAAGGTTCTCTAGTAAAGTCTAGAAATACCAGTATGGAGCTAAGAATAATAAGTCCCATTCATTCTAAAATGGCCTGTATAAATCTTTATAATATTGAAATGACCTCTGTTAGTATATTTCTTTATTTTGGCAGCTTTAGCTCATAAAGCTAAGCCTAAAATTTTCATCATTAGTTTTTGGTAACTGTGAATACAACTATTTTTCCCATCTAAACCTCTCATTCAGTTAACTGATGGGCTTACGATTCTTCCAGGAAAATAATTAGATTTCTTTATGCATTTTACTGCGAATTATAATTTACTGCATCCTCCTCTGTTTGCAGAGCATGGGAAGACTTCCATGGTCTGGTGAATGCTAGCGGAGGACGTTAGCCCCCCACCCCCCTCACCGAGATGCTCAGCGAAGAGTAAGAACTCCTGCTGTGGGATTTCACATGAACAACAACACAACCTGTGTGATGTAGTTAGACTCTACTTATGTGGTCTCTGTTTGCGGTGTGCAGGTGTGTGCATACGGGATGTGTTGGGGGAAGCCGAGTCCAGAGAAGGGCAGCTCTGCGTGGATTGGCACTGCGTAATGCGAAGACAGAGCAAAAGTCGGGGACCGAGGCCAGGAGACCGTTGGGTCTTTGTGTCAAATTGGAAATGAACAGAAAAGCCTTTCAACAGAACACTGAAACAGGTCTATGAAAGAGGTGATTTTAATCAACTGGAAGAGGAAATTACAGTTTTGTTTCTTTTTTTTTAGTAATGCAAGTTGTAACATCTTTTAACCAGTGAGTGACTGGTGTGGGCTGTTCTGGTCATGAACGCTCGACAAAGTGTGCTTTAAATACAACAGAATCAGTTGTACTCTATATGATTTTATTGCTTAACGTGACATTTCACCTGCTGTTAAAATAGGTGTGCTAATCAGTTTTATTGGGACTCAAACAGGGTTATTATAACACAGTGCTGTATTTTAACTACAATTCCTCTAGTCATTTTGGACTAGAACAAATATTAATGTTGTTTAAATGCAATCCACATCAAAGATCACTTAATAGGATTTAAAAAAAAAATTAAGTTGTATCCCAAAGGATGAGGATCCTGTGTTGGGCAGGTTTCTATAACCGGCATCTTTAGAATGAACTGCCAAGCTGCCTAAATCACTGTGCCTGGCCTCAAGCCCGACCTGAACCAGGTTTCCCTTCCCTGCCTTCTCCTTTCTTTACCCCACCTTTAAAGGAAGGGCTCTGCTTTAATGTCAAAGGTGTATAGGAGTCCTGAAACACTGATATTCACTCCTTTTCCATTTTGTAGTCCACGAAAGAAAACGGGGCCCAGGGTCTGTTACAGTTTTTATCCTGGGGAGCTTTTTTTTTGTTTTGTTTTTAATATGTTAAGAAAGAGCCTACAGTTTGTTGAAAAACTGTAATGCTGCCCTTATTTGTTATTGTAATGATGGATGCAGGTGTGTGTGAGTGTGTGGAAAGCGAGGAAACACTGTTGGATGTACACCTGATGGATTATAGCAATAAATGGTAAATATGCATCTGCTGCTAAAGATGGTTTAGTGCCATTTTTCTTTCATAAACGCTGGAACTGAAGCTGTGGAGTTTGCAAGAAGCCGAGATTCCTCTTTATCCGCTCTTCTTTCTTCCCGGACCGGGAAGCTTGGGTGCCCGTTGGTCTGTAAATCATGTGATGATGCTGGTCAGCTCATTTCAAAGAACATATGATTCTGCAGAGAAATCATTCAGACAGGTTAGAAACAGTGTTAGTTTTTCTTTGTATTAAAATGTCTTCTTTATGTATGCTTTTAATGGCTTTTTTTTTTTTTTTTTGGAGAAAGAAAGCAAGTGTGCACACATCCAGGGACACTTGGCAAACAAGTGTCCCAGGCAAACAAGGGGGGGGAGAAAAAAGGAAGAACGGTCTGAACACTTTTTGGCTCAAAGTAATAATTTACTCCTTAAAGAATCTTTACATAAGCAGATTTTTGATGCTTGCGATTGATACCCGAGGAAGATCCCACACATCAAAATGTTGCTTTTGTTACATGCAAACATGTTGTTTGTTTGCATGTAACCTCAATATAAATTATGATCTCCAGTTGTAATGCAAGTTCCAGTTAAACCAAATCGTGAAAGGCTCCTTAGGAGCCAATACATCAAATATTATATTCTAATATTACAGTGCACCTATCTGGGATCATCTTAATATCGTGTCCTGATTTTTATACTGAACCGCTGATTTCCAGTTAGTATACAATGATCCCAAGGCAGGGATGTCGAACATACAACCTGGGGGCCAGATTAGGCCTACCAAAGGATCCAATCCGGACCAAAAGCATTTAGGAAAATTAAAAAGGAAAAAAACATCAAATAAGGAGGGCATGAACTTAAAATATGTTTAATAATTGCTCAGTCAAACTAAAGTGAAAATAGGACAGAAACCTTGCAACTTTAAAAAAAAAAAAAAAAACTTTATCAAAGCATTAAAAAAAAAAAAGAAAAAGAAAAAAAGATTAAAGGTAGTTGTAATGACCAGCTGCTTACCAAGAGATGGAGCGTGTCAGTGATCATGAGACGATTGCAAAGATTGCCGGGTGGGAAGGAACTTGTCTTCTAGAAATATTGCATCTTATTGCCAATTTGACCTCCAGTCACAAACAGAGTATGCAGATTCTGTCTTATTGTGGTTTTATTGATGTATTAATGCACAAAAGTCATTTTGAAGACAGCAGCTGACTGCGAGTGGTTGCAGACCTGGTCCTTGTCTTCAAAGCAACCACCAGTACAGATGGACCAATGATACTGTTAGCTAAATGTACTTTTATATTAATATGATTAACAGTTGAAATCGTTACCTAAAATTACAAATATATGTTATTCACTAAAATTATAGAATGAAATTAAAATTGTTAGCTGCTGTTTGAAATGATTATGAAAAAGTATGAATGAACAGATAAAACTGTTGCTGAAGGTTGATTCATTAGTAAGCTAATTTATTCATAACACATACTTGCAACTAAGTCTTCAAAGTCTAATGTACTGAGGGTAGAAACTTTGGGAAAGGTATAATTATATTGTGTATGACAAAACATCTTCCCACCGACGGACACACATGCTTACCAACAGGAAAGTGGCTGCCAGGAGAAGGAGTTTGGTGTGTGACTCCATACTGAGTGGAACTAGAAGATGAAAATAGAATACATACAGTTGTACTAAAGCCGTGATTAAATAATAAACTATGTTTATGACTTTGGTATACTTAGAAAGAAGTCTGATACTAGCCAGAGAGATGCAGTTAATGTTTGGCAACTATTTTTTTCTTTTTTTAAAAAACAATCTAGTGGTGTTAGTTGATGTCCCTGTAAATATCATGGAACAGTCTTTTTTCATTTATTTTTTATAAATTAAAAGCATTCACTGGTGACTTTATTAGGTACACCTGTTTGGCTGTTTGTTAACACAAATCTGACCAGCTAATCACATGCCAGCAGCTCGAAGCTTTTAGGCATGTGGTTGTGAGGAAGACGACCCACTGAAGTTAAAGGTAAAAGTGCCTTGTTGATGCAAGATGTCAGAGGATAATGAGCAGATTGCTTCAAACTGATAGGAAGGCAACACCAAGTCAAATAATACTAACTTTTTTATTAAAGTTATATAGCACTTTTCTAAACAGAGTTGCAGCCAAGGTATGCCGAAGAGAGTGTCTGAATGCACAATACATCAGGCATGCTCTTGCATACCTAGCAGAGCTACAGCAGACCACACTGGGTGCCACTCCTGTCAGCTATGAACAAGAAGTGCATTGAGGTGACTGTTGTTGAGGTTTGGTGCTATGAATAAAACTGAATGTTGTTGATTTCTGCTGCAACATTCAGTTGTTTCAGAATTTAAAATGAACTGCGTGGAGTCATTAACCCTGCCTTGTATAAATGGTTCAGGCTCCTGGTGGTGTAGTGTGTCAGATATTTTCTTGGCACTCTTTGGACTTCATATGAACAGCATTTAAACACCACAGCCTACCTGAGTATTGTTTCTGACTGCGTCCATCCCTTTATAACCACAGTGTACACACCTGATGGCATCATGTCTGAAAGCTCAAACTATTTGTTTTTTTTTTGTTTTGCTTTTGTTCTTTTTTTATGTGACAGTGAGCTCACTGTGCTCCAATGGCCTCCAGTCACCAGGCCTCAATGTAATGGAGTAACTTTGGGATGTGATGGAAAAGGAGATTCACATCATGAAGGTGCAGCCAAAACTTCTGTTGCAACTGTGTGATACTGTCATGTCACGATAGACCAAATTCTCTGAGGGGTGTTTGCAGCAACTTGTCAAATCTCTGGCACAATACTTAAAGCAGCTCTGAAGGCAAAATATACTGCAGTTTAGTACTAGCGAGGTGTACCTAATAAGGTATCCGGTGAGTGTGTTTTATTATATTGGTCTGTTGTTTTTCTTTCAGTCACGTTTCTTAACTGCTCAGTAAATAAAAGTATCAGATCTGAAGAGGTCGATTAAATTAAACTTGGTCCAAAACTAAACTTTGGGAAAGGTAAATGTTCTCTGGCATCCTGTCAAAGAGAAATTAGGAATGTAATTTACTGAGGTAGAACTCACCCTCCAGCCCAAAATATTCATGGTCCATGTTGTGATCTTCGTTGAAGCCAGGCCATTTCTTCCATATCGTGCCTATTTCCTCACCAATGTTGGAGACAATCTAGTGTATAATTTAAAACTGCATGAAAGCACTGCTGCAGTGTTACGCTTTTCAGTCACACATATACTTTTATGAGTTATAAATATTCCTACCTGGAATTGTTGGTTGGAGAAGCAACGGCATGGACAGCAGGAGCCCTGGATTCTGATGGTAGACGCCCCTGCTGAAGTGCAGACCTCCAGGAGGGGTGTAAACATGCTCCATCTGAAAACATGGTCACCAACACACAGCAACTCAGTAACCGTGCACTAAGCCTCCTGGCAAATAGACTGGCCAGTGCTTCACACAGAGGCGCAGCCCAGTCTTGATGGTTGGATGACTACATTTTCAGCTGTCATGATTCTGCAGCACCAAAGCAATTGTTTGCTTGGTGTCAGAAGAGTTCAATTTGGGGCATGCTTTATTAGAGCACAACTGAGAGAATATTTATACCAAGTCGAACTCTGGTCACTGAAACCTCTGCCAGGCCAGTCCTAATTGGGCACAACTTCACCGACTGTTGCTTCTGGAAAACTCTAAATTCGACACACAAAGACACCCCCGCTAACCCTGGAGTCAGATTTAGGCCAGATGAAGAAGGAAGTATTTTGACGACAGAAGAGCCGTGAGCCTGCCATGCCATTGGCCAACATTCCCATTAGGAAGGATGTCGCATTCCTTCCCCTATGAGCCCACGCCAGCTCTGTTGGTGTGTTTTTGTGTGCAGACAGCTGTGCTGTGCATTAACCATCCCAGGTTTATATTACACTCAGGCTGTTCAGAACAGTAAAGGCCCCGACTGCTATTTACAGACAGGCCTGAGCATCTAGGGTGGGCCAATGTGGTCCCAGGCCTTGAGTGACATGGAAAAAGGCTCACATGCGAAGTGTTTAGTCTGACAGTATGAAATGCTACTGGTGTTTGTTCACCCAAATTAAAAATGTAAAATTATAGTAATAATAATAAGAAAAAAATATACTATATGAACGTTATTCTTCAAACTCAAATGATCCACAAAACAACCATTTTATCCAGACTAGTTCCTTACTTCTAGGCTGGACTGCTGTAACCCATTATTATCAGATTCTTCTAAAAGTTCCCTGAAAAGCCTTCAGTTGATCCAAAATGATGACAGGAATTAGGTACTGACAGGGACTAGAAAGAGAAAGCATATTTCTCCCATACTGGTTTCTCTTCATTGGCTCCCTGTTAAATTCTGAATCAAATTTAAAATCTTTCTGATCACATACAAGATCTTGAATAATCAGGCCCCCTTTTATCTAAAGGACATCATAGTACCATATAACCCCAATAGAGCAGATTGAGGTTTAAAATTTTCCTTTCTAATCAACTTATAGTTAGAGCTGGACTCTGAGCCAGGTCCTCCCAGAGGTTTCTTCCTTTTAAGAGAGAGCTTTTCCTTCCCTGTGTCGCCAACTGCTTGCTCACAAGGGGGTCATCTGCTCGTTAGGGTTTCTTTCTAATATTGTTGGGTCTTTACCCTACAGTATAAAGTGCTTTGAGGTGACTTGTTGTAAATTGGCACTATATAAATAAAACTGAAATGAGTGAGTGCAGACTAAAGACTTCTGTGGACTCCTTCATACATAATTATATTTATGTTTATAATTTTTGTTAACCCATTAACCAAAGGCCAGTAGTTGGTAAAATTCAGTTCATTAGATTTTGCAGAGAACCTAAAGAGGCTGATGTATGAAGTATGTCTCCTTAATATAAATCTTCACCACTAACTTTACCTACTTTATATATTCACTCTACTTATAACAACAGAAGTGAGCTATATAAGCTTCAGTGTGGCTTGATCACATGTAATTTATAACTACTGAGCAACATAAGGAAACATCAGCGTTTAGTAGGAACATATATACACCAAGGAATGAACAAGTTTCCTACCTCTGATGTACTGTGCCAATGAGATGGTTTTGAGGTGTATACGCTCTCATCTCCATCAGGCAGCAGCCCAGGCAACAGGCGTCCACCCTAAAGGGCCTTTCAAAATAAAAGACCTGACTGCCCTCACTGTCAAAGCCTTTCAGGGTGTAGGCCCGAGCTGGACCACAGCACTGCAGACACACACAGGAGCTCTCTAAAAGGAGGGAGAAGCGAACAAATGCTAAGAATATGCTGAAAAACATCAGTAGTTATAAGAGTAAGAGGTGGAACGGGACAAATACCTTCCACAGCCACAAATGACAGTGGCCTGTTGCCTTCTGTAGTGATGTTATAGATCCTCCTAGAAACACACTGAGGACCTGCAATCAGGATGTGGTATTTTCTTAACGCATACACATCTAAACAAGAGTCCTGTTTTATGTAAAAGAAAAAAGTAGTCCTCCTCACCTTGCAGCTCTGGCTTGGCAGTGATATGAATCTCGCTAGCAGTTTCCAGCACAGACATAAAGCATGACCTCACTGCACTACCAGTCTTCTTTACCGGTGGCTGCATCAAGCCATTCTCAGCAGTCTGGCCCAAAAGCTGCTCTTCAGATTCCAGGTCAGGAGGCATTTGGTGGGATTTGGGTGGAGTGCTTTGAGTCTGGCACTCACAAGAGGGCCCACAGCGGTTGTGAAAAGCCCTGAAGACCATGTGAATGTGCTTCTCTCGCTCAAGTCGTCCAAAGGGAAGAGGCTGATTGATCACTGCTGACATGGTCTCAAACTAAAAAATGAATCATACCGAAACCTTAAAGAAAACATTTGAAGGATGGATGCTTTAACTCATACCCAGTCTATAGGCTGCAAGCAAGTTACTTAAATAAAGTATAGTAAGTGCTAAAAGAAGAAAATCCACACACATCTTTCATTATTTACAAACCAAATTCCCCCAAAAGTTGTGAAAGTGTGTAAAATGTAAATAAAAACAGAACATGGCAGCCACATGTATTAAAAAAGCTGTGAGCAGGGCCATGTTTACCCTGTGTAGCATCCCCCCTTCTTTTAATAACAGCCGGTAGACATCTGGGTACTGAGAAGACCACCTGCTGCACTTTTAGAAAAGCTATGATCATATCTGCTCAGCACTGCTGGATCTTTGTCATATTTTTGTTTAATGGTGCAATTAACCTAATTAGTTGTAAAATGTTCCTCCAGCTGTTTCCTTTGAGTACCACTTACTTTCCCAGCCTTTTGCCAACCCCAATTTTCGGAGCCATTTTCTCAGTTTAAACGTTTGATATGTTTTCAGTGTTCTGTTGTTAAGAAAATGTAGGTTTATCAGATTTTCAAACAGTTGCATCACAACTTTTTGGAGCTGGTGTTGTGCCTTAAATACTAAATATTAATCTGACAAAATGATAAAACATCCACTAAAACGGTCTCAAAATCATAGCAAAAAGTGCATAAACAAAACTACAAATAGATCTTTATCATGTAAGCTTGTAATTTAAAATTTAATTAATTTTTATGTTATGATCAAAATTTTGATAGGGGAAAAAAAAGGAGCTTTCCTTCTCCTGTACTGTGTTTCTTGGCAGTTCCCTGGTATCAATATTAACATCCTCCTTGCAATAGTAGCCAGCTTAATACTTTTTCACATTCAGATCACACGCTAATATTTCTGTCTCACCCAGCCTGCAGCTGCAAGTAGCAGCTCACAGCATCAAACCGAAGCTCCCTTGTATAAACATTGATAGCTCAAGAGTTTCTGTACTGGCTAAGATCTTCCTGGAGCCTTTACTTATCATGTATTTCCAATAAGAGATTAGAAAGAAAAAAAACAGCACAAAAGAGTATCACAGGCCTGCTTACCATCAGTGTTCACCCTCCACAGACTCGGATCATCTAAGTGTTACGAGCAAGAAACCAGATGAGCCTTCATGAGTTATCATTATCTGGAGGGGCTAAGCCTTCTTACCCCCCGTGTGTTTGTGTGGCTATTCGCATAGCAGTGTTTGGCTTTGTGAGTGTTTTCGGACTTCTCACTTCAGCTCCATCTCAAAACGACTCTGTTTCCATCCCAACCAGCCGGATCTGCCTTTTGTTGGGGTAGAAAGGCACAACTCAGTCATGTAATTGAAATGCTTCCAGAGGAGGGGGGGCTGTGCAGGATATTTGTGCTTCAGTGGTAGGGTTGGGAGTGGAGGGGTGGGGGCAGAAACTTTCCACTGGCCTCAAAAATGACTCAGTCACAAAAATCATGCAATTAAAATGCTTTTATTGATAAAAAGAAAGATTCTCGTAGATTACAACAAATGAAATCTGTGGTCAACACCATGTCTCGTGGCTTGTGCCCATAGTTTTGTTAAAAATGAACAACACTTAGAGCAAACACTGAGATATAAGTAAGGAGACCATCTTCTACAGCATTAAATGCAACACAAACAATCTCAACAGCCAGGACAGCTGATACAGTATGCATTCACACAATGGTGCAGTGGATTGTACTTGCTTCTGTGATAGTCCGCAGCCCCACAGCAGGCACCTGTGCAAAAAACACATACAGCTGCATCTTCTCCATTCTTTGTATCATAGTCATTAGTGAAAGATCACTAATGAAGGCTGTCAGATTCTCACTCTGGGTAAAGTGATAACATCAAACAATTTCTCCCTGGTTCACCCTAAGGCGTTTGTTTCTATTCCTGCTACAGCAGTTATGTTGTGTAGTGGAGGGAGATACTTCTTTGGATCCCCAGGAAAAGGTGTAGAGGGCGGCTGGTTGAAGTGGCCCATCAAGAAGATGCCAATAGTGCCGATAAAAAACACCAACACCATGACAATAAAGCAGACCCTGTCGATGACACGGGCAACCAGGAACCATTCTTCATTTTCCTGAGGTTGAGTGAGATGATACATTGCTATTAGCTCTGGCATTCCCAACTAAGAACTCATCAAAATGTCCATTGCAAATGTGCAAAGAGTAAAATGGTTAAGCATACACTCTGGAAGTCATTCTGCTGTCTTGCAGTCTCAGCGATGTGTTTGCAGGAGGCCACACACTGCTTCAGCTCTGGACTGGCCTTTGCTAGACTATTAACAAGGTGCTGTGCTGTACCCCCCTCCAGCCCATCATCTGGAGTCATATATTCACAAAAAGCCATATATTTATGTGTTATATTTATGCATTTCAAAGGATAACCTAAACTGTCAAAAGTTTTAAAAATAATTAAAAAAAAAATGTGTAACAAACTCTTTCAAATACTTACGTAGCTTCTCCAGCACTGATTTCATCAATCCATTTCTCCCTCTGAGTTTGTCAAACATGAGCTCAGACCGAGCTGTTTTCATTACGTATTCCTCCGCCTTAGTGATGACAGTGATAGAGCTGCGGCGACGGCAGGGAACCAGGTGGACACCATTCCTGCCTGCAGACACAGTTCCACCATTTCTCATTTCTGATGCATTGCTGGCGTTTGGTGTCCAGGGTTGCATCTGCATCCTAAGTAGGCGAGGCAGGATGTTTAGGAAGATCTGAGGGTGACACAGGGTTTAAGATGAAATCACAGCTAAATAGACTTGTGTTCATTTCATTGAGCAGCTTTAAAAGATATTCAAATGATTCAGACACATTCTCACCTTCCGGACTTTGTCTGCCATTTTGTGAGTGTTTGGGGTTCTCAGGGATACGTTGAGGACTACGACACTGTTTATCACTACCATGGTGGTCACCGACATCACAAACATCAGATACCTGCAGTCAAATGTTCGTATCATTTTCAACACAAACCTAAAACTCTGAGCTGAAATCTGAAAGTGATCTGCTTACTTTCCAATAAGAGGCACCGCTTGAGAAGTCTCTGGAACCTTCTTAGCAATGAGGAAGAGGAACACAGTCTGGCCCAGAAGAGTCACAATAGACATGGTGCACTTCTGACCACCAGCTGTAAAACCAAAACCAGTACTCAGTCAGGGTGGTGCAGTTTTGACCTAATGTATGCATCAACGGCTAGATCGTCAATGTATTTCTATGATCATAGGTCAAAGTATGAATAAAATCCTGACTCACTGTCTACATACATCAACAGGCACAACATTATGACAGGTAAAGTGAATAACACTGATTATCTCATGGCACCTGTTAGTGGATGGGCTATATTAGGGACCAAGTAAACTTTTTGTCTTCAAAGTTGAGGTTAGAAGCAGGAAAAATGTGCAAGCATGAGGATTTGAGCAAGTTTGACAAGGGCCAAATTGTGATGGCTAAACGACTGGGTCAGAGCATCTCATATTTTGCAGCTCTTATGGGTTGTTACTGGTCTGCAGACCAAATGTGGTCCAGGGAAGAAACAGTGGTGAACCAGCAACAAGGTCATAGGCAGCCAAGGCTCACTGACACATGGGCAGCAAAGGCTGGCTCGTGGGGTCCGATCCAGCAGATGAGCTCCTGTAGTTCAAATTGCAGAAGAAGTTCATGCTGGTTCTGATAGAAAAGTGTTAGAATGCACAGTCCATTGTAGCTTGTTGCACATGGGGCTTCAGACCTACATATTCACACCAAAATTCCTTACAGTTCAATTCAAATAAATTTTATTTATATTGCAATTACAACAACAGTCGCCTCAATGTGCTTTAATTGTAAAGACCCTGCAATTATACAAAGAAAACCCCAACAATCAGACAACCCCCTATGAGCAAGCACTTGGTGCCAGTGGGAAGGCAAAACTCCCTTTTAAAAGGAAGAAGCATTGCATAGCTGCATGATGCCCCCAGTCTAATGGGCATGTGCATATCAGAACTGGACCACACATCAATAGAAAAAGGTGGCCATGTGTGATGAATCACTTTTTCTTTTACATCACGTGGATGGCCGGGTGTGTGTGCATCACTTACCTGGGAAACACCTGGCACCAAGATGCACTATGGGAAGAAGGTGAGCCGGTGCAGGCAGTGTTATGCTTTGAGCAATGTTCTGCTGGGAAACCTTGGGTCTTGCCATCCATGTGGATGTTACTTTGACATATACCACCTATGTAAACATGTAAAGATTGTTGCAGACCATGAAAAAACTTTCATGGAAACAGTATCCCCTGATGGCTGTGGCCTCGTTCAGCAGGATAGTGCTTCCTGACACAAAGCAAAAATGTTTCAGGAATACTTTGAGGAACACAAGAACAGGTTTGAGGTGTTGACTTGGCCTGAAATTCCCCAGATCTCAGTCCAGTTGAGGATCTGCAGGATGTACTGGACAAACAAGTCCAATTCATGGAGGCCCTGCCATGAAACATACAGGACTAAAGGATCTGTTGCTAACATCTTGGTGCCAGATACCAGAGCACACCTTTAGGGCTCTAGTGGAGTCCAAAAGATGGACCACCACAGTACTAGGCAGATAGTCATGATGTTATGCCTGATGGATTTATGATCACACTTTACACAAAGTAAGAAGACGAACCTTTGGCAGGTAAGTAGTAGACTAGCAGACCGAGGGAGGAGAAGAGGACACAGGGAGCAATAATGTTAATGATGTAGAAGACAGGCTTCCTCTGAATGATAAGAAAGAAGACCAGCTCCTGATACTCCAGGTCATCTTTGGTGTACTGAGTGTTGATCACCTTCTTGGCTGGTCTGTGTCTGATAATCCACTCTCCATTCTCTAAAAAACACAAAATAAAAGTCTTTTATCACAAGAAAAACAGTTTCTTCTTCTTTATATGAACCAATGGATGTCTTTATTGTGTTCACTAATTTCAAATCTATTTTTCAAATACCTGTAAAGGCCTCTGGGTCGATATCCACCCACTCTAATGTGATGTCATCTTCTTTTGTGAGAACCAGCTCGATCTCATTGGCGCTGTAAGTCTGCGAGCTGAACACATGGCACAGAACATGCGGTCAGAGTCGACCAGTCAACACCTTCATCGGAAGAGCAAGAAGGTAACATGACTGAAGGAAGCTGATTGCTGTTGATTTAGACACTCTGGATTCTTTTTACATGTCATGCATCGGCCTTTAATTCAATTTTATTTATATAAGAAGAAATTACATCAACAGTTGACCCTATAATAATACAGAGCAAACCCCAGCAATGAGAAAACCCCGATGAGCAAGCACTTGGTGACAGTTCAAAGGCAAAACTCCCTTTTAACAAAATACCTCCGGCAGCACCAGGCTGAGGGAGGGACAACCATCTCCCTTGACCAGTTGGGGGTGACAGACTTGTGATTGCTTGTGTTTTGTACAGATCAAGTCCCATCTGATCTCTTACCGGAAGACCATGGTGCAGTTCTGCCAGTCGAAGGGAAAATAGTTCACAGTGATGGCACAGGCGCTGTGGTAAATAGCAGGAGGCAGCCAGTACACACAGCCATCAGGAGACACCAGTGCATTGCAGTAAAGAGCTACCTCAAATTGTCCATCAATGCTACCAACCAGAAGAAAGATGAGAAAGATGGTGTATGGTTTATCTGCAGTTTATTGCATACATTCGTGCATGCATGCACACATCAGGCCTCATTCATGTAAATTTCACACGTACAGGCTTGTAGATTTAGCTTTAGAGAAACTTTACCTGGAAACAAATACATCTGTCATCATAATGTGATGATATGTTTTTAAATTTGCAATAGTAAACTAAATCTGCCTCTAACAGTGTGAGAGTGCAGGACCTGAAAGCGCTATCTGAAGTTCACACATGACTTCTTTTACCTAAACTCTGCCCTTTGCTTCCATTTTTGCAGCACTGTGCTTATCCTCAGCGAGCACAGAGGAAAGGAGATTTTAGAAACACAATGTAAAGTTTACCTTTCACTAGGGTTGGTGCAGCTCAAAGAAAACAGAACCAAAGTTTTGTTTTAAAAAAAGCCTGCTACATCTTTGGTGAATGCTTTCTTTGCCTCCCACACATTGTTTGGTTTACTTTCAAAGTACTTTAGGTGCATTTACAATGCTTTAAGCAGACGAGTTAGTCCAGAGAAACCTGATTTAACCCACAGGTCTTCTGAATAAACAAATATCAGAATCAACTATGATTTGATGGGTGATTGTATAAATGCATTTTTTATGTTCCCATTTATCCTGAAAATGAATTTATTGTTAATTATTATTTTAGAATGCTTCAACTAACAGCCCAAAAAAGTCCTCAGAGACGTATCATAATGGCTGCCTAAACATTAAAACTCATATCTCAATGGAAAATTCATATCTGAAGGTGGATTCACTCACTTGTTCTCCAGTACAATGTCAGGCAACCAGATGCTTTTGGAGGGGACACGCAGACTAGAGGTGATGTTCCCATACAGAGCTGACCTGGGTGGCTGGTCCCATCTCAGCCTGTAGTCGCACCATTGCTACACACAGAAACACTGCAGGTTTGACTTCCTTTCGAATGCATAAACTGGGTATTTTTGAAAGAAGCTAAAAAAAAGACCTCCAAAAGTTACCATTTCTATCCAGACGTTGGTGGTCAGGGCCTCCTCCTTTTCATTCTGAGGACACAGTTTGGTAAACATTGCAACCATAGACAATAACCCTCTGAGGTCATTATAGATGATAACCCAACTCTAACTCTAGCCTGTCCTATGTTTTGAAGAGGAAAATATTACATTTTTGATGTGTGTCAGTTAGACTTTGCTCATGGCTTGCAAGAATATTTTAATCAAAACAAAAATGATGTATTCTGATTGTCTAATGTGAGAATTATGGTTTTGGTGAGGGTCATCACTGGCTAATCATACGCACCAGGACAAGCTCTACTCACCAGAGAGATGAGGTTGGTGAGCGTCATCTTGATGGAGACTTTAGTGATGTCTCCACTCTTCTCCATGGGCCGAACGTTCTTGTTGTAGCCCTTCATCAAATCCTTAAACAGCTCCCTTTCAAGGTTGGCTGCCGAGGCTGCACACAAGAACATGAACAGCCACGACAAAGCAGGTTGATTTAAAGGGTCGATCTGTGCATTTTTATAGCAGGTGTAGAATTAAAGAGATTATTTTACTGCTACTGTTCAAGACCATCATCTTATCATTGCATTAATTATCATTTCATCAAAGCATTTATTGAAGCTGTTGGCATTATGTTATAATTTGTATTACAGGGGTTATCATAATCAAATATTAACATGTTTATGACAGGTGCAGTTATAACCACTTTAAAATGATTGAGTTAAATATATATATCAAAACTCATACGCTGAGTATATTGTTACAGTAAAATAGTAGCTGAGCAAAGGCCTGAATGTATTCAGCTTCTTGTGGCATTTGAGTTTGCCTAGTTACAGGTGACACAAGGAGGACAAGTCCATGGGGACCTCAAAGGCCTGAGATCATCACCATATTTGGATGGATGCCAGAAAGGGGAACTTCTGTGTCTGCAGTTATCTCTTAAAATACATGAATGTTCTCTACATGCAAATTATGTGCTTGTAAACGCAAGAGGGGGCGTTACAATACCCTGATGTTATAAAAGCAATCTAGAGTGTATTTTGGGTAGAGATGTACAACTGATGTTTTGCAGTTTACACCTCTCCACGCTGCGTGCATTCATTAAAATCAATTGTTTGACCGACCTCTTCTGGACTATCATTGTTTTACTCTCATCCTCAATTTCGAACTGTGGAGACTGTCAGGAAACGACTACAAGAAGACAGCTCCTTGGAAGACAGGACCAACTTCACACCCGATCAGATCTGCACACTGTTAGACCTCTGCCTTACCACAACATACTTCAAATACAACGAAGGCTTCTACAGACAAAAACATGGCTGTGCCATGGGCTCCCCCGTGTCACCTATTGTAGCCAACCTTTACATGGAGGAAGTGGAAAGGAAGGCTCTTGGCTCTTTTAAAGGAAGAGTACCCAGCCACTGGTACAGATATGTAGATGACACCTGGGTCAAAATCAAGACGCAAGAAGTGGAATCCTTCACTGCGCACATTAACGCCGTGGATAAAAACATCAAGTTCACCAGGGAAGACACACAGGATAACTGTTTGCCTTTCCTGGACTGCGCTGTGCACATTGAAGAGAAAGGCAACCTCAACATCGAAGTTTACCGGAAGCCCACACACACGGACCAGTGCCTCCTCTTTGACTCCCATCACCCTCTGGAACACAAACTTGGAGTAATCAGGACCCTACACCACCGGGCAGAACATGTTCCCTCTAAGCCTGAGGGAAAAAAGAAGGAACACACACACGTAAAGGAAGCACTCAAAAAATGCGGTTATCCTAACTGGGCATTCATAAAGTCAGCAAAGAGGCACAAAAAAGAAGATCAGACACCAGCGAGGGAGGATAAGAAAGACAGACGCAACAACGTTGTCATCCCCTATGTAGCCGGTGTATCAGAGAAACTCAGGAGAGTCTTCTCCAAGCACGACATCCCAGTGTACTTCAGACCCAGCAACACACTCAGACAGAAACTGGTTCACCCGAAAGACAAAACTCCAAAACACAGACTTAACAATGTGGTGTATGCTGTACAGTGCAGCGAGGAATGCCCAGACCTCTACATTGGAGAGACCAAACAGCCACTTCACAAGTGCATGGCACAACATAGAAGAGCCACCTCCACAGGACAAGACTCAGCAGTCCATCTGCATCTTAAGGATAAAGGTCACTCTTTTGAGGATGCCAATGTTCACATTTTGGACAGAGAGGACAGATGGTTTGAAAGAGGAGTGAAAGAGGCCATCTATGTCCACCGTGAGCGACCATCTTTGAACAGAGGCGGTGGTTTACCACATCAAGTGTCTGCCATTTATAACCCAGTTTTGAGATCCCTCCCCAGACGCTTTAATGCCCACTCACATCCCGGGCCATCTGACCTCAGGAATTCACATGACAAGGTGGGGCCAGGTTTCACAATGAGCACACCCGAAACCTTGGCTGATTAGGTCCCACACCCACTTTCACACCTTGGCTCATGTGATTAGAGGCTCACCAGGGGGTCCTTTGTCCCTCTTTGGGGGGATACTCCCACTTGGTTTAAATCTGGGACTCTCGGCCATTTGACCTTAGAACTGAAGAAGCTTCTCGGATGAGAGGTGAAACGTCTTCAAGCAACTTAAAGAAGTCCAGACGCTTTTCTTTGCAACTCCTTTGACTAAGTTGTAAAAGATTTGAATTCGGCTGATCTTCTGGTCAAGATCTTCTCAGGCACGTTCAGATGTCTTCCAGTACATCTGATTTTTTTTAACTTGTTAGAGACACAGATGCAAGGGGACACAGTGGAACTTCTAAGTGAAGCAGATAGAGCATCCGTGCTGAAATAAGTCCAGAAGTCTTGTATATAGATTTTTATGTTTATGCGACAATCCCCACAGCTTTTCAATCGTATCTCTTGCATAAGGAATATTTGCTCCAGTTGTGAAAAGGAGTTGCATCAGCTCTACTGTGACGTTTGAGATTACAACATGGTTACCACGGTTTCGATTTGTGGCAAAATAACAAATAGCCTGCTTTAAAAACTTGATGAAAGAAGTTAGTATACAGGAGGTATGGGCATTTGATTAAAAATACTATTGAGCTGCATGATGGGAAATGTAGGCTTCACAACTCATTAAGCCAGAAGATTAGGTATCTCTACTTACTTCTTTCATCTCCCCAACATTATGGAAGCCCAACAAAAAAACTGCTGTTTTGAAAAAGTTTAATTTCCCAGAGAAACTTTGTCGTAATAATCAAATGAACAATGAAGAGACAGCTACATTATAAAAATATTTGTTTTGTAAAAAAAAACACCAGTGCACAAAAGATTATTTCAGTTTACTAACAAACTGGAAAAATAACAAAAAACTAAAAAAGGTATTAAAAACAATTTCAAACTGTAATATAAAACTGTAAATAAAGCTTTTAATTGTCCTATGGTGCCTGAGAAAAAAAGTAGTAATGACTATTAAAATGCGTATTTCAAATATTCAATAATTTTTCAAAAATGTAGTTACCAGACTAATAGTAGACTGTGAAGGAGAACACATGTATAGTATCAGCATCACAAATTGAGTGGGACTGTGTGCACTGACAAATATATATTAGATCTTTTAGATAGAACAGATGTTTTGAGATTTACCAGTGAAAATGCCAACAACACATGGTTTGTACAGTCTGGTGATCAGTGCTTTTCAGTGTACTGCACTTTGTTTGAATGCAAATACAGTGAGAAATAGTGAAAATAATAGACTGCTAAAAAAAAACAAAAAAAACAAAAAACAAAGCATATAATTTCTAAGCAACACTCAGCATCTTTGGTCTTCAAAAACAACAGCATGCAAATCACTTAATAGCAACAAGAAACCCAAACTGCTTCACTCAAACTGTGCAGTGGCTCCTTAGTGTTCCTACCTGTGGCACAAAACACCAACACTCCAATAAAGAGTGGCAGAGTGCACGGCGCTCCAGCATCCATCAGCGTGTCTTTGTGCAGTGCTGTCCCAGACAAACCCTCAACCACTAATGTGACACGCACGGACTCGGGCACCCGTGTGTGCTTCCCACCAGAGGTCGAACCTCGGGTTGACGGGAAGGCTGAAGGTTGGGGGTTGGTGACTGGGTGATTGTTAGGGTAAAATCCAAAAGTGGATTTCCAGCACGGCATAGCCAGCTGTCACACAGACACACACCCATAGTTTGAGCATTGTACTCTGTCCATGGCTGCCCTCCAGTGTTAAACATGTCGCATTATAATTCTGTTCGGTGCACCTGTCTATTGTTGCTCAGTTACATGAACGCAATTTTCTGTAATGAACTCGGAGCACACTCGGCACAGCACTGATATCTAAAACTCTCAGTTTTATAGTCTCAGTTAAATATATTCCTTACAACAGAGGGATTAGACAGATCTGGTGTTAAAGAGCGAAAGAGCACAACAAGCCAGAAACTAAAAAAAACTGACAAACAGCAGAGAAGACAACAGGTGGGAAGTCTTGTCCATTTACAGCACAGCGTCTGTGATGAGTGGCCAGGCCCTGGATGCCAGCACATTTGTGTCCTGTCATTACTCGTGGTGTGTGTACGTGCATGTTTGTCACAAAAATACACACACTTAAGCACACAAGCTAGAAGCAGGAGTTAATGTGATGTAACAGAGGTATGTATCTGTGTTTACTCAGCTGTCTTGCCCCTGTATGTTCCTTTTCTGGGAAATTACCTGTCTGTGATCACAACGTTAAGTACTGGCTTAATTCAGCCGATTGTTTAAAGACTCAAATACAGGATTAGAGAAGCAAAAGTCAACACAAAGCAATAATGGGGGCCTGTTTGCTGCTCAAAGAGTGCCACTTCCTTTAAACTTGCCAGTTGTGGATAATGACAGACAATAAGAGACTCTAGAGGGTGGTGTATTTCTGGATCCTGTTAAAATTACCCATCTTAAGAAAAAAAATCATGGAGGTTCTTGTCATCACAGTAACAGCTGCTGCACTGACCGTGAAGCTCTGCTCAAAGGGTGAAACCAATGAATGTGGGGTCACAAAGACGGGAAGATCAGAAGCTGCATTACTGCTAACTCAGTCTTTCCTTACAATAAACACAGCATCCCATAACATTAATAACTTTTTTATTTATAGACCTGAATTTTTGTTTTGTTTTTTTACAAAAATACAAATACTTTTCTCTATACAAATAAATATTACAAGAATAAACATTACATAATATATATATCGCGTATGTGCTTTACAAGAGGCTCAACCTTTGTAAAAGACAATATGAATAACTTATCATTTTTGTTCGGGTTCATAAGTTAGACAAGGCTGCGTCTACAACCACATACAAAAGCTTGTGGTGTGACTGGTGGTCAGTAAGTGGGTTGATACATTCATGTTCTTCGTTTAGAGTCAGGAAACTGCAGAGGCAAGAAGTAAAGTCTGTGCGCGCTTTCAACGCATCTGTCTGTTAAAAGTTTCTCAGTTGACTTGGAGAGGCTTTCTGCCATCATCTCTCCTTTTTAGCGTCGTTAGCAGTTACGACTTGAGAGCCTCCAGTGCCAAAGCGATGATCCTCGGCACGCTGCGGTAGAAAGAATCGTTTTCTAGGCCCACAAGACTGTAGAAGGTCAAAGGTCGTCCTCCAACTACAGCTCTGACCCGCGCTTGGTAAAGTCCTCGGTCATTCTTGGAGCCCAGATCAACTAACACCTAAAGAAACGAGAGAGCTCATTAAAAGGCTGTTTCAAAAAGAATATTGCATGCATATTACTGAGACTTACCTCCTGGAAGTTCATGTGGAGATTCTTGCTCGGGATGTTTAACACCCAGCTGTAAGAGTCTCTGACTTGGCTGACTTTCTGTGAAGACTCTCTCACTCCAGGACAAACTACAGGGGGGAAACAAACACACCTGAGCACATGCATTATTTTGGAATATATGTAATGAAAGTTGTCTGAATAAAGATGTGGCACACACTTTTCATGTTGGCGCCGGTCGTTTGCCTCCTGTGAACAAGGCTCCTGTATTTTCTGTGAAGAATTAAAGGCTTGACAGCAGCCTGTCTGAGGTCAGCGGTCTCTGTGGGCGCGCTCTCAGTGACTGGCTGGAGAACAGTTGTTGACTCTGTGCCGTCTCCATTCTCAGAAAATGTCAAACCCTCTGACGCGGCTCTCCGTTTTTCATTAGCAGTAGCTTCTTCACTAAATGAGCTTTCACTCTGCAATCCTGCTTCTGTGGCAATCCCACTTTGTGCCTTTAAATTCTTAACATCATTTATGAACGCTGTCAGAAGTGACCAAGGTTTCTGTGATACCCAGGAAGAGGAGGGTGGGTGGGTGTGGTCCGGTGCTCCAGTGGATGGAGTAAAGACAGACGGAGAGTCCTCCTGAAGGTAGACTGTGTCCAAGTGCAGGATGGGAGGAGCAGCTCTGGAGTCCAGTTTGGAACGCAGAGCTGAGATGATGGATTGATATTCTCCCTCAAGCTGCTGCAGAAAGGAGTCCTGTGTCTTGAGACATTAAAAACAGATTTAAATGTTCAGATCAAGCTGAAATAAAAACACATGGAAACAAAGTGAAACCGTCTCTGTAACTGAAAGAAACTCACATTAACCCTCCCTAGGTTTGATTTTCATTGTTTTATCTTACTAGGATTTGTTTTGTGCTGTAATTAACCACAGTTTACTTTGTACACATGCAGTTATTCATTAAATTAAACACAAATACAATTCAAATTGTCGTCTGTGTAAGATAAACCATGCATCACTTTATTCTTGAGCATTAAACAGCGCACCTGCAAGAAAAGGTTGTCCTCCTGCCTCCTGGTTTTGGAGGAGATATCTGTGTCAGGGTTTTGTTCATCCACATCATCGGCCATGCTTCTCAGATATTTTTCCCAGTCATCCACCAACGCCCCGACGTCTGTGAATAAGGCTGGGGGAACTGGAGAAGGGCCTTCCTCTGCTGGCACCACAGCACCACCTAGCTGTTCTGCAAGTAATAAAACACCTGTTACAGCAGCAAGCAGCAAAACATGACAGTTTGAGCTTGGACAAATGGTGGAGAGCATCCTCTGTCAGTCATGTACCTTCAATCTGTTTAAGACTGTGGCTCAGGCCTAGGTCCCGCCTCTCTCTGGTGTGAGTGAAAGCTGTGCTGTAGATATGCTCCACAAGCTGAGGCAGAGTCTGGGTGAAGAAAGTCAAGTCCACTTTGTCCCTGATGTAGTCCTCGGCCCTCTGGAGCAAGTCCAGCAGGGTCTGCAAGAATGAGTGCAACTCTAGATGATGGAGAGAGTACGAAAGATCAGAAAACTCAGCGTAAACAATATATCAGGTATTTGTTGTACATTCATGAAGCCAGGCGTTTCAAATAGAAGTACTCACGGCATTTCTTGAAGCGGGTGAGGCATTTCTCCTCGGCCAGTCGGCTGCAAGCGCTGGCAGACTGACCAGAAGGACAGGTCAGTTTATAGAAGCGACACAGAGAGCTAAACTCTGACCTCTGTTCTTCTTCTGTCATTTCAGTTGTCTTTAGAAGCTCTGGACATGTAGGCTCACGGCTCCCAAATGACTCTAAAAAGAAGAAATAGAAGTGATGATTTCATGATGAAGTGCAGTATGTCAGTATTACGGAGTAGCCACTGATAATACTTTTCAGATTACTCAGATGAGTTTACTTTTACGGTAAAGCGAGGTTATGTCAGATTACTTTATATCGATATAAATACACAACTTACTTTGTATCTCTGCCTGAATCCAGTCAGAGAAGGCAGACACCCGCGTATAAACGCCGGGCTTGCCTTTCTCTCCACAGCCGTCTCCCCAGGAGGTGATGCCATGGAGCTGAAATCGACCAGATATTCGGTCCTGGTAGATCAGGGGGCCGCCAGAATCTCCCTGCAGGTGATATAGTTTATGGTTTGCAATGAATTAAAGTGGTGCCACTTCAGTAACTGATAAAGATAATTCAAAAATGAACCCAGAAATTCTAATGTGCCCACCTGACAAGAGTCTATGCCTCCAGAAAGATAACCAGCACAAAGCATAGTGTTGGTGACCAGTTCTTTGCCAAGAGCACTCTTACAGGTGCTTTGAGGCAGCAGGGGCACCTTGGCCTCCATCACCACATCAGCAGATGGGCCATCTGTGGACAAAAATGCACCATTATTGATTTGGTAGGATAATAAATAAGTTGTATTTTCATGAGGCTAGCATGACACCGTGTGTGTCTATAGGATACTGAACTCACCTTCATAGAGGGAGCCCCAGCCTGCCACCAGACACGGGCTGCCAGTGGGGGGCTCCATACCAGAAGGAAGACACACTGGGGTGACGTGCTGAGACAGGACCACTGGAGAAGTCAGCTCCACCAGTGCTATATCATTGTTAAATGTCTTTGGGTTGAACTGCAGAGACATGACAGAACTGTTATTGCCCCTGATCAATAAATCAGTGATTAATTAAAATACTAAGAGCTATGATCCCACACGTTGGGTTTTTACCTTCGGATGGGGGATGACGCGATTCACTTTGAGAACCTGTTCATCAGGGTCAGTCTTGGTGATGTCGAACTCGCCTACGACAGCTGTCCAGTAGCTCTGGCTACGGCTGCTGCAGAGGTCAAAAGACAGTTTTAACAAATGCTAAATGCTGTGAATTTGACTACTATCTCATCTGTCTTTGCAAAGAAAATAGTCACACATGCACACTAACCCAGCAAAACAATGTGCGGCAGTGACCACCCAGGAGCTGTCCACCAGAACCCCTCCACACATCAAGGCACCATCCAGCTGCAGGTTAACCAGCCAGGGCCAGCTGCCTGGAGGTGCAGGAGAGCCGCCCACAATCCTGGAGCGAGGCTGCGTAACATTTTGCATGGTGGCTGACCTCTGACCGCACACTGCTGCTGGGACAGAGAACAGGCACCGCTGGTGAAAAACGATAAAAAGCAATTACATCTAATGCCTCTGCATCGGTGAAAAGATGTCTCCCCTCACCCTGTGCGTGTGTCTGCATAGCCGGTTCCAGGTTTTGCATTGTGTTGAGCAGGCTGCACTGGAGGACGCGAGCGCTGCAGCTCTCCCCCATGACCCTGATGCAGCTCTCCGTGTCTACCTCACCAGGTGGGCAGCGATGCTGATAGTACGCACAGGCCTGACTCAGAGCCCAGCTCCTCTCCGCCTCACCTTGAAGCTTCTGGGCCTTACCGATAACCTCACAGCTGGGCTCTGATAGAGCATTGGAAGAAGACGCTGTTGACAAGAAGGGGACATCTAAGACACACCAAGATGTAGCGGTGGTGGAGCGGTGACTCGATGTGACTAAAAGGTGATCAGGATTGAACAGGCAAGTAAGCATGATTTTGCACTCACAGCAGGACCCTGACAGCTGTCCGCAGTTCTGAAACAGACAGGGAACACAGCCCCGGCAGCTGGCTTCAGCCCGGCTTCTCTCAGACGTTGCACGTTCAAGAGTGGACAGAGCACTGGCCATGGCTGCTTCCAGCACAACAGTGCCCCGATCAGACAGAGCTGCAGGAAGGACAGGAAGAAAAAGAAAAGAAGAGAAAGGAAAGGTGCAAGAAAAGAGAAGAAAACACAGATGAGCAATATAAATCAGCCAAGCCGATGTGCAGAAACTGCAGCACAGAATGACATACACTGATATTTGCCTCCAAGCTCCAGCACTGCACTGGGATGAATTTCAAACTCAATCAGTTCTACTGTGAGAATTTATTTCCTTAACACATATGCAGAGACTTGTTTGAATTATTATCAATAAAATGACCCAATTTTTGTTTTGAGGAGAAATTTGTGGCAGTGATTCTAAAAAGAAGGACATCTAGGTCATCATAAGGAAGACAGTCATTTGCTGTGGGAACACAGTGTATGTAAGCATTAACATGAATTGGTGCAGCTTTCTGGTATGTGTGTGAGTAGCCCCCTTTTTTCTCATGCTGCTCTTTGAGCTCATTGGCAGCATTTTGGGGAAGCTAGCTCACGCTCAGCGCCCTGGTGAGTCTTCTACAGACACACTTCAATCGGGCCGCCGACCCTGCAGCCCCCCTCTGTGCCGCAAAACATCACAGGATACGCCAGTAACAACAACAATACTGATTGAAGATTTAATTAGAAGGCCAAGGCTGAGCGGGCAGAGGCTGGTGGGCAGGGACAGGCCCTAAGGGCACAGGCTGGCAGCCCCAGGGCGGCTGGGACCCATAGTCCCTTGTTCCAAACACACTGCCATCACCAGTCACTTGCATGAAGGCTCTGCTGTACTCAGCACCTCAACCAGAGAAGGCCAGAGGCCCCTCAACACTGTGCTCTACTGTAGGATTTAAAGGTCACACAGCACTAAATGAAATTAATTTAAACAACTGTTTGCTGCTTCAAACAGGTCCTGAAGAGTAGTGCTGAAATTGGCCAGTACTCGTTATTTACATTTGTGTTTTGGCTCTTTTACAATGTGTTGTTTTCAAGTATTAAAGTTAAAAATCCATGAAAGCAAAACTAGATTTTTTTATTAGATGTTTACATGTGCCAAACTGAAGGTGAATCTCACTCAGACTAGCAAAATCACCAGATGTTTCTTCTGGTGTTTGACTCACTGAGAGGTATTAATGCTTTAAGCATTACTATTTGTTTGCTGCAAGAGACTCATTTGCTACTGAAGACATCTGACATAAGCTCTCCCAAATATAGTCACAGATAGCTACAGCTGTGACCACTCTTAACATAAACTGCCATAAATGAGAAATGATGGGTCAGTTTTACCTTTAAGAGCACTCTGGGGCATCCTGTAGACCTCTCTTCCTGTTGGGGCTCCCAGCAAGCAGTCCAGCCCCATAAGCAGCAGTGACACCAGCAGCGGCATGCTGTCAGAGCATCAGACCTCCACTCCACAGTGGCAAGAAGCAGGCGGGCAAGAGACACACAGAATGACTGAAGAGGATGCAGATGAGCTGGAGATGAGTCTGCAGTGTTTCCAGGTCCTTGTTGTCTGGCAGCTCTATGCATTCACTAACTGTCTCCCTCCTCCTGACTCTCTGGGCTCTCTCCCAAACTGTGGTGCAGGGCATCTGTCTGTAAGTTTACTTAGAGGAACAATAGATGCGTGGAGTGGTCCCTGGTATATATAGAGCCCTCAGGGGACCACAAGCAAGAGGGAGGGGGTAGAGGATAGGAAAGAGAGAGGGAGAGGGAGGGAGAAATGCTCCCATGGCCAATACACAAACAGATGAATTCATTAAGACTGTGACAGCAAATCGGGCGCAACTTGCCAAGGCTGGACATTACAAAGAGGCTTGGTTCTATGAAAGAAGACCGAGTGAGGGAGTGAGAGAGAGATACAGAGGAGGGGGGGAAGAAGAGCGATTGGCTGGGCTTTGAGGAAGGGGGTGTTGTCTGAATTAATGTGATAGAAAGAAGGAGAAAGTTATACAGTTAAGGATAGTAAATGATGCAGAGTATAAGCATCTAAACCAAAGAGTCACAGTATTGCAGGAGGAAGCAGGAAACGGAGGGAGGCTGAGTGTGAGAGAGCAGGAGCCAGGGAGAGGGAAGTGGCTGCCATTGCCCATGCCCCTCAAAGAGGGCATTGTCCCAGGCGTCCCTCTGAGGATGGCCACATCAAAGCCGTCCTCCGGGCATCACTTGGATGCCGCCTCCATTGATCACTTACAGTCTTTTATCCCCCCCATTAAAATATTGTCAGTTCACATCACTTTTGTCTTTCTCTGCTGAACTTTGCTTTTGTTACATAAAGATACAGTAAAAGACTGCTCAGGAACATGATGTATTTTTTAAAGAAAAAGAGAAATCCTTGATTGAGACCACAGCTTGAATTTTGTTGTAGATTTTGGTGATATTCTCACCTGCCAAAACATGACAGGCACGTTAAAAGTCAGAACAATTTCCTACTACATAGACATGTTACATGTTACTTTTTTTTTTAATGAATATGTATAGGTTTTTGAGAAAATGCCACACAGGGCAAGTAATACGATTTTGTGAAATGTAAGGGATAAAACTGTTAAAATGTAAAAATATATGTAAATATGTAAAAATATTAGATGAATAAATCAACAGGACTATGCCCCTTATTAAAAAACACAAGGTTAATGCAGCATAAAGCTAGCGGTTGAGTGATGTCATTAGTTGCAGTTGTACAGTGTAGACTCAGGAGCATAAAAAATAAATGCTAACTGTGGGCTAACTGATATTTAAAGATGTGAACAATCATTTTAAAACTATTACAGCTGTTAAAATCTGGAAAAAGCAGCTATACTGTTTCATCTGATGTAGGCCTAGTCCCAAATCCCTGTAGCGGAGCTAACATGCTCACTAATTTAATCTATTTTTAAGCTGGATCTGGTCTACTTTTAACTTACACTTTATGTTTAGAAATAAATAATCAGCTTACCATTTACCAGTTGTGGTTAGAAAACTGCTTCAACCATTTATCCATAACTACTGGCTTGATTTAAACCATTTGTCTACTAATTGTTGTTACTAGGCTAATCAATTTAACAGCTAGCTGTTAAGCTAGTTTAAACACTTATAGCAGTTTCCATCCCATCTACAATTTCAACTGATTGCCACACTGTTTCAGTTGTGGGCTGTTTCAGCTGTTTCTATAACTTGTTTTGACCATTACCGATCATTTTAAATCAGATATGTGTTTATTTTAGTGGTCTGTGTTTTATTTTAGTCATTTATTTATTTATTAACCTTTTAGCACGAATCTGTTAAGGTCCACTGATTGAGCTAATTTCTCACCCAACCTCAGCTAGTGCACATGTACCGCCTGAGTTGCCTGCTTTAACTTCTGGTTGTGAATGAGGCTTTTCCAGCCTTAGGTGCCACCAGTGACTATACAGCTGACTACCCAGCCATTAGGCCAGAGTACTTAAGGCCACAGAGAGGCGAGCTCCAGTACTAGAGCGCCTTTGTGTTGCAGCTTGTGAGCTGTGTGTGTGTTTTGGCAAGGAGGGTGTTTTGGCAATTTTCAGCTGTTTTGACTTACTCTTTTGATCAGCTTCTAGGTTTTGTTGGGCTTTTCTTCTTTTGATCGTGATAGCAGCTCAACTCTTTCCTTTTGTTTGATTACTTAGTAAGAAAAATGCATTTAATTGGCTAATTTACCCTCATGTCTCCTTTTTCAAACTGAACAAGTTGTGTTGCTTTCCCCCCATTACCTTAGCTTCCTGGGGTATATAACAACCAATTTTAGTAGTTTTTAAGAGTGATTATATTGAATAAAAACAAAATTCAACATGTTCTGTACATTCACATGGGGCCACAGTCTAGATGGATGGACAAAGTGGTCTGTGCTGACAAACTCAAAGGAGGAGTACAAATTGGAGTCAACTCTGAGCCAACTAACCGGCTGAACGATAAAAAGAGCGGCTGCCCAATCTAGCAGAGCATTATCAAAGAGGGCCGTCCACTGCTGCCACAACCCAGCCCTGACAGTTCACACTAACAGCATCATACAGTATGTGTTAGTGTGCGACTGTGTGTTTATGTTTCAAAGCTTCTGCTCACGTAAGTTCAAACACTTTGATACTGGAAAACCGCAAACAGTCAAATATGAAAACATGAGACTTTAAAAACCACTCTGAGTTAAACAAACTGCGCTAATTGCACTTCTTCTTTTTCAAGCTTTGCTTAGACATTTGTTAATGTGCATATGTTTTGTGGTACTCATTGTGCTCCAGCCCCCTGTATGCACTCGTGCGGCATGATGAGATCAGAGAGCAGGTTCGGGAGGAGCAGAGCGGGAGTGAACAAACGGGCGGCACTCTTTCATCCCTTCCCCATTTGCTGTTTATGTCCTTTGATTAATTTGCCTTTTGATGAATCTTCCTTCATCTATCTACCAAACATGGAGCGCTCTCTTTTTTCCCCCTGCCAACTTCTACATCTGTGATGTTCTGTTCTCCGACGGTTCTTTTGACACATTTCAGGATCTTCAGTTTAAGGCAAAGGTTTTGTCATTCTGCTTGTTGTTACTGGGATCTATGAGTGTGAAAGAAGGAAGAAAGAAAGAAGCTTTGCAGGACTCTGTGTAGTCATGTGAGAAACTAAGCACACCCCAGCTTCATGAGCAACTTGAAGCAATCATTCACTGTGTGTCTATCAGTCTCTCACATGGTTGTGTAGAAATTTTTCCCACTGTGCCTTTCAGTGTTGCTTCTTTTCATTGAGTTTTACAGACATTCACCTATGTACAGATCTCCAGTATTTCAATCAGGCTGAGGTCTGATTTGCTGCTGTGCATAGGATCATTGTCCTTTATATTTTAATTTGGGCCAACCTTTAGCTCTCAGACAGAACACCTCACATTTGACTCTGGAATATTTTAGTTTAAGACTCCATAGTTAACTCAATGACTGTAAAGTGTTGTGGCTGAAAAATAAGCCCAAATCAACATCCCTCCACTACTGTGCTTGACAGCTGATATGATTTGTGCTGGTATGCCGTATTTGATTTCTTTTCCAAATGTGGCACTGTGCACCATGACCAAACATCTTCACTTTGATCTCATCTATCCATAAGACATTTTTTCTCTTTAGGAGGCTTTCTGCTGACAATCCTTCCAAACAAGCCATGCTTGTTCAGTCTTTTTCTAACTGCTGTCATGAACTTTAACGTTTAACGTGCTAACTGAGGCATGTAGAGTCTGAGATATGGCTCATGTTTTGCAGTTTCTCTGAACACTGCATGGGTGAATTTGCTGAGATGTCCACTCCTGGAAAAACTGGCGACTCTCTTGAATGTTTTCCATTTGTGAATAATATTTCTCACTATAGAATTATGGCCTTCAGATGGCTTGGAAATGGCCTTATAACCCTTCCTATTTAAGATCATTCATGATGTATTTCCTACTCGGTGTTGTGTTAGCACACACTTGAATATTTTAGACCAGCAAACTGCCTCTGCTTTTATAGAGGTGCTCACCTAAGCTGATTTACAGTGAATCAAGAGCATTTGACTAGCAGCTCCTGGCTTTAATTAATTTAATTTAATTTAATTAAAATTCCAGCACTCAACCAGACAGTGGACAGAAATTTCACTTTTCTGTGACACAATAAAGACAGGATTTAAACAGTATTTTTAAAACTGCTTTTCTTATCACCTAACAAACAAAATTAAGATCAGATTGTGATCTAGTGAATAAATGACTACTTCAAGATTGTTAGCTTCCCCAGTTTTCAGGACAGATCAGTGTAGCTGGTACAGTTTTAGGACCTGTTGGCATCTAAGGTTATTCAGTGGTCTACATCTCTGTCTCAGGCCTTCAGTGAAGCACTGACTAAAATATATTTCTCTGCAATCGATACTAAAAGCACCACACTCCTCAGGAGAGTAATGTTTTATTGAGGAAATATGAGAGGTCTGTTAGAAGCAGCAAGGAATATACTAGCTTCTCTGCAGAAATTCACATGGATGCACATCATCTGCTGAACGGTTCACAAATGATTTACTGAGGGGTCCACAGGCTTGTCTGCGGCTGGCTGCTTGAGCAGGTTACATCGAGAAAACGCACAATGCACAGCACAAACTCACACTACAATGCGATATTAACAACAATCGTGTTGAAAAACACCCAGGTATTGTGTTCAGTTATGAAACCATTTTCCCTCCCATTGTCTCGGCCGAAAACAATTGAAATCTAGGTCAGTGGGGTACGCAAGGGAGAAGAGGTTCCCAACATTTCAGCACAGACAGACACTTGAACCTCATGACAATAGTCAAGCAGAAGCAGCTCGTCTGCACAGGCCTGTCATTGTTAGACATGTTGTTAATTAGATCTATTATGACCTCAACAATCACATTAACTGCCATTAAGTTCACATTAACCACCAACTGTTCGATAATGAAATCTCCAATTTACGTAAATGGAGTGAGAATGATGACATGGCTGATTAAGTTTATGTGGAAACACAGCTCAGATCATTTTTCCTGATAATAATTCAACCACGCACCCGTGATCTTCTCATAAAATATTGCATTTTTAGGGAAATAAATGGAGTTGTTAAAAGAGTGGCACGGAGATACTGTGCTTAGCTATGGTTTGAAATTGGATACTCTAAATCTGTATCTTTGACCTTAGAGCCCCATGTGAGGGGTGAAAAGCTTTTTCTTTCAGTCACCTCTTGCTAAATGTTTTGAAACTACTTAGCATCTTCTGGTTCATGTACCTGCAGGGAGCGGGCAGTCTGTCTCTAAAATGTGTATTTCTCTGTGCTGCGTGCTTTGGGCTCCTGATCACTGAAATAAGCTCACGCACTTTGTTGCATCAAAAACAAAAAAAGACTAGCAACCAGCTGAAAAAGGAGACAGGCTGCATGAAGAGAATCCACAAGCAGCAGCTTTGTAAAGACTGACATCTAGTGTCACAACAGTGAAACCTCCTGTTTTAATAGCTCTGCGGTTCAGTCTGGTAGAGTATTTACCCTCTGCTGAGATCCAGTTCAATTTGTAATCTTCAGTTTTTATATAACAGAAACCAAAACAAACTACTTATATAAGATCATGTTAGATATTTAAAGCCTGTAGTAAGTGACTGTGTTCCTTAGACTATACTGATAAAAATAATAACGATAGAAAGAACGTATATAACTGCTTTTGCTGTGAATTGTTAATACAAAGTTACTTAAATGGCCAGTGTCATTATTCTTATTTTAAACTTCTTCAAAGAAATCCAGCTTTACTTCTAAAGCTAACTAGCTTAAGCTGTTAGCTTGTATGCTTTCCTCCAGCTTCGGCCATCTTTGGACTCCGCAAAGCTTTCAGCTTCTTCTGATCCAACACTTTAGGCTGGATTAACTTCTGTTGTTTAAGATCTGCTGTATTAATAAAATGGACTTAGCTTGACAGTTAATATGACAGGGTCATTATATTCAGACATTTCATACTTCATGTTTTTCAATAAAATAATTCTTTTCAGTTTAGGTGCACTCATATATTATTTGAATGGCTGAATATAGTCTATATCGGTCAGCTAAAGGAACAACTAGAATCATCACAGCTAAGTAGCTAAGCTAGCCTAGCTAATATGCTAGCTAGCTGCAAGAACATCATAGGGATTTTTTAATTACTGTTTGATTGCTCAAGTGTGACCATTTATTTTTAAAAGCAACATATTAATAACATTTTTACATTTACATTTTCACACAATTACAGTTATACTGGATTTAAAGGCACAGGGAAGAAAGGTTAGCCAGATCACCCCATGCTCTCTCCCTATATCTGCCTTTGTGTTTCTGTTGTACAACAATTCACAAACAAAAAATGAGTTTTAGTGATGTACTCATATTCATCATAAATAAATCCAAATATGGCAGTTTAATATGTTCTTATTGGATGCACAATTTAATTAATTTAATGATAAATAATCTGATGCAATATGAAAAACAGACAGTATTGTACAGTGTCTCATGTCTTCCCATGAACATCAAAAACAAACAGAGTGCTCTTCAGGTGAACTATCAGGAGATGGTACTCTACTATGCTGACCTTACCTGCTTCCTTTCTCTTTGTATGTATCTGCTTTTCTGTCTCATACACACAAACACACACACACACACAAACACACACACATACACCTGTAGCACATTGAACTGCCAAAGAGTAGTGGATAAAACTAAGCAAATAAATAAATAATCAATAAAACGAATACAGTTACTTGTCTTGCAAAATGTTCTATCTATATATCTGCTTACATATGTGACATTAAGTTTAGCAGTGACAGAGATGTTTTCATTTTTTAAGTTTCTTTAATCAGAGTGTTTTCTTTGTGACGCTCTGCAGCTGCTTTTTTGCTGCTTGTTAGTGAGTCTCTCTGCTTACAGTTTCGCAAACAGTAAAAGATGTCCAACCTTTAAGATTGTTACATTTCTTTGCTTAAAGAAGCCCCTGGTTCAGTTTGTCACTATCCCCCTGTGTTGTGTGGCGCCACACTATCACTTTTGCAGCAGTTAACTGAATCTGATCAGCGATTAATGCCCTAAATTTAGTTTCGTGAATATTAGAATTTGCATCATTAGTAAACATTAGTGACCCAGTTCCATTTGCAGTCATTCTTTCCCTCTGCACACTCTTCCCATTATTTTTAGTTAAAGTTCATCCGTTTTCACCTGGCAGTTTAATCAGGCCTTTCTGTTCTTGAATTACAGGTTTGCATCCTGAACTAAAACCTCTTTACATTCATGAAGGCGTCCTCATACTTATCTAACAATGAGCTTAATTTGCATAGCTAGAGTTTCTGTCAAATTCAAAACTCCAGAACTTTTACTGCTTCACCATAAATCCACTCTGGTGGATGTAACTGTCTAACTAGATATGAACCCAACTGTGATGCTGTTTTAGCACATTTTTAATACTTTTAAAATTCTGTAAAATTCATATTTCAAACCATGGTCTCAGATGACAGACTGAATTAATTTTTTAATTCTTTGCGGTGTTAGACCCACTGAAATGTAGACTGGAGGACAAAAACCTGTTCCTTCCTTGGTGTCACCTCCCCATGCTTACTGCTGCTGCTGCTGCTGCTTCTGACTGACCTGTTGGGAGAGGCAGAACACATCACCCCCCCTTTCCTCTCCCTAGCCAAACCATTAGCCATGAATTATGGTGCTGCTACCATCACGGCCAATTGTCTGGATGAAAAGCAGGCTCTGCCTCACTTACCGATCTGAGCTTTTGCCTCAACAGCAGGTTCCCGATCATAGTTTCCGATCATCCCCTTGGCTCAGGTCAAAGCAGGTAAGCAAATGACATTTCACATAACAGGAAATGTGGGTTCGTGTGGAGATGCATGCTGGTGATTGATAGCAGCAGTGAGACCTGTTGTTAATCTGAAAGAGTCATTTTAATGCGTTGCCAGGCAATGAAAACACATTTGTACAGACTTTATGTAGCTACAGTAAATGCATGAATGGGCCAAATAATCAGTTGTACATGAAGATGTTTTTATTAGCTTTGTACCATATTTGTTGTTTATTCATGCATATGCATTTATGACAGTGCTTTGTGACTTGACTTTCTTTATAGGGCAACTGCTGGATTTATGGACAGAGGCAAGGAGAGACAGAAGGAGGGAGAGAGAGAGACAGAGAGGGAGGGAGGGAGAGCAGAAAGCAGTATCTGTTAACAGGAAAACTCCTAACGTATCACTTGGGAAACCCGCAAGCAGATGTGGTGGCGGAGTGATGCAGGGACTGGACAGAGAGGCAAATTAGCAGACACAGCACAGTAAGTGTTCCTGGACGATTATTTTGCTTGTTATCTGGGGATTGTAACTGTCATGAGGAGACTGCAGTGTTGCCCAGAGCCAACTCGTAACCACCTTTGCTACTGCAAACAACAAGCTACTGCTTGATTAAATCTTGCCAAACAAACACAGAATCATCACTTTCTAAGATTTCAGTCTACTTTTAATACATACAGTTTAAATAGTGGCTGCCATGACGACCTTTTCATGCACCTGAATATCTAAATATGTTACTGGATGTTGCAGTATTTGTTATATATATATATATATATATATATATATATATATATATATATATATATATATATATATATATATATATATATATATATATATATACATATAGATAGATAGATAGATAGATAGATAATATTTTTTATATATATTATATATATAAAGTTGTTTCAGGCAAAACTGTTGAAGGTTAATATGTACATGCATACATAATTTTCATCTTTATTCTACAATATGTATTATATGCATGCACACACTTACTGTGTAAAGATGTCATTATCTGTGTCTTACTTTTTTTGTCAGCAATAAACCTAAACAGATCTTCTATCAAGATTATTCATTAGCTTTGTCAGAGATCTTGTTCTGAATAGCCCAAAGAGGGCCGCTGTTGTACTTTTCCTTTCACGTGTGTTCTAGCAGTATTACTTTGCCCTACTTTGACAAACCAGGCATTTATTTGCTTGTTATGCTCTGAGAGCACAGTAGCCAGATGGAGGCTGTTGATCTTGTTAGAAAGGTAGATGTGAAAAGACCATTACCTTGATCACAGCAAACACACACACACACACAGACGCACGCACACAAATGCACCCATGTGTGCATACTCAAACACACGTACATACACACACACAGAGTTTAGTTCACCCTACCACTCACTAAGTAAGCTATACATAGGTTTCAGCACCTGTTGCACTTACAGTTATTAAGTGATCAGTCATGAAGACTTATTGAGTACAGTTTTAATTACATACATGAAAATTGGGAAATATCTTAACAAGTTTAAATACTGTGTTATTTCTTCCTGCAGTTAGAAAAGACTGAAGTAAGTATGGCACCGCAGTTTTAAGAACATGTGGCTTTGCATAGAGATTAGCAGCTGATTGCAAATGCTAGGCATGATGCATAACGGAGCAAGTGCTGACCTGCAGTGTTAATGATTGACCAAGCCTGTTATACTCCAGCTATCAAAGTTGGTTGCTAAGAGCTTGAGGAGACACGATAGGATGTTAGATTGCCAATAACTGATATGCCTGCACATATAAACAAGAAATATATGGCCTGCATTGTGTATACACATAAAATTGTGAACTTATCTGTTTTTGTTTTGTGTTAATTTGTGCAGCAAAAATCAGGTCTGATTTACAAGGATCATTGTAATTGTGCTCTGAATAGAAAATGAGAGAATTTAAATGCACACTCACATGTTCCCCTTCCTGTCTGTGCTGGCCATTTCTCTGACCCGTGTACCTGTGTTTTGATCCAACCAGCAGGGCAGAGGCTTAATTTTACAGAAAAGATGGTGGGGCTGAGAAACCGCTCTACATGGGAACCACTGCTACTCAAAACCTCCTGCATCAAATCTTGTGCTAATGGTTGCTCCATGGGCATCACTGCGCACCTTACCTATGCCAACGCTGACATAGAGTCTGTAGAAGGTGAGTACTAACTGCCAAGTTTAGTGTAGCTAAACTGTCATCTCATAATATACCACGAGACATAAGAAAAAGAGTTTTTGAGTGCAAAGGATAATGATAATCCCAGATTAAAAATGGGAGTGGGATAAGACTTGGCCCGTGAGGAACACCAGATACTTTGAAGTAAAGATGAAGAGTAAAAATCAACAAATCTCTTTCATGTTTATTTGCACTTTATCATTATCAAAGACATCTAAAACCAACATGACCAAAACTGACCATTCGATGAAATAAACAAGCAAACATACAATAGTAGTATGACTATTAATTTTCTGTATGTTCAGAATAAAAAAAGTTTTTTACTTCCTTTAATAATCAGGAGCCCCTGTATGAATGTTCCAGAAGATTGAACATAGCATTTGCTTTGCCCCTATTAAATTTGTTCAGAAAGCTGCCACTGTCTTACACACTATATGCCACGAAGGCAGCGCAGCAGGAGCTGATGGCACAAAACAACTTTAAGTCTTCTCCCTAAGGTTTCCTTGAAGTGTTTACTTTACTCAAGTAAGATTTTCTGCTTATCTTCTACTTAATGAATACCTTACAGCCAGTAAAAGTGATGCACAAAAGACCTAACTTACCAAGTAAGAAGAAGAAAAGACCTAAGGTAGCCCTGACTCTGACTTAACAATATAGCCAGATTTATTACAATAAGTGAGGAAATTAAAAAAAACCAAAAACAAATGTGTTTGTGGGATTCATTCCTTAACGACAGAGTAAACTTAGCACAAAATGTAAGGTAAAAAGCAAAGCAATTGTTGTTTATTTTACTGCTGAAAAATATCTTTCAGTGAAAAAAAAGCCTGTTATTTGAAGGAAATTTGGGAGAAAGACACACAGTGACCAATCTCAAGGGTAGATTTGAACCCAGGCTCTTCCATAAACCTTACAACAGCTCAGTCACCTATTCAACCCAGCGAGCTACACTAGCACCCTGACAAAGGAAACGTATTAAGGTTTTCCATATTATGTCTTACCTAAGAAGAGAACTTAAGGTATGCAACTGGCTCCAGATCCCCCGATCTTAGAAATATCTACTGTACTTATTTTACTTATGAACATTTCTTTAGCAAAAGCCTGTTTCAGTGTTATGTGTCTTAGCAGCTTGTGTGTCTGTAACCTTCATCCAGGTGTGTTCATATACCCTCTCGGTGAAAAGGAGGTTGTGGTGGGCTTTGAAGCCGTGATCGCAGGCCGGTTGGTTGGGGTCCAGATCCAAAGCCGAGGAAAGTTAAAGGACTGCTGTTTGGATTGCTGCCCTGGAGTTGGTCTTGAAGGGAATGGCCTGGAGTGGGGCTGCTGTGGGAGCCCCAGTCTAGACATGCAATGCACCAACGGTGAGGGGGAGGATGGACGAATGCTGTGAAGGCAAAAATATTATGTTGAAGTTGTTACATTTTTCTCTGATACAATTTCAGCATTGTAAGAAATTAAACATTAGAGTTATACCAGCTTGCATTTAAATATGTATAATATTATAAATGATATATAATATTATTTATGGATACTGCTGCAGACATGATTCATTGCTTCTCTCCTTGCAGACGGTCTAGCTCAGACGTAGAGAGGGCTATCTGAAAAAGCCATCTTTACACTTGTGAAATGCGTATATTTATTTTGAAAAGCCCTTGATGCTAATGCTGATGATGCATGACACTAAAGCAATAAAATCTGCATTTAGCTTATAATAAAAATGTTCTATATAAGTGCAAAAAATTTGTGTACTGATGCTGCAGTAACAATGTGGCTTCAGTACGGTAAGTCCCTTCTGTGTCAGATGAGGAAGGCCATCTGATCTGGATCCCTGCCTAATGCTGTAACGGCATTCACTTAGTAGAAACATATCTACTTAACTGCAGGCCACAGAACAGTTTATTCAATTCAGCTGATGGTGATGGATTATTCTGAGTAAATACCAGCAATTAATGTGCGTTTGTGTGCTAGGTTTTTAATCATGTGTTCTTTTCACATTCATCTACATGTATTTTCATATTTATTAATGATGTCGCAGACAATCTTGAAAATTTAACATAAGGTTCTAACACAATGTTGTATTTTGGGCTTTAGGACATCTGATCCTGGATGAGGACCTGGAGAGAACCACTTTCATCGTGGGCACCGGAGTCATTGGCCCCATGGATATAGTGTCGATCATCATAAGCACGACACTAGAACTTCCCACATTAGAAAACGGAGCCATTCGGATCGTCTACCCCACACTCCTTACCCCGCTTGTCACTGGGAAAATGACTCCAAGCAAGAGTGAAAGTGGGGGGAAGTCTGATGAAACTGGGTATTTATCAGAAGTGGACTCCTTATTTTTTCCCCCCACTTCTTTCATATTATTTTCCTAAAAAACTCCCCATTGTGCGCCTTTTTTTCTTGTTTTTGTAGGGCGACCAGTTGTTTTGGTGCCACCTCAGGAAAACAAGATCGGATCGTGCACTCTCAGCAGCAGTGTGCGCACGCCATCTTCACCAGCCCAGCTGTCAACCTGGCACCTTATGAGCTGAACTTCCAGCTGCTGGTCAGAGGGGCCTGTCTGCTGGCTGGTACTGCCCGTCTCCTCAAATAAGGCTGATTCAGTGGTTTTCATCTCAACCATTATGAAATATGAGAACAGCAGGCAATCTCATTACTGAATAAAATGAATAGCTTCATAGGCGATTTCAGTCCAAACACAGCCAGACGATGAATCAGATTTAATCTTCACTAGTGTGTGCTGTAAAGAAAAATTAACTCATTCAAAACATTGCAATATGTTTACTGATTTTCATTTTTTGCCTCTCTTTATTGATAGGACTGGAGAGCCCTACTCACGCTCTGAGGGCAGATGCAGATCCAAGTGCCCAAAGTGCCTCTGCCACCTACATCACCTTGGCACAGGAGCATCCCTATGACAGGCACATAGAGATTATTTTGCACCTCAGCGGTGAGCAATGACAAAGTGGTTTGAGAAGGTTTGAACTTTTCATTGCTGTGATTTTTTTTTTTTTGTTCTGACTTTTAAACCCTTCCTCAGAACCTCACAGCCCCTTGGTCATCTTAGAGAGAGGCAGGCTCTCCTTCAGCCAATATGAACAGCAAATCTGCTCCCGTCGAGATTTCATCCGATGCACCCGCAAGGATTCAGAACCTGAAAGAAAGGTTTGGGTTTTTTTTCCTTCTGTCAAGCATTTAAATACATCTTTCTCAAGACGTTAAGCTTTCATTGCTGATTTTCCTTCTTGGCCTGCAGCTGGAGTTTGTCAGGAAGAGATACCACAAAGACATTCTGTGCAGCCCCGTGTTGATGCTCAATTTCTGCCCCGACTTGCTGCGTGAACCTCTGGAAGTGCACAAAGCCACCAGGGAGCTGCTGTTTCTCATTGATCGCAGTGGCAGCATGAGTGGCGCCAACATCCAGCGTGTGAAAGTGAGCAGTAGTCAAAAACATGCAAATAAAAACATGTAGTTCAGATTTGAGAATGTATATATATGTATATGACTCTGGCTCCATCCTGTATATGCTTTCTTATTCTGACAGGAAGCCATGGTGGTGGCACTCAAGAGTCTACCTTCTGGCACAATGCTCAACATTGTGGGATTTGGTACCACCATCAAGCCCCTGTTCACCTCCAGCAAGCTTTGCACTGATGTCAGTATTACCTAGTGAGCTTTGTTAGATTAGGAAATTCCCTGAATTGGGCATTTTTAAAAGATTTTCAGTGTTTTTCATGATATCTGTGAATCCATTCCAGTAAACGAGAACACACGGAGCATTTGGATGATGTTTTTCTGAACACAAAATGTCATTCAGTCGTTCAGGACTATCTGTTCTGTTTTCTACTCTCTAATCAGGCAATAGGTCAGTTCTTGGGTTGCCTTAGTAGCAGAGTATCAGGTTTTATCCAGACCCGGGGCTGCAAGCACAAACAGTCTTTCCACATTCTCCTCGCCATATGGTGGCCTTTCATGCATTTTCACTTAGGCAGGACGTGTCCCTCCATCTCCTGCTCTGACAGCTATGTTTGTCCACCGTGTGAACTGAGGTCATTTTAAGGCAGGTGCTAATGTGTGTTTGTTTGTGCTGTCTTTATTAGAGAAGGGTTGATTTAATTTGTTGCTTCCCTCACAGGCTAATTAGTGCATCTGATAACAAACAGTAAATTTATCCTGGCAACATGTTTGCACAGGCGCTGCGGTTCGACAGGTGTTGTTTGCTTCTCCCTCCTTTACCCAGGATCTGATTGCATCCCCACTTTAATCACTTGTGTGTTTGCGTGCAGGTCACACTAACTCAGGCCTACGAGTACGTCCAGAGGATGAGAGCTGACATGCGAGGCACCAACCTGCTGGGGGCGCTCTTCTGGGTCTATCAACAGCCCATGCAGCGCTCATACCCTCGCCAGGTCTTTATTATTACAGATGGATCCATCAGCAATGTAGCTAGAGTGCTGGAGCTAGTACGCAGAAACGCATGTGCTGGCAGGTATGGATATCATGTGCGAAGGAGGGTACAGAGGGAGCAGCTGGTTATCTATCATGACAAGAAACAGATAAAACTGACAATAGTTGCAACAGCTGGTTAATAAAAATGCATTATTAAATAAACCATTAAATCAGTGAGGTTAGGAAGCAGGAGATAAGTAAAGGAGAGTGAATGGAGGCAGAACCAGGTGAATAACATGACAGAGACGGTATATGGGGGAGGACAGCAAAAGAAACAGAGCGTGGACCCAAGCAAACACTGATCATAAAAACCTGAGAGCAAAGCTCTGTGGAAGAAAGAAAAGAAAGGCTTGAAGTATTTTTCAGCCCCGCCCAGTAATCCCGTTAAGTGCTCTCCTCTGCAGTAAGAGTCACGCCCCTCTGGTTTTCCCCAGATGCAGAATGACTCCATTTATGCCTTATTAGTATTCGCCTGTCAGACTGACTTTCTCCACTGTAATTTTTGGCTGTCCTTTAGCAAACTATGAACATGTTTGTTCGTTTCTTTATTCTTATGGAAAACATCTAATTCTGCTAATGTTAATTAGATTGGCATCTTACTGCAGTCTGCAGCTGAGAAGGTGTTGCACATCATTTTGAGCTTCTGTTTCCATATTTAGCTAGCCAGACTGCTGCTCAAGAACTCAGCCTTTTTCAATTATTCCGTCCCCTGAGCCATTTAAACTCTTAGCTAGCCAAATGGCTGGTGATCTCCACCAGTGTCTGTTTGATGACTCTACATTTTCTATTTGTAAGAGACATAGAAGCAACATTTTAGGTTATTTTCAGGCTACTGCAATAAACATAAAAAATGAACTATTATAACACAAACAGTGAAAATCATCCACAATTTGATATCATAATTAAATTTTCTCTTGTGACGTGATAAAAATGTAATGTACACACTGTATCACCTTTGCAGATGCTTTGGCCTAGGCCTTGGTCCACGAGCCTGCAGGAGACTCCTGCAGGGCGTTGCCAAACTGACAGGAGGGACTACAGAGTTCTTGGATGATGAGGAGAGACTCCAGCCCAAGGTCAGCAGCGCTGCAGCACTGCCACCTATTGGAGTGAAAAGAATTGCAAATTAATTAAAAGCAAAGTCTTGAAAGAACACATATGTAAACCTTGGGGCATTACATTAGCATTTCAGCATAGAGAAAAGCAACTAGCAGCTGTAAAGTGTAATAATTACTCAAGCATTTAAGTATAATTTAGAGTTATTTTACTTTAGTATTTTTATAGTATGGTTTTTATAGTTAGTTTAACAACTGTTAGCCATTGAAGATATACATGTATAAGTTTAAGTTTACCAATTTCTTAGCTTATGACAAATCACGGAAAAAGTGTTTTTTAATTAGTTTGATAAGTTTACTTCTTCTCCCCATTTCTGCAACAGTTAATCAAGTCCCTGAAGAAGGCCTTTGAACCTGTTCTGACTGACGTACGGATCGACTGGTATCTGCCAGAAAACATGGAGGCTCTTCTTACGCCCAATGAAATCCCTCCCCTCTATCCCGGGAATCGCCTCATAGGATACTGCACGCTTTACGACATGACCAGTTTCAAAGTAAAAAAGGCGGAGGTATTACTCTGTGTGCATTACCATGTAAAATATTAAGTCACCACTTATTTGTTTATTTTGCTTCAAGTGAGTCAAATGTTATTGTAATTTTTACAGTGGTCTTGAGCAAGAGTTCTCCAGGGTTTCTGAAACGCTTGCAGAATTTATCTTTGGACATTTGCTGATTTTTCGCTCATTGTTAGTCCAGTCCTTGTAGCTGACCAACTTTAGAGCTATAACTGACTTATGAATCATTCAATCATAAATAACACACCAAACTAAATGGATGAACCAGTCTTGTGTCTCCACATAACAGACAACTTAGCAAAGAACAAATTTTAAATTGTATCTTTAGGCACTTTGTTCCCATTCGTTTAGTTGAATCTATGAGAAATGTCAAAGATAACACAGTTTGGCAGGGATAAAGTATTATTTTTGCACCTGGAAACCTATTCCTGAAGATTACTTAGAGAACCTATGAGAGCACTGCCTAAGACAGTTCAGGCTATGATGGAGAAAAAATGAGCTTCAAACTCTTTCTTTTTGCTTTATAAGCTGTATTTTTGTGCATGGATATTTCAATACATTGCTGAACCCATTTCCCGCTTTTCTACCAAACTATGCAGAAGTGAGGGTTGGCCCCATACTTTTGCACAGTACTGTACCACTTTTTTTTTAATGTAATCTCTGCATTTTATTTTGTTGCGTCAGGAACAGAGCTACAAAGATTTACTTCATGGTTCTACGGGTTCAGTTTTTGGCCAGTCGAACGATGAGCTTTCACCTCCTCCTGCCTCTGAGCTCATGCCTGTGGTGACATGTGCAGATGGCACTGAGTTGGAGGAAGCACTGAGGGAAATTTCTAGAGAGATCTCCTCTGAGTTCTCCTGTGCCAAAGACACAGACACAGGCACCAGTCCAGGTTGGTCACTCATCACGAACATTTACATTTGCCAGCACACTTTAACACTAGAATTACTGAGCCTTTTTTCCCTGGTGCAAGTCCCTACTACTAGATTTACTAGCCTGCGCAAATTTGCGTAAATTCCCCCCGACCTTAACACCTCTTGGCACCCCGCTGAGATTTTCACAGGTCTTCAGCTCTATTGTTCTCCTGCTTTTGTTGTGCAAACACACCCTCCCCCAACCCCTAACCATGAGAGATTCAGGTCTTTCCTTCCCTGCAAGGCTACTTTCCTTCCTTACCTGCAGCATACTATACACCATGATAGTTTCTATGTGTAATATTTCTCAGATGCAATATTAGTTCTTGTCACTCCTTTTCACTACATTGGATGCCTGGCCATAAACATATATACACAGAGTTGTACATATATTTATATAGCCACACCTTATATAATATGCATAAAGTCTAGTTATACACACAGACACATCTATATCATATATATCTATATCTATATATATATATATACACACACAGATAGATGTGTGTGTGTATACATACACCAATATTTTTGAATACTCGTGTCCATATATATGTTTCCAGATTGTTTGTATAGTGCACTTTCTATACCGTGCTCTGTCCACTTTTTTGCAATGACAATACAGATTTTCCACTTGTGGGACAAATAAATGCAGATTTGCTGTGTGTGTGTGTGTGTGTTTGTGCTACATTGGCATTTGTTTACTCAGATCCAAGGCAGGCCAAACCTCTGTGTTACAACCTACATACAAAAGACACACATTCACAATATATGGGTACACAAGTCTGTTTTATTTCAAAGTGTTTCAAACTTTACAGCGTTTGCAGACCCAGTGTCCATCATCCCTGCATTTGGCTCAGGTGAATTTCTGACATGTTGCACAGGTAAACCTGCTGCGATTCCTGTTGCAGCTCTCTTGCACCTGGCACTGCGTTGTCTGCGTTGTAATATTTCCTTGAGCTGCATGGATCGGCAACAAAGTTGCTGAGCTAAAAGACTCAGAAACAATCTTCTTTTGCCTGTCCACCCTGTACATGCCTTGTACAAAATGTAGGCATTCACTGCTGCCAGGTCCAGCATATTGTAGAAAACCGCTACTGGCCACCTGTGTGCTGCTGATCTTACGGAATACATCCATGCCATTTGGTCCAACACGTCTACACCACACTGTAAAAGCAGAGAGAGAGAGTCATGAGTATATGTTTTTTTCTATAGGCCTGTATAGCACACATCAGAAAACATTGTAGCACTGGTTTAAAATTGTACACACATTCACATACCTTCATGTGGTTATAGTCTGTTATCGTGTTGGGTTTCCTCTTTCTGCCGTCACTGATCGTCACGTCTTGGTGCATGGAACTTAGAACACACACAGTCTTGTGGTTTTTAGGTGCATAAATTGTCAAGGAGACACTGCCACTTCTAAGCACTGAAGTGGAGAATACCTCTCGCTTTGCAGTATCTTTTGCAAGTTGAGGAAGTTCATGCCGGACTTTATTCACCGTGCCCAGTAACGTTGTTTTGCGCTGCAGCAGTCTGTGCGACAGTAACAGTGAAGTAAAGAAACTGTCCGTTGTGACATTTCTCCCATCATCCAAAAACGGCTCCATCAGTTTCATGACCACGTTCTCTGCCAGCCTCTCTCCCTTCTGACGACTGGGGTCCTTTCCCAAGTAAGGAGATGCACTGCAGACATATTTGGTGTCCAAATCCGTGGCCATCCAGAACTTGATCCCAAATTTGTCTGGCTTGGTTGCCATATACTGTGTAAATGGACAACGAACCTTGGTAGGGAACAGCTGTTCCCTACCAAGCATTTCTTGCAGCTGGCAACAACGGTCATGCATTCAGTATAGCTGTGACTTCCGCAAGAAATGTGGTCAAAATCTCATGAGTAAGTTGAAGAATTTCTACCAAGCATTTCTGAAAGTTGTAACACAGAGGTTTGGCCTGCCTTGGATCTGAGCAACTCTGAGTGAGCAAATGCAAATGTGCCAGGCCTCAAGGATAATGGGTGGTTTGCACAACAAAAGCTGTAGGAGAAACAAGCTGACGACCTGTGAAAATCTCAGCAGGGGTGCTTAACACCTCGGGACTTGCACCAGAAAATAAAAAAGCCAGTAATTCTAGGGGGTGTTGGGTTTAGGGAAGCTACGCAAATTTGCGCAGGATAGTAAATCTAGTGTTAAACCACAGTGGCTAACAACAGGCTTTTGTCCACTATAGGTGTGGAGTTGGACTGGTCCAGCGATGTGAGGAAGAGGATCCAGGAGAGTTCTTACATTCAGGAGCAGTACGTCCTCACTCGCTGCTCACTCAGCAGTGAACGAAGTCTACAAACGCAGTCCCACTCTCACATACATGCCTCAAATTCTGAAGGGGCCTTTCTCTCCAGCTCTCACTGTTCTGGTCCAGTGCTTGATACAGGGTCTCTGCCCCAAGGCCTCGAGAAGATGCCCCCTCCAGAACAGAGATCATCCCTGTCTCGCTGGGCAGACTCATCATGGCAGCAAGACCTTTCAGTCAAGTCCCCGGACAGTGGGACCAAAAAAGTAAGTCATGTACAACTGAAGCACAGTCAGTATATCACAGGAAGTCACTGCAAAGTTATTCTTGCAACATGGCAAATACATTTCAATCTAATGACCCTAACATACTGAACATTTTTATATATATCACTGCAGAGAAAAGCAAAATGATACCCAAACCTACTTCTCTTTGCTTGTCCCCCTTTTACAACCAGAAGGGGTGTCTGGATGGAGCTGAGGAGTCTCGTAGGAGACAAAAAGCACTAGCACGTTCGACGATGGCAGCGCGAAGTTTTTCGTCCCCCCAGGGTGAATTAGAGATGCATCGGCTCAGAAGGGCTCTGGAGAGGGTCTCCTTTGACCAAACACTGGGAGGGAAGCTGGAAGAAAGTGACGGGGAGACAAAGCCAACACCACGAGGGACAGCGTCCCACAGAAGCCTCACCGACTCCAGTAAGTTTCACTGCAAAGAAAACAGGATCATCTTTATTTATTCCGTCCCGTAAAATTTCTATCCTATTTTTCATTCTGCCCCTCAGATGGACTCTTGTTTCCTGCCTCCCCTCTGGACTGGGACAGCTTCACAGATCCAGAGTATCTCTTCACTGCTGTCCCACCTGACAGTCCTCCCCCAGGCCAGTGCCGTTCCCTTATTCATGGTGTCCTGGGTGGCAGGCCTGTGTCCTGGGAGGTCACTGTAGACCTGGGGCACCTCTGGACCCCTGAGAGTCAGGACATTGAAGTAAGTGGGGTATGTGGAAGGGGAGGTGAAGAAGGAAGAGGAGGGAAATCGTGGCAGGAGATCATTCACCAACTGACCGCTCGCTCAGTTATAAGAGACTTTGAGAAAATGGCAGAGAAAGAGAGCGACATTGGACATGGTGGGCGGTTTGCTGGTTGCTTTTTCTCACTGATTAATGTGCCGTTATCTCCAAACTACTGTGCATCTCTTACTATTCCTCTGTTTGATGGCTTCTTAGGCTCAGCAAAGCGATATCGTACAAAGGCTATCCAGACAAGTAAGCACTGTAACATCATCTGTATGTACACAGCCTTCACTACCACTGACAGCAATCCCAACAAAGGCTTGGCTGACATGGATGTGCAAACCACAGGTGTGCCACCCACCAACACACATACACAGAATAAACCCTCAGCTCAACTTTCATCCAGGAAGTTTTGTTTACTTGTCAATGATAATAAGATATCTGTAAAGAACAATCCTGATCTTCTCATTGGTGTTATGAGGAATCAAGCATTAGAATTTGTCTTCTCTTTGAAGCCTGGTTTTATGTGTATGCAAGGTTAGAGTGTGCAGCTTGAAAGACTTTGGCAGTAACAGGTCTGTATAATTCTGTATTTGTGTCTGATCCCCCTGACCTTGAATTGGATAAAGGAGGGATGGACGGACAGACGGAAGGAAAATCAATAGCTCTTCTGAATTCTCTAACTTAAGGAAAACGATGCTAAGTGAATTACAGAAGCACCATTTTAAATTTTATTTTTATTTATTGTTGGATTCAGTCGATATTTTTAAGGGTCCACATTGTGTTCTGTTTATTTGTGTGTGTCTGCAGGGCTACATTTGGGAAACAGGCAGACTTTTCAGTCAGGCATTCGTAGGCAGAGGACTTATTCTGTAGGTCTGGGCAGGCGGCACACCACTGGAGACAGTGCAGAGGTGGAAGACACCTGGAACTCTACAGGTAAGAACGACCGAATGATGCCAGCACCCATTTCTGTTATCAAGACTTTAGGTCATCAACAATCTTTGTATCTCTCAGACAGAGATGACACTCCTGCCTCACCCTGTAGTGTAACATCCTGGGACTCTAGTAAGTACTGCTGTCCATTCGCTCAGGGAAAACTCTGGTGTAAGTAGTCTCGAGGATCGAGGCTTCTGAAGAGAAAGCTGTGGTGAGAAGGAGAAAAAGGAGGACCCCTCTCCCCCGACTCCATTACACACACAACTTGTGAAGAAGCTCTTAAAGGATCAGTTCATCTAAATAAATCTTCCTTAACTTTATTGGTATCCAATCACACAGACATATTTGCTTTTATTCATTTAGTTCCAGATCCATGTAAAAGACCTGTGACCAGTTTTGTTTAATCTGGATGAGCTGAGCCTTTAAGCACAATCAGAAAACACCACTTTTATCACTGAGCTGATAAAACAATACAATGTAATGTTTTAATGTCATCCCAGGTGTAGGGAGCAGCTCCTACTACACTACAGCCATGGCAACAGGCACCTCGAGCACTCGCTCACAGCGATCTATAGAGAGCAAGTCAATGGAGAGCTTCTTTGGCACCAGGTAAGACTTTCATATTAAACTCTTTTAACAGTTTGTGTGAGACTGACAAAGATGCAATAAAATAAACAGCATGAAAGGACGAAAAGGCGGTAAAAACCCTTAAGAAGTAAGACACAAAAACAAATACTGTAGTTTCTTGAAAAGCTCCTACTTTAAAGTTGTTCATGTATACACTCCTGTTTGTGCACGTTACTTAAATGTAAGAAATGAGCCACAGCATCACCACTCTATTTACCCACATCTGTAAATGTCCTGAGAGTGAATAATGGTCCATTTACTGAAGTTTAAGAGTTAATAAATATGTGAAAACAACTCGGCTCTGGAACTCATACACCGCAGACCGTAGGTTCTAACTGTGATCTATGCAGTGAATGAAGGTCAGGTCAGGGTTCATCTTTCCACAGACGCATATGGCTGTTCACCGCAGCTGCACGCTAATGCAAACCCAGCAAACCTTACATGTGACATTTCTTTAGTGACTCCCTTCGCAACAAAGGTTTCTAACCGCAAATTGTCAAAAGTTGTTGCAAAACTCACCGTTGTAGTGAATGTAGATGATAAGGAAGTATTCATAGGATTTCTTTTTTGTGAGGCTCCTGTTAAATCTGACACTCTGAATCCATGTAATTTGTCTTTTGTTTAGTTAGCTGTAGTGTTCACACTGAAACAACAGTGTTATAATGACATGTAGGGTGTACGCACCAGAAGGGTGTACGCAAAACCCCTACATCTCCACTGGCAAGTTGCACTCTCTTTAAATGTTAGATATATATTTTTTAGCATACCTGTTTTGTTGGGTTTTTTTTTTAAATTCCAGGTTCCCGCTGGGCAGGTTCAGGTCCTCCATTTCATCAGGAAAGCAGGTGCCTCTCAAGTCCCACTGCTTATCTGCCGAGACCGAGAAACAACCTGAAAGTGAAGCTCCAGACTACCTGCCCCTGGTGAGCTGTGCCAACATGGAAAACAGTGAAGTGCTAAAGTTGTGTCCATTTTGTTTACCCAGCACACAATACATACCATCAGCTCCACAATTCATTCTGCAAACTCCTAGAGTCAGTCGACATTTAAAGGCAGAAGAACTTTGGAAAGTTAAACCATGTGCTATGACAAATAGTGTGCAAAAGAGAAACACAGCCACGTTAAAGGCAAAGTGCATTTGCAGCATTGTAATACTGTGCACTCATCTTCAAGTGTGCTCATTACTCATGTCTGTTATGACTCCTCAGGTTCGTCTGCAGCTGGCATCAGGAGCTTTTCTTCTGACTGAGATCTACTCTGACTGTGTCCAGATTCCTCTGGACCGCCTTAAAAGAGCATCGCCATACAGTCTCCACCGCCGTAGTCTCAGCCCAGCCTTACGCTGCACATCTCCCAGTGCTCCATCCTTGTCCACTACTGCCAAACCTCCTGGTGCTCCCTCTGGTCACCACGTTACCTTCTCTCCTTCCGCTTGCTCCTTTGTCAGACCAGCCATTCCACCTTTCCACCACACTCCAGATGATACTCCCCTAATTTTGGAATCAAGGCTTCGCCGAAGATACCTCTCTGACCAAGACCCTGTCACCTCTCCCACTGACCTCCCCAGCTCTGAAGAGGGTTCTTTGGAGTTATCCATCAGCCCCTTTCAGAACCAGAACCTCGGCCAAGCAGACAGTGGCCGTGGGTCAGAGACAGATATATATGAAGGCTCTACACCTGAGCAAGCTTACCTCCAAGGGAGCAGCCAGTTGGCTCAAGAGGATCTGGAGGGCTCAACTTGGGCCACAGCTGTGGCCCTAGCGTGGCTAGAGCACCGGTGTGCTGGCTACTTTATGGAGTGGGAACTGGTAGCAGCAAAAGCAGACTCATGGCTGCGCTGTCAGAAGCTGCCCGAGGGACTGGACATGGCAGGGCTTAAGGGAGCAGCCAGACAGCTGTTCCTGCTGCTGCGCCACTGGGATGAGAACATTCAGCTGAACATGCTGTGTTATAACCCTAATAACATGTGAGACAATCATCTCAGAGGAAACCAAGCCAACTCTGATTGTTAGCATTCTCACCATTTCCCAATGATAGTGACTCTAAATGCCTTTACATGGAAAAATCCTGTTTTATTAACTTAGGCAGTGCCAAGTTCATTCTAATACTACATGGCATAGACCAGGGGGCCTTTTATTATCAGTGTGCTTTATGCAATCACAAATATGCCTTTACCATCTGAATGGGCTTTTTGTAGTCTAGCTTTTAGTTTGCAGCCAGTATAATATACTACTATACCAAATATGTAATCACAGTTACTGTCAAATGAAGATTTTGATTATCAAGATGATTATTTGATAAATTAAACAAAGATGAGCTTTAAACAGTGAAATGATTGTTGGTAAAAATAATAAAAAACACACTAAAATTCAACCATTTGTTGTATTGTATAACAATGAGGACCACACGGGTTTAGTAGAATCCATTTGCCGTTTCAGTCTACTGCATGTTTCTCACATTAAATCCATCTATGAGTGCGGCCACTCACAGAGGATGACAAGTTACAGAAATCAGACAAACAGACTGATTGTCCACAGCTGACTTTTACACATTTGTGTAAAAATACAAAAAAACATCCCCTTCGATAGAGAATACTTATGTTTCATAACTGTGGCAGAGGAAATGCCACAAGCTTATGCTTCCTATGCAGTTATTTTAAAGCTTGGTGTTCAAGTTCTTATGCACATTATTGACACTTTCAATATACGATCATCTGAGCACCAGTAAATAAAAACTTGAGATGATATCAGCCTACATGACTAGACCAGAGGAATTATGAACTGAGTGTAGTTGTACCACAGTAAGTGGGAATATAGCCCATGTAATCAATTCTTTCCACACAGCATAACATCTATGACATTCTCATAGCCTCCACTCTTCTTATTTTCTATCTAAAACTAAACCTGAGAATTCTTATTTTCTCTTCTTATCTCTGCAACTGCATATTATTCCATCATGTGGGCATCAGTCTGCACACACATGATGCTTCCTTCACTTTAAGCAGTGAGAAGCTTTAAACGGCTCCCTTAATTCACTTATAAACAGTCAACCACAGTGACCGCCCTTTGCACTGGTGCTGTCAGGATCAAAAACAGGAGGATGGAGCGGGCTTGTCGTCAGCTGATTCGGCCGAATAATACTTCTGGTCCGATCAGGCCGGGGCTCAGTGGCGTTTGTCCTTAACAGCTTTCTGCTCTTGTGTTTCTGCTGCAGCTGAAAGCAAAGGTGGAGCTAGCCAGAGACATAAGAGGATGATGAGGTGACAGACGTGAAGGGCAGCTGAGCTGCTGTTAGTAGAGGGATAGGTGTTCCACGAAAGCTCGATCAGACCCAGGATCAGGACCCTGCATGCAAAAATAAAACAGTTTTTCATTAAGATGTGGCAGAGTGTTCAGGGAGGTGCTATGCTTCAGGACTTATGATTCTGTCTCACCTGAGCAGATGGGCCAGCTTCTTGACACCTCCACTCCACAGCAGGTAAGGCAGCGAGTGGAAGTACCAGACGTAAAACTGGTAGTGCAATGAGCGACTGAAGCACATGCCGATGAAGTTAGAGGTGAACAGAATCAGCACAATCTGTGATTTTCAGATAAGGACAAAAAAAAGGCATATCTAGAAGATCATATGAAAAAATCTGCTAAGCATTGTTTTACCATGTCCTGTAAAGAGAATGTTCAAAGCAAAGCTAATTTGAGGTGCTCGCTTGTCACCAGGTTTCCCACAACAGGTAGCACCACAAGTTTTTTGATTTTGCACAGTTTTGGAAGAGAAACCCTTATTTTTCCCGTGACTCTATGTCTGTCTCCTCTTGAATACAGTGGAACTTTAAGCGCTAAGTTTGTGGTTCTCTGACCAGAAATCTTGACCCTCTTACTCAAAATAATTAAGATTCACGAATCTTGCTGAGAGGAGTTTTCTGTATGAAATTTTTTCATTCTGTCAACAAGGCCTGCAGAGTCATATTAACATCTAATAACAGACTTACAGAAAAATATTTTTCACATTAAAGACAGGAGTAGATTGAAATGGAACAAAAGGATATGATCCACAGTGCTTTTCTGAGCTGGGATTTTCCTCTTGCCTGGTTCCTTTAGAAGTTCAAAGATGCTTTCTCCTGGTCTGGTGCCACAGAGAGAATATGGTTATTTGCCATTTTAGAGATCTAGGAGGTACGTGTGTATTAGTAAAACATAACTTTAAAAAAAGGTTTCCGCTGCTGACTGATGAGAACCCTGAAATACCAACAACCATTTAGTGCTGTTACTAGAAATCAATTGTATTTCCTTGTGGCCTAAATGTCTCTGCAGAGTATAAAGTAGTGACAATCCTGCTGAGATCGCCTTCTATTTTTTTCATGACACCTTGTTGCATTGTCATAATGATGTGGTTTTGATCAGTATGTTATCATGCAAAGCATTTAGAAATGTAAAAAGAAAACAAACAGTTTTTTCAAAGGTCCACTAGTTGCTTACAAGCTAAAGCATGTGGTACTGTGACTGTAACCCTCAGTTTTGTTTTTTTCCCCAGAATCCCTGGTTTTGTTCCCAGTGTATCCCTGGCATATTCAAAGTCTATCTCACCTCTTCCAGCGGCGGAAGGCAAAGAGCAGCAGGGTGAGCAGATGAGCGGCCAGCAGGAGTAAGTGGAAGTAGCGATTCAAAAAGACCCATTCTGGCAGGAAGCGCCAGTTGACCGTCCACTTGAACATGAACTGGCGGCCAAGATCAAAGGCACGGCTCATGTAACCAACGGGATTCTCTAGGAGGAAAGGGAGCCCCAACACAACCTGCCACATAAGATAAAGAAAGAGATGTTAGCAAAATACAGTCATTTGCTAAAATTGACTGTGGACAGAGTACTACAGTCAAGCTGTACCTGTCTTTATGTGTATATTTACCTGTATGCCTGCACACAGCGATAACTTGGGGATCGTCTTCATTAGACCAAACTCCGACAGGAGGAGGAAAAGTAATCCAGGGGCAAAGAGAAGCACGTTCATTTTCACAGATACTGCTAAACTGTCAGAAAGAGGAAAAGATTGAGTTGTAATTTCATCTTGCTACTCTCAGGAAAATTTAACAATGACAATGTAGAATGCCGCTTTAAAGAAGAGTGCACACTTGCCTGTACAGGCCACAGCCCAGAGTCCAGTATCCATCTATGAAGAGATTGACAGCTGCAAACAGCAGCATCATGGCCACTGGGTCATTAAAGAGACGGAGCACAAAGATGGAGTGGATCCGATAGGATGCACAGCACACAAAGAAGAACACATAGGGAGGAACCTGGAGAAAAAAAGGAAGGAGATTTAATTATTTGTGAGATTAATTATTAGAAGAAACGCTAAAGAGATTAATTCTGCAAGTGGCTCAGAAAAAGAAGAGCTGCAAGCAGAGGAAAAGGGAGGTCTCGGTATTTCTGTTAGACTGGCCCTGCAATCCAGAACCAGATATGCAACAGAAAATTAATGAATTAATGTGTGAGAATATTCTGAAAATAACATTAAATTTTGTTTCTGTAGGGTATAAAAGTTGAATTGCACACAAGGACACGCCCATGTTTCAATGTGCGTTTTAGCAAAATGACATGCTGCTTAATATATAGGGTTCCTGGCACATTAGTATTAACATTAGGCTCACCTTTTTGGTGCGATGGTATATTCTGAAGACAAGCAGCAGTGTGACGAGGTAGAAAAAAGCAAAAATGTACTGGCCCAGACGGATGTTCACCCCATGGCCGGTAATGTAGTAGAGAGCTGTGAAGATGTAGACGAACCCAGCTGGGTACCTACAACAACAGTGTTCCAAATTATCTAGGAGACCTGCACTGAAAAGCGTGGTATGGAGAGAACTACATCATTTTGAAACTCACACCAAAGGGCCTGTGTCCCCTTTCAGCTGGGTGTAGTCATAGGTGCCATTGATAACTCCTTCCACTTCATCCATGTATGCTTTCCAGTCGATCTCAGTGTCTGCAGTACATAATAATATTAATAATAATGATGATGCGGATGTGAATATCTTGATGCATGCTCAATAGTCATGCTCAGTGATGACTATAGGTTCTGGAAAAGACAACTCACCCAGAACAAACAATCAAGGAGAAAATATTATTGGTATTTTTCTGTTGCAGTTCCATAAGTCTTGTATGTGGACGTGTAAAAAGTGAGCAGTTACTATGCCTTTAGAAGTTTACTTCTTGTATTTACTATTGAAATAGCTACCTTTGGTTGTATATAGTCTTAAAAGTAATGGACGTTATTTGACGTTGGGAGAGAGTAAACCATTGTATTTGGTCATGCAGTGACAGTAAATTCCCTTTGACAGGTGGCAGGCTAAGCTAATACTTTTCTGACGCTAGCTACTTAGCCTTCAGCCGCGTTCAGATAAACGTCAAAATACAATAGCGTGCTAACTAGTCGACCAGCTACTTACATGCTACTTTCTGTATGACCCACACATTGATGCCGATCTCCAGGAACCACAAAACTGAAACCACCAGCAAGGTGTATTCCGTCTTGAACAAGAGCAAATGCTTGTCCTGCCAAAGCGTATAGAGTTTCCCCCATAGCGGGGACGGGGAAACGGGAGACTTTCTCCGCACACCTCCAACTCCTGCCATGTCCGCGGCGTAGCGACGTGTACGCGGAGGCCGTAACTGACGCATGCGCCCAGACTTCGTCACGTGACAATTCTGTCACCGCACGTCAGAACCACGGTGCTGCAGAGTGAATACTGGGAAGGTTTCGTTTCCTTGACAGGTATAAAAAACAAACTTATTATTAGTTCTAATTCATGTTGAAATATATGTGTTTTATAAACTAATAAGTGTTTCTTATATGACTGTTGAAGGATAATTAAAAAAAATCTTTAGAGGTCACTGGAGCCATGGCAACGTTAGCTGGCTAGCAGCTAACTTTGTTGCAGGGAAAACGATCAGGAGAATAACAGCATGTAAACACACTGTGTTTTAAAAGGCACAGCAAAGAAATGAAACTTCAGACAATGGAAATACATTTTATTCAAGCTTTCCAACAAATAACGCGTGACTGCAGCTTGTTGAAGTTTTGATTTTAATGTCAGAGTGATCAAGAACAGCTTAAGTGTCCAAAATCATTTTCCTTCATATTATGGAGTCACATTTGTTTGTTTGCTTTTCCCATTTTTTATTTGTTCTCCAACTTTCTCTAACTCTTACCTTAATAAGCTGGTTTGTCTTTTCTCTCATATTCTATTATATTTTTGAGCTCCTGAGTCACTTTGCTGTACACTGCATCTTGATGTTTTTGCTGCTGGACACCAGAAATAAATTTCACAGAGAAATTGTTGGAATAAATATGTCCTGTGTCTTTGATCAGACCAGAGAGAAATTTAGCAGTCTCATTGGCATCATTTTAAAATTCAATCGAAGCAGTTATGCAGCTGTTAATAATTTGTTGTTTCTTATGGTATTTCAACATAATCTCGTCTGTGCGTGGTGGCATTTTGTTGTGTTTGATTTTTGTATTATAATGTGTGTATGTATAATATAGATTGTGTATGTCATTGGGATGGGCATTGCTAACCAGCTTGGGCTATGAATGTTGTGGTATATTGCCTGGTTTATGTAACACACTTCGTCCTATGTAAAAATATGTAGAGGAAGCACACAGTAAAGATGCACACATGTAGTAAAGGAGGACATGCACAGGGCTGATGTAACAGATAAGGATCTAGGGAGGTAGCTAATCTGCTGTGGTAACCCCTAAAGAGAGCAGCTGAAAAACGAGGAAGACTACCTGTTGCTAGCTTTTTATCAACATTAATCCCATATTTTTATTTTGCAGTGTGAAAACAAAAGACATGCTGGTAAGTCTGTATTAGAAGAAAAATAATGTTCCTCTTTATCACAAAAGGCTGCAGTGCAAAATGTATGGCAGATAATTAACACTGTACATAGTTAGAGGCTATATTATCAGTTCCTTTGTTATGTCCCACACGTACCTCAAATCAGCCAGTAATCACTGCCACATAGTGTAGGCACATCAAAGCCTGTCACAACATAGCCATGAGCCCCGCAGCTGTGGGTTTACAGACAGGTGATTATTATCCTTCTTCTTTTATGTTTGTGCAGGTGCTCTTGGAGCCGTTACAGGAGACACAGGGCCAATGGAAGGATTCTTCGTGACAATTTCAGAGGCAGCATGTCTTGGAGTGAGCCTTGCTCTCTCAGGCTTCTCCTTCTACCTATATAAGAAGAGCCGAACAACAATAGACAAACTCAACGTGAGTTGTTAATTTTGTGTAATTAGCTTTATTGGAAGACTAAACCTCTAATAAGCTTCTACTTCAAACCCCTCATTAGAGATTACAGCTCATATGTTTTTGATGGAAGAGTTAAGGTCCCTTCTCAGATGTTAGTAATTTTTTCAGAGATGTGAAGAATTAATCTGGGCAGAGAAATAACACAACAGGATGTGGAGTAGTTTAAATGTATAAGGTGAGCCATATATCACAGTAACATTTAGTTTATCTTCACCATATTGCATTACACACTGTAAAAACAAACTTGCATCGCTGTTATAAAGCTGTAGGTGAGAACAGTGAGCACATCTGTGGCTATATTGCACTAAAAAGTTAAGATGGAGAATTTGGACAAAAATGCAAAAATTTGGAATTCTGAGAATAAAAACAAAATGTCAAGAATAAAACTGAAATAGTATTTTGAAGGGAAAAAAATCAAACTTGGAAGTGTTGGCTCCATTTGTGCAAGAAGAAATAGTGGCAATGGACAGATGCAAGGCTATTGATGGGGGTGTTGTATCAGAGGATCAGCCTGCAACTGACATTTCACAGATGAAGGCGTAAGACATTTAAAGAATGACCATTTTATGTAAAGTTTTATTCTGTCCTTCTGAAACCCGTCGTCCTTTTTATTCAGTTTTTAGCTGTTTATGTTGTGCACTTTTAGTCTTTCTGAGTTTCTTGATTACATCCTGATTGTTCTTTGCCATTTGCATCTGTCTTGATGTAAATCCATGAGGATCTTTTAGGGACATATCTTTTCTTTTTCTCAAACTAAACTTATTTTTGAAAGATTTACTATTACTACCAGTCATTTATAGAATTAATAGCAATGCTGTGATTGCTAGCACTGCACAGAAAAGTACCCATTTACAGCGAGCTGATTAACACACACCAAAGACATAAAACCACTGGAAAAGCAAATGCATGACTTATTAATTAGCCAGTCTTATTTACTGTGTGTGCTCCATGTTTCCAGAATGCTCCACGGTTAACCATAGATAAAAAACTCAAAGACATCTTGAAAGTTACTCCAGGAGCGTGTCTACGGTATGTCGTCATTGAAGGTAATCGGTCTTTTGTTTGTTTTTGATAAGGACTAGTACATTTATTTATTTTTTTAATCTGAAAAGTTGTATACCGGCCTGCCTCTCATTCCCTGTTACTGTATGTGTGCTTGTATACATTTTAGGTGGTGTAAAACCAGCTGGAAAGCCTCTCATTAGTTGGTACAACAAAGAAAATGTTGGTGTGCTGCGTAGATTCATGGTGAAAGAACACAGGCTGTTGTGGAACGGATTTTTACGTACATGGTGAGAACATCATCAGATCAAGCTGAAGTTCCAGTACATCTAACATTTTCTCCTTATTATCAGATATGCAAACTGTTTCTCACATTACCTTTGCAGGACAGATAATGAACGACTCTTGCACGAAAACATAGAGGCGGTGCCCTTTTTATTAGTGGGACTGGATAATACCGAAATCAGAGTCTTGTCGCCTTTACAGGCCGCTGGGCTGGACATGGAGGTCACATATGAGAAATTTCACCAGGTCAGTCACAGTTTGGGTGACCTCATGGGACAGTACTTTACTGGGGAGAAGCCAAAAGGTCAACTGGAGATCGAGGAAATGCTCAAAGTAAGTCATTCTATTTAAACTTGAATGAATTAGTGTTCACTTCATAAAGCCCAATTTGTTGTCAATATTAAAAATATATTCATATTGATAAGTGCCACACCTTTTTTTCAAGGTGGGGACAAATCTTACAGGTGTAGGCGAATTGAATCTGGACACAGATGGCACTCTGAGTCTCCGACCCCCTTCTAACGGTTCACAGTACTTCCTGACCCCAGCGGACTTTGACACCCTGCAAGGGGAGAATGAAGACATTGCTTTTTGGTGGAAAGTGTTGGCCATTACTTCTGCTTTGGCAGGGGCAGCAATCATTTTCTGGGCCGGGTTACGCTACTACCGCCACCTTAAGGCTCTCAGGGAGCAGGAACGGGAAAGAAGGGAATTTAACAGACTGCAAAATAATGTACCAGACCAGGACAACCTTCAAGACGTGGCCATGTGTGTTATTTGCCTCAGTCAGCCCCGTAACTGTGTCCTGTTGGACTGTGGACACGTGTGCTGCTGCCACACCTGCTACCAGGCTCTGCCACAGCAATATTGCCCTATTTGTAGACAGAGGATTGTAAGAGTGCTACCTCTATATCAAGTCTGACGTATTTGTGGAAGCAGGTCACTTCAGTACAAGCTTCACGTCTAAATGGCTTAACTTATTAAATTCAAAATTAAATGTGAGTCATGTTGTGAAAACATTTTGTCCGTAACGGAGATTTGTTGTGGGAAATATGGGGATATAAAGCAATTCGAAAAAATGTGTAAACTTGTGCAATACAGATGTTTGTTTTGCTCAGTGCTCATGTGCCTTATTTTAGCATTTTCTGCCGAGTGATGGTACTTTAAAGTAAATAGAGTGATTATTTTATAGTGCTTTCCTACCCTACCTGAGCACTCAAAGCACTTTACACAACTTCTCTTATTCACTGGTTCAAGCACTTTTTTGCTGTGATTTTTCTACATAGGTTCTTTCTACCTAACAGTTACAGTCATTCGTACTCTGATGGATGAATCAGAGGAACTTGGGGTTAGTATCTTGCTCGGGGATATTTGGCATGCAGACTGGAGCAGAGTTCAGACAGTTTAATTTCCATTCTTGTTTGTATCGGAAATTTACTGAAACACAAATAAATCTAATGTCGAGAAGTTTTACCCTTAAAGTGTATTTAAGTGTATTTAACACATATTTGAGAATCCGTAGTGTCACTTTTAATGTGTGCATGCACACTCATAGCGTGTACACTCACACCCAGTTTATTATGTATTATGTTTGTTTGACTTCTCCTTAATGCAAATATCTTATCAGCTGATCACATGACAGACACTCAATGCATTTAGATGTTCATACATGGCTGTACTGCTTGGAGCTGATAGGAAGGCCAAAGTAACTTGTAAAACAACTCCTTAGAACCAAATTATACAGAAGAGCATCTGAATGGACACATCCAACCTTGAAGCAGATGGGCTACAGCAGCAGAAGACCACACTGGGTGCACCTTCTATGAACAAATAACAAGGAAGCAGGAAACAACTAATGCAGGACAAGAGAAGGAAAAAGACTTAATCTGATGAGTTGTGATATTTGCTGCAACATTCAGATGGTAGGGTCAGAATTTGGTGTAAACAACATGAAAGCGTGGATCCACCCTGCCTTATATCAGCTACTCAGGCTCCTGCTGATGCTATAATTGTGTGGGGAATATAAATCTGCAGCACCTGCAGGATGCTCTCATATCATTAGACCAAAATCTCTAAGGAATGTTTCCAGCACCGTGTTGAATCTATGCCATGTAGAATTAAAGTAGCTCTGAAGGCTAAAGGGGATCCAAGTTAGTGCTACAGGAAAACTAAGAGTTATTCCCCTTCGGTCAACCACATGCTGAATAAAGCCTCCTGTAGGAGTTTCCCATTACATATTTCCACTTGATCAAGTCGACTGATTCAAAGCTCTGGGACACACAGGATTAAGCTCAAGTATGTACAGATCACATCGTCTTATATAAGACTTGGTGACCACCTGCTCATCTTAAACATCAGGAAAGTAGTTTTGTGTTGGCCTGAACAGGCACACATTTCACAGAACTCTAAAGATGGTAGGGGTTCATGTTGGGTTTTCTAAAAACATAAATGCTTTTTGACAGCACCTGGTGTCTGAAAAGACTCGCATATAGTGAGTTATCAAGCACACTACTTCTGTCATCCCTAACCAACAGCGTCTGTGACACGCCACCTCCAACCTTTTTCTTTTTTCCCAAGCATTGCCACAGAAAGACAAATGTTAACAAGTGTGTGTTTGAGGTGGAAGACGGCATGTGCAAGATGAAAAGTGCAGCATCAGGCTCGGGTCAAAGAAGAAACAGGGCAGGTGGATCCCATAAATCTTCTTCAGTGGTCATAAGCTGGACAAATACAAAGCTCTCTCAGCAGATGGCAGCTGTGGTTCAACAGGACCAGATTATTACTGCGACCTCTCAGGGCATGGGGGGAAAATGTTCTGTGTGTTTACTTCAATGAAAACTTGTATGTTGTTGTTATAGAAGATTGTCCAAATATGTGAGAGTTTTCAAATTAGCACTGCATGAGATTAACTGGGGCACAGATCAGATCATGTTGTTGCACAATAAAAATGATGGAGGTGTCAGAAACGGTCTGGCTCTGGTTATTGTCTCAGATAGATTACTAAGAAAATGTTTTATTTAAAAATGCAGAGATCTCAAAGCTAAACGACATGATTTTGAATAAGAGAAGTGGTATTAAGTGTATTTATTGTTAATCACAGAATCCTAATTCATATATGATTTTACTGATAGTTAATTATGTTTAACTGCTCAGCACTGAGCAGTATATAACCAGGAATAAGTTTAACCAGTGTGATAGATCAGAAAATATAATACAGACAGGCTTCACACTGAATCTGTCCTTGGTGTGGGAACATCTATCGGCAGATGGATTCTCTACTTCCTCACAAACAGGCCCCAGGTGGTGAGAGTTGGTAAGCACACTTCCTCAGTTTGTCTCTGCTCATGGTCACGTCGCTGTCAATGTGTGCGCCCTGTAGATGTTATGAGTCACATCACTGTGTTGGGATTTCCTCCCTCTCAGTAACAGCACAGTTCTGCACTACACGGAGCCCAGATCATCCTCCCTCCACCAACGTGCTGACAGCTGGTCTGAGGTGTTTCGTTTTGTCCAAACGTGCTGCGGTGCTTTATGGACAAACATGTCCACTTGGGTTTTGTCTGTCCAAAGGACAGGACATTGTTCCAGACGTCTTTGTTCACTGTAAAAAGAAAAACGGAAAATGTCCTGGTAATTTTCTGCCAGTACATTTTCTGTTTTTTTCGGAAGTTTGACAGACTTTTCTGTAAAAGACAGGGGCGATTTTAGCCCATTTTGGAGGGTGCTTCAGCACCCCCAAAATGAATCAAAGCACCCCCAAAGATTTCTTACTTTTTTTGACAATATTTGCTGTTTGTGGGACACACTACTAAAAATATAAAAAGCATACAGTACGTAATTGAGATAGAACATTTTAACAACTAAAGCATAGATAACCCCTACCCCCTCCCAAAGTGGTTTGTTCCAGCTCGCCTCTCCCCTACTCTGGCTCTAGCGCCGTTGCTGCCAGAGCGATGGTGGCTGAGACGCAGCGGAGCGGAGGTGGAAGCACCTGCCTTAAAACAGGACATATTAGCTGCATTTAACCTTCAGTTACTCTTTATATAGTTAGGTAGGAGTCAGGCCATGTTTCTTTTTAGCTGAAAAACATTACACCCAGGTAACCAGCAGTGTTGGAAACGTGTTTCCCGACTATGTTTGCTACCCTACAATCCGTCCTGCTCTCTAGTAAAATCAGCGACATTTGACCGTCCTGTTGCTCCCATTGAAATGTATATAGCCTATTTAAAATCTAAAACTTAATATTGTCCGTATTGTCCTGCTGTTACCACTGTCCTGTTTGAAATGTAATGAGAGAAACTGGTTATTTTGTCCTATGTGTATGTGCCGATATTGAACCCAAGGTACTAACTAGCTAACTGGCTGGATGCCCATTAACCTTATAACTCCTGTTGTGTGTGTGTGTGTGTGTGTGTGTGTGTGTGTGTGTGTGTGTGTGTGTGTGTGTGTGTGTGTGTGTGTGTGTGTACAGAGAGACAGCCAGGTTCATAACGGATATGAGGAAGTTTTTTCAAAAAAAGTAGCCACATTTAGGTAAAAGTGTAAGATCAAATGATCCCTCAATAAAGGATAATGTTGGATCAGTGTTTCAATATTTATATCCTTTATTAGATGTACATGTGGTTTGGTTATTTGCCTTTTGGTTGAAAGTACACTGAGAGAGGACTTTTTTTTTATTAATGATCTTAATAGTATTTTTTTTATCTAATTGAATACAATCTATTTGTGTATGATTGTCAGTCCAAAGAAAGAGAGGAAAGAGGGGAACGTACAAGGTCAGGAAGAACCAGGTAAGAAAACAAACAGGGAGTACTAACAGGCAAAACAGAAACTGTTAAACTGGCAAGGAAAAAACAACAACTAATTTTACTCATACAATCTGGAAGTTGTGTTCTCCCTATATTAAAGCTGCTATACAGAATCTGCAAAACAAACTGGGTTGTCAGCCCTGGCACTGCATTACCATATTGAACTTCAGTCAGAGGAAGTCACGGTTACCAAAAACTTTTTGAAGCTCAAGAGTGAGGCTGGTGCCATTCCAGATATGTTAACATTGTACAATCTTCTGGTTAATCAGATGTTCCCCACACTGAAAACTGTTATTCAGGTTGCCCTAACAAACCCAGTTAGCAGCTGTAGCTTTGAAAGGTCTTTTAGTGTCTTGAGTCAGCTCCATAGCTGGCTGAGAAGGACCATGGGTCAAAGCAGACTCCAGCGCCTGGCTGTGATGTCAGTTGAGAAAGAGATGCTTGAGAGACTTGACCACCAAAATGTGATAGACAGATTTGCTAACCTCAAGGTGAGGCAACATAGGATAAAAGAAAAGAAAAAAATCTGCAGAGCCATAGTAGTATCTGCAGTAAAGATCTTTTCATACATTGTATACATTGTACCATAGGCCAAGGTGTCTCAATTTTTTTTAATTTTTTAATAATATTTTGTACATTTCAAGGACTCTTCTATTTTTGGAGTGTATTTTTTATATATCTGTATTGTATTATACATACACTTTAAAAGTGAATCTCTGTCTTGACTTGATGAATTTAAGAATCTTATGATTTAATAAAGAAATTTGCAGACTTGCACAGAGAGGTTAAAATTATGATGACTGATAATGGAGATGAAGACAACAGACGATGAGGACAGGGAGGAACAGGGGTTTAAATGCACCGAGACAGTCAGAGGGAACACGGGACAACGGGAGACATTTAAGGATGCAGGGACTCACAGAGACGGGGAAGAAGTCTCATCGTGACGAGTAAAGTTTAGCTTGCCTGGATGGGCAGCTCTCTGGGTGCTCAGCACCCCCAAAGCTCTGATCCTAGAATCGCCCCTGGTAAAAGATAAAACGGAAAATTCTGTAGATTTACAGCATACTCTCTATACTATTTACGGACATTTCCTTCAGCTATAAAATGGAAAATTCAGTTTATTCACAGTGTATTTTCTGTATCATTAACTGATATTTTCCATTAATAGGAAAATTTCTATTTCTGTTTATATTACTATTTCCAAGCACTTCTTTTCACTGTAACTCATTAAATATAGTTCTTTATACCCTTAAACGTACATTTCTGTGCAATTACAACCAGTACACCATGTGCTCAAAAATTCATAAATTAAAACTTTTTAAATCAATTTGTGCTTTGTACACAAAAGCATTAGTACAATTAATGTTAAATATTCTTTTATTCTCCTCAACTCAAAAACTATACTAAAATATAACGACTGCATCCATCTTGTCATAAAACGACTAAACAGCTGATACATGAACAAAATAACTCACAAGCTTTCGAATTTGAGCATTTTTATTTCCTTGAAATCAGGTTGCCCTCATGTAAATGTGTTTATTTACATTCATTCAATTGGCTCCCAAGTGTTTTCTTCAAACAGGACACCTGACAAATGAAAAATGTCATATTTAACGATATGTTCACATTTAATACTATCCAGAGTACCTTTAAGTTAGAATCACTGCCTTGTGGTAGTTTTGCCTCAGCCAAATGGTTAAGGTGTGGTTTACATCCATGTCTGTCCACTTATGATACAGTACACACATGTAGTCAGTTATAGCCAAACACCTTTGATTACTGAATTGCATTTACTTCATCAATGAAGTGAATGCAATTCACATTTGTGTGAACATTTGTCCGAGATTAACTCTTTGGGGTCTTTACCTTACAGTATGACATACTTGAGTCAAAATTTGTTGTTTGCTGTTTAAGTGGTGCTACATGAATAAAACTGAACAGATCTAAAGAAGGTGTTTCTGAACTTTGAATTTATTCGAACAGGACAGATAGATAACCACAGGACGTTTCCCCATATGATAACTAAAACACAAAATAAATTAAGACAGATTACTGTCCCAAACTTAAAGATAAAAGTGCATTTATTGGACTTGTTTTGTCAGTGAGGAGCAAAGTACAATTAGAAGTGCTTGTTCTGATGAAAAGTTAAACTGTAAACAGCAGCGTGGTGAATAAGGATCTGTGTCCACGAATCCTCAGCAGTGACAACACTTAAAGATCATAGCTCAAAATCCTTAATGCACACCTTTCTCAAATGCTCTTAGGTGTTTAAGTAGAGGAAAAAGTCTGACATATTTTACGGCCATTAAATGTTAGACAAGGCTCTGAAAACGAGGTCATGGTTTCTTCCCAAACAAAAACCTCTGCTTGTGCACACAGACCCTAAATCACAAATAATTAGACAATAGTAAGACAAATGACAAGCATAAAGTGACATGTTGTGTGTGCACAATTTCTCTTGTTACCACTCTTCATATGTGACAAAGTCCTGAATGCAGCCTGCATGTTAGTCCATCAAGTTCCAGCTGAGCTTTAAATAAAATAAACTCAGCTTTTCCTTGGATTTTCAGAGTTGCTCAGTTCATACGGGAACTTCAGCAGTCGGGGTTAACGTGTCGCTGTGTTGCTCCTCCGTCTCAGCCATTGAGACTAATCGCAATTTATTCTGAGGAAAAAAAGAGAAACAACAAGACATTTTTATAAAGTTTGTATTTTTAAATATTTTTTTTTATCTTGAACATAAACAACAGAAACAAAAAAAAGGGTTAGGGCTGTGCGATATGATGATATATATCAGATGACGATATAAAAATGTCTATCGTTTTATACTACGCTATCGTTTGTTTTGTGGTGTTGCAAAATAAACTGTTTACGACAACATTTTTTTCACGGTTTTGATGGTCACTGTAGTTGCTATATTAATTTCTTAAAGTTCTCTCCTTCTCTTATACTTAAAATAACCACACTATGGACGGACAAGCGACTGTTTTTACGCCTACTTTCGTTACCAACAATGACGGTAAAACCATTGTATGGCTCCGCCATCCACTTAACGCGGTCCGTTACTATTTTTCAACAAACAGACGGTTGAAGCTGTGTTCAGCTTACCGCATCTTATATCAGCTGCAGGAAGTAGCTGTGGGTAATCTGGGTGCTACAGCTTTAAGCAGCTGCGCGCTCCCGCGGACAGCAATCACAATCACTGTCTAGCACAACACCTGGAGCTAAGGGGGCAAAACAATCACATGAGTGCTGCTGTTTGACTGAGGAAGAATAAAGTAGTCGTGGTAAGTCAATCAAATGACCACTTAAAGACAAAGCAACAAGGTGATATATACCAGTTTATAAATTGTGTTGATAGGCCACGTAAAACCAGAGTCATGATAAACAAGATATACGCAGCGTTTTTTCCTCAATAGTTTTGCCACGTTAGCGCTATGCTAACGTAATGTCTCTCTGTTTGCCAAGCACTCTCTGCTTATGAGCAAAAAACCAAAACAAAACAGGGGAAGTTTTAAGAGTGACGGCGAGAGAGAGAGAGAGAGAGAGAGAACAGAAAAAGAGAGAGAGCGAGTTTTGAGATGTGACAGATTTGTGACGTTTAGCGTGTTTGGAGTGTGTAGTTAATGTGTTGTCTTGTGTAGTTAGTGTGTAGTGTTGTGGATAGTTTTGTGTTGTGTGTTAGAACAATGAGGCGACTGCTGTCTCCAGGTAGAAACAGGAGTGATACACCTGCTGCTGTCAGACCTGCAGGTATCAGGCTGTGATGTTCTCCTTTATAGTGGACAGACATTATGTTTTTGGAGTGGCACAAATAATTTGTGGCATCTTATTGAAGAACAGCTGATTGTTCTGTAAATAGTTTGAAATGGTTATTTAAAAAATCAAGGTAAATGGATGCAAATAAATTTGTTGTTTGCAAAACTTGTGCATAGGATTTTAAAATTGACAATTAATATTTGCATTTGAAGTTATGAAATATCATTCATTAAACATGTTTATGGTTGTTACAGTAAAAATATAACTTTTTCTACTCTGATTTTATGGTTTTTGTCTGATTTTAGATCAATTCTGGTTATACAGTTTGTCAAAAATGAAAACATGACTGTAAATTCAGACACGTGATGTTGTGCTAAAAACAATGATACCAAACAAGGCAAAGCAAATAGTTTTTAAAGGTAAAATGTGGAGGGAAAATCAAGAGTAGTAAAAAAATGGCCAGTTATACCCTGGACCCCAGAGGGTTAAACGTTCTTTGTTTTTTTTTTAAAAGTAACGCAATAGTTACTTTTCCAAGTAATTAATTACTTTTAGAATATTGTAACTCAGTTACTAACTCAGTTACTTTTTTTGAAGAAGTAACTAGTAAGTATAATTGAATTACTTTTTCAAAGTAACTTGCCCAACACTGGTGATGTCACACACAGACCTGTTTTAGGTGTAAATGCAGGTAGATGATGACAGCCCTGCATTGTGATGTCAGCCCTGCAGTGTGTTCATACACTCTCTGAAAACGTTTGTAGCAGAGGAGGACAGGGTAATACCTGGCGCTGCAGTTTACCCCAAACCAAGCTGACCCCTCCTCCCATGATTCACAGCTGGAAAGGGATCTTCTGAGCCCGCAGGTGCTTTTAATGAGTGGCGTGTGCGAGCCTGTGTGCTGCAGTTCAGGACTCTCGTTCTCCGCCATCATCGCCAGTCAGCAAGCGTCTGCCCCGTCCATGTACCCGCCCGTACGGAGGTGAGAACGGTAACGCGCGCACACACACACACAGAGAGAGAGAGGAAGTGTTTTAGTTTTTTGTTATTGCTTTTTCTTGCTCCTTTTTTAAACACACCAAAAACTTATTCTTATTTTTCCTATATTTATTGTTGTTCTTTTGCACTGTATGGAACTGGAGCCTCGTCGTCTCGTGTCTCTATATACTCAACTGTATATAACAGGTGTTGCAAAAATCACCTTTGTTAGAGGGAAGTCACCTTTGTTAGATAGAAAAGTATTTAAAAATAAGTTCGTTTCATTTTGTATGATCTGAGCATGCGCAGAATGATCCCCAGCGCTCCTTTGATGTCATCTGAGCATGCGCGGGATGATCCCCAGCGCTCCATTGATCCTTTGATCTTTTCAAAGGCTCATTGTGATGTCACGTTCGTTCAAGTCCTTAAATAGAGGAGCTCCTTTAACAATTTACATTGGAGCATTTTCAGAAAGCTAGTTGTTTTTAACAAAGCTGATACTTTTGCATTTCAATAATTCAGAGAAGGTATTTAACTTTTGACTCTTTGCTTCAAACGTTTTAAGAAATGTCACGGGAATCATTAAATAATTTATCTTCTAATAGTGAACCCGAATCACTCAGGCTGCAGGCTCAGCTAGCTATAATGGAGATTCAAGAAGAGCACACAGGTTTTAGGAAACAGACTGCAAAACTCAGAAGACAGTACAAAAATATTAGGAAAGAAAACACAGAACTCAAAAGAGGGTTTGAAATTATTAGAGAACAGAATGCAGAACTCAGGGAAGAGAATGCAGAACTCAGAGGACGGTACGAAAGTATTAGGGAAGAAAACACAGAACTCAAAAGAGGGTACGAAAGTATTAGAAAAGAGATTGCAGAGCTCACGAAAACTTTGGAAAATCATCAGCCAAAAGTGGAATTGGCAGATAATGTAATAACTAGAAATGCTCCTGAACCTGAGGAGGTTGAGACCCATGGTTCCCATGGTGCCATACGCCTACTTCAAGCAGGTTTAGGTCTTGCCATAGGGGCCATTGTTGTTCCTGCAGCTTGCTGGGCCATCTCAAAGCTTTTCAGCTGAAGTGAATGTGCCGCTGATCTCTGTGGGATCATGCTTATTATCTACTTCAGCCCTACTGTAATAGTGGATTTGGACCAGGTACCTATTAAAAACAGTAATAATGTTTTCCAGCCACGGTCCACCAACTTGTCATAAATATGCTGTGCTCTCCTTTATGTTCGATTTTATTTTGCCCCTCACCCCCCCAACCAGCCATGGCAGAAGACTTGCCCCTCCCTGAGCCTGGTTCTGTCAAAGGTTTCTTCCTGTTGAAAGGGAGTTTTTCCTTTCCATCGTTGCTTAGTGCTTGCTCATAGGGGGTCACTTGATTGTTGGGGTTGAATTTTTGGATTTGATTTAATTGGCTTTAACTGAAAAACCTAAAAATTCAGGTGATGGGTTCACATAGTGGAGAGCACTACATTTGGTAACTGCACTTTTTTTATTTGTAGTTTTTGTAGTGTTTCCTTTTTTTTTTTTTTTTTTTTTTTTCTTTTGTAGTGTTTCCTACTACAAAAACTACAAATAAAAAAACAGTAGTTCACAAATCAAAATAAAGAAAACACATTTAAAAAAATCCACTACTGCTCTGTGTGTTTACTTCAATGAACACTTGTATGTTTTTGTCATAGAAGATTATAGATTGTCCAAATATGTGAGAGTTTTCAAATTAGCACTGCATGAGATCAACTGTGGCACAGATCGTAGAGCAGATCATGTGTTGATCTGAGTCCTGTGTGTGTGTGTGTGTGTGGCGGCTTCATTTGTAGAGCCAGGGTCAGGTTGGAATTCATGAACATCATCAGTGATGTTTCTCCACAGCGGGCTCATCAGTACCTGGTGACAGAAGGTCAATCCAGCTCTGACTTGAGGCGGTTCAAGAATCAGCGCCACTTGATCTGGTTCCACCTCTACCACAGGCAGAGAAACACAGGGTGAGATCTCCTCCTGCCAGTCATCATGCTATAACTGTGTCCAGGTGTTAAATTCATCAATGTGATTCAGCAACACTGTAAAATAATATTCATTTCTTTGGCAAGAAACGCTACAACTGTGTCCAATTATAGGATATTATGGCGAGAGGTTCTGGTGCGAATGGATATTATACATGGTTATGCTCAAGGTAAGTCCCCCAGTTTACACTGGAAATGCCTTTTGGTTAAACTGTCAGCAAGGAATTAGCACTGTTAAATTTTTATATAGCTTTAATGCACATAAAAAAAAGAACAAAACATACTGCAAAGGAAGCCAAGGTCATAACTTATGCTCACTGAGAGAGAGAAAGAATGTGAATGCTTAGTTTGGAGGAGGGCCAAAGCTATAAGAATGTGAGAAACAGTCAGACACTTTGAGATTTCGCCGGACACCCTCCTGTGCAAATCTCCCGTCCGGACGTAATGCTCAAAGTGTTCTATGGAATAAAGAGATTGTTGATTGAGCATTAAACACCGAGTGTTGTTCTTCCTTTAGTCCGAAGATTAAAGAGTTAGGGTATTTAACACTGGTTTTACCGAACTCATTCACATAAGAGTAAAGTACTGCTTTCCCGTTTTCTTTGGGGTTTTTTTATGCTAACTTTGTTACCTGTAGTTGCATTTTCCTGTTTATTTTCCACGTAAACCTTTCACAATAAAGCACAAGCTTCTGTTGAGACTTTTCAAAATAAACTGAAATGATATACATTATTCTCAAACATAAAATTTCTGAATATGCATCAAACAAATGACCTCAAATGAAAACATCAAGTAACTAGAAATGGCGCTTACAGTCACCACGTGGATGAATGCACAGAGAATACCAGCATGGCCAGCAAGGATGAGGCAGAACCAGCTAGCTCCAAACAGAAGGACCAGTCAAAACAAATCGAGGACCTTATTGCTAAACGAGGGGCTACCTCTGTAGCATGGACATGGTTTGGTTATGAAAAGTCTGACATGGCACAGACAACTGTACTATGCAAATTATGCCACAAACTGGTCCCCACCACCACTCAAACACGACAAACCTCTTTAACCACCTACACAAGAATCACATCATCAGCATTCTGTTGCAACAAAAGCAGTTTATAATCAAAGTAACATACATACCTTGAAAAACTAAATCAATCACAACATTAAACTCACCTTGTTTTTGTAGAGAAGGTGATCAGGGTTTTCCTTCATTTCCTGAGACCAGCTGCTCTGGATCATCACCAGCTTGTATCTTCATCTTTTTTTCACTCGGGGAAGTCGTTCCTTTTCTTGGCCATTGCTCTGCACTGGAAAACCAAAGTGTGATCAAAGGTGAAATAAGGGATATTTTTCCACTGCAGGATTTAGAGTGCTGCAAGTAGTGAAGCAAGTAGCTGTTGACGCATTTCTCAAATAATCTCTAAGGATCTGAATTTTTAAGAAAGACACAAATATCTCTGCTTATATTTGGCTAAAAGCTTTATATAGACATAACAGTTTATAATATGTCAGCATCCCCCACAAGACATATAAAGCCCCTGCACACCAGCACTGCACTTACATTATACTTCAATCAAGATATGGTTATTATTGATTTATTATTGAATTTTTTAGTAATAATTATTAGTATTTAATCACATTAGCACAGTGGGGGTGACAAAAATATCCCACATACTAGATAAATTACATTTTCAACAAATGTTGGAGTAAAAACACAGTTACAGGGAAAATGTGTCTGTCTGCAAATATTAACTAAACATTTCTATGTGCTACAAAATAGACATAATTGTAAATGTGCTGAGGTGAAACTATACTTTCAATAATATTACCACTACACTCTGTTAACCACCAAATTAATCTATGCTGGTCAGCTAGCTAAAAGTCTTTACTTTAGCAGCCCAAATCAGAGGCTAACATTAGCATTTGTTAGCTTCAGACAGTAAGGTCTGAGACTGAAACTAGGGTTAGTGTAACTTTGCCTGAAACCCTTTAAAGTGTACAGTAGAGCCAACTGTAAAACACGGGTATTGATATAGCACTTATTAGAGTCCTAAAATAATTTCTTCCTCTCTACATTAGTAGAACCATGAAGTTCTCACTTTTCCCAGTTATGTACATCGCTGACTTTCGCTAATTAGCTAGATAGCAGTCACAGCTGTGTAATACCCAGAGAGAGGCAGACAGCTAACTAGAATATTTATGAAAACTGGTTCAGCCACTGAAGGGCAAAACTGGGGGTATCACAGTAAAAATAATTTTAACATTAACTAAAATGGAAAGCTTAAGTTATGTTAAACCTAAATAACGATTATTTAAAAAATGAGTCAGCAAAATATTCCTGTCTGGAGACAGCAGAAACCAGTTAACAAATAAATTAACAATTCTTTCTAAATAAAAACGCGGAGTTTTTATATTTACCACAGAAATTTGAAGGCAGTTTCCCCAACTCCAGAGTCCAATATCCAGATGAAGCCTAAAAGAAGTGTAACGGCCGCTCTTGCTCTTACTACTTTTCCGTCCTTTTGGGGTCCTTTTTTCCACAATGCATTGCAGTAGTTGAGAAATACAGAAAAATACCTGTAAATGACTAATACGGAAAATTCCTTCACGTTTATACAGTAGATTGTACTGTATTTTTACAGATTTTTTTTACAGTTTTCAGGTGCAGCTTTGCAAACTTTGCAAACCTAGGAGCTGCTGTAATGTGTTTAAAGAGAAGAGGTTTCCTCCTGGTAACCCTTCTAAACAAGTCAGACTGTGTATTCCAAGATTCAAGTTGCAGTTATTCATATTTCTTATCACCTTAAATCTTCACTGAAAGACAAGTATCTTTGACAGTGTGTGTGTATAGATGTATATAAGAGACAAATATTGTTATTTTAATATGTTGGCATTACTAAATTTGGCTCAATGCTATGAATTCTGGGATAGGTTGGGGGCATGAAGGATACACCGACCCATCCTTCAAATTCAGGAAATGAAGGACGCATTTGTCGGCCGCGTTTGGAGCAGCCTTCGAAATGGAACAGCCTTCGCGGCGTTGCTGTGACGTAATCGGCCTTAAAAATTGGGATACAGCCACTGTACGACCTGTCCTACCACTCAGGTGAGTCTCGCCCGCTGCCTTTAGATCCTCTTTAGCTTAGGTGTTCTCAGACTGGGGGACACTGAGACCAGCCACAGTGGCATGGTGATGTCACACAGCCATGGTGATGTCACACAGCCATGATGATGTCCAGTGATGGGAATAACGGCGTTACAAGTAACGGCGTTATAAACGGCGTTACTGTTAGAGTGAATTGTTAAATGTTTGTCATTTTTATTCTTACCATTTGTACTTTAACTGTGTGTTGAAAGGAATTCTTTTGTTCTCCCCTCCCCAGATTCTCGAGGTTCTGAGTGGGGGGCTGTAGTGTTTTATCACAGGCAAACATCCTTGTGAAGGTCTGTTTGATGTGGTAAAACTTCCTGCCCTTTGTATGGCTTCACTGTGTTATCTAGGGTGAACCATAGATTGGGTGTGGGGAGGTTACCCTCTTTATGACCTAGGATGTTGTTCCTGCTTTATGACCCTTTTGGTCAGCAGTACACACACACACACACACATACACACACACGCACTTACAAAACCACAGGCAAGGTACTCTTTGTGTGTATGTATACATCATATGTTAATGACCCTATGCATATTCAAGTAACCTCAATAAAAGGAGTGCTATGGGGAACCTGGCTGAGAGTCTCATGGAGGTCAAGTAGGTGGAACGACACTTGGCTCCAGGCAGGCCTCCCTCATGCATGAGTAACACAAAGAACGTTGCCTACTTCGTGTCTTGCTTGCTGTGTAATCACATTGCCTTTAACGTTCCAGCGAATAGGTTTAAGCTACAAACCTATCATTAATTGGTCCTTCTTGAGCCGGATCCCTGGAGTCGACATTCACCGAGGGGAGAGGAGACACGCTGAAAGACCGACGTCAGCCAGGAAGTTCCTGTGGATTAGCTGTCTGTCTTTCTTCCTCGATGAATGACGATCGGCGGGATCCGAGGCTGATATTACACGCTAAGCAACGCCGAGTAAGTTGGAAGAGTTGACTGGGTTGGTGTCCCAGAACTGGGTTAGGGTCCCGAGAGAGAGGGTTTGGTAAAATCGCCCAAGGACCCAAGTGTCCGGTGAGTGTCCGGTTTTGAAATCGCCCTGGGTTTGTGTCCCGAGCGTCCCTTCACTGGGTTTTGAGTCGCGCGACTGGGTTAGGGTCCCAGAAGAGTGTTGTTGTGTTTGTGTGAATGCTGCGGAGCAGGCGCGGTCTGTGACACGGTTGTTGTTGTTATCATGGGTTCCCGAGCAAGTAAGACTGCCTCACAGGGAGACGACACATTCATGCAAGAGTTCACTCCCGGCAGCGCGAGCCATTTATATTCTCATAACTGTCATGAGCGTAAACTAGTCATGGGAGAATCTCAAATGTTAGAAGTTTTCAGGAAAACAGCAGCCTTGAAGAGCTTGTGGAGAAGGCCAGTCCACATCAGCAGCAGTTAAGCTATGCTTTGGTGAATGGCTTTCACCCACCCCTTGCTGAAACAAAATGTTTAGATGATTCTTTAGATTTCCCTGATCAACAACAGCCTGTGCTCCAGACCATTAATTTAACCAACTGTTAAAAGTAATCTGCATTAAGCTAAAGGTTGCTCAAAGTCAGTACAATGACATATGAGATGAAGTAAAATAGATAAATATTTTACCTAATTACGTGCATAGAGGCACTTGACCTGTTTAAAAACTGTCATCCTAATATGAGCCATTGTTGAGATATAGAGCACACCTATGAAAACAACTAATAAGCTGAACCCTGGATGAAGCAGCTGAAAACTACATGATGGAGAAGCTGAATTGCAAGTCTTTGCCACTGTGGGCAAAGCGCGCAACCACTGTGTGAGGTTGTGTTGCTGTCTCTTCTGAGCTGATGAGCAAGCTACACATTATCAGATCAGGAGCTGGCTGAGAACTCATCAAAGAAAGGGGAAGAGAACTATGATAACTCGAGTATGTAGCGTATCTGTGAGTTCAGCTTCTTCTTTCAGATGCGCAGCAGATTACCTGCATCTTGATTCATGTGTGTAGAGTGTTCATAGCATCAGCATCATGTTCTTGTTTATTTGTTTTGTTGGGTTGAAAAATAATTAAATAAACTTGTGATCATACTTATGGATCATCATGGCACATGTCATCAGCCATATGATTTATTTATGCAGATGAAAAGAGTGAGTGTGAATGTGCCTGACGTCGCAGTGTGTGTGTGCGTTGTGTAAACGTAATTGTCACAAATTGTGAGAGCGGTGATTCTGCAGGTCACCAGCTATTGTAAAGAAAAAAGAGTAAAAAGAGACAGAATCTACATTGTAGATGACAAATAATCATAGGAAAAAGGTTATGTGTTTATTAGCCAAGAACCACTGCAATCTCATTTTCTGCTTTTAAGAAAGGAGAGTTCTGTGTGTTGGTTAAGCAGTGATGATAATAATGGAAAATGTCTTAGTTTGTCACTTTCAGATGAAAAGCAGACCTGGACCAATTTTCCACATGCAGCGGTCGGAATAAAGTTATAGTTTAAGATCATTGGAAACATTCAGGCCAGGTTTCTGGCTAACTTATTTACAGCACCATGTGTCCCTCAACCTCACAAACGAGCTCTCACTCCTCCCTGAAGACAAGGAATGCAGTTCCAAAGAGCAATAACGTGGCAGATAAGAGACAGCAGAGTCCTGAGCAAAGAGACCCAGCAAGCAGCAGCAGTGTGGACAAACAGCATCGCAGAAGAAGAGCAAACCATCATCCTGACTGATTGATGAATGGCACTGTGTTTCCAACAAGCTGCAAAGTCACTGTGCTTGTGAAAAGAACGTTTGAGGAAAACTGAGGAGACTGTTGGAGTTTGACATTTGCCACCTTTGGAGAAAATGGCAAGAAGAGACAGTGGAACACAGGACAAAGCTGAAGAAGAACTGCCGGCTATTGGACTGTTGAAGTGGGAGAGGACAACAGAGTGAGAGCAGGTGAGAACACAGAGGAATGCTGTTGTTTAATGTGGGAAATCAAAATTTTGGGTTAGCAAACCTGGGCAAAATAATACTGACTGCTTATGTAGGAAAATTGTGAAGGAATCTGAACCACTGCAAAAAGAAACATATACAAAATCACACACACAACAGAACATGCATTAACCCTACTAACACAAACAAAAGAGAGCTCATGAAGAGTAGACAGCATCTTGAGCATGTGAGTCTGTTTATCATCTTGTCCAAGTCACTTCGTGTGATGAAAAGACCAGTGGACTCATAGCACGTTAGTTAAAAAAGGATCAATTAATAGCAGAGAAGTGTGTAGGAAAGGCAGCTTTAAGAACATGTCCTGCTGGAGATGCAGCTCCAGACACATTGATTAAACCTGCCTAATAACACAAACACATATGCGATAAAAATCAGCTTGTTATCTCTCATCAGTGCTAAAATAGTGTAAATTTAACAGAGACTTGTTATCAAATGCTGAATTTATCCAATGGTGACAGTTAACTCTCTAGGTTGCAGGACAACAGTTTAATTTTTGTGGGAAAAAAGATTCTGGTTTGAACAACTAGTGATCAGACAATAAATTTAGTTGTTAATATAGTAAATTGAGAGATGCTTTCTGCCTGATTGATGCAGCACAAAATATTTTACTGTATGAGGGAAATTCTATTTTGGTGATAATATTTTGAACATGCATTTCTGTTGTCCTGCCATCTTAGTGGGTTAACAGATGATATGCAAATCAGTTGATCGTTCTTAGATTAATGCAAGGTGACTGAATTCTAGCACGAGTGAATGGGAAGTGTTGGAGTTTGTTAGAGTGGAGACTCTAAAACACTGAGTCTCCTGTTGTGATGTGCGAATGAATCCTGCACCCAGATACACAACTCTGCACACATACGAACACACTTCTTTTGTGAAATGCATGACAACATGTCACATGTTTTATGATGACGGGGAAAAAAGGAAAACTTAATAAAATCTGTGGCCTAAATGAGTAAAAGGTACAGATTAAATTCATAGCTAATAAGATATTAGGCTTATGTTGTGTGTCGTGCGGCTGATGGTTGGTTTGGTGTTTATCTAGCTGATGATTTTTCTTTTGTTGTGAAGTTGAGCCTGCCAATTAGTATGATGGTTTGATAAACCATGCTAATGGTATGATTTACCCTCCTGAGATGAGGAGCGTGTGTCATGACTTAACGAGGCCTTTTTTTTTTTGATACTTTCACAGTGCACTGAAAGTTTTGTTTGATAATATCTGTTTGAGCAGATCTGCATGATTGGAACAAAAGCGCTATACGACATGTCGAGAAAACCGTTGCAAACCGTTGACTTTCTCCAAAAAATTAAAATGGGCTCAGGAGAAAGTCACTTATCTGGGATAATTAAAATGAAAGTCCCTGTCAAAAAGGATTGAGCGAGATAATCCAGTCTAAATTCTTCTTTTGAAATTTTCTTCTTTTTTCTTTTTAAAATGACGTCATTTTGCTATGTGTGGAAACTGAATGCGTCGATGGGTTCCACTTTTAGCAAAGAATGAATGAATGCATGAATGAGTGAATGACAAATGAGTAAGAGAAATAAAACTGACTGATTGACAACAGCTGACAACAGCTGACAAAAGCTGACGAGACTGACTGACTTAACACCATTGTGTGGAGTTAACCCCCACCTGACAAAGGTGCAGATAAATCTATGTGTGTTTCTTCTTACAAGGAGCAGGAAGATGATAGCACCATCCGAGGTTGCATGACGATTTAACCTTTTAAATGCCACTTTCTGTGTTTGCATCTACCAAGGGTGTTATTCACTACCTTGTGTTGCTCACAGAGGTAACTGTGAGAAAGTGTGTATACACCTGCGCAGCGCTAACTTTTCTACAGCATTACAGTTCTTCATGTGATTTGATCATGTGATTTATACCAGGATAGCTGGTTGATGTTTTCTACTACAGGATTTCTGGGTTTATGTGTGAAGAAAACTGTGTTTACAGGTTATGAGTCGGTGATGCAGTTACACTGTGTTGTTGGGAAAATGTTAAAGGTTACTTTGACAATGTGAATAACATGTGAAACATTTCCTGTGTTGAAACTAGTGTCACTTCTTTCCACAGCTATGGATGGCTAACTTTATGGTCTCTTTTTACAGCACCTCTGGAACCTGTCAATTTGTGCCTGACCTCCAGGATTATCCATGTGTGTTGCTAATGTTTGTTTTTCTAAGAGTGCATGTAGAGGATTCAGCAGAGACGGACAAGTAACGTGAGAAAGCAACTAAGAGATGCAGTGTTTATGGAGTAGTTTAATATGGGGCTCATTAGCTGGCCACTACTGAGCTCCTAGTGTTAAATACATGGAGTGACTTTGCTTAAGGGAAGTCACCGATTACGTTAATGTTAACTGAGTACATGGTATGATCCATGTCTGAGGCAAATTATGTCAATAATTGTAGTTTACTGATTTGAGAAAACCTGCACATGATACTTGTCCTGTTGATGCTGAGTGCTTTATTACTTTTATGATACAATTGTTTATACCTGTGGAGTTTGATTTCACTTCCAGATCTTGTTTTCCAGGCCATGATAGTGTGTGTGCAGGCTCCAGGCGGAGCCAGGTTTTGAGCACACTTACTGTGCAAAACACACTAACATCTTTTATTGCAGGGTTACGAGGCTGCTCCAGAGGAGACGCCCTGATGTTGCCTGGGACATGATGTAGCTGACCTTTTTCTTTCAGACAGGGATCTAGGTTTGATGAGTTGACTCATGGGAGTGTCCATGCGTCAAGAGGAGGGGTCCTGAATTATAGAGTTACATGAAACTATCTTTTTTATGTTTTCTAAACTATGTTTTTAGGATTTTTGTGTGATTAACAGTTAATCAACGGGTATTAAACCTATGCAATTGGTGCATCCATGTTCAGATGAGGCTTTGATGGTCCATAGATGGAGCTCACTGAACTAAAGAATGTGGTTTGATGATGATTGACATGCTTTTCAAGTAGAAGTTTTTCCTCCTAGCAAGGAAATACAGGTGCAGCAGTCAGACAATTGCTGAAAGGAATCTCCTGAGAAATCTTCAGAGGCCCAGTGAGACGCAACCCATTCCAGGCATAGCTGACAGCCAAGGCAGTGGTTGAGGTCAAAGGTCGAGCTGTTTGGGGCCCATCATGAGATCAGACTTTGGAGCCACAGCAAGGACCACGAAGCTGCGTTGGAATGAGAGCTGTGCCAAGGGGGCTTTCCAGAGGCCAACAGAGGAGATTGTGGACGACAGACGGGCACCTGAAGGATGAGGGGAGCGTGCCAAGCTCCATCGACAGCGCAGGGGGAGTCCAAGGATGGCATCATGATTCTGTGAAAAGCACAGGAACCAGAAGCTATGGTGGTGATGACAGCAGTTTCCTATGAACATCACCTAATGCTGTGTCACTGTACTGTGCATACGATAGCACACTGAAGACTGCTGGGATCATAACAGCAGTAAGATAACTGGATCCAGCACCCTTTCCACAGAGGGTTTTCCTGCAGAGGATGGACAATGGAGGATATGTATCCCCCACAGGACAAGGAGGCCTGAAGTGAGGTGATGGGGGTTGGTAGAGGCCATAAAACTAGATCGTTGACGAGGTCTGCAGCTTTCAAGATGAGACCCATGTTGATAAACAACAAACTCAACTGGTATGTTTGAATGTCTATTCTACATACATTTGGACTCTGGTCCTATGGACAGTGATGGGAACATCTGGAAGAGACAATTATGCCGCCCTATAGAGCTTAAACCACTCTACAGAGAGACATGCTATTTACATGTCTTGCGGAGGAGCACCACCAAGCTGGAGTGTTTTTGAAGTGTTGCTTTCTTATTTTAACTATTAAAGTAACAATTCATTTGTTTGCTTATGTATAGGATGCATTTTACCATGTATAAGATCACTGTTAACTAAAATGATTTCTGATACATTTGTTAATTATGTACTTTTACAACAATATGAAATGACTGAAATGAATGACATGACAGAGGCCTGTGTATGAATGACGCCTGCACTGAAAATGTTAAGCAAGAGGTGCATGGCTGAGAATATACTACATAGGAATAATTTGGAGCATAAAAATCACAAAACAGGAGGGAAATGTTAGAGTGAATTGTTAAATGTTTGTCATTTTTATTCTTACCATTTGTACTTTAACTGTGTGTTGAAAGAAATTCTTTTGTTCTCCCCTCCCCAGATTCTCGAGGTTCTGAGTGGGGGGCTGTAGTGTTTTATCACAGGCAAACATCCTTGTGAAGGTCTGTTTGATGTGGTAAAACTTCCTGCCCTTTGTATGGCTTCACTGTGTTATCTAGGGTGAACCATAGATTGGGTTTGGGGAGGTTACCCTCTTTATGACCTAGGATGTTGTTCCTGCTTTATGACCCTTTTGGTCAGCAGTACACACACACACACACACATACACACACACGCACTTACAAAACCACAGGCAAGGTACTCTTTGTGTGTATGTATACATCATATGTTAATGACCCTATGCATATTCAAGTAACCTCAATAAAAGGAGTGCTATGGGGAACCTGGCTGAGAGTCTCATGGAGGTCAAGTAGGTGGAACGACACTTGGCTCCAGGCAGGCCTCCTCATGCATGAGTAACACAAAGAACGTTGCCTACTTGTGTCTTGTTCTTGCTGTGTAGCAAATTGTCCTGAACGTTCCAGCGAATAGGTTTACGCTACAAACCTATCAGTTACTTTTTTCAGTAACGAGTAATCTAACTAATTACTATTCCTATCGTTACAACGCCGTTACAGTTACTAACAAGGAAACGCGGTCCGTTACTATTTTTCAACAAACAGACGGTTGAAGCTGTGTTCAGCTTACCGCATCTTATATCAGCTGCAGGAAGTAGCTGTGGGTAATCTGGGTGCTACAGCTTTAAGCAGCTGCGCGCTCCCGCGGACAGCAATCACAATCACTGTCTAGCACAACACCTGGAGCTAAGGGGGCAAAACAATCACATGAGTGCTGCTGTTTGACTGAGGAAGAATAAAGTAGTCGTGGTAAGTCAATCAAATGACCACTTAAAGACAAAGCAACAAGGTGATATATACCAGTTTATAAATTGTGTTGATAGGCCACGTAAAACCAGAGTCATGATAAACAAGATATACGCAGCGTTTTTTCCTCAATAGTTTTGCCACGTTAGCGCTATGCTAACGTAATGTCTCTCTGTTTGCCAAGCACTCTCTGCTTATGAGCAAAAAACCAAAACAAAACAGGGGAAGTTTTAAGAGTGACGGCGAGAGAGAGAGAGAGAGAGAACAGAAAAAGAGAGAGAGCGAGTTTTGAGATGTGACAGATTTGTGACGTTTAGCGTGTTTGGAGTGTGTAGTTAATGTGTTGTCTTGTGTAGTTAGTGTGTAGTGTTGTGGATAGTTTTGTGTTGTGTGTTAGAACAATGAGGCGACTGCTGTCTCCAGGTAGAAACAGGAGTGATACACCTGCTGCTGTCAGACCTGCAGGTATCAGGCTGTGATGTTCTCCTTTATAGTGGACAGACATTATGTTTTTGGAGTGGCACAAATAATTTGTGGCATCTTATTGAAGAACAGCTGATTGTTCTGTAAATAGTTTGAAATGGTTATTTAAAAAATCAAGGTAAATGGATGCAAATAAATTTGTTGTTTGCAAAACTTGTGCATAGGATTTTAAAATTGACAATTAATATTTGCATTTGAAGTTATGAAATATCATTCATTAAACATGTTTATGGTTGTTACAGTAAAAATATAACTTTTTCTACTCTGATTTTATGGTTTTTGTCTGATTTTAGATCAATTCTGGTTATACAGTTTGTCAAAAATGAAAACATGACTGTAAATTCAGACACGTGATGTTGTGCTAAAAACAATGATACCAAACAAGGCAAAGCAAATAGTTTTTAAAGGTAAAATGTGGAGGGAAAATCAAGAGTAGTAAAAAAATGGCCAATTATACCCTGGACCCCAGAGGGTTAAACGTTCTTTGTTTTTTTTTTTAAAGTAACGCAATAGTTACTTTTCCAAGTAATTAATTACTTTTAGAATATTGTAACTCAGTTACTAACTCAGTTACTTTTTTTGAAGAAGTAACTAGTAAGTATAATTGAATTACTTTTTCAAAGTAACTTGCCCAACACTGGTGATGTCACACACAGACCTGTTTTAGGTGTAAATGCAGGTAGATGATGACAGCCCTGCATTGTGATGTCAGCCCTGCAGTGTGTTCATACACTCTCTGAAAACGTTTGTAGCAGAGGAGGACAGGGTAATACCTGGCGCTGCAGTTTACCCCAAACCAAGCTGACCCCTCCTCCCATGATTCACAGCTGGAAAGGGATCTTCTGAGCCCGCAGGTGCTTTTAATGAGTGGCGTGTGCGAGCCTGTGTGCTGCAGTTCAGGACTCTCGTTCTCCGCCATCATCGCCAGTCAGCAAGCGTCTGCCCCGTCCATGTACCCGCCCGTACGGAGGTGAGAACGGTAACGCGCGCACACACACACACAGAGAGAGAGAGGAAGTGTTTTAGTTTTTTGTTATTGCTTTTTCTTGCTCCTTTTTTAAACACACCAAAAACTTATTCTTATTTTTCCTATATTTATTGTTGTTCTTTTGCACTGTATGGAACTGGAGCCTCGTCGTCTCGTGTCTCTATATACTCAACTGTATATAACAGGTGTTGCAAAAATCACCTTTGTTAGAGGGAAGTCACCTTTGTTAGATAGAAAAGTATTTAAAAATAAGTTCGTTTCATTTTGTATGATCTGAGCATGCGCAGAATGATCCCCAGCGCTCCTTTGATGTCATCTGAGCATGCGCGGGATGATCCCCAGCGCTCCATTGATCCTTTGATCTTTTCAAAGGCTCATTGTGATGTCACGTTCGTTCAAGTCCTTAAATAGAGGAGCTCCTTTAACAATTTACATTGGAGCATTTTCAGAAAGCTAGTTGTTTTTAACAAAGCTGATACTTTTGCATTTCAATAATTCAGAGAAGGTATTTAACTTTTGACTCTTTGCTTCAAACGTTTTAAGAAATGTCACGGGAATCATTAAATAATTTATCTTCTAATAGTGAACCCGAATCACTCAGGCTGCAGGCTCAGCTAGCTATAATGGAGATTCAAGAAGAGCACACAGGTTTTAGGAAACAGACTGCAAAACTCAGAAGACAGTACAAAAATATTAGGAAAGAAAACACAGAACTCAAAAGAGGGTTTGAAATTATTAGAGAACAGAATGCAGAACTCAGGGAAGAGAATGCAGAACTCAGAGGACGGTACGAAAGTATTAGGGAAGAAAACACAGAACTCAAAAGAGGGTACGAAAGTATTAGAAAAGAGATTGCAGAGCTCACGAAAACTTTGGAAAATCATCAGCCAAAAGTGGAATTGGCAGATAATGTAATAACTAGAAATGCTCCTGAACCTGAGGAGGTTGAGACCCATGGTTCCCATGGTGCCATACGCCTACTTCAAGCAGGTTTAGGTCTTGCCATAGGGGCCATTGTTGTTCCTGCAGCTTGCTGGGCCATCTCAAAGCTTTTCAGCTGAAGTGAATGTGCCGCTGATCTCTGTGGGATCATGCTTATTATCTACTTCAGCCCTACTGTAATAGTGGATTTGGACCAGGTACCTATTAAAAACAGTAATAATGTTTTCCAGCCACGGTCCACCAACTTGTCATAAATATGCTGTGCTCTCCTTTATGTTCGATTTTATTTTGCCCCTCACCCCCCCAACCAGCCATGGCAGAAGACTTGCCCCTCCCTGAGCCTGGTTCTGTCAAAGGTTTCTTCCTGTTGAAAGGGAGTTTTTCCTTTCCATCGTTGCTTAGTGCTTGCTCATAGGGGGTCACTTGATTGTTGGGGTTGAATTTTTGGATTTGATTTAATTGGCTTTAACTGAAAAACCTAAAAATTCAGGTGATGGGTTCACATAGTGGAGAGCACTACATTTGGTAACTGCACTTTTTTTATTTGTAGTTTTTGTAGTGTTTCCTTTTTTTTTTTTTTTTTTTTTTTTCTTTTGTAGTGTTTCCTACTACAAAAACTACAAATAAAAAAACAGTAGTTCACAAATCAAAATAAAGAAAACACATTTAAAAAAATCCACTACTGCTCTGTGTGTTTACTTCAATGAACACTTGTATGTTTTTGTCATAGAAGATTATAGATTGTCCAAATATGTGAGAGTTTTCAAATTAGCACTGCATGAGATCAACTGTGGCACAGATCGTAGAGCAGATCATGTGTTGATCTGAGTCCTGTGTGTGTGTGTGTGTGTGGCGGCTTCATTTGTAGAGCCAGGGTCAGGTTGGAATTCATGAACATCATCAGTGATGTTTCTCCACAGCGGGCTCATCAGTACCTGGTGACAGAAGGTCAATCCAGCTCTGACTTGAGGCGGTTCAAGAATCAGCGCCACTTGATCTGGTTCCACCTCTACCACAGGCAGAGAAACACAGGGTGAGATCTCCTCCTGCCAGTCATCATGCTATAACTGTGTCCAGGTGTTAAATTCATCAATGTGATTCAGCAACACTGTAAAATAATATTCATTTCTTTGGCAAGAAACGCTACAACTGTGTCCAATTATAGGATATTATGGCGAGAGGTTCTGGTGCGAATGGATATTATACATGGTTATGCTCAAGGTAAGTCCCCCAGTTTACACTGGAAATGCCTTTTGGTTAAACTGTCAGCAAGGAATTAGCACTGTTAAATTTTTATATAGCTTTAATGCACATAAAAAAAAGAACAAAACATACTGCAAAGGAAGCCAAGGTCATAACTTATGCTCACTGAGAGAGAGAAAGAATGTGAATGCTTAGTTTGGAGGAGGGCCAAAGCTATAAGAATGTGAGAAACAGTCAGACACTTTGAGATTTCGCCGGACACCCTCCTGTGCAAATCTCCCGTCCGGACGTAATGCTCAAAGTGTTCTATGGAATAAAGAGATTGTTGATTGAGCATTAAACACCGAGTGTTGTTCTTCCTTTAGTCCGAAGATTAAAGAGTTAGGGTATTTAACACTGGTTTTACCGAACTCATTCACATAAGAGTAAAGTACTGCTTTCCCGTTTTCTTTGTTTTTTTTTATGCTAACTTTGTTACCTGTAGTTGCATTTTCCTGTTTATTTTCCACGTAAACCTTTCACAATAAAGCACAAGCTTCTGTTGAGACTTTTCAAAATAAACTGAAATGATATACATTATTCTCAAACATAAAATTTCTGAATATGCATCAAACAAATGACCTCAAATGAAAACATCAAGTAACTAGAAATGGCGCTTACAGTCACCACGTGGATGAATGCACAGAGAATACCAGCATGGCCAGCAAGGATGAGGCAGAACCAGCTAGCTCCAAACAGAAGGACCAGTCAAAACAAATCGAGGACCTTATTGCTAAACGAGGGGCTACCTCTGTAGCATGGACATGGTTTGGTTATGAAAAGTCTGACACGGCCCAGACAACTGTACTATGCAAATTATGCCACAAACTGGTCCCCACCACCACTCAAACACGACAAACCTCTTTAACCACCTACACAAGAATCACATCATCAGCATTCTGTTGCAACAAAAGCAGTTTATAATCAAAGTAACATACATACCTTGAAAAACTAAATCAATCACAACATTAAACTCACCTTGTTTTTGTAGAGAAGGTGATCAGGGTTTTCCTTCATTTCCTGAGATCAGCTGCTCTGGATCATCACCAGCTTGTATCTTCATCTTTTTTTCACTCGGGGAAGTCTTTCCTTTTCTTGGCCATTGCTCTGCACTGGAAAACCAAAGTGTGATTGTTGGGTCTAAACTCAGACCCCGCTGTATCCAGGACTTATTCCCATGAAAGAAAAACAAGGCAACAGTGTTCGATCGATTACTTGCGCAAGGGAGGCCTCTCATCTGTGTCCAGCACGACAGTGACCTCGACGACGGCCTCCTCTCGCTGCCTTTTATTGACAAACTTCAAACAATAGTTTACAAAACACCTCCCCTTGCAACCCCCTTTGGTTACAAAGACAAGGCACCTCAATGTAAATGTATATACAAGAGTGTGTGTGTGTGCGTGTGTGTGTGTGTGTGTGTGTGTGTGTGTGTGTGTGTTCCTGCTGATCAAAGGGTCATAAAACCTAAAAGCAGGGGGAACATCCTTGGTCATAAAGAGGGTAGTCTCCCCCACACCCAATGTATGGTTTACCATAGGTAACACAGTGAAACCATACAAAGGGCAGGAAGTTCTACCAAACATCAAACAGACCTTCAAAAGGATGTTCCTGTGATAAAACACTTCAACCTCGCACCCAGAACCTCGAGAATCTGGGAATGGGAGGAAAGAAAGAATTCCTTTCACAGAGTTAAAACAATAGACAAATGGTAAACATAAAAATGACAAATGTTTAACTATTCACTCTAACATTTTCCCTCCTGTTTTGTTATTTTTATGTTTCAAATTATTCCTATGTAGTATATTCTCAGCCATGCACCTCTTGCTTAACATTTTCAGTGCAGGCGTCATTCATACACAGGCTTCTGTCATTTCAGTCATTTCATATTGTTGTAAGAGTACATAATTAACAAATGTATCAGAAATCATTTTAGTTAGCAATGATCTTATACACGGTAAAATGCATCCTATACATAAGCAAATCAGTATCAATAGTCCAAAAACAGGAGTTAGTACTTTTAAAAGAAGATGCCACCAAGGACCAGACAGTAACCACGCTATCCAGCCTTGTGGTGCATCTACTCCTGGTGTGCGATTCATCATGTATTTCTGCAATGTGGTTAAATTCTGCAGTGCTTCATAAATGTCTCCTCCACTTGTATATCCATCTGGTATGAACGTACAACATGTTTCTCCTATCAATTTGCATACTCCTCCTTGCGATGCAGTTATCAAGTCCAAAGTCAGCCTGTTTTGCAAAACCATTGTCCTTATGGCCTTTTGCTCCTCTGCTAAGGCTGTTCCAAGGGTCTGGGTCCAATTTATGTGTCTCAGTAGTGCATATCTGTTAATTTCTACATGAGTTCCAACTTTCCCGACCCCGATCCATGGGAACAATCCTTGTAAGAACTTGGCTCCAGGTCCCCAGATTCGAAACTCCCAGGGGACCTCACTTAAATCTGTGAGCCTTGTGCTTGCACTCTGTACGTCTCTCTTTGTCTTTGATCCTGGATGATGTTCAATCCTCTCCATGAAGAAAACATGATCAGACAATTTCACGAGTGCACATAGACCTCCCCATTTTGCTGGTAAAGATGGGTAAGCCTTATGTCCACATAAGAAATACCAATCTGCTAACACCCTCGTACCTTTAGGTGTCGGTGCGATCGTTGAGCATTTAGTCACATTCTGTCTTCCTTCAGTAAGTGTCATTTGGTACGAAGAGTCAAATGCGCAGTCTGCTGCTCGTTGAATTTCATTACTCGCACACCTGGCATTCATCAAACACGTCAGACACCTAATTCTGTTCAGACGAGGGCAAAAAGAATAGGTGACGTTGCATAGATGCCATGGTAAATCCCCAACTTGGGCTGACCCATTGCCCTTGAAACACATAGGTAACTGGCCTGCTTCCAGTTTATTTAACAGTATGATGTCCGGAAGTGGATCAGGAACTTGGGGCCAAGCCAGCAGATCTGTCTTACCAGAGCAGTTCACCTTCCCAGCTACTGGTGAATCAATCTTCCCAGTCAGGTTCAGGGGAGTTGAAAAGTTGGCAGTGTTCCAAGTACGTTTTACTCCTGGATGTGTTGCTAAAGCAAGCAAACAAACTGTCTCGCTCTCAGTGATGCTATATGGCCACAGTCCAGAAGAATGTGTAGACAGTGGCATATGTGCACAAGCATAACAATTGGTCTTGTTGTTTATGTGAGCGGTTGTGTTCATAAACTGCCACCAGTAGTTAGTTGAAAACCCATGTGGGTACTGGGTGTGATTTGCTCTGTCCCAGTGCGCTCCTGTCATCCCACTCAGGGTCCACAGGCACAAGAAGGCGAACAGCACATTCCCAGCCATTCTAAGTTGGGTTCAGGATCCGTTGGTTTCTTCACCAGGATTGAGATGAGAGGTCCTAGAGATATACTCCCCCCTTTGTACCGCTGGCCTTTTCACCATCACCCAGAGTCGGCCAGGAAGTGTGTTACCTTCTTGCAGTGCGCTTGATGTATCCAAGTGTTCCTTTCAGCGATCTTCACTGCTGTGGGCGTCGTCAGCAGCACCTGATAAGGACCTTCCCACCGTGGACTGGACCAGCACTTCCTCTTTATGGCCTTTATCAGCACCCAATCTCCAGGGTTCAGGCTCTGTTCCTGCGGAGAAACAGAATCATCTGGCAGATCATTTGTTCTCGTGACCTCTTTACTTTTAAACATTTTAAGCATCCAATCTGCTAATGTGTTCTCCTCTTCTGCTTTTCTGTCATCACTACAGAAAACTGGAACTCTAAATGGTCTGCCATATATAATCTCAAAGGGTGTCAGACCATTCTCTGTTGGAGTAATCCTCATGTACATTTTAACTAATTCTACACAGTCTAACCATGTTCTGCCTGTCTCTTCCATTGACTTCCTAAGTCTTAGCTTTACTGTTCCATTAGTTCTCTCTACCAACCCTGCACTTTGTGGGTGATATGAACAATGATGTTTTAATGTTATCCCTAGATGTTGTGCCATTAATCCAATCACTTCATTTACAAAATGTGGACCATTATCACTATAAATGGTCTCTGGAATCCCATGTTCTGGGATAATATTCTTACATATTGCTTTGGCAACCGAAATGGCATCTGCTTTTCTAGTTGGGACGATTTCTACCCACTTTGAAAAAGGGCACACTATCACTAAACAGTATTTATAGTTGTTACAATTGGACAGTTCTATAAAGTCCATGTGAATAACTTGAAATGGGTGACTGGGTCTAGGGAATTTCCCTCTCTTAGGTCTCAAATTACCCTGAGAATTGTGCTTGCAACATATCATACATGACCTACAAAAATTTTTTGAAAAGGTATTAAATCCTAGAGTATAAAAATGTTGCTCTACTGCTGCCATCATCCCCCCTGTGGAGACATGGCAAAGCCCATGACTCAAAATAGCAGCAGTCTTATACAAATTCTTAGGCAGTATTGGTTTATCACACAGATAATAAACACCATCCTGCAAGCTCGCACCCTTAGTGAGCCACAACTGTTTTTCTGCAGTAGGTGAGTGTGCCTGCATGTCTGATAATACATCTGGTGTAATAGGCAACGTCTGCTGGTGTTGCACCGCTAAAATATGAACACCATGTTCTCCTAAAGCTGCCTCTTTTGCGATCTTATCTGCAAAAGCATTCCCTAATGCAACTGGATCTTTCCCTCGGGTATGTGCTGCACATTTACAAACGGCAATTCTACTGGGCAATAACACTGCGTCCAGCAGATTTTGCAAGAGTTTGGCGTGTTCTACAGGTTTCCCTGTTGAGGTTGTCATACCTCGTCTTGCCCACTGTGCTGCAAAGAAATGTAATGTAGCGAATGCATACTGACTATCAGTGTATATTGTCACATCTTGTTTCTCTGCAGCTTTACACGCTTCCGTTAAAGCTACTATCTCTGCTGCTTGAGCAGACATAGAACATGTTAGTTGTCCTGCACAAATAACTTTCTCACTGTCTACTACAGCAAAACCTGTTTTAGCCTGTCCCTCTGCTGTTTTAAAACTTGAACCATCAACAAACCAAACCTTCCCCTCACTTAGTGGCACATCCGTTAAGTCATCCCTCGGCTTACACTCCTTCTCAACGTGTTCTCTACACTCATGAGGAGTGCCCTCGTCTTCTGTTGGCAAAAGGGTTGACGGATTGAGAATTGTGCACCGCTTGATGGTAATGTGTGGTTGTGATAGTAAGAGTGACATCAAAGACAAATGTCTTGCAGGTGACAGAAATGTCATTTTAGTCTGCAGTAGTAAAACATCCACCTCATGTGGAACTAACAGTGTCAAAGGGTGAAATAAAACTATTTCCCCAGAACATTGAACGGCCTGAGCTGCTGCACACACTGATCTCACACACGGAGGCAAAGCACTAGCAACTGGATCTAATCTTTTAGAATAGTAAGCTACTGGCTTCATTTTTCCCCCGCTGTCTTGTGCTAACATTGAAGTCATAAAATGTCCTTTGCAGTCAACTGTTTGGACAAATGGCTTTTTATAATCAGGCAATCCTAACACAGTCGCGCTCGTCAACAGTTGTTTCAACGTGCAGAATGCCTGCTCTCCCTCTGGAGTCCAAGTTAGCCTATCTGACATAGCTAAGGACTCACCGTACATCATGTCTAACAGTGGTTGACTTACTTCAGCAAAATTTGGTACCCATGAACGACAATAATTAGTCAGTCCTAAAAATTGCATCATATGTTTCTTTGTCACAGGCCTAGGAGCCGCTAAAATAGCTGCTTTCCTTTCTGGGTGTATGCTTTTCCCTGCTGAACTAAGCTGGTGACCTAGGAATTTCACCTCTTTCTGTACCCACTGTAACTTTGAAAGTGATGCTTTATTCCCTGTTTTTGCCAAATGTGTCAACAGTGCTATAGACGTAGTTTTACAATTTTGTTCTGAGTCAGAAGCTATCAAAATATCATCCACATAAACTAGGATCTGTGAATGGGATGGTATTATGAAATCAGACAAACAATTAGTTATTGCCTGCATAAAAAGGGTCGGACTGTCACAAAAACCTTGTGGTAATCTAGTGTAGGTATATTTTTTACCTTGGTATGTAAATCCAAACCAACCTTGTGAGTTCTCATGCACTGGTATGGAAAAGAAAGCATTACTCAGATCTACCACTGTGAAATGTGTCATATCTGGTCTTATCTGATTTAACAAGGTATGGGGGTCTGGGACACATGGTGCAATACTTTCTACAGCTTGATTTACAGCCCTTAAGTCTTGAACCATGCGCCACGATTGAGAATCTGCTTTTTTCACTGGAAAAATGGGTGTGTTACATGCTGCATTTGGAGCTTCTACCAGTATCCCTGCTTCAATCATGTCTTCTATTACAGGCTTAATCCCTACTTCTGCATCTGGTTTAAGTGGATACTGTTTTACTCTAGGTCTATATGAGGTTTTAGGCTTTATTACTACTGGGTTTGCTGTTTTCATTAACCCTACATCAGTCTTTCCTTTTGACCACAAAATGTCTGGAATCTGTTTAAGCTCAGGGTGATCATTTAGATCTACCATATGTCATTCTGCTGTTTCATTCTCACTTCCCTTTAAGTGTATCTGAGGTGTTGCATGTGTCACCCACCCCAGCTTCTTACGGAAGATACTGCTATGCATGTTTGTCTCCCATCCCCCTCCACATGGCTGCCATACATTTGTGTGCTCTCCCTGCTCCACTAGAAATGCTAAATCTTCCCACTCAGCTGTGCTACACTTAGTTAGTGAAAAATGTGGCACCTTTCCTTTGAAAAGTTGTTGTGCTGCTTCAGAAATTATTACACTGCATCCTGCCATTTGTTTACCATCAGTATATACAGCTTTTACAGTAATTCTTTGAGGACCCAGTTTCATTACTTTGTTAGTGTAGACATCATCAGGTCCTGGTGTTGTTTTAAACCTAAGTGTGATGTGCATCTCATCTGGCTCCTGTCTATCATAGCTCTCAGCTAATCTCTCCTCAGCTGTGGTCAACATTTTACAGTTTATCTGATCTGGCCTAGAGGTTGACAGGTCAAGCGTCCAATAGTAATGTACATCGCTACTGCCCTGGTGAACCATTGTTTCTGCAGTTTCTCCTTTTCCTGCAGTTATCATTCCAACAGCCGTGGGAATGATTGAGATTGCAAGTTTTACCATCATATCTCTACCCAAAAGGTTCACAGGACATGTTGGACACATTACTACTGAACCCTGAGCTGTCTCTCCAGTGGATGGATCTCTGATCCATACTGGCTTAGAGATCCTATGTTGATTTAACTGTCCGTTTGCAGATTTTACATAAATGACACCGTTTGATGGGTCTATTCCTGACACATGGTCCCTCAAGACGGTTTTATCTGCTCCTGAGTCACATAAAAACTGTATAGTTTTCCCCTGCACTGTTAATGTGCGAAAGGGTTTTACTTCTTTCCCTGATAAATTCAACAAAACCTCAGTCAAATCTATGGTTTGGGGCACTGATTGTTGTTTGTTGCAGTCTGATGGGGTGTTTAAACATGCATGTGTATTGACAGTGGCAGCAGATACTAGTCATTTATTATATGAGGGGTTACGTGGACCTGGTCGTCTATACTCCTCACGTAGGTCCTCAAGGCAGTCTCTAATGAAATGACCTATTTTCCCACAGTTGTAACACCTTTCATCCCTTCTCTTTCGTTCTCCTCTAGCCCTCCAATTACCTCTATCTCCTCTACCTTTACTTTGTCTAGTCTGCCCCTGAAAAAGTACCTGAGACTCTTCATCAACATAAAATGTGGCAGCATTAACTGTATTCAGCAATTTTTTCTTTTTGCTCTTAATCACATCCTGTGCATGCCTTGCCCAATTCATACATTGAGTAACTCCATCTGTGGTGTGATTTACATTTTGCTTTCTCATAAAATCTGCAATGGATGGATGGAACCCACTCATTAAGGCATGTTTCAGCTGCTGTTGATAGGGGCCTGCTACGTCTGCATCTTCTTCAAGTCCACTATGCCTCTTAAACACTTCCTCTAATCTACCTCTATACTCATGAACGTCTTCTCCTTCCTTCTGTGTGCATTGCGAAATTTTTGTGTAGTCTGCAGTTGTTCTAAAAGTATTTCTGAGACGATCGTACACTCCATTAATTTGGACAGTGAGACCTGCATCTCCATAGGGCAGGGTGTTATCACCTGGCCCTCTGTCCGTGTACTGTCCTCTGACACGGGTCCAGTTATAAGTGAGACATCTCCTAAAGGTAGTCTCAGTTTCCTGTCCATTTAAACGGTACGAGGAACAAAGCTGTCTGTGTCGAGCTATAAACTCATCAACATTAGTCAATGGGTCTCCAAGGCTCTTACAAGCATCAGCACATTCAGACTCGGTCCATGGCCGGTAAACATGAATAGTGCGACTATTGTCTGCATCCACTCCAAAATGCGGGTTAGCAACCTCTACCATAGGGTAAGTGTTCACCTCATGGAATGGATCAGGAGAAAAACTTTCATTATCTTCACGCTCTGGGGCTGGAACACCATATGTTTTTTTGTGTTTTGTCAGGGATGGATATGTGGTTGTAACATTTATGTTCACTTTCTTTGCTTTCTCTTTCCTCTCTTTCCTAGTCTGTATAGGACTCAATGCTGCTCCTAATGCCTCTCCATACTCAGCCTTTAATCTCTCCTCCACCTCTGCCTCTGCTCTCTCACGCTCTTCTCTGGCTCTCCTTTCTGCCAACATTCTTGCTCTTTCTAATGCTTTTCTACGGTGTTGTTCTAGAGTAGTTGCAGTGGATTGAGCTGTAGTTTCATCCTCAGGTTTCACAACTACTGCTTGCAATATTGCTCTTTTAACATTCTGTGCTTCTCTCCTCTTCTGAGCCTGCTCCAGCCACAACTTAGCAACTGCTAACTGCAATTCCTTCCTCCGCTTCGCTTTCCCTGTTTTACCTGCTACACTTACAGCTATTCTTTCTACCAGCATTTTACACTGAACTTCCACTAATGTCCCTTCAAATCCATATTTCTTACGCCAACAACCTATATACTGCGTGCTGCCTGGTGAAAATTTCTCCATAAATTTTGCATCCCCTTCTAAGGCAGACTTACACATTTTATTCCCCATTATGACAATTCTCTCAAGTTTGCGGTAGGCAACGCCTTACCCCCAAAAAAAACAAAACAAAACCCAGGCTACGTTTACACAACAAGTCACAAAATTCCGTTAACACCGCTTAGGTTTCCTTCTGTGTTGCTGCGTTCACTTTACTGGCACTCATACACACATACGCTCATTCACACTCTTTATAGGCCTCTAACTTCTGTTGAAAGCTCTCAAACGCCCCAAATGGCGGAGAATTCAACCGTCGGACACTCTCCAAACGCCCCAAATGGTGGAGATTCCGAACACTCCTCACGGCGGAGCTACCGAACCTAGGTTGTCTCCACGCCCCAAACGGCGGAGAAGCCTGCGTCTCTCTCACGCGGCTAGCGCGCTCCCAGACTCACGTTTAACGCACAGCCCGTAGCCGCTCTCTAATGTTTTGGGTCCACATGCGCTCTCGTGACCAGCGCTCCACCGAACTCACGTTTAACGCAGAGTCTCGGTGACGCGTTCCTATCTAGGATCCCACATTCATTCACACGGTTATAGAGACGATCTCTGATTGCTTACCGTTGTGTTGCGTTTCGTTCACAGGAGAGTCCTAGAATCCCGTCAGTCGCCGTCCACGAGGGGAGTTCAGACGCTATTCCACCGGCCTGGTCGCGAATTTAACACTCCAGGGCTTTGTCAGGCGTCCTAACGGCCTGGTTGTCGACAGTCTGCGGCGTGTCCTCTCTCTCCTCAGTGTGCGGCGAAATTCTTGGAATCCGGCTTCGAAGGACCAAAAAATGTTGGGTCTAAACTCAGACCCCGCTGTATCCAGGACTTATTCCCATGAAAGAAAAACAAGGCAACAGTGTTCGATCGATTACTTGCGCAAGGGAGGCCTCTCATCTGTGTCCAGCACGACAGTGACCTCGACGACGGCCTCCTCTCGCTGCCTTTTATTGACAAACTTCAAACAATAGTTTACAAAACACCTCCCCTTGCAACCCCCTTTGGTTACAAAGACAAGGCACCTCAATGTGTGCCTTGTCTGTATAGTGTGTATAGAGTGTGTGTGTGTGCGTGTGTGTGTGTTCCTGCTGATCAAAGGGTCATAAAACCTAAAAGCAGGGGGAACATCCTTGGTCATAAAGAGGGTAGTCTCCCCCACACCCAATGTATGGTTTACCATAGGTAACACAGTGAAACCATACAAAGGGCAGGAAGTTCTACCAAACATCAAACAGACCTTCAAAAGGATGTTCCTGTGATAAAACACTTCAACCTCGCACCCAGAACCTCGAGAATCTGGGGATGGGAGGAAAGAAAGAATTCCTTTCACAGAGTTAAAACAATAGACAAATGGTAAACATAAAAATGACAAATGTTTAACTATTCACTCTAACAGTGATCAAAGGTGAAATAAGGGATATTTTTCCACTGCAGGATTTAGAGTGCTTCAAGTAGTGAAGCAAGTAGCTGTTGACGCATTTCTCAAATAATCTCTAAGGATCTGAATTTTTAAGAAAGACACAAATATCTCTGCTTATATTTGGCTAAAAGCTTTATATAGACATAACAGTTTATAATATGTCAGCATCCCCCACAAGACATATAAAGCCCCTGCACACCAGCACTGCACTTACATTATACTTCAATCAAGATATGGTTATTATTGATTTATTATTGAATTTTTTAGTAATAATTATTAGTATTTAATCACATTAGCACAGTGGGGGTGACAAAAATATCCCACATACTAGAAATGCTGCTCAGCATTTCATAAATTACATTTTCAACAAATGTTGGAGTAAAAACACAGTTACAGGGAAAATGTGTCTGTCTGCAAATATTAACTAAACATTTCTATGTGCTACAAAATAGACATAATTGTAAATGTGCTGAGGTGAAACTATACTTTCAATAATATTACCACTACACTCTGTTAACCACCAAATTAATCTATGCTGGTCAGCTAGCTAAAAGTCTTTACTTTAGCAGCCCAAATCAGAGGCTAACATTAGCATTTGTTAGCTTCAGACAGTAAGGTCTGAGACTGAAACTAGGGTTAGTGTAACTTTGCCTGAAACCCTTTAAAGTGTACAGTAGAGCCAACTGTAAAACACGGGTATTGATATAGCACTTATTAGAGTCCTAAAATAATTTCTTCCTCTCTACATTAGTAGAACCATGAAGTTCTCACTTTTCCCAGTTATGTACATCGCTGACTTTCGCTAATTAGCTAGATAGCAGTCACAGCTGTGTAATACCCAGAGAGAGGCAGACAGCTAACTAGAATATTTATGAAAACTGGTTCAGCCACTGAAGGGCAAAACTGGGGGTATCACAGTAAAAATAATTTTAACATTAACTAAAATGGAAAGCTTAAGTTATGTTAAACCTAAATAACGATTATTTAAAAAATGAGTCAGCAAAATATTCCTGTCTGGAGACAGCAGAAACCAGTTAACAAATAAATTAACAATTCTTTCTAAATAAAAACGCGGAGTTTTTATATTTACCACAGAAATTTGAAGGCAGTTTCCCCAACTCCAGAGTCCAATATCCAGATGAAGCCTAAAAGAAGTGTAACGGCCGCTCTTGCTCTTACTACTTTTCCGTCCTTTTGGGGTCCTTTTTCCCACAATGCATTGCAGTAGTTGAGAAATACAGAAAAATACCTGTAAATGACTAATACGGAAAATTCCTTCACGTTTATACAGTAGATTGTACTGTATTTTTACAGATTTTTTTTACAGTTTTCAGGTGCAGCTTTGCAAACTTTGCAAACCTAGGAGCTGCTGTAATGTGTTTAAAGAGAAGAGGTTTCCTCCTGGTAACCCTTCTAAACAAGTCAAACTGTGTATTCCAAGATTCAAGTTGCAGTTATTCATATTTCTTATCACCTTAAATCTTCACTGAAAGACAAGTATCTTTGACAGTGTGTGTGTATAGATGTATATAAGAGACAAATATTGTTATTTTAATATGTTGGCATTACTAAATTTGGCTCAATGCTATGAATTCTGGGATAGGTTGGGGGCATGAAGGATACACCGACCCATCCTTCAAATTCAGGAAATGAAGGACGCATTTGTCGGCCGCGTTTGGAGCAGCCTTCGAAATGGAACAGCCTTCGCGGCGTTGCTGTGACGTAATCGGCCTTAAAAATTGGGATACAGCCACTGTACGACCTGTCCTACCACTCAGGTGAGTCTCGCCCGCTGCCTTTAGATCCTCTTTAGCTTAGGTGTTCTCAGACTGGGGGACACTGAGACCAGCCACAGTGGCATGGTGATGTCACACAGCCATGGTGATGTCACACAGCCATGATGATGTCCAGTGATGGGAATAACGGCGTTACAAGTAACGGCGTTATAAACGGCGTTACTTTTTTCAGTAACGAGTAATCTAACTAATTACTATTCCTATCGTTACAACGCCGTTACAGTTACTAACAAGGAAACGCGGTCCGTTACTATTTTTCAACAAACAGACGGTTGAAGCTGTGTTCAGCTTACCGCATCTTATATCAGCTGCAGGAAGTAGCTGTGGGTAATCTGGGTGCTACAGCTTTAAGCAGCTGCGCGCTCCCGCGGACAGCAATCACAATCACTGTCTAGCACAACACCTGGAGCTAAGGGGGCAAAACAATCACATGAGTGCTGCTGTTTGACTGAGGAAGAATAAAGTAGTCGTGGTAAGTCAATCAAATGACCACTTAAAGACAAAGCAACAAGGTGATATATACCAGTTTATAAATTGTGTTGATAGGCCACGTAAAACCAGAGTCATGATAAACAAGATATACGCAGCGTTTTTTCCTCAATAGTTTTGCCACGTTAGCGCTATGCTAACGTAACGTCTCTCTGTTTGCCAAGCACTCTCTGCTTATGAGCAAAAAACCAAAACAAAACAGGGGAAGTTTTAAGAGTGACGGCGAGAGAGAGAGAGAGAGAGAACAGAAAAAGAGAGAGAGCGAGTTTTGAGATGTGACAGATTTGTGACGTTTAGCGTGTTTGGAGTGTGTAGTTAATGTGTTGTCTTGTGTAGTTAGTGTGTAGTGTTGTGGATAGTTTTGTGTTGTGTGTTAGAACAATGAGGCGACTGCTGTCTCCAGGTAGAAACAGGAGTGATACACCTGCTGCTGTCAGACCTGCAGGTATCAGGCTGTGATGTTCTCCTTTATAGTGGACAGACATTATGTTTTTGGAGTGGCACAAATAATTTGTGGCATCTTATTGAAGAACAGCTGATTGTTCTGTAAATAGTTTGAAATGGTTATTTAAAAAATCAAGGTAAATGGATGCAAATAAATTTGTTGTTTGCAAAACTTGTGCATAGGATTTTAAAATTGACAATTAATATTTGCATTTGAAGTTATGAAATATCATTCATTAAACATGTTTATGGTTGTTACAGTAAAAATATAACTTTTTCTACTCTGATTTTATGGTTTTTGTCTGATTTTAGATCAATTCTGGTTATACAGTTTGTCAAAAATGAAAACATGACTGTAAATTCAGACACGTGATGTTGTGCTAAAAACAATGATACCAAACAAGGCAAAGCAAATAGTTTTTAAAGGTAAAATGTGGAGGGAAAATCAAGAGTAGTAAAAAAATGGCCAATTATACCCTGGACCCCAGAGGGTTAAACGTTCTTTGTTTTTTTTTTTAAAGTAACGCAATAGTTACTTTTCCAAGTAATTAATTACTTTTAGAATATTGTAACTCAGTTACTAACTCAGTTACTTTTTTTGAAGAAGTAACTAGTAAGTATAATTGAATTACTTTTTCAAAGTAACTTGCCCAACACTGGTGATGTCACACACAGACCTGTTTTAGGTGTAAATGCAGGTAGATGATGACAGCCCTGCATTGTGATGTCAGCCCTGCAGTGTGTTCATACACTCTCTGAAAACGTTTGTAGCAGAGGAGGACAGGGTAATACCTGGCGCTGCAGTTTACCCCAAACCAAGCTGACCCCTCCTCCCATGATTCACAGCTGGAAAGGGATCTTCTGAGCCCGCAGGTGCTTTTAATGAGTGGCGTGTGCGAGCCTGTGTGCTGCAGTTCAGGACTCTCGTTCTCCGCCATCATCGCCAGTCAGCAAGCGTCTGCCCCGTCCATGTACCCGCCCGTACGGAGGTGAGAACGGTAACGCGCGCACACACACACACAGAGAGAGAGAGAGGAAGTGTTTTAGTTTTTTGTTATTGCTTTTTCTTGCTCCTTTTTTAAACACACCAAAAACTTATTCTTATTTTTCCTATATTTATTGTTGTTCTTTTGCACTGTATGGAACTGGAGCCTCGTCGTCTCGTGTCTCTATATACTCAACTGTATATAACAGGTGTTGCAAAAATCACCTTTGTTAAAGGGAAGTCACCTTTGTTAGATAGAAAAGTATTTAAAAATAAGTTCGTTTCATTTTGTATGATCTGAGCATGCGCAGAATGATCCCCAGCGCTCCTTTGATGTCATCTGAGCATGCGCGGGATGATCCCCAGCGCTCCATTGATCCTTTGATCTTTTCAAAGGCTCATTGTGATGTCACGTTCGTTCAAGTCCTTAAATAGAGGAGCTCCTTTAACAATTTACATTGGAGCATTTTCAGAAAGCTAGTTGCTTTTAACAAAGCTGATACTTTTGCATTTCAATAATTCAGAGAAGGTATTTAACTTTTGACTCTTTGCTTTAAACGTTTTAAGAAATGTCACGGGAATCATTAAATAATTTATCTTCTAATAGTGAACCCGAATCACTCAGGCTGCAGGCTCAGCTAGCTATAATGGAGATTCAAGAAGAGCACACAGGTTTTAGGAAACAGACTGCAAAACTCAGAAGACAGTACAAAAATATTAGGAAAGAAAACACAGAACTCAAAAGAGGGTTTGAAATTATTAGAGAACAGAATGCAGAACTCAGGGAAGAGAATGCAGAACTCAGAGGACGGTACGAAAGTATTAGGGAAGAAAACACAGAACTCAAAAGAGGGTACGAAAGTATTAGAAAAGAGATTGCAGAGCTCACGAAAACTTTGGAAAATCATCAGCCAAAAGTGGAATTGGCAGATAATGTAATAACTAGAAATGCTCCTGAACCTGAGGAGGTTGAGACCCATGGTTCCCATGGTGCCATACGCCTACTTCAAGCAGGTTTAGGTCTTGCCATAGGGGCCATTGTTGTTCCTGCAGCTTGCTGGGCCATCTCAAAGCTTTTCAGCTGAAGTGAATGTGCCGCTGATCTCTGTGGGATCATGCTTATTATCTACTTCAGCCCTACTGTAATAGTGGATTTGGACCAGGTACCTATTAAAAACAGTAATAATGTTTTCCAGCCACGGTCCACCAACTTGTCATAAATATGCTGTGCTCTCCTTTATGTTCAATTTTATTTTGCCCCTCACCCCCCCAACCAGCCATGGCAGAAGACTTGCCCCTCCCTGAGCCTGGTTCTGTCAAAGGTTTCTTCCTGTTGAAAGGGAGTTTTTCCTTTCCATCGTTGCTTAGTGCTTGCTCATAGGGGGTCACTTGATTGTTGGGGTTGAATTTTTGGATTTGATTTAATTGGCTTTAACTGAAAAACCTAAAAATTCAGGTGATGGGTTCACATAGTGGAGAGCACTACATTTGGTAACTGCACTTTTTTTATTTGTAGTTTTTGTAGTGTTTCCTTTTTTTTTTTTTTTTCTTTTGTAGTGTTTCCTACTACAAAAACTACAAATAAAAAAACAGTAGTTCACAAATCAAAATAAAGAAAACACATTTAAAAAAATCCACTACTGCTCTGTGTGTTTACTTCAATGAACACTTGTATGTTTTTGTCATAGAAGATTATAGATTGTCCAAATATGTGAGAGTTTTCAAATTAGCACTGCATGAGATCAACTGTGGCACAGATCGTAGAGCAGATCATGTGTTGATCTGAGTCCTGTGTGTGTGTGTGTGCGTGTGTGTGTGTGTGGCGGCTTCATTTGTAGAGCCAGGGTCAGGTTGGAATTCATGAACATCATCAGTGATGTTTCTCCACAGCGGGCTCATCAGTACCTGGTGACAGAAGGTCAATCCAGCTCTGACTTGAGGCGGTTCAAGAATCAGCGCCACTTGATCTGGTTCCACCTCTACCACAGGCAGAGAAACACAGGGTGAGATCTCCTCCTGCCAGTCATCATGCTATAACTGTGTCCAGGTGTTAAATTCATCAGTGTGATTCAGCAACACTGTAAAATAATATTCATTTCTTTGGCAAGAAACGCTACAACTGTGTCCAATTATAGGACATTATGGCGAGAGGTTCTGGTGCGAATGGATATTATACATGGTTATGCTCAGGGTAAGTCCCCCAGTTTACACTGGAAATGCCTTTTGGTTAAACTGTCAGCAAGGAATTAGCACTGTTAAATTTTTATATAGCTTTAATGCACATAAAAAAACAGCTGCTTGTTTAAGTGAAAATACCTCGACGGGATTTTTGCACTAATAAAGTAGTGGAGTTGTAAAGTATTTTGTCTAATGTCAATTATATCGTCAGTTATATCGTTATCGCAAATTATCAAATGTACATCGTGATAAATATTTTTGGCCATATTGCCCTGCCCAAGGTAGGGGTTCATGTTGGGTTTTTTAAAAACATAAATGCTTTTTTACAGCACCGGGTGTCTGAAAAGACTCTCATATAGTGAGTCATCAAGCACACTACTTCTGTCACCCCTAACCAGCACCGTCTGTGACACGCCACCTCCAACCTTTTTCTTTTTTCCCAAGCATTGCCACAGAAAGACAAATGTTAGCAAGTGTGTGTTTGAGGTGGAGGAGGGCATGTGCAAGATGAAAAGTGCAGCATCAGGCTCGGGTCAAAGAAGAAACAGGGCAGGTGGATCCCATAAATCTTCTTCAGTGGTCATAAGCTGGACAAATAAAAAGCTCTCTCAGCAGAATGGCAGCTGTGGTTTAATAGGACCAGATTATTACTGCGATCTCTCAGGGCATGGGGGGAAAATGACATCTGATCTGTTTAACAGAGAAAAGCAAGACTTCAGAGCAAAATTTTTGATAAGAAAACTGTCATTATTAGTATGAAAATAATTTCATTTGCTGCAAGTTGTGCAGAGCTCACCCACCTATACAAGTCATAATTTTTTTTTATTTCCAGTCATTGCTTCGACCACTAGGTGTCACTCTTTCTTCATTTGAGATGCTGCTTGAGACGCTGATTTTAGTAGAGGCTTTCCAAGTCAAATGCAATTATTGTACACTGCAAGATCCTGTTTAATCCATTCTGATAGCTGACAAACAATTTAGATCATATTATTGTTCTCTAATTGGCTCTTCTTCATGGGTGTTAATGTTGGTTGGTGGCGATGATGAGGGTGGTACATGGAGGTGGTTCAGGCAAGTGAAACGCTTTTCAGCATTATCTCAGCTATCATGAATATATATAATCAAACAATCATCTGTCCTGTTGATGCACTACAGGCCAAAATTATTTTACTATAAAAATGGATTTCTGTCAAATTTGGTTCAGACTTTCACAGAGGGCAGACGATCCAGCCAAATGAGGTTGACATACGTGGTCTTGAGGGAAGTGTCTTCACAGCTGCTTTCAAATTTGGAGCTCAGATGTGTCTCCCACCTAGGAGCAGATGTGATGACTTCACTCAGAGTGTCCACCTGACTTCTCATCTAACACCTTCATGTCAAATCTTTGGTTCATTCATTATTGTTTGTGTTTGATTTACAGTGAAGAACCTTACAAGGTAATACAGCACCAGACTTGCAGTTTGTGGTATGCAGCATACCAGTGTTGGGTTTCTTTGTGGTTCGCATTCATCGTTCGTTTGTACAATGAAATGCTTTGGATTTCTCTCAGAAAGCGTTCAGAACACAGCAGATGGAGACAAGTGCTGCATTAAGCACAGTAGAATGTAAAATGGCAAACCTCCAGCTCTGAAGACCAAAGTTTTGATAGATCTTTAAAAATCCCAATACACTATGACCTTATGTGGCTGTGCTTCACATAAGAACAGGTAGGGTTGGGGGCTGTTTTTTAAAAAAAAATTATTTCTGTTTTAGTGGTGCCAGCGAGATTTTAGCAGACACTCCAACAGACAGCAGGGGAACGGTAGAGATGCAGTATCTCAGGAGAGAGAGAGCACCACCACAGCATGCTGTAGTCCCTGATGCCAATTACTGCTGTCACCCATCTGCTTTGGGCATGCAGTGAAACGTGGGATAAGTGACCTATTTTCTGACAGTAGTGTGACTGCAGAACTTCTCCTCACATCAACAAACCGAGTGCTCTCTCCCTGAGGAGAGGAGGACAGGGATGGTATCATAGGAAAATACAAACTGGGCCGATAGAAAACACTGGTTTACTTTAAAGTTTTAGTTTGAGAGGATTACACTGGTTTTTAGAGGGGTAAAAAAAAAGTGTCATGATATTTTGCCTAGCGATATAGTGATTAAAATGCATTAAAGTACTCTAAGAATACTATGAACAAGGGGGCTCATCTCATGCACCAGCAGCCTGAGATAACATCTAAAAAAAATTTAAAATAAATCAACTCAGTCAAAAAACATCCAACACTGAACACTCAGCTTGACAAAGCGTCCTCCTAATATAAAACTGACTGGCTGTCAGCTGAGTCAAGTTAATTTCTGTCTATGTAGACATCAACTGATGTGCAATTTTCAATGATTTATTAAAGTTGATTGCTACATTATCAGAAACAGACTGTATGTAATTGCCAACTTGACCTCATTCAATTTAAGACTATATCAAGACTGATAGCAGACTGACTGTCTTATGGAAACATTATGTTTGACAATCTTATTTTGCAGCAAAAAAAAATTAAATAACTGAAGTGAGATCATTTGATCTTCTCTGATGAAACAGATATGGATAAAGTGTAACTTTTCTGTCTGGTGTGAGATTATTACACTATCTTATGCTACATTATACTTCTAATCAAAGAGTTGTTGAATCATTATACGGCTATAGGCCACATTATACCTCTGATTAAAGAGTGTGAAACCATTATATAATTTTAGGTTGCATTCTACTCCTGATTGATTGCAGAGAATCATGGCCTTGCTTTTCTGATTGTAGAAAGAACAAAACATACTGCAAAGGAAGCCAAGGTCATAACTTATGCTCACTGAGAGAGAGAAAGAATGTGAATGCTTAGTTTGGAGGAGGGCCAAAGCTATAAGAATGTGAGAAACAGTCAGACACTTTGAGATTTCGCCGGACACCCTCCTGTGCAAATCTCCCGTCCGGACGTAATGCTCAAAGTGTTCTATGGAATAAAGAGATTGTTGATTGAGCATTAAACACCGAGTGTTGTTCTTCCTTTAGTCCGAAGATTAAAGAGTTAGGGTATTTAACACTGGTTTTACCGAACTCATTCACATAAGAGAAAAGTACTGCTTTCCCGTTTTCTTTGTTTTTTTTTATGCTAACTTTGTTACCTGTAGTTGCATTTTCCTCAGGTTTAATAAATATTTCTGTGAGAGTCCTGCTGGTCATTACAGTACAATCGAATATAAATACCGCAGCAAATTAAACATTATAAAGCCATTTAGTGTTCTGTCATATGATCAGCTGCTTGTTAATGCAACCAGCCAATCATATGGCAGGAACTAAATGCATTTAGGTATGTAGACATGGTCAAGATGACCTGGTGAAGTTCAAACTGAGCATCAGAATGGGGAGAAAAATGCTGAACTACTGGAATTTTCCCACACAACCAACTGAGAAGAGGAGCATCTCTGAGCGCACAACACAATTTTCACACTTAATGCAGATGGGCTACAGCATGAGAAGACCACACACTAGGTGGCGCTCCTGTCAGCTAAGAAGCGGAAACTGAGGCTACTTTTCACATAGGCTCACCACAAGACTGGAAAAGAGCTCCTGATAGTCTCACTTTCTGCTGCTAAATTTGGATGGCAGGGTCAGAATTTGGCGTAAACAACATGAAAGCATTATACCTGCCTTGTATCAAAGGTTGAGGATGCTGGCGATAATGTAATGTGTGTAATGTTTGGGGGAATATTTTCTTAGCACGCTTTGGGCCCCTTAGTTCCAGCTGAGCATCATTTAATCGTAGTATCGGTGCTGGCTACGTTCATCTCGTTATGACCACAGTGTACCCATCTTCTAATGACTGCATCCAGCAGGATAACACACCACGTCACAAAGCTCAAATCATCTCAAACTGTTTTCTTGAACATGAAAATAATTTTAAAACTGTTAAGATCAGAAATGACGTTGTTGAGAATAGTAAGAGTGTGCTAGATTCCAAGAAGATGCTTGGTAAGGGGGCACACACTCAACATTAGATGAAGTAATGATTATGAAACAACACACAGTACTAAACAACATGAAACATAGACTTGTGATTAAGCTTTCACCTCTGATGTAGATGAGGTGTGGTGGCGGCAAGGAGTGGAGCGTGGCATCTGTGGCTCCAGCATGCTGCACTCGACAGCTGTGAACCTTTCTGTTTCAGCTGTGTACTCGCTGATCCAAGGGCAGGAGCCCTGCCAATGTTCCTGCAATCTACTGGAGCATATTTATGCAGGAAAACAAACAGCATTAATCTTCATGATGAGGAGTGCAGAGACACACAGCGGTTTCCCTCGGTCAGCGAGTGCAGATGGTGTGTGTATGGCTTTTCTTTCTGCTGGTCCTCGAAGCTACATTTTAAGCTTTCCTGAAAGATGCACCTGCTCCCTCACACACATGCAGGGAGTCATATTTCCATCCCTTCACTTTCATTGACTTATATTATTTCTTTTAAAAAATCTACTCTAAAGATCATAAAGATCACTGCTGTTGTCCATCCTGACCTCACACAAAGTCTTACACCTTAAATGTAGTGCTTTACATGATGGGAACAATTTGTCCCCAGCTAGGACGCGAGTACACACACACACACAAACACAAATCCTAAGGGCTGAATTGATCCTGGCTCTCAGCTCTAGGCTTGTTATTGCTGTTTTTCCTCAGCTAGTGTTCCTAGTGAACAAACTGTGTATATACTGTGTGTGTGTGTGTGTGTGTGTGTGTGTAAGTTCAGCAGAGCTCGGTCTCCTCAAGGGGAAAGATGGGGAGGGGGTGAGTGACTCAGCACGGTGATTCATTTGTAATTTGGAGCAGTGCTTCTTAAGGGTGGGCACACTTGTCAGAGATGAGACTGACTGAGTGAGCCAAATCATTGACAACTGCTGCCTCCTAACAAGCCTGAGAAGAGGGAAAGAATGGGGCAGGGAGAGGAGACACCACACCACGGACAAAGATCAATTGCGTTAAACAGAGACAAGTCAAATGAAGAGTTTCTGCACATAACTGAGAAGGGTTTAATGGTGCGTACAAGGCAGTGCATCAATAAGGGGGGAAAGCAATAAAGGGAAGCGTGACAGTTTGTAAAACATATGCATGTTCCTGCCCTAAATTGAGAACATGAAGCATCACCTGGTACTATGTGGGTTAGCAGGCCAGATTTTCCCCTAAAGCCTCCAAATCTGTCGCCAACTGATGACATCATGTGAAATCCCTGGCCCTCGCTTGAACCCGTGAATCAACAACTCTGCCTGTTGACAGCTGGAGGCTGCAGTTTATTGGGCAGGAGGAGCTTTGTGAGTCATCCCTGAGGAATTACATCGCGACCGAGCGGCAGATTTATGATCTCTGATTCACGTCCTTATTCACAGAGTGCGAGAGAAAAATCACAATCACATATTTGAGGATAATTACTTGCAGATATACATGCTGCATTGTATGTCTTCTCGGTCACTTGCAACTTTTTCCCAGGGTCTCTGTGACTGCTTTTTTTGCCATCAGTGAAAGACGACTGTTTGGATTGAATCTGGCTCCAAAGAGCTTGGCTGCATGTTTTATTAGTATAAAGAAATGTTCTCAGAGCTCAGTAATATATTTTGCACGTGGTTATGTGGTCCTGCCAGACGCTCTGAGCTAATTTTCACTCTGTGGTCATTCCACGTCTTATCCCCAAAGGTGCCTCGCCAGCACCACTCACCTCAAGACTGTCAGCTGGCACCTCAAACTGGTCAGTTATGCAGACAGGCTGCTAAAAAAAGATGAAAGGTTATTGGCTCTTTATAGATAGGTCAGCTGGCCCGAGTTGCTGAAACAGGTTTGGTGCAAAAATAATCCTTCTGTCAGATCACTGTTGTAGCTCTCTCTAAGATACCATATGCTCTGAGGACAAGATGAGGACAGAGAGGCGTAGCATATGCAGCAGGGAAAAACAATAGCGCTATTTAAAACATTTTTTAAAATGTTAAACTATATTGTCTCTGTCCATGGTGCTGAATTGAGTCATTCTTTTATTTTCTCCTGGCAAACTGCCAGTTCAATCAGGAGAGGTTATTTGGAAGAACTGAACGTGATTATACTCCAATGGCCCATCAGAGCAGAGTGGTGACAAGAATTAGGCCTGGACCAAGATGGAGGCTTGGATGGGGCTCTGAGTGACCGGGGTGAGGCAGATATGGGGAGCAGGTGGCTTGCACCAATGAGAGTCTGAAAGGCAGAATGACCAGAGGAGTGCTGAGATTTAAAGTAGACAAGATGGGGGCTGATTGGCTTGGAGAAGGCAGTGTGGGAAAGTGGAAAATCTACAATACTATGTTTTTAATGCTTTTCTGTAGGTGTAAGGTCGTACAGATCTTATTACTACAGCTTTTAAAACAGATTAAACAAAAATTAATGGCAAATTTCTTTGACAAACATGTGACATTTGTATGTATTTGAGCCAAACTGACCTGACATTATTGCTGTATTAATAAACTGAGTAAACAATAGTTAAGTTCCACAAAAAAGAACATTTCAGTGTTGCTGCTGAGTTGTCCTAACACTACGTCTGCCCTGTACTGAACTAAATACAGGCTGTTGGAGCACCGCGACATTTTTCATAACTCACAAAGTGACACAAAAAAATAAATTTTCTGGCCACAGCTGTGACTTTTCTAATGATGTCGTCAATATGCTCAGACAATGAAAAATAGTGGTCCAGTGTAATTCGCCATAATCTAATTGGCTTGTTCTAGTTTTTGAGACCTGTGCCCGGAGCTGTTAGAGCGCTCTCACTGTAATTTAGATATATTTAAAATCGTATGATTGTACAGACCAAGTTTAGCACAGTTGCCAATGTGTCCTAGCACAGCAGATAAATTATTGCAGTAGAATAAAGCACAGTGGAATAATTGGTTTATGACCACAGCATCCTGAGCATGCCTGATCTCTGATCTGATCTTGGACACTGAGCAGGGTTGAGACTGGTTGATGCTTGGATGAGAGACTGCCTGGGAGTACAGGGTTGTGTAAGCTTGGACGCCACAGTGGTGCAGTGAGAAGTTTCCTGGTTTGATCCCTGGCTTGGGTTTTCTGTGTGGCATTTGCATGTTCTCCTTGTGCCTGCATGGATTTCTTTTGGGTATGTTGGCTCCCTCCAACTGTACAAAGACATGCATGTTAGGCTAGGTGGTAAATTAGCCATGGATGTGAGGTAAGTGCATAGAATAAAGCAATGTATGGTTAACACTTGTTTCACTTCCAAGAAGGCAGACTTACTTACTTCTCTAGGCTTTGTGACAGTCTTTCAAAGTCTTTCTTTGAAAATTGGTTACTTTTTCACTAATTTTCAGTCCAGTGCTTGTAGCTAAACGCTTTCAGAGGATGTTGTTCTATTTGTTAAGCCACTGAACACTGACTCATGCTGAGGACCAAATCAGATAAACAGTATATGAGGGAGGGAAGCAAGGAGAAAAGACTGAGGTATGGAAAATTACACAAGAATTGGACTGAAATTCACTGGCAACAGATCTTATGGAGTGATGAATCCAAATTTGAACTTTTTGGTTGAAATCATCATAAATCATCACATCAGTGGTACAAAGAAAGCCCAGAGGTTAAACAGTGAGTGTCTTTAGCCTTCTGTAAAACACGGTGAAGGTGCTGTCATGATTTAGGGCTGCATTTTCCATTTGTAGCCAGTGGTCTTGGGGATCTTGTCAAAACTGATGAAATTCTGAATACAGAAAAGTTCAGTCAGATTTTTATCCACAATCCAACAGCATCTGGAGAGCATCTGCTGGGTAACACCTTCATTTTATTTTGTTGGCGGAGAGTAGTAAAAAGAAGCAAACATCCCTCAAATGTGTGGAAAAGTCTGAATTTTGAATGGGATAAAAACTGTTACTGTTAGTACTAACATCAAAGGGGGGGGGGGGGTTATTTCTATTGAAGTTTTTATGTATAAAAAGTGTTTTTTATTATTTTATTTTTGTCAGTTGAACATTGCATTGCAAGCCTCCACCCGGCTAAAACTTACATCTTTTAGCTGCATCTGGCACAGTGTATACATTGTCCATCGTTCCTGCCAAAAAAATAATCATAAAAAGGTTATACTACTAATAAAGTACATACAAATAAAATTAATTGAAATTAAAAAGTACTTATTCCCCTTCGAAAAGCAGAACAATAAAAAAGGTAACCTATGGAAGGGAAATGCAGTCTATAACGTGCCACATTAAGCGCTTTCCTGAGTCTACAGGCTGAATAGACATCCTTAGGAAAAGTCCACTTCTCGAAGCCTCACGAGGCTCTGTCAGTATCTAGCAGTTTCGTCTCTCGCCTGTTGATGTCAGTCTTGCTCCTCTACCCCTCGGAGTCCCCACGCTCACACACATTTACACACAGCCACACTCTCGCAGCTTCAAACCCGGATGGATGACTTCACCGTTCTGCCTGGGTTTCCTTTATGATCCCGGGATCTCCCACTTCCCTCGCCAGACATCAGCCAGCAACACAGGCGAACACATCTCTCTCTCTTTCTCACACGCACACACAGATACGCACACACAGTCACGCTCGGTTCCTCTGCTGCCGCTGCAACACATCCAGAGACCACAGAGAGACCACAACAGCACCCGGACCTCACGCACCGACTCCCCTCATCCACGCAGACCGAGGATCGCAGCAGGAGACGGCGCTCTCAGACGGAACTGTACTGGCACCACCGGGGAAGAATTTCAACAACTTTTTTTGCTTGATTTAAAAATAAAAGAACTTCCCGAAGCTGGTGAACCTTCTTTACTGTCGTGCCACGATGTCTGAGGTGCTGCCATATAACGAGGGGAAAATGAGCGGCTACGGGGCGGACAGCGAGGTCAGCCAGATGTCCTTTAGCTGCGGACTGCAGGACACAAGCGCCTTTTTCGCAGCGTCGCAGGCAAAAAGACCCCCAAAGCTCGGGCAGATCGGCAGAGCCAAAAGAGGTAAAAACGAATTCAGACGCTTGACATTTACAAAGAATGGCAGAATTATATATGCTGCGCAAAAATGAGCTAGTTATATGAATGGCGCTTTAAGTGACTTTGGAATTAAGTTCCCACATTACTGTCGTTTCCAGAATCTTCCGTGATTACAAGCAGCTCGATGCAAAATGCACCGCAGTTGTTGTTTTTCTCACAAGTGTCATTGGTCGTGAAAGACATCCAGACTGTTTACATTCACGCACCAGCGATAATATTCATGCAAGGACACACCCCGTGATGCAATCGACTCAAGTTTAGGGTTTAAACGAAGGGATTAAATAATATTAATAATAATAATAAAGAAATGGCTCGAGAATGAGTTGTTTTCACCGAGTGCGTGTGTGCGGGGATTGGGGATTTGCAACAGTAATAATAATTCACAAGCGCACAAGGGCCACATTTGCCCAAACTTACTTTTATTTAGTGCGCAATAGCCCACCCCCCCCCCCCAATTGGGAGCTCCAGGGTGAAATAAATCGTGACTTCTGATTGTGGCTCTGAGTAAACACCCTCTTCCTCTTTTTCTCCTCCACAGTGGTCATCGAGGACGACCGAATAGATGAAGTCCTGAAGGGGATGACAGACAAGTCTTCGCCCGGCGTTTAAACGTGACCGATGCCTTGCAGACTTTTTTAATTTTGATCACCGATTTGAAGCACTTGTCGGCTGTGCATGTTCGAGGATTGTGCGGGGAGGAAAAAAAATTCACGACGGCACGAAGCGAGGATGGGGTGATGAAATGAAATGGAGAGGAAAAAAGAGGCAGAGAAAAGGGAACGGAGAAGGCTGAAGAGATGAAGGGAAGAGGAAGGAAGAATAAGATGAGAGAGAGAAAGAGAGAGACAGAGAGACTCTGGGGAGGAAAAAAAAATAAAAGACCAAGATTTATCATGGGATTGCTGGCAATTCTCCAAACGAATCCCGATTTTAACTACAGCTGCGCAGCAGGATGTTGAGATGGCGGGCCCCGCTCTGTATCTCAACCTCTGCTGACTTTAATGATGGATGAACTTGTCATTAATTCACGACCATCTCTATTTTTTCCTCCTTTCCCCCCCTAAAGCGCTGTAAGCATCAAAAATACTGCAACTAGAGGCTGAAGCTAAATCCCAGCCCCATTTCAATAAGTTGTACAGTAGGTAGGCTAAGCTCCGAGACATCCCCCTCCCCCCTCCAATACCTTCCCTCCCTCCCTCCTTTAGGCTCTGCTTTGTTGATTCAATCGGCGACGGTGCATTCAAGGGAGCTGTCCTTTCAGCACCGGTCCAATGCATTCCTGTTGCTGCTAATGCTTTTTGAAAACAGACCAACCAAAACTCTACAGTCTGCTAAATAGAGGAGACACGTTGTATGTAAGAAAAAAAACAAACAAATATATATATAAATACATATATAGATATATATAGGAGGGTGCAATGTGAATATTTTCTGTTTTGGCACTTAAACAACAATAGGCTGCAGATTAATTGAAAAAACAAGGCTACATTCTTCTTCTTGCATCACCCATCAGTGGTGAAAGGTGCAGGCTGACACCTTCATGTAGCCGATTAACACCTGCACATATCTCTTTAAAAAAAAAATATTTTCTTTGCATTTCCAAATGCTCAGATATCTACAGAGGCCAGCAGGAACACGGACATTATAGTAATGTTTTAAATAACAGTCATGAAATTGATGGGAAAAAAACATTTGCTCTCTATAATTTGGTTGTTTAGATTTTGCAAATATTTGTGTTTCGTCTTCGATGACTTTAAAGATTCTCTCCATCTATTTGCATGAACTTTCACTCCGGTGCCAACGCAGGTGCCACCACTCTTACCCTGGCACGCTTCTTTTTAACGAAAGTCATATTTGTATTTTTATATCTAAATATTTGTTATTTAAATTATATGCTAGTCTATCGTCTTAGAATTCATCAACAGGAATATTTGTATTACGGAGAGGATATACAGAATGAGACTGGCCTTCAGAGAGGCAAAGCGAGGACTTTTTTGGGGGGGTTGGACTGGTCTCATTCTATATCAGATGTCGCACATTTTTTAAAGACTAACTGAATGTGTCTGGGGTTTTTGCACACATCAATGTTAAACTATTATTAAGAAATCGTATACTGTGACTTGAGCTTTGTTGATGAATTTGTTAGAAAATGGCAGTTTTAGAGTATATTGCACTGTTTACGAGTATCCTCAAATAACATGTTGTTATATGATCGATTTTTGGACATTACCGTTTTTGTTTTGTTCTGTTTTTCTTTTTCTTTTCTTTTTTTAATTTTTTTTTGTTCATTTTGTACCATTATTTTAAAGAAACTGGATATGGTTTGTTGTGCATGAAACCTTAATATTTTCAATAATGAAACATCGTTTTATGAAGCAAAAAAGCAACAAAAATGTCATGACATTCTAAGAATGAGTCATTGTATATTATGATGCCATTTTCACTGTATTTGGTGAATTAATAAATGGTGAAAGAAAATGTTAATGCGATTCGTTGATATGGCTTTTATCCCAAGACACTCCCTCTCTCTGTGTGCGAGCAGAATAACAAACAAACTTGGACTGCTTCTGTGAATCGCACTGCAGAAGGCAAAAAAACAACAACAACACATAAACGAAACAAAGGGCGCACCATGTGACACACACCGTTGCAGCACTGGGAATTGAAAGGCCTTTGTGCAATCGGTAGCCATCACCTTTGTGACAGTGAATACTGATCCTCGATTAAAGAGCTTGGAAGAAGCAGTGATCCAGCTGCTGAGTTGTTAAACAGCTCTTGTGCCGGCCTACACTAGTGAATCTGTTAAATCCAAAACCCCTAGGGAGCTACAATTGGCTACATGATCATCTATCAAAGTCTGGCAGTGTCCCTCATACTCTTGATTAGTCTATCACAGGCATGTTCAAACTCGCTTTAATTTCCCAACTCTGACGCACAGGTATCATAAGTATCATGGTCTTAAAATAGTGGTTGCAGCATTTTTATTTATTTTTCTTCATCCAATGTGCCCCCATTGTCCTGTCAGGTGAACTACACTTTAAACTATCACTTCGCCACCTCTCAGTTATCATCGGTTAACTGTTCCATTACTAGTCAGATACTACAATAAGCTTGTGGTCTATGCTATTTACCAGCCATACATATTATAACACAGGGATCAGTGAGCTTGGAAAGAAGGTTGACTGGACTTCTTTGAGTTTCATGAAGATACTAAACAAAAGAACTGAAACTTTAGAACTGAAGAAGCCTCTCGGATGAGAGGTGAAACGCCTTCAAAAAGATTAAAGAAGTCAGTCCAGTTGCTTTTCTTCAAGCTCTTTAGACTATACAGACCAATGATTTCACCTGTTGAGACTTTCTAAATCCTCAAGAACTGTTGCTCTTTGGACTTCCTAGCACTCCTTTTTAGTTGGTTGGGCTCATGCACCCATTCATGGCAACCTTTGATAAATTGTTTGCTGAGCATAATTTGCTGAAAGTAAGAACCCAGTAGCTTTGTAGCAAATCAATAGTAGACTTAAATGTCCTGGAATCTATGAAAACCATTGGTTTCTCTATATCAATTTGACTTTTCCCAAATGGTAAGTCGCTCCACAGCTTTGATCAATGATCAATGGTTTTTGATCAGTGGTTGTTGATCAATGCTCATGAGAATTTGAGTATTAATGATCAAGGAACTGTTCTCACAGCCCATTGTTCATTGCTGGTTTCAGTTATTGTGCAATGTACTGTTTATAAGATTGGGGAAACCTGCAGTCAGCTGAGATTGAAGAAGTCACTTGGATGAGTAACGAAACATTTCTCTAATTGAAAACGCTGCGTCCAGATGAACAGAATGAACCTCTTGGGAGTCACTCCACAGCTTTTCCCTATAGAAAGCCTCATTTTAACAGTAATTCTTGTTTGGGAATCATAGTTTTGTTGTTTGTTTGTTTTTATTTTTCAGGAAGAGCTGCTAATGAATCCTGTGCCAGCAACATTGTTTATCTTTTCGGGGAAACATGGTCAGGTAATATCAGCTCTCCACAACAAACTGAACAACACAGAGCCAATCACACTCCAGCTTCTATTTCTGGAAATCATGCAAGCTCAGTAATACATTTCATCAGTTTCAAACATCGAGTACCAGGACGGATCTATAAACAGCTACATGTTATGACAACAACAACACATGCATTTTTATTTTAATTGCACTCCATCCTAAAAGAAGAATATACGAGCGTCAACAAAGCGTCACGAGTGTAACCATCCACGTTCCCATCAGCGACATTATTGACTGTCCTCACAACATCAGCACTGTGCAGAATGAACAAATAGTGCTATTGATTATGTTGTTGTTGTTGTAGTTGGTCTATGTGTGCGTGTGTGTGTGTGTGTGGGTGACTGAGGCCGTGGACAATTACACATCTCACAGTAATGGGCAGTCCAGGCAGGCCGGAACCAGACTGACATATATGGGCTGATATTAAGCTTCATGCCTCTTACCCTGTCATCAGCGTGTCTCTGTACATGTGGATCGTTTAAAAGTCAGACTATCAATGGCGCTGCAGTGGCTGTTCAGATTCTGTTGTTCAGGATAATTATCAAATATGTTCATGTTCAGGAATTGAACAGCTTATGCATCAATCTATAGAAATTTAATTTAGATATGTAGATTCTCCTAACATGAAACACCTCCCTAACTATTAAAAACACAAAACTGACTATTTCACTGAGTAATTTATTCTTTGATTACAATCATCTTGTATTATCTCCCGATAAAACTTTGAGATTCAGTAGTTTCCATTAGCTTGGTGTCATCCAGGTCATGTTAGCCCAGAGTGTTTCAAAACAAGGCAGATGGACTTCTTTAGGTACGTGAAGACATTTCGCCTCTCGTCCAAGAGGCTTCTTTGGATCATAGTCACAGGTATTTAGGGCTGTCCCCTTGGGGCTATCCTTTTCAACCCCCACTCACACCTTGACTCAGGTGACCTCAATAGCTTAAATGGTAGTAGGCTGTGGTGCGGCAGGGATTTCACACCTTGGTCCTGGTGATGGTAATGAACCACAACTTTTTTAAAAACTTGGCTCATGTGTCGAGGATTGGCCTCCCCACAGCCTGGAACTCAAAGGTATTGAAAGAGTGTGAGATCATCTTGACAGAGAATGGGAAAAACAGCCAAGAAGAACCTTGAATGTCTTTTAAAGAGCTTGGAGAATTATTCCTGAAGACTTCTTAAAGAAACTATAGTACAAGAAATATTGCCTGAGAAAGGTCAGGCTTTGCTGAAGACTAAAGGTGGCCGTACAAAATACTGAATTTCAAGCTTGTTAGAATTGAAAAAAGTCAGTTTTTGCCTAATATACTGTATTTCCATCTATGTTTGCACACAGTTCAGAAAAATGCATTTTCCTGACACAATATAAAGAAATAAGGGGTGGCTAAAGACTTTTGCACAGCACTGTATGCGAATAAAAACAAAAGTCATAATAGGGTCTCTTTAAACTGCAGCATAAGATGTTTCTTTAACATTTCAGTGAACCTGTGAGCTACTGCCCTCTGATGACACACTCATTCAGTTCAATCCAGTCATCATTTTACAACTCTGAAGGTCAGAGGTCACATGACTGCTGGCTGGACTCGCAGATGTAACTCAGGCTGACGTAGAAGGTAGCCTGGGAGAGCAGGCAATGCTAGGGTCACGAGAGACATGGCATTATGTGCTGGGATGCAAACACGAGCCCCACAAACATGCAGAATGAGCACTGTCGATGTTATTGCCGTCAGACCCTCTGTTGTCATCCCTTTAGCACACAAACGCCACTTTCCCCAACATCCTGAGTGGGCATCCATTAATATTTCTCCTCCTGTTACATAATTCTGCCACGCAAGATAGCATACCATTATGCCCTCCCACGAGACGCACTGTTGAAAGCAGCAGCATCGTTTTCTCTTAGACTACGCTGCTTTTAATGCAGCTACCGCAGCTAGTCTGAAGCAAGTGGCTACACTGTGTGTAAGTGAAAGGAAAAGACGTTATTTATTAGGATAACACTGAACACCCTGAATGCCAGAAAAAAACTAATCTGAAAAAACCCCCAGTGATTTAAGCCACTTCAACTAGAGTTAAAAACCAAAAGGGAGTGTCCCTGAAATGCAAGAAAGAACACCTACTTATGCAAGGAAGTTCAGTTTGCACGCAACCACGGTATGTAGCTGCAAAGGTTAAAGTTGACACACACATACAGCTATGACCTACAAGGTGAGGGTCACATAACTCATGAGGGGGGGTAGCTGAGCTAGTATTACCATTAGCAAGCTAATCTGCAAGAAAGTTTACAGGCACTGCTGGGCGTGTAAGCTATTTCTATATTAGGAAAAGCAGAAAGAACCAGAAACAACTGCAAAGTCATCATGTGTTTTAAGGATCTTTAAAGAGTTGTTCTCAATGTGATTAAACTGGTAAGTTTGGCCCAATGTTATTATCAATTATAATATCATTTTAAAGGAAGTTTTATTTTTGAGTCTTTCTGGGCACTGACTTTTTGTCTCTTCACTCTGGACCAGAAAGGTCTTTTTCACAGCAGACATCTTGGCCTGTCACAGTACGGAGAACACAGACGATGATGGATGGATGCCACTTAGGGAGGTCCTGCTCCTCTGCAGGCTGGTCAACGCAGTGGGACACAGTGGAAATGAGCCATCATTGCTAAACATTTCTGCTGCTGTTCCTCTGATGATGTATGATATATGCCTTATGAAGAATCAACAGCAGGCTTGACCGATAAGTATCGCTGTATCTCCAACTTTGATCCACTTTGATCTTGAGAGGGCCAGACCAGTGAAACTGCATGAAACTGCATGATTTCAGTACAGTGAGGTCACGGCCATCACCAAAAAATAGTTTGTGATGCTTTGAGATTTGTGACATCGATTGTTATCCTGTTGGGAAAAGCCATCAGAAAATAGGTAGACTGTAGTCATGAAGGGATGAGCATGATCAGCAGCAATATTCAGACAGGCTGTGGCATTTAAATGATTCCTAGTTGGTACTAAGAGCCCAAACTGTGCCAAGAAAACATCCTCTGCAATATTAAACCTCCACAAGCAGCCTGAAGTTTTGATACAGGGCAGGATGGATCCAGGCTTTTAAATTGTTTACACCAAATTTTGATCCAACCACCTGAGTGTCGTAGCAGAAATCGAGACTCATCAAACCAGGTAATGTTTTTACATTCTTCTGCTTTCCACTTTTGGTGAGCTCGGTGAATTGTAGCCTCAGTTTCCTGTTTGTTGCTTACAGGTGTGACACCCAGTGTGATCTTCTGCTGCTTAGACAATCTACTTCAGAGTTCAACAAGGTATGTTTCAGAGATGTTCTAATAAAACTTACCTGGGATGCAAGCAGGCAGCAAAGCTGTGTTGTGATTCTGCTTAAACACAAATGTGGCAGAATAAATCCAGAGATGTTGTGTTATAGCATGCTGTAGACTGTTTGACTTGCATGATCCCCCACACAACACCCACACACCAAACCATTGAGAGCCAAACGACGCTTCCAGAGAGGACAGGGCGGTGGTAGAGACAGACATGAGAGATTCAGAGAGGCATTGAGTGTGCAGTAGATTAGTGTTGTTGCTGCCCTTGGGCAACAGAGCATAGAGGACAATTAGCAGCAGGAGAGAAAAGTCCAGCTCCATTTTCTTACACACACACACACACACACACACACACACACACACACACACACACACACACACACACATATAAATACTCAGCACTCACTTAATCACAGCTTGAGACACCTGGATTTCTCAGGGGGAGAAACAAAAACTTTTCAGAAGGAATATTTTTATGTTTATGTTTAAACCTCTTCTGTGTATGGCCTCTGCCTCACTCTGTGGTTATATAATATGAGCCCAGTCGAGTTAAATCTCACTGTCAGGGTCTGTGCTACTGCACATCAGTCATTCCAACTCACAGAGCTGAAAATTAAATTTAAGGATGGAGGAAGATATTCGTATACGGACGGGACGCAAACTAAAGTAAGAAAACTGAACCCAAAGGAGAAAGAAGTGGGGAAGATGGCATCATGCTGCAGGGGACAAGAGAGCAGAAAATATAACTCCATGAACAGGGACATACCCAACCTCCACACATGGAGTGCTGAATCCATCAAATGTTATGTACCAGAGCTGCAGAGTGGCTGGCTGCTGCCCCCACAGCAGCCTCTGTGGTCAATATCAAACCCGCTGCCATTTAAGAATTACATAAGAACCCTCCTGCTATGCACATCGAACAGGTGCCAGGCCGTACCTGAACTTTGCTGCTCAGAGAGCAAGGGCATTACAGCCATTTGTCACCATGGAAACCAGATAGTGGTCAGACAACTATCCAGTGGGGTTTACCCAGATTTTTAAGTGTATGCAAGTATTTGTTGTAATGGGATAGCCAAAAGTAACAGAAAGCACAAGGGTGGTAATGTTACACCCACTTTAACTTCTAAAAAACGATACCGTATGATATGTGATATACTGTGCTGTGAAAAAGCATTTGTTCAAATATTTGTCACACTCACATTTTTCAGATCAAAGAAATTTTAATATTGGACTTAGATTACCCAATTAAATACAAAATGCAGTTTTTAAAGGATGATTTCATTTATTAATAACGGGAAAAAAGGTTATCCAAACCTACTTTGCTCAATTCCCCTGCAAACCTAGTAACTGTTTGTGCCACCCTAAGCTGCAAGAGCTCCAATCAAATGTTTGCAGTGACTGGCTAAAGTCTTTATTGTTCTTTGGAGAATTGCTTAATTCAGCCAAATTGGAGGGTTTTCAAGCATAAACAGACAGTTTAAGGTCACGCCAAAGTATCTCACTCTTATTTAACTCCGCGTTTTTGAGTCATTCAGAGCTTGCTGGTGTGTTTCCTGGCATAACCCAAGTGAGCCTGAGCTTCATGAACTGGTTGCCAGACATTTTCCTTCAGGATTTTCTGGAAGAGAGCAGAATTCATAGCTGAAGTCATGCTGAACCAGCAAAGCAGCCCCAGACCATCACACTGCCACCACCATGCTTGACTGTTGGTATGATGTTTTATGAAATGCTGCATTGGTTGCACAGATGTAACACAATGTAAACCTTACAAAAACTTTTAAAAAATCAGTCCACAGAGTGTCGATGGTGGAAGTGCACGCAACCATGGCTTTTTGTCACTCCTGGGACTGTTAAAGTGTGTGTTAAATCTCACCACTAGTAGACTGGAGACAGCTGAATTCTACTTTCTTGCCTTTCCCAATTCAATTGCATAATCCTAGTTATGGTGGCTGTTAAAGATATCCTGAAGTTTTCTGTTGGCAAGCACTGCAGTTTTTGCCGCCATTATCTGCTAGCCTCTGTTAGCTGCAGTTAGCCTCTGTTAGCTGCAGTCAGCCTCTGTTAGCTGCAGTTAGCCAGCTTTAGTGAAAAGGTCTTTGAAGTGGATTGAACATTGTTGGACTCAGACACTTGGAATGGAATCAAACTGTTATCAAAGACAAAGTGTGATTTTTAGGACACTTGAGCCTAATGTTAGCTGCTACAATGTTAGCTTATAACCAGCTATTATTTAGCTGGCTTTGTCATCAGCTGTTCAGAAACAGAAGGGTCGTATGTCTAATCTGCTAACAATAAATGTTTGTGCACCTATTTGTGAATTACAGCCCTGACTTCAGTTCAGAAAATAAGGCTTGTGTTAAGAAGGAAGAGGATGACATGTAGACACTTGTGCTGACTCTTTCCTTTGTATTCTCACTTCTTTTGTGAGGTGGACCCTTTTCAGATGATAAAATGTAGTTATGATGATGCATATCTTGATTCTAATGTGCAGACACGACTTAAAATTGACCTCAACTGGGTATGCTCATGGGCAAGCAACTTGGCACTAGCAAATTGTTGTCAAGCCAATAAAAGTTTAAGAGTTTGGTTTCAAAGTGAGATTCAGCCCTCTTACATTTCAAAACACCATGAAGGAAAAAGTGGTCTGAATGGGACTTTGGTTACTACCCCCATCATTTATACTTTCTATGCCAAACAGGGTACCATCAATCCTGCATAAGACCTCTATAGTCATCAATAACTCCCAGTTCTCCCCGTTGTTCAAAAGTTAATAAAAACCAATATTTCTGTGCAGTGCAACAAAAGCTTAAAATAAAATTCAACTCTTGCCTTTTTTCATATTACGATAAAGCTTACACAGTGCACATAGTGCTTTTCTATCACTCACACCTTGTTTTAGTGGGTTTTTTAATACTTGCATGATATTTTTTAATTCTTCTGATTTTTCTTATAGTTTCCCCTTCTTTTACAAATTTTGCTGCTCTGCTGCCAGTAGACCTGTCCATGTTTCTGACTCATCTTAAGCTGCCAACATGAATTCTTTTATATCCTGGATATGTTGAACTTGCTGTGTTGTACAGGTTAGCCCACAAGTGGGAAAACAGGATAGACTCGGAAAAGGAAATATACCAGGGAAACAAGGCAGAGGAGAAACCAATGAGGCCAAGGAAGACAACAAGGAAGGCAACAAGGAAGGCAACAAGTAAATGCAAAAGAGCTGAACATGCATAAAGAAAGTGACAAAAAAAACAAGGCAGAGACACAAACAGCAATGACAGGAGGCCCCATCTAAGAAAGCTGAGGGGAAAAGAACAACCGAAAAGAAGACAAGTTTCGAAAGGAAAAATCAAAACCATGGCACAAATTTTTTATGTTATTTATTTATTTTGTTAAGCGTGATTACATTCAAGGAAACAACACTTGAAACAATCATGAATCAGTTAATTCATCAACAAGCAGGGGAACTCTTTCCTCGGGAATGACAAGATGAAAAGCTCCAGAGCAGCTGTGAAGCAAAGCTTGAGGTGAGGCTGTTTTGTAACCTCAAACTCAGAAACCAAAGCTATGGTTTATTAAAAACAACAACAATAATAATAAACTGGTGATACTCAACAACAAAAAAACCAGATTGAACACAAAGGCATAGAAAAAAAATCACACACCTTTTTTTTTCCTCCACGTTTTAAAAATAGGCAGTAATTAGATCTCAGTGGAGAATTAAAAATAAATGATTTCTACTTTATTAATGTGGTCCCCCCTCCAGTCACCAGCCTTCCTGTCTGTCTGCACGCCTGGTGCTCTCGCTCCCCTCTCTCTCCTGTCTATATTTAAGCAGCAGAGATCACAGGACCTGCACTTCATCTCATGTATCCTCAACAAATAGCACGCAGGGCAAGCTATTACTTGTATGTACATTTGTATGTGCACAAAGGTGTGTCAAATATGCATATCTCCATTAGCAGCGATTGTCTGGAATCTAAAGCAGACACGGGGCTCATGCAAACAACCCCAACAGAAAGGGGAGACTGTGACTGACATATTGATAGACTCTAATAGTGACTTTAAATGCAGGCTGTTGCTGCTGTTGGTATGCACTACGTCTAGACATGCAAGCTTGTCTTGCAATCTGCATAACATTGGCAGACTAGTACTGCACTCCAGAATGCAGAGATCGCTGAACTGTCCTGATATATTGTCGAGACAGGCATGACACTGGGATGTGAAATTGGTTTATAAATGATAAAAGTTTCAATTACGAACTGAAGAAGAGCCGAAGCTGGTGTAGTAGCAGCACAGACGGAACATATTAACACAGAAAGAAGTCGCACCATGAGTCACAGTTAACCTAGGAACAAATCCTTCTTGATGATGTCATAATTACACTAATTGACGCAGCAATAAACATGTTAAAAACAAACAAAAGTCCGCCTCAGAGGTAGGACGGTTACTTAGTTTCCTGTGGAAGCGCATTCACCACATTCAAATAGGAAGTCTTATCTTACATAATTCGAGTGTGTCTTCTGTATCTCATAATGACAGGAAAGCCAGCTCTGTTACAAGTATAACAATTTTCTTGTAATTACAAGTTCCTGATGTTGTAATTATGAGAAAAGGTGAAGGTGGTTATCAATCATCGCTGTTCACTGAGAGACATTTGTTTCTATTATTTTCTTTCTATATGGTCTAAGACAGTGAGAGACATTCAGTGAGTCTACCTGTGTGAACAGCAGTTAAGTCATCACTGGATCATATTTTCTATATTTTTAACACATTTTTAATCAAATTTTATGGCCTAAAGATCAATAAAACTGACTTTGCGTTTCTTCTGCGTCCAACTGTCTTGTCTCTCTCTCATAATGTCCAAATCTTTGGAATAAAGTCAAACTTACTCTTGACAGAAATCACACTTAATAGTGCAAAAGTGAAAGCTCCAAATCATTCGTGTCCTAGCTTTAATCTGCCCGAATCTGGGAAATCACAAGATTTCCCACTCTTTTCTTGTATGTACGAGAAGGCAAGTTTGAACTCATGAAGAGATTAGGCCAAGTTTTTTTTCCCTCTTTGGGGAATGTGATGCACTTTTGAAATATCAGACAACTCAATACTCATCTGGGATTTTCCCACATAGGGGAGGATGGTCCGGGAAAGAGAAAGTTTCCAGTAAGCGGCAGTTCTCTGGGTCAAAATGCCTCGTTGATGCCAGAGATCAGAGAAGAATAGCCAGACTGCTTCAAGCTGAAAGGAACAGCAACTCAAAGAAGCACTCATTACGACCAAGGTATGCAGAAGAGCATCTCTGAAGCAGATGGGCTATAGCAGCAGAAGACCACACTGGGTGCCAGTAGTTCAAACAGTCTTAATATAACTAGAAAATAAGAGACTGGAAAACTTTGCCTGGTCTGATGAGCCTCAATTTCGACTGTGACATTTGAATGGTGGGGTCAGAATTTGGTGTAAACATCATGAAAGCATGAATCCATCCTGCCTTCTGTTAACAGTTCAGGCTGGTGATGCTGCTGCTGTGGCCTCCACAGTCATCAGATCTCAATCCAACAGAGCAACTCTGAGATGGGATTTGACGAATGTTTCCAGCACCTTGTTGAATCTGAGCCGTGAAGAATTGAGACAACAGATCAGTTAGCCATTTTTTTTCTTTGCAAATGAGAAATTTATTAAGAGTAACATTTGTTAATCATGTTTTCAAAATGACAAAAGGCACGCATTTGTCTATTAAACTATTGTGAATACATCTGGTCAGATGCAGGATTTTGTCTCAAACATTTAGATAAAATATGGATTTCAATTTCCATTTATACAGCAGTTCTCTTATCTTTAAAACATCTTAATTACATATGCAGAACATTTATCCAAATATGTATTGGTATCTTGATAAAATTAGACTTTAAAACTAATATCTAGTACGTCAAACAGTATAAAATAGTTACTCTGTTGGGTCTGTTCCCACAAACCCCGCTAGTTCTAGAGACTTATTCATCATGAAAGAAAACAAGGCAACAGCGTTCGATCGATTACTTGCGCAAGGGAGGCCTTTGGTCAAGAACCAGCTCTTGGAGCTCACGCTCCTAACCTGTCTCCAGCCCAAAGTCCTTCTAAGAGCAGCTTCCCTCGCAGCTATTTATTGACAAACTGTTACAGTTCACACAATAGTTTACAACACGTACCTCCCCTCTTAACCCCCCTTGGTTACAAAGATGAGGCACTGTATGTATATGTGTGTGTGTGTGTGTGTGTGTGTGTGTGTGTGTGTGTGTGTGTGTGTGTGTGTGTGTGTGTGTGTGTGTGTGTGTGTGTGTGTGAGAGAGAGAGACCTCCTGCTGGGCAGGAAGCTTACATCAAACAGACCTTCCAGATAGGATGTGTCTGTAATCAAACCTACAGCCCCTCACCCAAAAACTCAAGAATCTGAGGAGGGGGACTGTGGAATTGCTTTCATCCCACAGTTAAAACAATGTAGAAATGGATGGCAAGCATAAAAATGACAAACATTTAACAATCCACTCTAACATACTCCTTACAAATTCTTGATAAATACATAAAAACAGTAAGGCAGAAATTTGGTTAACAGTTTCCCGTTGCAAAAAATCACAATATAAAGATTACTTATTAAGGCAATCCTATATATCAGAGTCACCCTACAGGTCAATATTAGACAGGAAGTCTTCCTTATCATCATTTGTTATTGTAGTAATCCTGGGTGGTGGAGATTCGGTATCCTGCAGCAGCTTTTTCTCCAGAGCTGCATCTTCCGAGCTGAGCTTCTCCCCTTTGGTCATGACATACACAAAATATTCAAAGCCTTCTCCATAACTTTGATGTTTGATGGACCATTTATATTCCGTACGGGCATAGAGCCGTTTCCTGAAAAAAGGCTGGGCGAAGGTAACGGAGACAAACCGACCTCCACGTTTCAGGCAGCGGCTGATCTAAGAAGGCAAATAAAAAGCAGGAGAACCTTATTAGGACAAACAAGCACATCCTACAAGACACACATCATAATCATAATTTTCAACACGGTCACTACCACCTGACTAATAAGTATTTGATGATGCTGGGCAATGAATCTTCACGATTTATGTAAATAGAAAAAATTGGAATTATTTTATTTTGTGGGATTATTTAGTTTTTAGCCAAGAGGCAGGTGCAATGGGAAGGCAGGGACAGGACAGTGATATGCAACAAAGATAATGATAATATTTAAAGTGGACGTTTCAATTATCTGGTACATGCTTTAAACCTTTAGGCAAAGGCAAAGGAACAGCTTCCAAAGATTCAATCATAGTCCTCACAGGAAGTCAGCTGCTTTGGGCTCAGCATGGCATAATGTGGACTGATATCTAGTTAGTTGGTTTATAAGACAAGGTACTCTGCAGCAGGAACGCTATTGAGTAAAGAACGCTTTAAGAGCACTGCTTTAGGCTGCACTAAGTGTACTAGACCTTTGATGATGTCTTGAGTGCATTCTAGTGAAATATTCCTGTGAATTTAAAAAACAACTTTCTCAAAGATTCATGTCTCTGTGATTTAAAGAAAAACTATTGCATGGATCAGCCAATCAGGTTGCTTTAATGCGCACAAGGTGTTTTACTCTGTAAGCCTCTCAGCGACTTGGTGGTTGCATAATGCCCATCTCTGCGTAGGCTTGCTAAGACAATTACATGCATTTTCTGCAAAGCTAGACTTTCTAAACAAACCCTCGTTTTTGTTTAGAAAGTATGCATCTGACTGAGTGATCATCATTACTATGGTGGGTACAATGTTATTATAAAAGAAGGCTGGAGCTTGGAAAATAAAACCTGAGATAATCTTTTTTTTTTCTCAAAGTAACGGTGTGGGAGAAGCAATCTTCTAAAGTGAATTCAAATCTGAGTCATAATGTCTCTGTGGCTGCTGCTTCTTTGTTATACACCTTGAATTTTAATTACACTGACAGGCACAAAAGAAAAAAAGAAGTGTCTCGGTAAAGTTTGTCAACCACACGCTGCTAGAGATTCTCCAAGTCTTTTCGACTCTACTGGGATGATGTGAGTCTTGGGAGTCCAAAACCTCCCATATGTGTTTGGCTAGGTTAATGATCAGTGACTGTGAAGTTCAAAGTGCACGATTTACATCATTTTCATCCTCATCAAACCACCTCAACCCCTGTGGGTGGAGGATAGTGTCATCCAGACAGAGACCACTGTGATCAGGACAGAAGTGTTGCATCGCAGGATAAAAGTGACCATTCAGAACAACTTTGTATTGATGTGCAGTGACCATTACCTCTGAAGGGACACTATAGAGCCAGCTGATCCTCTCACTGTAGGAGTGAAAGGTTAAGTTTTTTCCCCTAACATGTCACCCATCTGTTACATCTGTCAAATACCAAATTATCTCAAACTGACAGAGCAGACTTTAAGCACTGAGCTTCTCAGTCTACAGTGGCTGCTGCTTAGTCACGCGGTCTGATAACACGGTGTGACAGGATGAAAACTTAGAGGGTCCCTGCATATGAATAATTGCTACTTTGATTCTCTCACCATACCAGCGTGTTTATCCTTTGCGAGGGATACACGTGTGCATCAGGATACGGCAAGTTTCACAAGAGGCAGAGCTCAGGCAAGCAGGAGTATAAAGACACACACGCACATTTAGTTAGACATTAGCAGAGAGTTTCTCCAGAGACATAAGTGTGTGTGGGAGTAAAGAGACACAACTCACAGAATTCTGTGTAGACACAAACTGAGCATTTTTTTGTGTTCCATAAATCAAACATGTCAACAGAGTGAATAATAGATTGTAGGAGCAATATTACAAGTCTGCAGTAGCTTTCTTAAATCTATTATCTGATATGACATCAGAAGATAGTTCAGTAATCTGTCTGTTAAACTCAGATCAAAACTGTTACTGATGATTCAGCCGGGGGTGGGGGGTGGGGGTGCTCTGGAAAATGTGAAAGAGGGGATATTTTCATGACCTTTAAAGCTTTTTCTATTGATAAAGAACCCCCCTCAATTAAGTAAGAAACAATTAAGTGACAAAGTTCCTGTTTTTTCACTATTTGCTGTTTTTACAGGGGATTTGCATAAAAAAGGACATTTTCTTTTAATTAAATAAACTTTATATTTTATAATGATGGGACAGTCTGACAGTCTGTAATTTTACACAATATCACGTGTTGCTGGTTCAGGACACTTAAGGTTAAAGTAGTCTGAATGGGGCCTACAATGTAAAATGAGGTTGACATCCCTGGTGTGAAGTGTGATTGAATACTGTCAGTGTTTACAGATTTGGCTGTGAGACTTCGTGTTAATGGTACTCAGTGCATGTGTGCGTCAACTGTGTTCTCCTATATGCCCAAGAAAGATTGCTCCAAAACAGGCCTGGGCATTGTGCGCTCCCCAGAAATATGCGGCCCATTGGAGAAAAAAGCTTTGGACCTAACCTGTTGGTCCCGATTTTTAATTTGATCTAAAAATGATCTGAGTTTGTCCCAAATTCATTTGAGAATGAAAACAACTATTAGATAAACAGGCTATGATATCTGTCTGAACACACAGACATCTACTGAAAAGACAATGCAGAGAGAAGCTACTTCATGGTCTTTCTGGGTGGCTTCTTGCCCGGGTCCTGAGGGCAGAGAAGCTGGTGTTGAGCTCACGTGTGACTGTCATGCAAGCTGGGATGGAGTGGCTGCGGTCTGTACAGTACTGTGACAGAGTGTGGAGCCAATCCTCATATACTGCTGGGGTCTTTTGAGAGTTGCTCTCAGAGGAGCACGTGTATCCTGCTCTTCTCACATGATTCATCTCCACCAGCATGCAGCCTATATATGAATTATTCACTTTTCACTGTGACACAGAGGAAAAACGAGAGGAAGAGTGGAGGAGATGTTGGATATGGGATGAAATATGTCATGTAAGGCACAGAAACAAGAAAGAGAAGAAGATGTTCCAGATGAGGGACACAAGATAAAAGTATTTAAAACTGAAACCTTTTTATGTTCAGATTTACAACATTTGGGTAAAAGCAGACAACTGCACTAGCTGTCTTCCTGACAAAGCTAAACTAAGCTAGGCTGAAATAACTGTCAGCCAGTCGGGAAGCGCAGAATCCAGACTTCAGTGTTTCTCAAAGCTGTGTTAACTGAGTTTTGACCACAAGAGCAAGAAATAAAAAATGAAAACAAGATGGCAAACACACCACTGCTGCCTTTCCCCCGTCTACACAGTAGGAATGGTGAACATGTTACCTCACAGCTGTTTCCACTTAGCACACAAACATGACTGGTTTGAATCATGTTTCTCTTCAAAACATTTATCGAGAACACAAATGGTCCCAGTAAATGTTTTACTGTGTTCTTATAGTTTGACATGAAATGAATTTGGATGAATGTTTGACTTGATGTTATTATCTATCTAGGCTCTTTGAAGACGTCTCCTGTTGGTGGGGCTTCACTGGTGGAATATTTCACTCACCCTTAGGTGGAAGCTTGCTATTAGTAGAACACACCGCGTGGAAGGCCCTTATTGGTGAAATATTAATAGAAAATATTTAGTTGATTCATGGACTCTATTTTATTCCCTGATGTGGGCCTGTGTGCCAAACTGCGTTGGAGTTTTTACATAACCTTGTTGTGAAAATAAAGACATTTTAATTTTATTTTGAAAAGAGTATCTTGGAGTTTTTGATATTCAAGCCTATATATATCCCTTCCAAAGAGCACCTCAAATATGCTATGCTGTCAAAAGTATTTGCTCGTCTGCCTTCGCACACTTATGAACCTGAGTGATATCCCATTTTAATCCATGTGGTTTATTATGATATAAACAAGGTTTATGAGTGTTTATGGGAATTTCTGACCATCCTTCCTGAAGGGCATTTGTGATGTCAGACTGATGTTGGACGAGAAGGCTTGGCTCACAGTCTCCGCTCTAATTCATCCCAAAGCTGTTCTTTCAGGTTAAGGTCAGGACTCTGTGCAGGCCAGTCAAGTTCTTCCACTCCAAACTCGCTCATCCATGTCTTTTGGGACATTGCTTTGTGGACTGGTGTACAGAGATGTTGGAACAGGAAGGGGCCATTACCAAACTGTTCCCACAAAGTTAAGAGTATGAAATAGTCCAAAATGTCTTGGTATGCTGAAGCATTAAGAATTCCTTTTACTAGAACTAAGGGACCGAGCCCAACTCCTGCAAAACAACCCCACACCATAATCTACCCTCCACCAAACTTTACTCTTGCCACAATGCAGTCACACAAGTACCGTTGTCCTGGCAACCGCCAAACCCCGACTCATTCATCACATTACCAGATGGAGACGCGTGAGTCGTCAGTCCAGACAACACATCTCCACTGCTCTAGAGTCATCAAGTAGCGGTGTACTTTACACCAATGCAGCTAACACTTTGTATTGTGCTTGTGATGAAGGCTTGGATGCAGCTGCTCGACCATGGAAACCCCTTCCATGACGCTCATTATGAACTGTTCTTGAGCTAATCTGGAGTCCGCATGGAGTTTGGACATCTGCAGAAAGTTGATGACACCTGCGCACCGTGAGCCTCAGCATCCACTGACCCTGCTCTGTGATTTCATGTGGCCTTCCAATTCATGGTTGAGATGCTGTCATTCCTCTTTGTTACATTACCACTAACATTTGACTGTGGAATAATTAGTAGCAAGAAATTTTCATAACTGGAATTCACTGAGCTCCTGAGAGAGCGACCCATTCTTTCACAAATGTTTGTGAAAGCAGTCTGCATGCCTAGGTGCTTGACTTTACAGACCTGTGTCCATAGAAGTGATTGGAACCCTGAAATCAATGGTTTGAATGGGTGAGTGAATACTTTTGGTAATATATTGTAGAAATGGGTAGAATCCATAGAGTACAACTTATCAAAAACAATTGACATTTATTGGAAAAATTGAGATCTTTAGGAATTAAATATATAAATTTGTGTGAGTCAGTATTATGTGTATATTTAGGCTGTTGTCAGTCTCGGGATGCCAGAAAATGCTGTTTTCTTGAAATTGGTAGAGTCTCACAGAAATGCATGAGATTGTCCTTTGTCATCAGTGCTGTGAAAACCTACCACGGCTTTAACGAGACCAAGCTTGTCACATTTAAATGCATGTACCATGTGGCACCCCCTCTCAAGATTCAGAGTGGAGTGGTTTATTTTAATGCAAAACCACAACTAGAGCTGGGCGATAGAACGATAACGATATGTATTGCGAAATAACTTTTTCTCGATAGAAAAATTAAACTATTGCGATAGACCTCATCTCTCTTGTCCTCTTAAAAAAAAAAGAGAAAAAAAAAGAACAGCCAATCCAAATTAAGTAGCGCAGAGCCGAACCAATCACAGCCGCAGCGTCACGTCACGTGACTTGTTACGTACAGCACAAATGCCAAGGCGCACATGTGTATTTGTTTTTGCAGCCGGGCTGCCCAGGTAATGAAGGAAATGAGTTTGCCGACTAGAGAAAAATCAACCGAGAGCGTGAGCGAAGGTTACCGAAGAAAAAAACCGATGATGGTTCCAATGCCGGAGAGATTGTCGAACGGAAGGGCCATAGAAGTTCCGTAGTGTGAAGGTATTTCGGTTATTTCAAGTCTGACAAAAAAACAGAGTAGCGCGCACTGTAAATTGTGCTGAAAGCAAGTCTGGAAATACAATAAACCGGTGCATGCTCAATCTCTGACTGAAAGCGCTAATTCGTCATTCGGCTTTTGTCAGACTAAAGTAACTGTTAAAACTGTTTGAAAAGCTAAGCTATACAACAAGGAGAGATTGAGAATTTCCTTTTAGTTCTCAGTTTATTTGATATTGACAAAAGTTAGTCAATTTTGTCTGTTCTTCTGTAAAACAAACTAAGATTTATTTTTAGAATTAATATTTTGTTTCTAAGTGGAATTGACAATTTAGTAGTCTGTTTTGTTTGTTCTATTTTGAAACTTAAACGCTTTAGCGGCTGCCTTTTGTGTAGTTTGCAATATTTGCCTTTATTTATCTGAAACTGAAGTCTCATGTTCCTTAAGTACATCTACCCTGTTGAACTTATTATGGGAAATAAATATTTAAATCAAAACAAGCTGCAGATTATTTCACATTTTACTCGTGAGCAACGGCACATTTAAATCTTACAAATATAGTTATTTGGCTTATATCGTGATATATATCGTTATCGCCAGAAATGGAAAAAACATATCGTGATATGAAAAAATCTTCTATCGCCCAGCTCTAACCACAACCTAAACTAAAACTAAACCAAGCAACTTTGGGTGCTGAAACCTCGCCAAACAGTCAGTGAAAAAAATGAAACAAAGCACAAGAGAAGCAACTTGTGATTTTTGCCACCTCCACCCCTCGAGCTTTTGCTGCTCTTTCAAACAGAACCACCCGTACTGACCTAGCTGATGCTTGGAAGTAACTGTTGCCAAAGGAAACTTCCTGTGTATCATATAAATGTTCCTTTAATACTGTACATTTTAGCAGTTTTCTCAGAAAGTCCCTTGGCTGTCACATTTAACTTTACGCCAAAGTGCAACTCGCATTTCACTGAACTGCAGTGCAAGTTAACATCCTCCTGACTTCATCACTTCAGACATTATTCATGACATTGAGATGTATGGCTGCACTCTGTGCCTTTGGAGTGTAACTCCAGAGTCTTATGTCACAGGTGACTGATGTCACTGCAACCCAAGAAGACGCTGAACTACAGCAAACGAGTCAGCTATAACTACTGTAATACCCACTGTTTGACAGTGAGGCTGGCAGTTAGAGGATGGCAATAAATTATCTGATGTTTCAGGTCATTTTACACAATGTAATACATTAGTCATACATCAAATTACCCTGTGTGTTTACAAGATACATTACTAACCCAGATTCTCACACTCAGCATGGGCCTGTATGTATGCATACACTGAAAATCCTTATGAGGAGGAGGATGATGCTCTGAGTGAATTGAGTCATATTTATACAAAGTCTATATGCAAATCAGCTCGTGCATGGCAGCAGCTCTGACATGATGTAAATCACACACACAAAAAAAGAATCTAATTTCTTCAGGACAAGTGGAGAAAAAAGCAACAAACACAAAGAGTCACATATTGGAATTAACAGATGGATAAACTGGGATTTATATGAAAATGCAGTCAGAAAAACACGGAGGCTCTTTTCAGTCCATCCACTCTTTGTCAAACATCTGTAAGCTGATCCCAAGTAGGACACAGGGATCCTCCAAGAGGACAGGGGAAACCACTGTGGTAGTATTCATTTTCACACACTACTGAAGTGCTGCCCCAAAATACACAAACACACCTGAAAACGCAGCATGGCTTGCTGAGATACACAAACACACAATGACACGCATGGACCCACACACACCTACCCCCACACACACACCAACAGGTCATAGCCTGTTCTGAATTATTTAGCGTGGCAGTTGAAGCTTGTGTCCAAGTCACCTGACGTGTCTTGAATGTATAAAGAGGAAATATGAGATCCGGAGTTAAGTTTCCCATGAGATTTCCCAGGTACTCCCACTGACACCTTTGGGTAATTTATCTCTTTGTTATCATTCCCTAGAGGGAGTTCACAGGGAGAAGAAAATGGAGCACAGCGTTAGTTCACGCAGGCCATGAAGTTAAACTTCACCACAATCCTGGCATATCAGTTGATCTCAATGCAGCTGAAGGCTCAGCGGATACTTTCCATGCATCTAATTTATAAATCTAGGAAGAAAACAATGTTTAGGCTGCTTAAGTCCACTCACATCTGGTCATCTGTAAGCTGCTGAGCAACCCACCTGCACCCCTGCTCAACCTGACTTAAACCAGCTTTTAACTGATTCCTTGCTCTTGCTCTTCCCGCTGTAAGGTTTCCACGTATTGGCATGGAAGCGTGGAGAGGTATCAGGACAGAGCCACAGTGCCAAATATAAATAAGAGCAGATGGAAATAATCTTCTTTTGGCTATGGCAGTCCTGATGGAATTATACATCAGTAAGTTTTGAGCTAAAATGCATTTCGTTGTCTCCAGTGTCTTTGCAGCTTTGTCTAAAATGGGATTAACCTAAATTTTATATTTAAGGAGCTCTTTTCCATATTCACATAGTTTATTGTGCTAATCTAAAATTAGCATCCCTGCAACATTCATATACAATTTGTTAGCTATTACCTGCTTACATTTCTGGCAACACCATTAAGATCAATTTTGCACTGGTGTGGATAATACAGTTTACTGTGGCCAGGTAGTCTTGTTAAGCTTACTGATGAACCAAACTGACCCTATAAGTACAATGAACCTCAAAACGACTTATATTAACATTAGGCCTCTCTCTTCTGATTCCCTGTTAGTAAATGATTTAATAATTGATGAACATGTTGATTTATTCTGCTATACAGAAACTGTACAGGATGAATATGTTAGTTTAAGTGAATTACCACCTCAAAGTCATACTAATAGCCCATTTCCACTAGTACCTACTCGGCTCGACGGCCGTACCATCTAATGTGCGTAAGGTCGTTATAGCAACGACTGTACGTTTAGCAGCCAAAAGTCCTGTGACATCATTTGTATGCAACACAAACGCCACAACAAAGAACCACAATGAGACAATGGTACACCGGCTGCTTGGTTCATGGCTTTTTTGTCATATTCAGGGACCACATTGTTGTTTTTTGTATAGTGAAATCCCTTGTTGCCGGGTTTCAAAAATGGCAGTTTTGATTTTGGCGAAGGAGATGCTCTCATGACTCATTGAGCAATGCCACTGAGTAGCCAGTTGGTGGTATGCAGTCCGTTTACATCACATTTTTGGATCGCCTCAGATAACTTGGAATCCCAGCTGAATAGGTACTAAAAAAGTACTTGGTACCAGGTACTACCATCTAAAACCCTAAAAACCAAGTAGAGCCTTGCCGAGCCGACACGAGTAGGTACAAGTGGAAAAGGGCTATAAACTGTCAGAATCCTCAAAGCACAGGTCGAGGAGTAGGAGTGACTGCAATCTTTCACCCTAGCCTATCAGTCAACCAAAGACCCATTTGGTTCTTTATTTGAAAAGCTCTATTCTAATATGTAAAGGCCTGGATGAAATCTAATTTACTATGTCAAAATTCAAATAAAACTGAGGTCTTTACTTGGTCCTAAAAATCTTACTAACATGGTAACTTAACTATTTTATTAGGTATTTACTTTGGGGGCTTCCCATGATGCAATGAGCATTTCTTCTTCACTCGGGTCTTTTACCTGTCTGTCTGGTTATGCATCACTACTGTATTTAATCATTAGTAAATATTAAATTCATCCTCTTTCTCTCATAGTGTGTCTTTTATCTTGTCTCTCTACGCTCTCTTCTCTTCCCCTTCACTCCAACCAGTAGCAGCAGATGGCTGCCTGTCCCTGAGTCTGGTTCTACTGGAGACTGTTTTCCTGTTAAAATTGAGTTTTTCCTACCAAGTGCTTGCTCACAGGTGGTTGAGTAATTGTTGGTGTTTCTTTAAATTTTGAAGGGTTTTTACCTTCCAGTATAAACCTGCTGTTGTGAATTGGTGCTATTTAATAATAACTGAAATTAAATGATATGCAGCCAAACTAACATCTAAGATTTGAGAATAAAATGCAGGTTTTGTTTTAGTCTATTAAAAAATGTCAAGAGCCAGTGAGAGAGTTCTGGAAACTTAAATATTTTAAGGGGACTGAATCTAAAATGTGGTCATACTTTAGATTTTATAAGTGTGGAAGAAGGTTTGATTGAACATGGCATCTCTAATAAAACTGCTTTATGACCACGACATCACTGAGGGCTTTAGAGCAGGAAAAATATAATAGTTTATGTCTGCAACTTGAAAACAACCTGTCAATAGTGCAAATCAATGCTTTCTGTGCTACCTGTCTGCTAAAATCTGAACAGATTGTCAGGCTGCCATGTAAGCTGTATCTCCAGACAGTAGTTAAGTTTCCTCCCCCAAATAAAATATCTTGTTCAAAAATTGGCAGTCAAAGTGGTTGAAACAGAAAGAAACACTGCAGACTGCTAAAGTTCCCTCTGTACGTCAACAGTTTGGCTGATTGCATCACTGTTTTCTTAAGATTTGTTATGCAAATCATGCATGCCAGTGTGTACATTCAAATACAACCTACAACAAATAGAAAAAAGCCCCAAACTATTTGTTTTATATGTATTGTATGCATTAGAACTAACATACTACTATATTTTGCTTATGAGATAAAGTCTTATAATTATCTTGCATGAGAGTAATAGGGCACGTAATAAAGATGTTCTTAATAAAAAAGAACAAATATAATAAATATATATGAGGACTACCAGTCAACCTTTTTTCTGGATGACTACAAGAATTAGTCTGGTAGATATAACCTGAAGAATCTAGGTACTGGAAGAAACAGATCAACTTATTTAAACCTTTGAACTATTAACTTTGTATATGTCAGTCTAAGTCCCTGCCTGACCTTTCCACATTAGTCAGAGAGAAGATAAGCTGTGGAGCCAAGAAGAATGACATTTTATTCACTCAGCAGTCTTTCTTTCTCCAGGTGCGCACTCTGAATTTCTCCTATTCACTGCTTTGTCTTTCTGTCCTCACTGGGCTGCAATATCCTCGGTTATCTCCATTGTCTCTCCTCGCTGAGCTCAGACTCGCCTAAAGATACTGTATATGAGATAACTGATGGTCTCTGGTGGTCAGATGAGGACAGGGTGACAGGTGGTCATAACTGTGATTTCACTCTGCAAGACCTTTAAGTTGCATAATCTGGGTTCATCTGAGATGGAAATGTTAAGTTGCTCATGAGCCCTGAACTTCTCTAGATATTACTCAACGGAGGTGCAGGCAAGGAAGCAAATGTCTGCACAAATAAAGATTTATTATAATATTAATTTGGGCCAGTAATATAACAGTGGGTCACAGCTAGCCAGCAATTGTCCCGCATCCTGTCTCTATACTCAGGCAGCACCCTCGCATAATGCAGCTGATGCAAAATACCACAAATTGCCAGCTACTGTGGGTTGTATGCGAGAGGACGACTTCAACAGAATGACCTTGTCTTCCAGACACACTTCAACCTTCATCCTTTCTTGTTCTTGTGCATCAACAACAATCTCTTTCTGATAGCTGTTCATGTATTCATTTTATCAGTTCTATTAAACATTTCAATTAAAAACAATTGTTAAAAATTATGAACCAACACAGAAGTTGGCAATTCCCAAATCATTTAGTGAGTGGTGTAGATGGCTTCCATCCATCCATTAGCTCGGCTGTCACAGGGCAAGAGAGTACAGGTTGAAATGCCATTGCAGGGCTAACACAGAAAGACAAACCATTCACACCTACAACCAAATTAGAGTCACCAATTAACCAGATAACTAACGTGCATGTCTTTGGACTGTACCTGTAGAGAACCCATGCAGGCACAGCGAGAACATAGAAATGCTACACAGAAAGGCCCCGGCCAGGTGGTGAATTCAAACTCAGAACTTTCTTGGTGTGAGGCTATCGTGTTGTCTTTGGCGTTATATTTGCAATTTAAATGTACACTCACCAGACAGATTGTTTGGTACATCTGTTCAACTGCTTGTTAATGCAAATATCTAATCAGCCAATGACAACTCAGCAACTCAATGCACTGTCACGAAGATCTGTTGAAATTCCAACTGAGAATGGGGAACAAAAGTGATTCCAGTGACTTTGAACATGGCCTGGTTGTTAGTGCCGGACAGGCTGGTCTGAGTGTTTCAGAAACTGCTGATCAAGTGGGATTTTCCCACCTCTAGATTTTATTGAAAATGTCCAACGTGGACCAAAAGCTCTGAGGAATTTTTCCAGCACCTTATTTAATCAGTGCCATGATGGATTTTGGCAGAAAAAGGGGGGGGGGGGCTTAGATGGTTCTGGTGACTGTAGGGTTGAAATGGCATCCAAATAATTTAAAGCTGATGAACTTTATTAATGTATACAATTGTATGTCTGTGAGGGAAAAAAAACAACTAAAAACGACTGAAACAACAGTGCATATAGGATACTGCTGTGATCATTTTCATATGTCTTTAGAAATATACTGATTACTTTCATAGGAGTTTACATACATAAAAAAGAAGCTGAAAGGGGGAGGAGTTCATCCTATACTACCTCCATTTCTCAGGTCTTTCCTTGCTATTAGAAATTAAAACTCTGTGGACTCAATATGGAAGATATAAAATGTGAGAGATGAAATTTAGAATGTTTAAGGGTTGATGTGAAAGTAAGGAATCTACAAGTGAAATTTTATTCAACACCATGCAAACGGGAATATGTACAACTTATACTTCTGTCATTTCTCCCCTGATAACACCTGTATTGTAATCCTATCCTTTTTCTTATTTTTCAACCTTTAAATTCACCAGCAACAAAAAAAGTTATATTTTGTTGCAACGTGGATAAAGTAGGAGGCCAGATTTTGAAAATGAAGGAGAACGTGCTGAATAAAGAAACTCAGTGTCAATTAACGTGTTCATCTTAAAATGCTTGTTAAGTAAAAAAAAGCCGCCATCTGTTCCAAGCTGAAGGTAGAAGCTGAAGTATGGGGGTGGGACTGTGAGGGGCAGGCAGAGGTGGAGGTGGCGCTTTGTGCGTGCCTGAGTGTGTGTGCACCCACTTCACTGTGGGTGAGGCAGAGCTGATCAGTGGGTAGAGACAACAACAGAGCGCTATCTCTGGACAACAGACCTGGATGGACCACAGCCTACTGTCTCCCTTAGACGTACCGTTAACACATACACACACCCGCACATTCACTTGCACGCCAATCACACACACACACACACACACACGCACGCACACACACACACATTTGAAGTGGGGCGAAGATATTTTAAAAAAAGCAGGGAGGAGGTGCAGTTTTTATTTAGGTCATATTTTCACATCATATTTTATAATTTCCCTCCCATCTTGTTTACTGGGATCATGTAGTTCTGCAGCCCCCTCCCTTAAGGAATGTGCATTTGAAATCTACCGCCTCTCTTGCTTTCCATTTCACCTCACCCGAAGCCTGCAGCCAAGCATGTGGATGGCAAAAACGTGTAAACGTCTTGAAGAAACGAAGAGGGCGTGGGTGAGAGGAGCGTGGAGGAAAAGAAGGACAGGAGAGAAAATAAGTAGAGGGGGGGGGCTTACTCAATGTGGGTCTCCTAACAAAGCAAATCTGCTCTTCCCTTCAGGGGTGCAACAGCCTGCTTTGTTTCCTTCATCCCTCCATCCACTGTTTTATCCATCCCTTTCTCTCCTGCTTCTAAAGAGCCAAATGTGCAGCTGCTATGAGGAACCATCTGCCCCGAAGAAGCTTCATTTTATGTGCACGCGCAACTTTAAACTCTGTCTACAACAGAAAATATCAGCGACTGAAGGTCCAGCTCTATCTGAGTTGAACTGGTGCACATGACAAGCACAAAAACGACACAATAAACAAGCAAAAATTTGATTACGCCTTTAACGTTTACACAGCCCCTTATTCCCACCGGAAAACTTACAGTACTTGGAGCAACAATGGATAACAGAGGAAAACGTGACAATGTTGGATTCCCTCTCCCCATCCTCATCTCCGCCCTCCTCCTTTTCACCCACCCACCCATCCTGCCCTGAATTTTCCTCTCCTCCTCACCCCACATCGCCTCCTCCACCCGCTGACTACACAGATAAATTATACATCAGAAACCTTCTCCTCTTTTCCGCTCTCTCCCTCCACATCCACACACCCCCTTTAGCTTGCTGGGACAAAACTGCTTGTTTGTGCTCGACTACATGTGCGTGTGTACTTCCAGCTCGTGATGCGCTGCCAAAGAGCTGCGCCGATTCCAAAATGACTCAACACCTTTCTGACACAAACCTGAGTGCAGGTTGTGCGGCGGGCTCGCGGAGGCTCGAGCTACAGTGGCAAGACGACGACGACGACAACAACAAGAGCACGCCTTTCAAATAGGCGCATCTCTCCCTCTCATACCTTGTGTTGCCATGGAGATGAAAGTTTTGTGCTGGTCACAGTAACATATGTAGGTCAAAGCGGGACACCTCTCAAAACAAAAACACCAGGCGGTGGCGACGGGAAACTCACGCCTTCATTAGGCGAGGAGAGAAAGTGAAAAAAGTTCAGATAACGAGCAGCCCTGATATGAGAAAACAGCTCCAACGACGCAAAAACACACTGAATATTTACTGTGGAAATAAACAGAAAAATTTATCTGAGATGTAAGGCTTTCTTCTTTTTTTTTTAAATCACTATGGCGAGCGCACTTGTGTGTCAGAAGTTTTTCTCGACAGCCTTATTAGTGCACTGACTTTAGGTGTATGCAGGAGTTCAATAAAAGACAAGGAGTCACTATTATCTGATACTAACTGCAGCTCTGAACTGGGTCACTGCTGATGCATTTACAAAGGGCTTCTTCAATGTTGAAGAAAGCTGAAAAATGAGGGAAACTCTTGTCTTCGGGCTAAATTTGAATGGCGTATCCATGCTGTGAGACGTGATATTAGCATTAGTGTGTGTGTGTCCGTGTCTAATTAATCAGCATCTTCAAATTCGGACGCCATATTCTCTCCTCGTGGCAATCTGGCACACTGAGCTAAAATTAAAACATCTGTGTCTTCTCCTTTTCATCCACTACAACCATCTCAGGCTTTTATCTCCCATTTCTTCTTTAGCTCTTGCTGCCTCCTCACCCTTCCTGCCTTCCCTTCTCCACTGGGGACCAGACAGAGGTTTGCTTTAATTACTGAACTACTTTTCACACCGGTGGAAAAAGACGGAGACACTCATCAGACAACCACACCCGCCCACTGTTATGCTCCCAGCATCCCTGCGCTGCCTTTCATGCACTTTTTCCCTTGCGTTTGTGTGCCTGCATAAATGTTTGCTTTGTGTTTCATTTTCGTAAAGCTTCCTCTAAAAACGCCTCATACGAGGTCGCTGCTTATAGCAGATACACAGCAGAACATCGCTGCGGTCAAAAATGCTAAATTAATTAAGCGATGTTTGCTATTCTTGGCTCGGTATGATGAAATAAATGATGCAGACTTTGAGAAAAACTTGGATAGGAAGGCACAGAGTCAGCGAATGTGTAATTAATAAACTCATCTGCCTTTCAGAACAGTTGGAAAAAAAATTGTAAAGCTTCGGGGAAATAAGAACTGCAGAGAAACTGGAGCAAAACGTGAGCGCCTGGTACAGTGACACGTTTAGAAGACGGCAGAACAAGAGGAGGGAGGGTGTTCCCCTCTTTTTTGTGGTTCACTCCTTTTCACACCCTCTACATCTCTGTTTTCTTATTCGCTAAATCTCACAACGCATTTTAATTTTAATGCCATTTGCACGGCAGCCAACGTTTTTGCTGCTTTAACCGTTCCTTTTAAGCCAGAAGGAAATGTAAACGTCAATGCACGCTGACATATATTCTGAATAGACCAAGAGCCAAAACAGAAACAGCTCCATCAATAGTTCTTCCTCTCCCTTTTAATGGCAAGCCAGGGATAAGGCACCTGGCAGTAGCTGAAGAAGAAAGCAGAAACAAGCAAGTGAGGCAGAGAAGGAAGGAGGCTGAAAAGGAACTAAAATGGGCCAGTGTGTCTGGCTGCTGAAGGGGTCTCTCGTGGGACTTGGAAGGCGGACAGGACAGCCCGGTGGAGGTCCCCGTAGCACACTAACACAGTCCAGTCCATTCAGTGGGCCAGTAGCACAGGAAAGCTGCTAAATATTACAAGACACAATAATAGCACCTGAGGAACTTAGATCAGATGACTGAGTGACAGTTTAAGAAGTTGGTGTATGATTAAGGCTGTTTTCAACACATGAGGTGGCATTTCTTAACAACAGCTGCATTTGTTCATTTTAGAAAGGTTTGTTCAGCTACGATGACAGCTAGAAAAGAAGAGTTGACACAAATGCTTCTCTGTATGACAGACACACGAAGTCTAACGGAGGACCATCAGTGATGCGCAGAACCCATTTGGACTGAGACAGTTCCTAAACACATGATCGTGTCTGATGATGTAGCTCGGGAAAGGCTCCTCTGTTCCCTGCATTTAGACTCTCTTTTGCATCGTTTAGCTATCCTAACCCCAATAAACATAAGATACAGCGTTAAGAAGCACAGCGCCTGAGTGTTCTTTATGGGTCAGTTACACCAGCTTAGGAATTTATTGAATTTTTCTTATTGATTTGATCAGAGTTAATCTGCACTGATGAGCGCCGCACATCTACAACGCATCTGTTTGCAATAGGGGGTTCGACTCAGGTGGTTGCCAACTGGTTGCACTGTGGCTATATCCCTACACTGTATAAATGCAAGATTGCTATGTAAGCGCCTGTAAGTCTGCAACTACTGTGATCACTATTTCTTGAAGAAATCCATGAGATGCTGGCTGGAGTCTGAATGGAAGTTAATGTAAATTTCTGTTTACCATTCATTTAATTTGTATTAAATAAATATTAATACAAATCAATTACTGTAATACATAACATGATCATTTATTTCTAGCAGTTGGCAGCATTTGTGATATTCAGTGATTTAGGACAGCTGACTGCTGTGTTATCAGTGAAAGATTATATGTAACTGCCAGTTTGGCTGATAGCAGACTCTCTCCATCTTATTGCCGTGTCATCACCGTCTTGATAGATCGCAGTGGTTTTGAAGACAGCAGCTAACTGTGTGTGGTCATAGGTCTGGTCCTTGTCTTTGGGACAACTGACCGTGACTGTAGCTTTATTAAAACAAATAACCAAGCTGCTTCTGCTCCAGGTCAGCAGCACCAGACAGAACAGTATTTGCACAGACGAATGATGTTGTGAATCAAGACTGCCCACAGTGAAGGCATCATGAGGAAAAACCACTTTGGTTGTGCGCTTCACTCATGAAGAACAAATCAATATGTACGGTCCAGCTACAATACAAAATATACAATGTATGTATGTATAATGTCTTGGTGACTTTACTACACAGCTAGTGCATCCAAGAAATGCCTCTCCTCCTCTGCTGCTTTTATTTTGCACAGTTTGCTTTTATTTTCCACAACAAAATTTTCTCTTTTATAATGTCTGTAGATAGTTGAACATCAGAACTGTATCCCTCCTACTTTAAACTAATTGAACTTGACGTAAAATCGGGTAAAATTTGTGAACAGCAGGAATCGTAGCATGTTCCTCAGTAAAATATGGAGGGTTTATTTTTACAACCAAATAACATCCATCCATCCATCTTCTTCACATTTATATACGTCTGCTATATTTGCACAGATTGTTTGGCCAGCACAACAACCAACTGGCTGTATTTCGGATTGCTGTATCCCATTAAGGATCACGTTTCTGCTTCTTAATTTTATTTTGTGAATGTAGCCGTTTACAGGTTCATTTTGTAAACTCTGCTCTAAGAATGTCTGCAAAGGTTCAACCCTCTTTCATTCGATTACGATGCTGTCTGTTAGAGAAATCAAAGTAACAGAGAAATCAGAGTAACTGGTCAATTAGAGCAAACTAGACCATTTACTGGTACAGGACTGGTTTTTCTTTGAGAGTCACAAAAGCAGAAAGCAGAACATGAAACTGCAACAGAGATGCTGCATCCTGCAGAGCATCTCTCTTGCAGTGATGGCCCATTTGATGTATGCATGTGCTGGACAGATACTGCTCTGGTAGAGAGAAGTAGAGGCAGAAACTCCTTTACAGCACAGGACTATAGCAGGCGTAGGCAGGCAGTTTCCATAACAACGTGAAAAAAAAAAAATATATAATCTAAACAACTTCAGCCAATTTATTCTTAAACTTTAGGTGCAAGAAAGCCAGTCTGCTTACCTCATTACCTTCAATTAGATAACAAATAGATCATAACATAACAACTGCAGCTTATGCTCAGAGTTACTTAAGCAAAAAATCGATGCAAATTTTCGTCACCACCACCTCCTCACAGCTCCTGTACTTACGTTTCTTCCAGCTACAGCAGTTGTGCTTAGAGGAAAGAGACTGGTGACAGAAACAATGTAACATCATCTGTCCAAGATGCAGTTTATGGTCATCTCCCAGCTTTCTATAAAAATGTATAATATTTTTGCATTAAAATATTAATCCTGAGTAATGATCAACCGTACTTGGATGTCCACACTTTGGGTATTTTGGGTAGATACACATTAGTTGTTCTTCGCATCTATATCTATCCAGATCTGTATGTAGTGAAGACTTTGAAAGACGAGACAAAAAACATAATGCTGTCACCAGCATGTAGGCATGATAATAGATATTACATCAAAATCTCTCAGCTTTAATTTGACTAGGTTTGCATGGACATACAAATTAGTGTGTGGGAGAAAAAGCCATTTTTAACCACAGTCATGCAGCATGCTTTTGACATTACTGGACAAAAATAAATAAATAAATCTATAATAATCCTTCACCATATCCCTAACCTCCTCTATGCTTGGTTCTCAGGGGAGTAGGGGGTGTAGTACGATGGGATACCTCGACAATCACTGATTTTTCGCATAAGATTGGTGAGTAGTATGAACTACACAAAAGAAATCCAAGCCAGAAGTAAGATGTGGTTAAGCAGAGGACTTTCACCTCAGCCCTCAGTCATTTTTGCTAGAGAAAAACATTTATTCCCTGACTGGTTGGCAAGTGGTTGCTAAAGGTTGTTGGCTACACCAGTAACCTCAATGTGATTGCTTTGGCTTGCTGGCAGATTGCTGCTTGTCACCAGTACTTTGCAGGAAAGACGCAAAGACAAACAATCTGCCTAAGTGTGTAAAACTTCAAAAAGTACGATGCAAACTGGAAATGGAGACTGTTTGCCTTCAAAGTAAAAGTTGTGCCAACCAACCCATTTTTAAGGGTGAAACTTTTTCCACTACTGCTCAGAGTGACATTGGTGACTGTTTGCAGGTAAGCTGGCATCTTCCATCCAAACTATGGGCGGCTGCGGCAATTTGCTGGCAACCAAAGCATTTGCAAGGAAATTTTCTTTATGACCAATTTCACTACTTCGCAGCAAGTAACCACTCAGGGAATACTTATTTTTCCTTAACAACCAGTGGTTGTCAAGGGATCATCAACCAGTCTTTAGGCCTGTGTTACTGGGGCCTGAGACAGAGGTTAAAATTGTGTGTGGAGTCAAAGGTCAGTACTGACTCATTTTCAGACATGACTTCAGGAACTGCAAGGGATTTTCCACAAAACATTCCAAAATTGTATCATCCCAGTTACTTTCAATCCCTAAACTTTGGGCACAGTGTAATAGAAGGACTTAATCTTCCTCAAAGTTTTGTCTGTATTGATGTAAACATCAAATAAAAGCATTAAAGCTGGAACTTTTTATTTTATCAAAACATGTAACTCCTTGAAGCACAGTTGAACTGTCTAAATAAAGGTCCAGACTGCATATTATTTATTATATTTGGAATATAAATTGAAAATTAGGAGCAGAGAGATTGAGGTCTTAACCACTTTAAATTTGTGTCGGGTTTTCTGGGTCTGTGATGTCATTTAAACATTTTTCTGGGCCTCGAGCTTCAAAAGGTTTTGAGCTCCAAATGCTGCTAACCAATTAACGCATCAAGGCTGGGAGCTCTGTCTCTGTTGACGTCAGAAGACAGAAGGAGCCAATTAGTGTCAACATCTGCAGACTGCAACCTTTGTATTGGTCAGCATGAAGTCAATCTGGGATAACAGGATGGAGAGAGCGACCACAGCAATATTTTGTGAACTAATCCTGTTCAAATGTTACTCAGGGCTCAGTGATGGCAAGCTCGGCCCTGAAACTTTCACTGGAAGCATTACCATCAGGCAAATCTACTATCTTTCAGAAATTGACATTTAGAGGAATTCCAAACAGCACAAAAAGACTGGAAAGCAATGGCTGTTTAGTAAGGTAAGGAAACAGACCCAAACCCTTACGAGCCCTAGTCTCAGTGTGGTTCTCATTCAACAAATGGTTCACACTCAACACTACGGACACTATGAGAGAATATTCTCCATCTAAATTCTTGGATAAAGATCTAGAAAACATTGCAATTACCTCCCAGATCTCCCTGGACCCACCATAAAAAATAACTGCTTTTATTTCTTTTGTGACGTAGCAGCTGTTCATACAAAACCAGGCGTAGCCTCATTAAGTTCTAAAGCATAAAACTGTTCTTTAACTATGCCCTGACTGTCTCATTATACAGCAAGAAAACAAAACAAGTGTTAGAGCCTTCACAGCCAGGCAGTCATAGCTGCAGGGAGGAACTGGCGACAGGTTCGAGCTCAGTGTTGTGTGAATGTTCGGTATGTGAGGATGGAGAGGAGTAACTGCAAACGCATTAACGCAGTGATGACTACAGAGAGAGAGAAGCAAAAAGTGGTGGCTGGGATTGTAGACCACAAAGAGAAAGAGGATGAGATTTAAGTGTTGAAGTGTAGGTAGCGATCCTCCTGTCTTTTTACGTAGTCTGACATCCGAGTATCAAATACGTGATCCTGCTGCAGAATTAATAGCTGCGTACTGTATGTGTTACTGTAACTGTCTCTTTTTAAGTGTACCGTAGAAGAGTCTGACAATAATGCCCCTATAATCCCATAACACATGCATTTTCTCATTTCTTGATTAGGCTTATTCACTGAACCGTGTCCACACTGTAGTAGTGACCAAAATCTCCCTCACTTTTTTCATTAGTTCAGTAGTGTTGGGACCAGATAACATAACCTCTTATTGTTTTACTGGTATAAGGAGTCCAGAGAATTTCTTTCTGTTCTAGTTTCTGTTATAGATTTTGCTGTTTCTCCAGATATGTGTGACTCAGCATGCAAAACCAGGCTAAAGTCCAAACTCTTCTCCTTCTTCTTACTCTTTTATGTTTCTTACAACTTCAAAACTTCTACATTAACATGCAAAATAAAAAAAATAAAACTGATTTTCTTTAGCTTGTCTTTGTGTATTTTCTATGAATTTTTAACTTGATGATGTCAAACTTCATCTGTTCTTTAAATTATTGTGGTTTATTAGCGATATAAAAAGATAAATACGCACATGTAGCACATTCGTAAAGGATTAAACCTGCATTAGGTTTATAAGAAACTGGTGATTGATGCTCAAAACATTACTGCCACAGGCCAAACAAGGAGAAGTCGCCAGCATCACTAAGGGGGTAAATTTCACCAGGCCACACCCCTGGGCATGTGAGGCTGTTTTTTCCTCTCGTAGTCCAGTTTTTACTGGAGGATTTGGGATGATGTTTATTTGCAGTTTATGAATCAGAAACTGTTATTTTCTTATTGATATTTGGAGACAGTGAAGTAAAAGTAACATCCAACCGTTTTCTATTGCATACCTAGGTTCGGATCATGGGGGCAGAAGTTTGAGCAGAGAAGCCTGGACTTCCCTCACCCCGGCCACCCGTTCCAGCTCTTCCAGGGGGAACACAGAGTCGGTCCTAAACCAGCTGAGAGACATAATCTCTGCAGAGAGTCCTGGGTCGGCCCAGAGGCCTCCTCTTAATAGGTCATGCCAGAAATAGCTCCTAGACACACAGAAGGTGTCTATGAGGCATCCTCGTCAGATGCCCGAACCACCTCAACTTTGCTGTTTTGGAGTTGTAGTGGCTGTACTCCCGAGTCCCTCGGAAAGTAAAAAACACTGGATATACTGGAAAGGCTGTTTGCTCTTGATGATGTCCTTGCTCGGATTTTCCTGAATCCGACCAAAACACTGAAAAATAATATGTTGGGAGCTAAAAAACACACAAATACAAACAGCACCACGTAATAGATGTAACAAGTAAAAGGTCCTATCCCTAAAACAACACTGCTGAAGTGAGATATAATGTACCCGGCAAGTGGCCAATGAGGGAGTCTGGGAACAGCCTGCCCTGAGGCAAACAACATTTACTGGAGGGTAAATGGCTCCAAAGGAGAGTTGGCATCACTGTGACAACTCAGACTGATGGCACTGTTGGCAATGCCAAAGCATATAGCACAGCAGTCTGGGCAGCTGCTTCAAAACACACCCTTTGGTGTCAGTAAAGACACATGGGATTGTTATTAATACCGCATCCTGCCAAGAGCAGTTGGGCGATGTGTGAAGTATAGGTGAAGCACTTAGCAGGGTGGAGTGGCAAACCCGTGATGATTGACTGACTGCTGGCTGTTGCTTGTGTTTTCTCCTTCCATATCGTTGGACTGGACTCCCACAGTGAGTAGAGTGGCAGTCGCTGTAGGAGCTGATGTTGAAGTGAGTGGAGTGGGACTGAGTCACCGACAATGAGGCTTTAATCCAAGTGTAACAGCCAGAGGAATTCCCCAACTGTTGTACAGCAGCATCAGATATGACAGCGTATGGTGAAAAATAACGACTAGCAGTCACCAGATTTTTAATTATTAGTTTTCAGATACTGAAGTGTTGGGAAATTCTCTGACAGATACCCACATGCTATCTGTCAGCACATTACAGCCTCAGACATGTAAACAAACTAGTTTATATAGAAGTATAGACAGTCACTTTGGTAAACCTTAAAGCTGGGGTGGGCAACGACATGATAACCTTTCAACATATAGCAATTAATGTGGTCTTGGAGGCAACTCCAACTGTGACTGGAGAATTTGAAGTGATGGTTTGGTGCTTTTACCTGACAAAGCGTGGCTCAAATCCTGACTCATTTCTATCCCATATGGAGCCAAACTCTCCAGACATTACTGTCTCACTATGGTTGCCAGGTAAGTGCAAAATGACAAAAATTATTCGTTTTGAAAGCTTGAACAGCCTGCCTTGGCATTTAGGTGACTATCGAATGTCTGCAATAGAATTAGAAATAGTTACTGAAAGACAGTGATCACCCATATTTCAGCCATAATCATATACAGACATAATATTGCATTAAAAACCAAACTGAATCATGAACACAAGGTGTAAATCAATTTGTGTGTGATACATATCAAAACATTCAGTCGTTAACACCTCCCGGTGTTCAGGTTTGAAGAGAGCGAGTAAAATGACATAAAACAGAAACTTGAGGCAATAATCATTATCTAATCATGCACATAGCGCAATGACTCATATTTCATACCCTTCAACTGGAAAGCGGGTGTGTGCTGTTGGAAAGTCAAAGCAAACTGCTGAGATGTGACCTGAATTTCTATTCTGCTAAAAACCCTTTCTGTGCAGTGCAGCTGACGGCTTATTACGGCTGTGTTCACTATACTTATTTTACCTCGAGTTTCAATAAAGTTAAAATAGGACGGGAGTCACAGCTTTAACTGCAGCTCATTATGAAATATTGCGGTTTTGTGGTGAAATGCTGCACTCCACTGATGAGCCTTTGCCTGAGAGGCACTTGACACTGAAGCTGCATCTGAGGTCTCAAGACAGATGTTTGGATGTAGGCTAAAATTCAGGCAGCATGGATACAACTTTGCACCAAAGTTGTTGTTGTACAATCATTTCTGACATGATCCGTAATTTTTACTTTGTCCCTATGTTCCTGGCTGTTGTTGTACTATACCTCATCATCAAGCACAGCATTAGTTCAAGAAGAGGTCAACCTATATTGCAATCCCAGCAAAGAAACTGATCAAATCAGTGCCAGCTGACTACAGCTGATGGCTAAGCTGATGGCCTTCTGTATGCACAACGGGTAAATCTCATATATGGCACAGCACTGAGGCTGCCTTAACCTGTACATATTGCTGCAAGCTGCTTTGCAATCCACATACACCCCAGTCCATGCTCTGCTTGACTTTGTTATTGTTGTCACTGACGTCTTCTCTGCTCTGTCTGGGTGTTTTGCTTTTGCTTTCCCAGTCTCTGGCTTTCATTGTATGGATGTGAAAGGGCAGGGAGGTCCCAGAACAGTTGATAAATATAAATTACTGCAGATGGGTTCGCCAACATTGACACCGTGGCTAGGACCAACCGATTACACCGGCTGGGTCATGTCTGTTGGATGGATTATGACAGATTCCCAAAGCAGCTGCTAGTCAGAGAACTGGCACAGGGAACGAGGTCCCGAGAGCACCCCAAAAAGCACTGGAAAGACTTTGCAAGGAGGACCTGAAAATGTTTAGGTTCAACCAGCAGTGATGTGAAACAGCAATAGACTGTAAAGAAAAGTGATAAAAGATAAGATGAGACAAAGCACCGTCAGAGGCCCACCAACCTCAAAGAGCTGAGGCCAGAGACGTCATAACAGGGCCACCAATCATCAGTAATGACCGCAGATGGAAATAATCTACTTTTAACTAATGCAGTCTGGCCTGTGCTGTTTGCCTTATTAGCCCTTTCCTAGTTCCTATACAGGCTGCATGTTTTCCCTCAGTCTTTGTTGGGTCATTGCCTCACCTGCCCCCTTGTTCCTGTGTCTTCCCTTGGGTTTCACCTGCTGATTTTCATTGTTTGGATTTTCTTTTGTAGACCTTTGGATTTTGTTAGGTCACTGGGTTTTGATGGCATACTGTGCACTGTTTTTTGTTAATCCCTAAATTCCTTTTACTTTACCACTTTACCTTTTGTTCTTTAGTCTCAAGTTAATGTTGATAATATCAATATGTGGCTTAAAACTAAAATCCAGAGAACAACTTACCAGTAAATGTATGCTGTTCAAGAAGGTAAATAAATGGCATGGCTTCGTTTGCCTAATGAGCAACAGCAGTCTAATATATACACATACATCAGAGTTAACAAGATATGTATCAAAACTAAGTGAAAATCAGCTGACAGGAGCAGGACATCGTGAAATGTGCCTCGAGTTTCATTGACTGCATAATTTCACAGTTGCATGTTAACTTGATTTCTATGGATTGTGATGACAAACAACATCAGAGTGCCATTCCCAGAGCTAATCCCAAAGGGGACTTAACAAATCCCTTTGCATCTTGCCACTGGCATCAAAGCTGTAGCGAGTAGCACTACACATCAAAGCCTACAAATATATATATTTTTTATGTATGCTAAAAAAAACAAAAACAAAAAAAACCTTGAAAAATAAAATACACCTCGCTCCCTTTTGCTGTTTTTAGCCCACCCAGTTAAAAAAAAAAAGACCCCACACACACAGCAAGCAATCAAACGCTCAGTGCTGTGAGCTGTTTTACCCAACCTTAAAATGTCACATCCAATTCAACAGATACTCAATAGTGTACTGACTTGCACATGTACTGGTGAACTGTTGCTATTATTTGGGTGCTATTTTTGTGCCATCATTCGATCCTGCAGGCAGTTTGTAGACTGCTACAGCAGCCTCTAGTCACGTGCTGCAAACCAGGTCAGCTACAGCATTAGAGAGGGGACAAAAAGCTTCCCTTTTATGCCACACAGCTATGGTACTATTCAGTATGCAAGGGTTTTTTTGTTTGTGGCTTAAATATTCTCAGCCACTGACTCATTTGTGCATGGCAGCGTGTACTACATCTAAATGCAGCAGCATAAAATTGCATTTACTGGTAGTAGCAGTGTCTGATACCACCTCAGCAGCAGGCTTAACAGGGTCGCTCCGTCACTCTGTCGTACCTTCTGTTTGTTTGCTCTCTCCTTATCTGTCAGTCCTCTTTCAGTCCCTCTCTCTGTCTTTCCATCTCCCTCCATCTGATCGAGCTCTGATTGTTTTGTGAAAATTTAACGTGGCTCCAGGGTGTTGTTTTTCATAATTAAGAACTGGAGCGACAATCTGGCAGCAAACAAAAGCCACAATAGAAAGGGACACTGCTTACACTGCCGAGCTGTGTCCAAAACAAAACCTACATTTTCACATCCATACAGTATGAGTAAGAACACATACAGTAGTCCCGACGGCTTTTACGCAAGTGGAGGCACTTTGCAGCAATATTAACTGCTCTGAAAATATAAGACAGCAAAACATGCCCCACCACCACCACCCCCCTCCCTCCCTTTACACGTGAGCAGCTCCTGAGCACTCTGCTGTTATCTCTTTCTTCTCGTCTATTTCTAAATTTGAAGCAACATAAAAGCCAAGTCCACTTTATTGCTGTTTCTGTATAATTGCATCATTTGTCAAGTGGTACAGTTATTTCAAGCCCTTGGATATCTCTCTGTACACAATCCCGAGGAACATAAAAGTCAACATTTCTTCAGATGGTGTGGAGAGTCAGAGGAGGGGGGAGTGAATGAAAATATCACAGAACAAGTGCACCTGTAAAATGTAAGCAGGGCTCTATAGACGCTTCACAGGTCAGGCAAACCTGATGGACACAGCTTCTATCCTTTAAATCGCTTTTTTTTTACTAAAGAAGTAAAACTAGTCATGTTGTAGTAGTCATGGCAATCCTTCTGATTTGAAGCCCAATCTTTAACATGTTAACACACTGAGAAAGTTAATATGAGTGTTTAAAACGATACACGGCAATACACTGTGAACGCTGATTTAAAGTGCATGGATGTGTATGGTGAATGGACACAGGACAACGGTTACAGTTTCCTCATCAAATTAAAACCAAACCGAGGATGATTTTCAGTGAGCTAACATGTCTCCTTGCTTCCTTCACTCATATGTTTTCCCCCTTGTCTCAGTGTGGAGTGGAGAGTGGGATGCCAGGAAGAGATAAGAGGAAGGTTCAAGTGTAATTTAATTTTAAAAATCGAATTTTAAATGCACTGAGCTTCTGCTGTCTGATCAACTGATTAGATATTTGCATTAATGAGCAGCTGAAAAGAGCTCTTAATATATATAAAATTCCTCTTTATATAAATCTATACAAGAAATTTAAACAGTAGATGAACCTACACATACATACATTCTAAAGCTACTTTAGAAATTCTCTACAGAAACTAAAGATTTTTCTGTAGAACACACCCGTGTTTCATTATTTCTAACCACCTCCAAAAGCCTTCTCTCTCCTCGACTACTTGAGACGCAATTAAGGAATTGGAAGATCCTTCACGGTAGCAAAAAGGGGGAGACAACTTCCGGGTCACGGCAGGAGAAAAGATGCACGAGTTCATTTAAAGAAAAAAGCACCAGAGAAAAGTTTCGGCTTTTCATCTTGACAAGAAAAAGAGAAAGAAAAAAAAAACTTTCCCTCTTCGAACACCTCTCGCCTGGCGATAGCAGGATGGGATGCGCAGCACTGTCACCTAGTTTCCATGGTAACCTGTTGCTATGGAAACAGGCCCTGGAACAGAATCAGGAGTCGGGTGAGCAAGAGGCAGCGTGAGGGAGGTGAGGATGGAAAGGAAGGAGGCAGAAACCGGCAGAGAGAGAGCGAGGGAGCGCGGGGGGGGGGGGGGGGGGGGGGGGGGGGGGGGTTAGAAAACACACAGAAAAGGAAAGAAAATAAAGTGAAGAGAATCAAATTCAGCACAATCTTACATCTGCAGAGCTTCCTGAGCTCTGGCACAATCCGACTGTGAGCCGAGCTTCACCCCATAATTCAAAACCTTGTCCTCTGCTTAGCTTATAAAGTGAAGTTGGTTTAATAAACATGATGCTACTGTGGAGAAGAAGAGAGAAGCTTCATTGGCATTCATCTCACTGACGGCCGTGCACAGCAAACATTACATAACGAGTGAGATGGCTGGGACTACAACCAAACACAAGAGTTAAGAACATTTTGACCTCGACTCATTTGTCTATGACGACATCCGAGTGTTGCGTTGGGTTCAGGTAAGAATCACAATTAGCTTACCGAAAGCGTCAGTCTTGTACTTCTGATGCTTTAAGGTCAACACAGTGAGTTTGTTTGCTTACATGCTTGTTTTTAAGCGAGGATGAGGTGTCAAATCACAACAGGGGCTTGCATAAATCATGCTGAAGGCCGTTTGACATAGCCTCACGAGCAAGAAGAGTAAAACAGGAAAGACGCAAACAGCATAATTTGTTTGCTACTGAGAAAAAACAAAGAGACAGAACAAGCTGCCGCCAGGTAAATCCAAGCCTAATGCACTAATTTGCAGATGTCCACGCGGAAGCCTGTTTCCCAGAAATTACACACCATACTACCGTTGAACTACATTTGATTTCCTGTAACATCTCCTCACGCACGCACCACCCACTCCTCATCTCCATCTAGCTCTCTAATCTTTCCCACAGCTGAAGCTGGACCACATCCCGCCGGGTTAGTTTATTTCACTGTCACATAAAGAGCCTTGGAGCGTGTTGTGTACTACAGTCAGTGACAGACAATATGGGCAGCAACTGGCAGGCAGCACTATAGGACAGATGGATTCATGCGCACTCACACATGCAGATTGCCTCTTATTCATGAAGTCTGAGGCTTATTCAGTGAATCGCTCTGACAAACTGCACCAAAAACTTCAGTCAGACTTTCAACAATACGGCTGTTACACAAACACACACAAAGTGCCTGGAATATCAACAAAGCTGATAGCAAAGATATGCAAACAGAAAATGAATAATTAACTTTATACACACACAGCTGCAGCATGGAGAGACCGTAAAAGCGTGCGTGATGCTTTTTTTCTTTTAATTGCTTAAGATTTATAACATTCATGTTTTAAGCGAGACATACAAATGTTAGGATCCAATAACTGTGCTTCAGGGTTTCTGTGTTTGCCCAGTGAAAGCATCACCATTTGAAACTGGATTTTAGCAAACACGAAGACAACGATGAAACTAATTAGATTTTTTTTAACCTAATAATAAAGCACATGGCTTCTGAAACTATAGTTACATTATTAATTATATGCAGAACCTGAAAAAAACAACCTGAAAAAATGGCAAATTTCACATTTTGGATTCTGGATTCTTTCTTTTGTGTGATGTTTAACTTCCAAACAAGTTGGGATGCAACAAGTGCTCAAAGAGTCACCTGATTTGTCATTTTGTACAGACAAAGCGAAATGAGGCACAGCTTTTTAATTGAACTGAATTCAAAATCCTTCTCCTCACATATAAGGTCTTGGATAATCAGGCGTGATCAGATCTTTAAGTACCGTATCATCGCAATAGAGCTCTTCACTCTTACACTGCTGGCTTCCTTGTGGTTCCTAAGATATTTAAAAGTAAAATGGGAGGTAGAGCCTTCAGCTCTCAGATCTCTCTTCTGTTGAACCAGTGGGCTGCCTCCCAGCCAGAAGGTCCTGAGTTCGACTCCACCATCTAGCTGGGGTCTTTCTGTGTGGGTTTTGTTTGTTCTCCCGTGATTGTGTGGGTTATCTCCGGGTACTCCGAATTCCTCACACAGTCCACAGACATGCAGTCAGTGGGGTTAGGTTAATGCAGTGGTTCCCAAACATTTTTTGCTGGGCCCCCCTTTGTTTTACAAGAAAAATATTTTTTCTCTTCATACCGCTCCCCTCCGCAATGGCTCTGTGCCCCCCCCCCCCCCTCCCCCCAGGGGGCGGGCCCCACACTTTGGGAACCTCTGGGTTAATGGGATTTAGAGGTGCAGACTTGGAAGGCTAGCTATTTATTGTTGTTTCTAGTCTTATTGTTTAGGTTTTTTTAGGCTGCTGTTTGCGGCCTTTTAAGCCCTTACCTGAAAATTCTGCAGCCATGTTTATTAAAAACCTTTGGATCTGGTGGATCTGGTGGATCTCATCTTCAACTTCAGATTCCTGCTTATAGCAGTGAGCTTCACACATCACTTCCCTTCAGCAACCCATTAACTAGTTGACTTAGTCTCTGTGAGAAACGGGAGGTTTTATGAATTCCCAGTGTAGTCAGGATATCCATTCATCAGAACAGCGGAGGAAAGTGCTCTAAGTGACTTTGAATGTTAAAATCTGGTGTGGTTGTTGGTGCGAGACAGGCTGGTCTAAGTATTTCAGAAACTGCTGATCAATCTGATAGCAAAGCAACAGTAATGCAAGTAACCCCTGGTTACAACCAAGGAAAAAAAGGGCATCTATGAATGCACAACACTTTGATTCTTGAAGCAGAGGAGCTACAGTAGCAGCAGAAGACCACACCAGGTGCCACTCCTGTCAGCTATGAACAGGAAACTAAGACTAAAAAAAACTGGACAACAGAAGGTTGGAAAAACACTGTCCAATCTGACGAGTCTCAGTTTCTGCTGCCACATTCAGATGGTAGGGTCTGAATTTGGCATAAACAACATGAAAGCATGGATCCATCCTGCCTTGCATCAACAATTCGAGCTGCTGCTGGTGATGTAATGGTGTGGGGGATATTTTCCTGGCACACTTTGGACACCAAATGAGGATCGTTTAAACACCATAGACTACCTGATTATTGAGCTTCTCCAGCAAAATAAGCTGGCGTCTTGAACACGATAAAGAGTTCACTGCACTCAGATGGCCTCCAAAATCAACAGATCCCAATCCAATGCAGCACCTTTGGGATGAGATTAAACAGAAGCTTCACATCATGTATGTGGAGCTGGCAAATCTGCAGTAACTGTGTGATGCTATCATATCAACATGGACCAAAATCCCCAAGTAATGTTTCCAGCACCTTGTAGGCTCTAAAGAGGGCGTAACTCCTTACTACCAAGGTGTACCTAATAAAGTGGCCAGTGAGCTCCACAGATTCACTTTTGATCTTATATTATATAATCACCTCAGTATGACTCAGCCATAACTGACGATTCCTGCAAGGCAGAAAAGAACAAGGTTTTGAGCGGGTATGAAAAAAAGGAGACAAGGCCACACGACGCGAGCAGAAAGAATATCTGATAACCAAACCCAGAGGAAAAAAAGATGAGGCAAACTGTGCTTTATGCATCGTCACAATTGCCTGAGGCGATGCAGTTTTTTTCTGTAGAAGACTGGATAAAAGGTTTAAAATAATTTCAGTGTGGTGGTACTGAAGGAGGTGATTTAATTAACTGATTGGGAGTATTACACAACTTTTCATCTGTCCAATGAGAAGCCCAACCCACAAACTCCCCCATGAGGCGGCACCCAAGAACTTGAGTGGTACTGAACGCATCTGTTACCCGTTTACAGAAAACTGGCATATTCGGCCATTTATCGATCTAGATATAGGTCTAATATCTGTACAAGTTTATGTTTATGATCTATTTGCGATCTACATTTTCAGTTAGTTGCAAATTATTCTGAATGAAAAGAATCTCTTTATCAACTTTTGATAACACAATAAATGTGATGTAATCTTATGAGGTGCAAGCGTAAACCAGGCTTTTGTAAGATTAGTAAAAGATGAAGTAAGTTTTAGTGGATGAGGCTTTGAAGCACATCATCATTTAAAACATTTAGAGCATAAATAGACCACTACATTTAATTGCAAACACAGTTTGGCTGCCCAACATTTCCTCAACCACATCCTTTTTATCAAAGAGTAATGGCAGACATCAGAACATTTCCTGCACTTTGATTTACTTTTTTTTTTCTTCACTTCACTGACACGCACCAAAAACCATGACATCTTTTTCACGTATACTGTATGTGTGAAATTCAGCGTCTGTCAAGAGGTGGCTGACAAGCTGTTGGAAGCTACCGTGCTGCCGATGTATAAGTCACTGTCACAGGTCACACTTCTGCTAGCATGGGAGGTGTCAGTTAAATAAACGTATAATTTTCTGGAGACTGCCATGAAGCGGTTTAGTGCGGCACGGCAAAGAGGAGGAAAGATAAGCCGCTCGGATCTGAGCTTCCTCTCCGTGCAAAAGACATGTGAGCACATACGGCCAAGAAGTCGGTCAGCACATCTGGAGCTGTGATTCTGAAGGGCACAGAGTTACATCTGTGTGTGCCAAAACAGGTTTACTTGTGTGTGCGTGTGTCTGTCCTTCATAGTAGTGACCAGCTGTTCAGCAGAGGGATCCCTGCACATCTGGCAGCTTGCAGAGGGTATCTGCCATGCAGCAAAGACAAGGGGGATGGGGGGAAAGGACGGACGAGAAGAAGACAGATGAGATTAAAGAGAGCCGAGGACAAAAGGTGATGGGTTTATCTTCATAAGGTGAGATGAAAATATGATTTACAGTCATACACTTGGATGAGCTGTAAGATAGAAAAGGAGAGGGGTTAAATAAATTCAAGCTCCTCTGCACCTTTAAAAGAAAGAAAAAGGGGGAAAAAGAGTGCTTATGGATGTGGTGATGTGAACTACATAGTATCTGTTAAGGAGCTGAGCCGCCGTTAGCTTAAACCTCTGCAGAAGGTCATGCTTAAAGTGAGATTAGCGGGGCCAGGAGATGAGAAATCAGTGACGTACTCACGAGGAGTTCTGTCTACACACACAAAAACACGTCCTTAAAAAAAACACATAGTTTTCTATTACTGCTTATATTTCTTTGATGCACAGTCACTGTAGTCATTTGCAAAGATATAGAAAAAAAACCTTCCATGCTCACCATAAGCTGGTGACACGGGCATAGCTGACACTGTAGACATTAAAGGAATTACTATCAACATGAGCTAACAGATGCTTAGCGTTAATTGGTTTCAGACGTAATCTGTTGACCTATGGGTTGTTAGTTTATCACCCATACAAGATTATGCACTTGATGGAAAACAGAAACAGTCTTTTGATGGAGGTCTAACATAAAGTTCATACATTTAAAACCCACTCCAGCTGGAAAACTGTCAGCTGCCAGCTAGAAACTTAATGACAGAATGAAGTAAAAAAACAAAACAGGATTGCGATTGGTCAATAGGTTAATGAGGATAGAAAGATAGATTGTAAAAATTAATAGTAAGCTTGGAGGGGGAAACAGCAGCACTACGAGTTGCTCTGGGTTCCCGAGAGGCACAGATTTGGATTTGAGCTGGATTTGCAGCAGAAAAGCATTTCAAAAGTTCATATTAGGAAAAAGAGAGAGAAGGCCATCACATTTTGGATGTAGTATTAACAGAAACTTGTTTTTTTTCTAAACAGATTGTCATAGCTGTGGAATATCACACTGACATGGGATGACATTATTATTTTTTCTCCATATTTAAGCTTTAATATGTTTGAAACTCTTCACCTGATCCAGACTGTTTTAGAGAACATCATCTCCCTTGTGTATGAGACGCAGTTCGCTCACTGCAGAGAGACTGGCCATTCAAATATTTCAGGGACTTCAAGCATCCATCACTCACATTAATCTGAGCTACACACCTGCGAGTCCATATTCACATCGCCACATTTTTTACCCTGAACTGCGATCAAGTTGTTTTCTAGAGAGTGAAATTTGGAAAACCTTTGGACTTGTTTTTGAGAAAGCTTTGCATAAAATTTTGCATATGTCCTATTAAGAAGTGTGTCTTGTCCCCTGGATTTTTTTTGTCAAATCAATGGGACATTTTAGCTTGGACACTTTTACCAGCATTAGTTTACTCATCAACCTGTGAAAGCAGCAGTGCCTCGTGTGGTTATAGATAAACTCTTTGAAGAACATTTATTCTCGACAGTACGAGTTAATCACAAAGTCTGTGTTACAGATTCTGGGCAGGGAAGCAGAGCATCATATCACATATTCAGCTGTTTGGTCAGGATTAAACGGTTTCTGCTTCTTTAGTTTCCTTCAATACTTAAACTTCTGAAACTTTCTTTATGTTGTTTTTTTCTCTCACTCAGTAAATGTTTAACACCTACTGAAACTGATCCTGGAACCCTCGAGCAACATCTGAATTAAAATTAACTCCACCTCCTCCACCACCACCACGCAAAGTCCTACAGGAAATTATTTTTTACTGCAGAAATAGGACACCTGGATATCTGACAACATTTTATATTAGAAGCAGTAGGAACTAGACGATTAGCAAAAGCCAAGCTAAAAGTGCTGCATAGACAACGCTGGACTTTGATGGAGTTTTATATCTCCACCTCAGGAAACGTGTGTATTTCTGGCAAAATGGTTGAACATCAAGTGTTCAAATCGATGCCCTCTCCCTCTTTCATCCAGTCTTTTAAGCAGCAACAGGCTGTTGCCTTCGCTGTCTGCTTTGGTGCATCAGCTAGAGAGTGAGGTGGTTGTTTTGGCCACTCGAAATGGAACCAGCTTAATGTTGTTTGGACTTTGAGCAGAGAGAAGCTGTGATCTGTGTGTCCGCCATGGGACTGGAATGCGAAAACAAACAGATCACAAGGCTGAGCCATCAACCCAAACCGGCTTTCAGTGGTCAGTAAAAGGTTCGAGCAGCAGACACGGGAAAAAAAGGAGACGAGAGAAAGCGACACAACCGATGACAGGATTGATCTGCTGTGTGGAAGTGGGGTGGGGAGGAGGGGTTCACAGTTGGCTCGGTTCGATCAATCCAGAAACAAGTCAGATACACATACACAGATGCATGCTTCTGCAAACACGTAAATGAACACATGCCAACACACGCAAACACACGCTTTCTCTCACATCCACATCCATCTCGCATATCAAATAGCCCAGATCCACACACACATTTTTTTTCAAGAAAACAAAATCCATATCACTTGTCAGCTCTCTTAGGTCAGAAAAATGTTTTGTTATCATTTTGGACACGAGACACTTTTGACCTCCCAAATTTCTGCAATAACTTTGAACCTTTGAATAAAACTGTTTGCAATGTACTGTATAAACAAAGCATTTTGTTGATTTATTTACTTTTCTCTGTTTCTCTGAGTCTTTAATGTGATAAAAGCGTCTGTACTGACTGCACTGCCTTCTAACACACTGTGCTCACATATGGTGTACGTGAACAGTAAAGTACAGTATAACAGGCTCAGGAATGAAAAACGACTCTCACACTGGGAGATTATTGTACTCTACTAACCTTCATGGGCTGTTCTCCACTCCACTTTACTGTGGCCTACATTGATTTTTCACACATCCATTTTAAATATGGATCCCACCTCCCTCGCCCTTTTTTTTTACTCACTACTTGGTTGTGCTTATCACAGATAAGCAAACAAATGCACAGTCCTAGCAGAAAGATGAAGAAAGCCCAAATGAAAGCAGAGTTAAAAACAGTAACTAAAATGTTTTTTTTCCAAGTGCATGTGATTTTCTTTCAGGTTTCTGACCACACATCTACCAAGCCTCACTTTCTCATTATCCTGCTCTGACTCTTTCCTGTCCCTTGTCCCCAGTCTTCCTCTTCGCTCTCTCCTATATTCGCTTATTCCAATTAATGATCTTCATCCTTTAGGCATCCGTTGTTTCCATAGAAACGGTGCTCTGTAGTCGATACTGGTTGTCTAGGCAACAGTGAGCTGGGCAGGACATTCTGTGTGTGTGTGTGTGTGTGTGTGTGTGTGTGTGCGTGCGTAACAGCAGGTGCACATGTTGCATGTTTACGTGATTTGGGCTTGTTCCTCACTGTGGTTCAGATGTTTTGTGTTTAGCATTTTCTATCAGTTTTTACTGACTTTATTAGAGTGTTTAAAACATTTTTGATTACACATCCTCAGAAAATATATTTGCTGCCATTAATGAGATGTTTGACCAAACTGTCACAGTCATTTCACCGACGCTGAGCTTTAGTTCTGTCACAACATGTTGTTGTTCAATACTCTTTAAATTTTAACGCCCTCAAAACTGTTCACATATTACGTAAAATACCTTCATATTACAAGATTTCTCTTCTTACACAGTGACACACACTTCTAAAGATTAGAATATCTACCAAACAGAGTCAATTGTATATGCTGTAAAACAGTGTTTGTATGTATGGTGCATTAATGTATGACATGTGAGCATTAAAATAGTGCTCATCACCTTTTGCGTTTGATGTAGTCCAATTCTCGGTCAGCTAGACTACAAACCTTCGTAAAGCTCCGGTTATCCAGGCCAACCCTCTAGCACTAACACTAGCTGATTGTTTGCGCTTGATAGATGAAATTGGTGACAAAGAGGTTTATGGCGCTGCAAAACAAAAAGTCCTTGCAGTTGTTTTGGTTGCTAGCATTGTAATTGCCGTAGTCACCGGTAGTTTGCGTGGTAGATAGCAACTTGTTTGCAAACACCTGCCAACTGCTCCCTGAGTGGAAGGGAAGATGTGAAAGTGTAATGCACCTTTGCCTGCAGAGTAAAACTTGAACATATTGAAACATGTTGACTGCAGCGGTACAACTTTTAATCTAAAGGTGAAAATTCTTCTTTTCCAGTTTGTGTTTTTCAGCTTAACTATCGCTCATCAAGTAGTTGGCAAATATTTGCAGACACGATGGCATCTTGCATGCAAACTGCGAGCAACTGGGGCAATCTGCATCCAAAAGAATCTGTCATCAAAGCGATCACAAGGATTTTTGGTGCAGCACCTACTTTGTGACTAATTTCACCTTGTGACAGCCAGCAACCACTCTACATATTTCCCTAGTGACTGGAGGTTGCCAGGGGGTCACCGACCAGCCTCTAGGCCTGTGTGACCGTGGCCTTAGCAATATTGTTTCTATACTTTCAGCTCATCATGTCTCAGTTATAGTTGTTTTTTATGCCTCTGTCATTATTTACAATGCAAATAATCATTGATTATTTTTAGCAGGTACTCATAGCTCTTCTTTTCATTATGCTAACTAGAGCAGGGCGATATGGCCAAAAATATTTATCACGATATATATTTGAAAATTTGCGATAACGATATAACTGACGATATAATTGATGCGAGACAAAATACAACTCCACAACTTTACTAGCGCAAAAAAACACCATCCATTTATTTTCACTTAAACAAGAAGCTGTTTTTTATGTGCATTAAAGCTATATAAAAATTTAACAGTGCAAATGCAAATTTCTTGCTGAAAGTTTAACCAAAAGGCATTTCCAGTAAAAATGGGCTGACATATTCTGAGCATAACCATGTATAATATCCACTGAAGTTAAAAAGAGGTGCTTTGCAACATTAAACTGCAGTGTGCCAAATAAAAAAGTCAAATACGTATTTTTCGGACCATAAGGTGGACGGGACTATAAGGCACATTAAGCGAAACAAAGCAGTCAGATAAATCAAACTTTATTCAACTCATTCTCCTTGCTTCCTCCACTTCTGTAACATTGATTCATTAATGCTGTATTCTATCACAGCTGCTCTATTCCCATGTTGTTGCAGTATATTAATG